>NC_064617.1:428954292-430155854 GCF_023898315.1 Schistocerca nitens
ATTAGTGCTAAGAGCTTATTGCAGTATGCTGTTGACATACGAGTAATTTCATAAATTTTCATTATTTCTGCTATTGAGAGGTTGAAATTTTTTTAATACTATAATTAGATTATACCCTCATTTGATTTTATATTTTGCGAATGACTTAATTAGTAGTTATAAAGATTCCAGCATCACCTTGCATTTCTTTACAACCTGGTCTGAGACATTACTCTTACTTATTTCCCCTTTCGCCATTTCTACTATTGCAATCTTCTGAATTTGAGTTATTACAGGTTTTCTAATAGTGGATGGAGGCATGGTAAAAAATTTACAGATAACAAAAGGCACACCATATTTGGTTGTATCTGTTATGCAGTACATGTGGACCACATGATATACTGGACAATTAAATTTTGTCAAACTCCAGCCCAATAGTGACCACATCTACACTGAGGATACATCCATTTCTAATTATCAGTTACACATATATTTAACTTGTGTGGTGAGCATTTTGTTAGAGTATCCACACATTAGTTATTCAACTGTTAGTGCTTTAGTGCCTTCATTTAAATTCTGACATATTTGTTTTTTCGTTCTAGGATTCCTGTAGGGTCTTATGTGGGAGATTACATGGAACCAAATACTTTCATTATGATGTCTGTGCTGTATTTCCCAACACTTCTTTGGCACTTGCTTCTCCCCCTCAAGTTACTTCTCAAAGTAAACCAAATCACCTAACCTGCAACTAAAGCAACGTGATAGCACATGAAATACTTGCTGTTAGCAAACACACAATTAGTCTATTTCAGTTATCAAAATACATTCTCTTCAGTACTTGGCTCTCACTTGTACTATTTACATTACTTAACTGCTGCTGTTTTTGCTTTGTGCTATTTCTGTTAAGAATACATTTAATTTCCTCAGAGGTGACTCATATTAATTCTTGCACCAAAACCAAAGAGGTATATAATTGTTTATGTAGGCCATGGGGGTAGAATATTTTATATTGCTATATAGTTAAGTCATTTAGGAAATAAAATGCGAAAAGTGAAACCAAGTTAAGAATTTTTAGAAGCATAATTTGTCAGCAGCCTTAGCGGCAGTACGGAAGTTACACATGTAAACACAGCAGAATTATTGCGAAATTGATTTTGCAGGGAAAGTTTAGATGGTACCAGGCAGTAGCTAACAGTGAACTACAAACTAAACACCAGATTGTCATATAGTGTACATTTTCAGGCACATGTAGGGAACAGTCATAAGCTCTTTGCACTGAACACATCTTAACATTTGCATAATCTCACTCGCAACATATCGTGATATATAATAAATAATATTCTCCTGGTATTCACCGAGTAGTGTTGAATCAAGAGCCTCAAAGTAACTAGTATCTTCACAATGATCAGTGAGCTTATCACTTTGCTTCTTATGGCACATGAATTCATGAATACTGAAGGATCTCACTTTCTCAATGTCATCTACATTAACAGCACTTGCAGTAACATTGTTCTTGAGCAATATTGTTCCCAGAGCAGACTGGAACTGTATGTGATGGGATTATTGTTCCAACCAAACCTAGGTCTGATGCTTTAGATAGTTGAAAACCTCTTGTAGATAGCCAGGTTCACAATTTTATGATGACGCCCTGACAAATTGCAGGGCACTAGATTAGATTAGATTAGATTAATACTAGTTCCATGGATCATGAATACGATATTTCGTAATGATGTGGAACGAGTCGAATTTTCCAATACATGACATAATTAGGTTAATTTAACAACATACTTAAGTTAATATAACAACTTTATTTTATTGTGTTTTTTCGTTTTTCTTTATTTTTTATTTTATTTTTTCATTTTTTTAAATATATTTTTTTCTTAATTTATATCTAAAAATTCCTCTATGGAGTAGAAGGAGTTGTCATTCAGAAATTCTTTTAATTTCTTCTTAAATACTTGTTAGTTATCTGTCAGACTTTTGATACTATTTGGTAAGTGACCAAAGACTTTAGTGCCAGTATAATTCACTCCTTTCTGTGCCAAAGTTAGATTTAATCTTGAATAGTGAAGATCATCCTTTCTCCTAGTATTGTAGTTATGCACACTGCTATTACTTTTGAATTGGGTTTGGTTGTTAATAACAAATTTCATAAGAGAGTATATATACTGAGAAGCTACTGTGAATATCCCTAGATCCTTAAATAAATGTCTGCAGGATGATCTTGGGTGGACTCCAGCTATTATTCTGATTACACGCTTTTGTGCAATAAATACTTTATTCCTCAGTGATGAATTACCCCAAAATATGATGCCATATGAAAGCAATAAGTGAAAATAGGCGTAGTAAGCTAATTTACTAAGATGTTTATCACCAAAATTTGCAATGACCCTTATTGCATAAGTAGCTGAACTCAAACGTTTCAGCAGATCATCAATGTGTTTCTTCCAATTTAATCTCTCATCAATGGACACACCTAAAAATTTGCAATATTCTACCTTAGCTATATGCTTCTGATTAAGGTCTATATTTATTAATGGCGTCATACCATTCACTGTACGGAACTGTATGTACTGTGTCTTATCAAAATTCAGTGAGAGTCCGTTTACAAGGAACCACTTAGTAATTTTCTGAAAGACAGTATTGACAATTTCATCAGTTAATTCTTGTTTGTCAGGTGTGATTACTATACTTGTATCATCAGCAAAGAGAACTAACTTTGCCTCTTCATGAATATAAAATGGCAAGTCATTAATATATAATAAGAACAACAAAGGACCCAAGACTGACCCTTGTGGAACCCCATTCTTGATAGTTCCCCAGTTTGAGGAATGTGCTGATCTTTGCATGTTACGAGAACTACTTATTTCTACTTTCTGCACTCTTCCAGTTAGGTACGAATTAAACCATTTGTGCACTGTCCCACTCATGCCACAATACTTGAGCTTGTCTAGCAGAATTTCATGATTTACACAATCAAAAGCCTTTGAGAGATCACAAAAAATCCCAATGGGTGGTGTTCGGTTATTCAGATCATTCAAAATTTGACTGGTGAAAGCATATATGGCATTTTCTGTTGAAAAACCTTTCTGGAAACCAAACTGACATTTTGTTAGTACTTCATTTTTACAGATATGTGAAGCTACTCTTGAATACATTACTTTTTCAAAAATTTTGGATAAAGCTGTTAGAAGGGAGATTGGACGGTAATTGTTGACATCAGATCTATCCCCCTTTTTATGCAAAGGTATAACAATAGCATATTTCAGTCTATCAGGGAAAATGCCCTGTTCCAGAGAGCTATTACACAGGTGGCTGAGAATCTTACTTATCTGTTGAGAACAAGCTTTTAGTATTTTGCTGGAAATGCCATCAATTCCATGTGAGTTTTTGCTTTTAAGCAAGTTTATTAGTTTCCTAATTTCAGAGGGAGAAGTGGGTGAGATTTCAATTGTATCAAATTGCATAGGTAGCCTGGCATCTTCTAATGAACACCTGGATCCTACTATATCCACAACATTTAGAAAATGATTATTAAAAATATTTTCAACTTCTGACTTTTTGTTCGTAAAGTTTTCATTCAATTTGATGGTAATACTGTCTTCCTCTGCTCTTGGTTGACCTGTTTCTCGTTTAATAATATTCCGAATTGTTTTAATTTTATTATCAGAGTTGCTGATTTCAGACATGATACACATACTCCTGGATTTTTTAATAACTTTTCTTAATATAACACAGTAGTTTTTATAATTTTTGATAGTTTCTGGGTCACTACTCTTTCTTGCTGTGAGATACATTTCCCTTTTCCGGTTACAAGATATTTTTATACCCTTAGTAAGCCATGGTTTGTTACAAGGTTTCTTACGAGTATATTTAACTATTTTCTTGGGGAAGCAGTTTTCAAATGCATTTACAAAAATGTCATGAAATAAATTATATTTTAAATTGGCATCAGGTTCACGGTACACCTCATCCCAGTCTAACTGCTGTAGGCTTTCCCTGAAATTTGCAATTGTTAAATCGTTGACTGAACGTACTACTTTGGAGGACTGTTTAGTATTGCTGAATGGAGCTATGTCATATATTGTAACTAGCTGTGCACCATGATCAGAAAGACCATTCTCAACAGGCTGAGCATTTATCTGGTTAAACTTATCTTGGTCTATAAAGAAGTTATCTATCAGTGAGCTGCTATCCTTTACCACCCGAGTAGGAAAATCAATAACGGGTGTCAAATTGAAAGAGCCGAGTAATACTTCAAGGTCATTTTTCCTATTACCCTCTTTCAGAGAATCTACATTGAAGTCCCCACAAATAATAATTTGCTTCCCCCTGTCTGACAGATAGCACAACAAGGAGTCCAAATTTTTCAGAAATAGATGAAAATTTCCTGATGGGGACCTATATACAGTTACAATTATAAATGTGCCTTTATTTAATTTAAGCTCACTGGCACATGCTTCTATATGTTTCTCTACACAAAACTTTTTTGTTTCTATACTTTTTGCACAATGATAACTTTTGACATATATGGCAACTCCTCCTTTCTCCATATTTTCTCTCATTACATGTGCAGAGAGCTTATATCCACTTACATTTACCTTATCCATATCAGTAACAATGTGATGCTCAGACAGGCATAGTATATCTATTTCATTCTCAGCTTCTAAATCTTCTAAACAAACCAGAAGTTCATCTACTTTATTCTTTAAACTCCCAATATTTTGATGAAATATACTTACATTATTTTTAATTATACTTTTATGAGAACCTTTCCTTATTCTAACATTTGCAGTACTCTCCTGTCTGAGTTTCTCATTGTGCTAGGCCTAGTTCCTATACCAGTGGTCACACGGTGTTCAGAGAGGCAGATTATGTCAACTGGGGGTGGGTGACTTTAATTCATCAATGCAATTACCTAGGACTGAGATACAACTTGGTGGAGATAAAATTTCTGGTGATTGGTGAAAATTTATAATTGATAGCTGTGATTGGTGATCCAATGTGCTAGAATTGTGCTGTTTAATTTCTTTCCTAAACTGAAGATTTGTTTCAATCCTGACCTCTCGTAGAACTTGACATCTTTCTGTCTTACCTATCCTAAAAAAGGTGCTGCTCCAACACCTGTAACCACTAGTATTTTACCATTCATGGCAGTGCCTCCCCCCCTTAAATTTCCTGCTATTACCCCAGCCAGTTTCCCCTTCCCTTTCCTGTTGAGATGTAGGCCGTGCCTGGTATAGTCTCACCTACTGAGATAATCAACAGGAACCACACCAATATGAGCCCCCGCACCCGACCCAAGCAGCCGTTCCAACTCCAAATTAACTCTCCCAACATAAGAGTTCAAATGAGGCCGGTCATGGCGTCTCAGGACAGATACAAATTCAACATTGGTGTGTCTCGATGCCGACGCAATCTTTACCAGGTCACACTCTATACTGTACCCAGGATCTCTGTCGATGCTGTTCCCTGGCCCTCCCACAATAACCACGGTGTCTTCCCTGGTAAATCCTTTACAGAGTGAACCTAAATCCTCTGTCACCTGATCCAGACTAGCACTTGGTTTGAAAAAATTTGTGACCTGGTATTCTGGTCCTAATTCCTCCTGCAGAAGTTGGCCTACACCTCTGGCATGAGAACTGCCTAACAACAAAACTTTCTTCCTTTTCGATGACTTTCCTACATTCTTTTTCAATTTCCTATTGAAAGTTTGTTGTGTCCTGTCTACACCTACCTCTGCTTGAGGCTCATCAGTTTCTAACTGAAGCAACAGGTCAAACTTATTTTTGACATTCACCACAAAACTGTCAGACTTAGTTCTAGGCCTGTTCCTTCTGCTACCTGTTGCCACTTCCCACCTCTCTTTGCCCTTCTCCCTCCTTAACCTGTCCAGATCTTCCCTAGCCTGATCTAGCTCAGCCTGAAGGGCAGCAATTTTCCCCTCCTGTTCCACTATCTTCCTATCTCTGCTGCAAATCCTACATAACCACTGATGAGCCTGATCCACTTTCCCAACACCCACGCCACTGCAATCCCCCCAGTGAAAAAAACTACTACATCCATCACACCAAACCCCGGAACTAACAATTCTACTCTCACTTTTGATATGGTGTCATACAGCTTAATGCCCATAGGGAATGTGATCTTTATTATTTGGTTGCTACATTTGAAACGATCTGACTTCATTCATATGATGAAATGATTGGCAGTATTTAACACTCTTGCTTGTGTGGCCTTGTGAAGGCATGGCAGTAGGCTCAACCTGTGTTCGAAGAAAGAGAGTGTTGAGTTAATTGACAGCAATGGAAGCGTACAGCGGCTGAGAGCTGAGGGGAGCTTTTTTCTGCGGAACCCGGGCGAAAACGTTTGCCGACAGACAAGTCCCCCGGTCTCATTTTACAGATACATTGGGTGGCGCCGGTCGGTCGGCGGCCACGTTCAGATAGGCTGACTAGCGCCGGGGAGTCGCTGCAGGTTTGACCGGCGCATTGTCAGATCTGACGGCCAGTAATAAAGCAGAGTGTGGGACCTTGTTAAGTGGAAAGTGGTTGAGACAGCAGAGAGTTTTTGCGAATTCCGTGGGACAGGGCAGTGGTACCCAGGCGTCCAGACTCTGCTACAGAACATATTTGTGAAGGAACGAGGCTTTTAGCGAGTTTATGGCTGCTCTTTAGAAAGTGCGAAATGGACGCAACACGATCTTTTTATGGAGTGCTGTGGTTCTATCCAAGTCATGCTTTTAGCAAAGACACGGCGTAAACACGTGGGAAAGAGGACGCGAAGCTGAATCTGTTTTCCTTTTCTCCCAATTAGGAACGAGGCTTTTAGCGAGTTTATGGCTGCTCTTTAGAAAGTGCGAAATGGACGCAACACGATCTTTTTATGGAGTGCTGTGGTTCTATCCAAGTCATGCTTTTAGCAAAGACACGGCGTAAACACGTGGGAAAGAGGACGCGAAGCTGAATCTGTTTTCTTTTTCTCCCAATTAATTTTTAAAGTAGCTGGTTGGTCAAATCTGTATATGCAGAGCAGGGGCGGTCTCCCAGCTACGAATGCTGAGCCATAGTTCGTGATTGGCTTTTGCTAAAGTGGGTGTGATCTAAGCATACAAATGTGCAATGCTACTGAGATGCAGAAGAAAGCTGTAGAGAAAGAGAAGAGCACTCTTGTACTGGCACTTCGCTAATAAAGAACGGCAAATCTTTACCTAGACGGTAAGACTTCTGTCCTTTGCTAGTGTGCCACTTAGAGCCTGTGCCAGTCATTATCTAAACCATGAGAGGTACTGCTTCTTGCAATACACACTCAATGAGTTATGCGTGGGTCGGCCGTCCAAACGTTTGACATATTCTGTCATGCACAGTCGTGCCACGGAGTCAAATTAGTTTGGCAGACCAGCAAATGGGTCCACCTGCACACTGGAATCCACCGGGGTTTCAGAGGCTCGTAGGGAAGTATCTGCATTCCGAATCAGCCAAACGCAGGACTCGTACTTGCCTATTTCCGGGCACGCCGTTAATAACAGATTGCCGCTGTCCGTGATTGCATTTGGCGAGTGCGTGGTGCTGTGCCGCTCTCACCTGCGGAAGGGTAAAGTATTCGCTGCTACGGCGTAGGGCTCCATTGTATGAATCTCAGCGCCCTGTTCTTTGGAACCATATTTTTCTTAGTGCAACAGTAGAGTATAGATGTTTGATAGTAGCGTAGTCGTTGGGCCACACCACAGATTCACATTTATGAAGTCAGATAAAGCGATTAGTTCTGGTTAGTGTGGTACCTTGATCCCCAGCTGATCACCTTGTTAACCATAGACCGCATATTACTGAAAGTGATTGTCAGATAAAATGTTGGTGTGGTGTTTCTTTAACCATCATTTGTCGAGTGGTGTTACGAAAGTGTAAATCAATTCTTATTTAGACCAAAACTCCTCCCAGTGCTATGATTTACATTACCTTTGCCATTTTGTTAAGGTGTTGGTTGCAATTGAAAGAGCTTGGAAGCTGGAACCCAACCATGAAGAATACTGGTGTGGGACAAAGGAGATAGAGCATACAAATCTATATGCCCTAGGGGAATAGAAATTGAGAGTGAGGCCAAACTATTTAGTTAGTTCAATGTATCTCCTGATTTGTTGCTTTGGTACCACTGTTTGTCAATTGGGCAACAGGAAAGACTAAGGAAAGCCACTAAAATGTTCCTGAAGAACACTTTCCAGGTTGTCATTTACACAATTTCTTATTTTTCGGCACTGTTAACAATTCTGCTACTGTCCCCACCTTTATTTCACGCCACTATTGTTTCATCTGCAATCGTCTCACTTTTTTCCTAAGGGCTACAATTCTGTGAGAGGTATCACTCTGAACACTTCTGCCACATTTCTCATGACTGGCATCGGATTCACACAATGTATTTGTCAATTGGCTCTCGTTCATTCCCTGAAACAAAATGAATAGAATCCATCAGCAACAATTACGAGCTACTAGAACTGCAGAAAGATACATTAACAGCAATGTGTATTCTTGTTGCTAGTTAAATATATGATTGTAGCCCAGGAACTGATGGTTTACTCCAAACAAGTTGCCTTCTCCGATTGATTTTCACTATCAAATGGCCTGGGAAATTGAATAAACGTGGTCTAGCGTCATTCTTCAGCAGCTGTGTATCAGCTCATGGTCAAACATATAGCTGCCTTTTGTAAAAAATAAGAGCTACAAATGATGCTATGTTTCGATGGAGTCCAGTATTCCCTTCGTACTACATGCACCTGTTTCCTTAAAAGTTCTGGACACAAGTGAGGAAAACTAAAAAGATTTTAGATATCTTTTTACAGTATCTGAATTTTTCGAATACTATTTCCTTTACCAGATATTAAAGTATATGCAACTTACAGGTGGAATTGAATAGGCCCTACCACTACCTGTTATTCATCGATTACTGCATATGTATTCAACACAAATCTTAACAATGTTTGTTAAAAAAGGAAACAGAATCACTTTATAGTCACGAGCAGAAGAACGACAAGAAGTGTAACTACCCTGTTACAATATGATGGCTCCACCAAAGATCGTCACGGTTTTTTAGGCAAAGACGCCTTTGAGTAGTCTCTCCGGTTTAATATTGAGCTCACTAAGAAACGCAACAGGGTAATTGGCTGCGCGTGTATTTGAAAGAGCTTGGCCAATAGGATTGCGGTCGATACCGTACCCTGTTAGTCCCGTTTGACTTCATTCCCTTATACCTGAAGAATATTCTAAGATTGGTTTCACAAGTGTTTTGTGTGCAGTCTCCATTGTAGACTTATTGCATTTTCCTAGTATTCTATCAATGAATTGCAATCCGCCACCTGCGTTACCTATGACAGGCTGTATCGTCGTTTCATTTTATATCCCTAGGAAGCGTTACATCCGGGTGTTTTTATGAGTTGATTAATTCCAACTATGTCTCATTGATATTACAGTTATTGTGTACAACGTTTTCTCGTTTTGTGAAGTGCACAATTTTACATTCATGAACATTGAAAGCAAATTGCCGGTCTTTGCCCCACTTAGAAATCTTACCAAGATATAATTGAATATTTGGACAGCTTCTTTCAGAGAGTACTTCTTCACAGATAATTGCACCGTCTGTGAAAAGTCTGACGTTAGTAAAACTTGATCAAAGCGGAACTTGCATAATTCGGAAATCTGCCCAAACCACACATCTATTTTAGTTCCGACGCATTCAATTCATTTTAATATGCTAATTTTTTTAATAAAGCAGAACGTGCCTAATGTGGAAACGGAGTGAAAATTTTAAGACTTAATTAATAAATCATTCTATAATGCGGAAAATAGCTTATATTGCACTACTGTATTACATGTACATTGGTTATACACGACTCTACAAGGACGCTATTTTTAACACGAAGACTGTAGAGCACTGACAGTTCTGTTATGTGAGGGAAATCGAGAAAAAAGGTTAGGCCCAGCACAGCGATGGAGTGTGGATATAAAGCTGCGCCGTTCTATGCAACAATGAAAAGGTTATCTGCAGTGCCGGTACATCAAAGGAATGGTTAGTTCCTCAGCGCCCTGTTGTCGTTTTTCGTTTTCCATTATTAGTGACGCGCCAGCGCGCACTTTGGAACATTGCTGCGGACCTACGAACATTCCGCTGCGATCTTCGCAGTGGAAGACGTCGGTGTTGTTCCATTAAACAATGGTTTTACCCGGCAACGTCAAGCATTCCAAAGAAATACGCTACCAGCATTATTTTCTGATAGTTTTGATTGACTAGCAGCACTGTAAGTGTCGAACAAAAACTATTTGTTGCTAACATCTAATGAAAAGATTAAGGTAATCGAGGCGAGTGAGAAAGAGAAACTATGTATGAGAAATAATGTTGCGTTTCAAATGCGATAAAACACAGATTTATGACGCTTTCTGAACCAAGAATAAGATGCAGGACAAATGGACGAAAGGGAATGGGCAAATGAAAAGAAAAGCGAAAAAGACTGAGAATGAAGGAACTGGCGAGATAGTGTAGGAATGCTTCGTTAGTGTGTGGGTGAAAAACTTACCTTTGTCTAGACCTATGTTTCAGAGTGAGGCTCTGAAAGTCGCTGAAGGGCTTGGAAAAGTGGAGTTTAAGGCATCCACAGGACGCAATAACATTGTGTGGAATAAAGTGTGTGGGAAACCTAAGGATGTGTAGAGAAGTGTAGCAACAGAATGGACTACAATAATGTACAACCTAATTGCTAGTTATGACCGGAAAGGCGTGTTCAGTGCCAATGAAAGTAACTTACTGCCTTCAAGATCTCTAGCAGTTCGAGATGAAAAGTGCACCGACGGCGAAATGTCCAAGGGAAGACTCACTGTACTGCTGTGTGGACTCATGTTGGGTGAAATGGAGAAGCGACTGGTGATTGGAAAGACGGAAAAACCGCTTTGTTTCAAAAACATATACGTCAGTAAGCTTCCAGTCACATGGGGAAGCAATAAACAGGCGTGGTGAGTGATGTTTCGGAAATATTGTTGGGCCCTTTTAATGCCAAAATAAAAGGAGAAAATGGCTGTGTTCTTCTTTTCCTATACAGTGCAACCTGCCATCCGAAACTCAAGTTATCAAACGTGAAATTAGCTTTGTTCCCACCATATTCAACCAGCCTAACACAACTCATGGGCCAGACGATTATATACAGATTCAAGTCCCATTCAATCTCTTACTCCTAGTTTTGAAGAAGCCAGAAGTACATTTGCTCTTGCATGATCAGTTTCTGACCTGGATGCAATAAATTGGATTGGCTTGGCAGTAAGCGAAATGAAGCCCGAAACCGTTGCCAAGTACTTCAACAAAACGGAGTTTGGAGGTCAAGAAAAAGACACCAGGAAGCATGGTATGAGGGCGTTTAATAAGACCAATAGAACATGAAACATACACAAGTATCCCTAGTGGTACTCAGCACTCTTAAACATCTACTTAGGTATGAATTATAGTTTCATATTCATCTTAAAGTATCAGCCTCAGTTCCTTTTTAATATGAGGTGTCATTACCAAAAGAACACCACGTCTCTTCGAGCTATCTGCTTACAAGAACCCAAGTAAAAACCAAGGTAATGTACGCCGGCTGTTGACATTGGATGTTACCCTAGCATCGTGTCACTGTAATATATGAGTAATATACAAGTAATGTAAGTTCAACACATTGCTTCTCTTTCTTAAGGGCAACAAAGAACATTGTTGGAGTTAGATAATATCTGAATATTTGATGGTCTTGTAGCGAACAACATTCTAGACTGAGAAAAAAATACAGGGTACATCAAAAAGAATCATTTGATTTGGCATACGTCAATGTGCTACTCAAATTCTTCCCACACTGCAGTGAGCTTGGCTTGAGTTACAGCTTCCACAACTGCTGTTATGCGATGCCTGAGTTCATTCATTATTGTTGGTAATGGAGGCACATAAACAGAGTCTTTTATAAATCACCACAAGAAATAATTACATAAATCAGATCTGGTGATCTTGGAAGCCAATAACATGAGGCTGAATCATTTGGTCCAGTGAGACCGACCCATCGTTCAATAACCCTTTGATTTAAAAATTTCTGACCTTCCAGATGCCCACGTGGCAGTGCCCCATCCTGTTAGTAAATAAAGTCGTTCAGATCAGTCTCCAATGGTGGGAGAAGATAGTTCTGAAGCATATCGGGCTATATGGTTCCCGTAACAGTGGTCTTGGCATAGAATAATGGACCATACACCTTTTCTCATGAAACCGCACAAAACACGTTAAATTTTGGAGAGTCCCACTCATGATGTACAACGTCATGTGGTTGTTCTGTACCCCATATTGTCACATTGTGATGGTTCACCTTTCCATTTAAATGGAATTTTGCATCGTCACTAAACACTAAGTGTGAAAGAAAACGGTCATCCTCCATCTTAACAAGACGAAATTACAGAACTCCATACTTTGTTGTTTGTCACCTTCACGAAGAGCTTGCAGCAGTTGAATTTTGTATGGTTTCATGTGTAAACGTCGATGCAACACACCCAGATGGACATCGGTGGCATGTTGAACTGTCGAGCTGCATGGCGAACAGATTTCTGCGGACTGCTTGTGAAACTGTAGCAGATGCGTTCGACGACTGTGTCAGCCACTTTGGGATGGCCCTACGATTTGCTCTTACAAAGACAACCTGTTTCTCGGAATTGTTATTATCGTCGTTTAACGCTCTATGCTCTAGGAGGATTCACACGATACCTGGTAAGAAGGTCACACTGAACAATTATTACCGACCCGCACTGCGCAAAATGTAGAACACAGAACACTTTCTGTTGTCCTGATACCAGAATTACTACAACTGAAGTGGGTCCACACTGCTGCTAGTTAGCGGGAACCACGTAAAACTCTTAGAGTTTTCTCTATCCAACAGCACGTTGTTCACACATATTATTCACATAACATAATAGATACAACTGTTTTTAATCGGATGATTCTTTTTGATACACCCTGTATATTCCTCCTGCTTTAATTTAACAGTTCCATATCGATAGTATTTAACACATTTAGGCAGTCCTCCATGGGAACAAACACGAACAATCTATTTCATAGTTGTAAATCGTAGCTTAAAAGTATTCCCTGGAATTGTTAGTGTAGCTTAGTGTAGCGTACTGTTGCCTCTGGGCATACTATTCCTCCCACAAAGCACTTGAAGCAGATGATATGTAACTGTGTAGTACAGGTCTTAACAACAGGACTCTGCAGGCAATAAAATGATGTTTTTAAAGCTATAGTGTTAAGAACATGGTGTAATCACAGCCATCATATTAAGAGTTGCCCCATTTAGAGGTTATCTATATAGAATATTAATGTGTTATAGGTCTATGTCACTACAACAAAAACAACTTTATCTTTTAGTCATTATAATTACCCAGTGTTTATTACTAACTTTTAGATAGGATTTGTCACTCTGTATATCTAATGAAATGCAAAATATGGGTAATATTAAAAAACAGTCTACTTATCTCATATGCAATTTGCGATAAACAGAAGCAGTTTATTGCAATTTTTTCCTTAAGATCTGTGAGATAACAAGATGCACATTGTCCAGTACACTACCTGCTGATACAGTGCAATCATACTCTTTAAGCACATCCAAATGGGAATAGAGGCTCAACAGATTTCACGTACACCCAAACGTAATAATAAACAGAATTGAAGAAAATGTTTTAGGTCAACCACCATCAAGTTTATTCTCTAGAGTTTTGTCCCCATTTCATGTTCCCAGCACTACATATTAACCATTATGAGGCGATTGTGACATTGACATTTACCTGAGTCTGATATCATGTTCGCTTGGGACTGACAGCTCACAGTAAAAAGAAATCGAGGGTCACACTTCAATAAATATGTACTGCTAAATATCCTCCATAAGTAGATGTAGAGTAGTATGTGTACAAAACAGATGAGCCACATTCATTAAAGGTGTCTCAAATAACAGAGGTCTGCAGTCTGTATAATTTTAGGGTATTATTCTCCACATTTCTGTCAAGTATAGATATTAACGAATTGTGGTTGGGTTCCACAAACAATGTTATGCCCCCCCCCCCCCTAAAAGAAAGGAACAAAAAACTGGGATGGAGGAGAGAAAAAAAACTCGAGACTATAGGGCAAGTACCATCAAAATGGAAAAATATTAACTGTTATATAAACTGCTACTGAAAAATGGACAGACAGCTACACTAAGCAATGTATAATTAGAGATGCATCAACAAGGCCTGCTTGATCATTGCTCTGGGGAGCTATTAATCAATCTCCCCTTATATTCTCGCCGGTAACAAATGTTCCATTATAGCTAGAATCTTCATGAATTTAGTTCACCACACCAGTTGTTTATATAACATAATTGGGAGGGCTATTACAGCCTAATTGTGTCAGGCAATGTGTAGTGGACTGTACATCGTACATGTTGTTGTTCCATATGCCTTAAGAAAATTGCACCCTAAGCTGTTAACTATTACTGCTCCTACAAATACTGTTATTCTACAGGTCTTAAGGATACAGGGTACTTTTCTAGCTCAATTTGTGTAAAAATCAACACCTATTTCCTTCAGGCACTGTTTATATTGTACATCTTTTACAGATTTTTTGTTGATATGAGGTAATGCAGCACACTTTCTAAACAAATCAGCATTTTGAATATTATTGAACCTGCTTAGGGTTATTGAAAAAATTATAAAGAAATTAATGCATTTTTTCCCAAAATGCTTCCTCAAATTGAGGTACCATTTAATTCAATGTTATACATTTGAAGGGGCCTGAATTTTTACCTGATATGCATGACATGATGGCTGAGGTACTAGACCTATTTAATTCCACCTATTATGTATATTACAAGGATAAAAAAATCACATCTTACTTTTTAATTTTTATAATTTTTTTCCTAATAAAAATATTATTTCTTCTATAAATTAGTTGATTCTACAAGAAAGCTTAGGTCTACTACATAAGTATGGACTATTGCAAGTTACAGCAAAAAATGAGAGCAATGTTTTATAAACTTTAGGAAATATTTGTACCTCAATTCTGAAAAATACAGCTTGTGGGAAATTGTGAATGAAGACGTGAGTCAAATTAAACTGTGGCTCAGAACATTCCTGAAGCATAGTCTTCATCCTGCAGCATTTCTTCATCTTCATGTTTCCTCTTGACATTCCTTTTAGCACTTCTTGCTTCTTTGGTAAGTTGAAGAGCGAATATTTCAGCTTCATGCACCTGTTGTCTGCCACACGCAAGCAATTGATCTTCCATATTAGAGCCACATTTTATGCCTAAATTTCTTAGGACTTCCAACCTTCCTATCACTCCATCATTGAAACGTATCACTGCATGTAGTACACCAACTTTTAATGTGTTTAGTACTACAAAAACATTGTTGGGTATTTTTTCCCACATGCAATGGTTGAAACTTTCATTTGTTTTCTGAGTGCCTCCATGAAGACATTTACTAAGCAAAACAGGGTTACACAGGTCTCTAAAAATTGGTTTTATTTCATTTATAAAAGGCTCAGGAAGAGAATGGTTATGAAATTATATTTGACCACTTTCTTTTGCTTTTTGGTAACCACACCAAGAATCTGCTCCTTTAGAGCAAAGTCCGTCAACAGGGTGGTCATCCGTGAACAACTTATGAAAGTAGGTGGCCTATACAGCTTTTCTCATTGCTGTAGCGTCGTTCAGAGATGCAGTTTGTCTAATGCCCAGTCCATAATAACTCTGAAGAAGGTCTATTTCAGTTTCTGTCAATCTGCCTCAGCCAGAGAGAGATTTTCCATCAGATAGCAGATTTCCTTTCATTTCTCTTTGTACCATCCTCAATCTAGCACCCATCCTCTTTTGCACATGTTGACAACACTCCAGTTTTGTTACCAAGGTATCACAATAAACATTGAACTCATTAATTTTATTGAAAGCTTTAGTGTCCCCATCGCCTAGGTATGTCGTATATCTAATGTTATAAATGGGCGCCGGCCGGAGTGGCCGTGCGGTTCTAGCCGCTAGAGTCTGGAACCAAGCGACCGCTACAGTCGCAGGTTCGAATCCTGCCTCGGGCATGGATGTGTGTGATGTCCTTAGGTTAGTTAGGTTTAATTAGTTCTAAGTTCTAGGCGACTGATGACCTCAGAAGTTAAGTCGCATAGTGCTCAGAGCCATTTGAACCATTTTTTTTTTATAAATGGGCACTGACCTCTGAAATATTTTTTAGAGCTCCATCACACTCCATACCTCCACTGTAACCATCATAATTCTTCGAACACTGATGTTCAAGATGTCCTACAGTGTTACCATGGCAGGTTTGGCAGTACTTAGATAAGCACTCAACATCAACAACTTTTGCATTCTCCAGAGAAGTAGCACTTACAACACCATTCAAGGAACAATGACCTCAACATTGACATGTCCCTGGTTCCACTAATATTTACAGTTTCTTCTCTTTTCATAGATTCTGTAGACACAACCGTCAAGGCACCTAAAAGTAGTTTAATGTACTTGTCGAACCTACTGGGCGGAGGAGGAATGTCCACCAAACCACAAAAAGTTTGAGCAGCCTTTTTTCCATTTTCTATTCCACGCATTGCATATGAAATCTTCAAATTCACATCATATGAATCATGCACAATGTTCAAAGTCATATTTGAGGCAGATTCATTGCAGAATCTACACAGAACAACTAATTTTGGCGCTAAATCCTTCTTGCTACTTTGTTGTTCAGTTATTTCCAGACAGCCTATACCATCACATTGTTTACATTTCACCACTTCCTTCATCAAAGAAGATAAGATGCCCATAACAACAACAACAAATCCACTACAAGCAGCATCATAGTTAACACAAAAATTTGAATCTTCAGGAGGTGTGCCATATGGGAGTTTCTTCCCTGAAGAATTGATAACTAGGTTACTTTCAGCTGTGTGGCTTGCTTTGTTTGTGAATTGGTTACCACAGAATTTCCTTTCATTGAATTTCTTGATGCATGGCATAGTTCGCATTTATTGCACACTTAAGGATATGTACTTCCACAAATATATGTAGCACTTGGGCAACAAGGATTCAGTAACACGTGAACAAACTGCTTCAGCGAAATAAAAGTAAATACTAGCAAGAATAATCATTTACAGACACTAGAAACCTGCACTGTTACCAACATATACAATGTATCGTATGTGTAATCGCTGTAAACAGAAAGTTCACAGTTCTTTTCGAAATAATACCTGTTTCTGTAACAGAAATAAAGGATGTGTGGTGGCTTACATGACCATAACTTTAAAATTTGGTGTACATATAGGTCATTTTTCATTTGAAACCCTATAACGTATTTATCAATGTCATCAGAACAGACCATAGAATTTAATAAAGTCATAAAAAAATTCCGATTTTTCCACCATTTATAAGTACCCTGCATCATTAAGAAAATGAGGCAATGTACTGAACAGAGTTAGGCAGATCCCTTTAAAAGAAATTACTTTCAGGTTCTTGCAGCAAACAGAGGAAATATATGCTACCCTACCCTAAATCCTATATCAAATTCATTCTGCCCTCGAAAAGCTTGTGGAAAAAATAAACAGTAAACTAAATCGTTACATGTGCAATATCAGCTTACATTGCAGTATTAAATTCACGAGAGAAGCAGTTTACAAAACACTTATTCGGATAAATCTTTTTACAAGTATTCGCTCACCGACCTGGGATAGTTACAATGTGTGACACGAGGTGTAGTGTATCTGATTTTCGGTGTAGACAGTAGTATCGCCTGGGAAAAGCTTTGTAGAGCATTGATGGGATGTTTTGCTATACCTACATGATGATGGCTTACTGAGTCCTTTGTTGCATACTAGAGGCTTTAACCTGCAGTAGTACTTTCGAATAAATTAAGCAGATCATTATTAAAGAAATTACTTCTAGGTGCAAGCAACATGCTTGGTATAGATTGTCGCAGATTTTTTCTGTGTTGTATGCATACTGAACAGTGAAAGAGTGATTGTATACACCTTCTCTTATATTATTACTATGACCTGTACATTAGAAATGCGATGGTAGCGGTAAAGTCTACTTTGAAAGCATGTTCCTTGTATTTCTTTTGTGGTATAAAAGAAATATGGTTCTTTGCTGTTACTTTGAAAGGAATATAACAATTTCATACTTATGTGGAAGGCCTCCGTTGCCATAAAAATAATAAATCATAGGTACACTGTTGAATGATTGACAAGCTGAGATGTAGCAATTACAGAAAGAGAGAAGTGCCAAGATTGCCATTTTTAATGGGGCATTTGTTATAGGCGAGAATGTAGGGATAGACAGTCTCATACGGCAATATACTAAAGGGGGGCTGGTAGGTATAGTGTAGGTGATTTCATTCAGTAGAAATCTGGTGTATCTTCTATATGTTTGGGCAGTTAAAAGTAGTCTTTGGCTTGCCATTCCATCTGTGACCCTAACAAAGTTTTATATGGTAATAAGGTTGTCTCATCCTATTTTTTCAGATGTTATTTAGAAATACGATTACCAACTTAAAACCGTGGATATTGCACATCGGGTGTGCTGCGAAAAGATAAATTACACATGACAGAAAGCTCAGGCCATGTGCAATATGCTACCGCAATGTGATCATCACGTGTTTAGTCACGATAATGTGTATCGAAGTATCTCAGTAGCATTGGCTGTTGGAGGACGGTGCTACAGCCTAGAATAAAGAGCTATTTGTTCACTGCTGCTCGCTGAGTTGTGTGGGATGAGTTATTTGTTTGTGTATCATGTGCCTGATGGTAGTACCCTCTCAGCATCCACACACTTGGGCTGCCAGTCTTATAGCAGTTCTTATTGCAAATGGATTGCGGTTGCAGCAGTGGCAGTGAGTCGTGGCTTAGTACTGTGCACTTGGAAAACACGTCGTGGACCTCAGAAGAAACTCTCCCCACATTTCCGATTGTTTATAAAAAAAAGATGTCAATATCGTCCCTGTCCTGTGCTAGTGGTAGCAGCACAGATGGGGGTTATTAGCAATGTCTTGTCTGTAGAAACGTTTCTCCATGGATTTTTTTAATTCCACGCAATTTTTCTTTTTTTACAAATCCACAGAAAAGTCATTGTGTCACCCCTGTTACGCAGCATGCTGTCTATTGGTAACATAGTGTGGCATCCATTTTTTTTACACTGTAATAGTACAGGAACAAGTTCCTTACAATGAAATGTAGACTTGGTATGTAGCAACAGTGTATTTGCTTTAAGTAATTCACTGTGTTAATTGTTAAATATTTAAAGTCTCAGATATATGTGTGTCATTGGATGGGAAAGTGGATGTCAGGAATAATGGGGGAAAATTGCTTCAAACTTGAAAAAAATGTCCCCAAAACTGTAAACAGCACTGTGCAGGTAGATTTATGGTATATCACTGTAGTGTAAAAGTGTGTAACGACATTAAATTATAGTAATTCAGCCAACAGGATAACGCCCCACTGTTTTTCATAGGTACACTATACTGTCAAGTGTCTGACGCCATAAATCTTAGTAATTCAGCCTGCCATACCATTTATTCATCACCCAGTTGGGCTAGAGGAATGGTGGAGAGGGGGAGGGAGTAGGAGCTGGGGAGGCAGCAACTTGATAGGGGGATAAACATCCGGGACTTAAGTAAATAAATAATAAGAGAACAAGTGGCCATTTTCTTTACACAATTGCTATTCTTGTTTATGAGGGTTTCAGTAAAGTGAGTCATTTGTTTACATAGGTGATGTCATTGTTTACATTAGGAAGAGTGCAAGTGTGTGGTTTGGTGCGAAGGCCAAGAGACATAACTGTTATAATAACAAGAACTATGGATCTTCTGAGCTGAAGCCAAGATAAAACATCAAAGTAACTTATAGCCACTTTGTTTATGCGACATCTTTGCTTACAGTAAGACAATAGAACAAATGAGCTTTTTACCTACATAAGGAGATCTGGCAACTAAGCGGGCTGTGGCGACTCGACGATAAATATAATGATGCCCATTTGAATTTCCAACCACTTTTAAGTCTCCCCACTGGCCCAGAATGGTGGTGGAGATGGAGGGGGAGATGAGGGAAGATGATCTTGAATGTAACACGTGTGTTTCTTTATATAATGAGTTCTGGCAACAATGGAGAGTGAGCCAGTGTGCAGTGAGCCCCCCTAGTAATACTGACCACACTGGCTTGTGTCCATTGTGTGGCACACGCTTCAAGCAGTTGGGAAAGTGGATGGTGGTGTATCTGGTCACGACCGTTGACTCTGTGTAATAAGAAACGTGTTTCTTCTCACCCAGCAAGACGATTCCATTGATCCACGAACCAATGTCAATTATCCTGTGTCCACTGTAATGGTAACTGACGATGGGAGCGTATAGAGGTCGTCTACAGTTGGGCTTCATGTTCAACAACGTGCGCTGAACGGTGTGCTCCAAAATACTTCTGTCAGCATCAGTATTGTACTCTATCTTCAGGTCTGCCACAGATCCTCAACTGTCCCGCTTTACAGAGCAGGCAAGCCTCCAACTTCCAAGTTCTGTGATGCATGGACTTCCAACACCTTGTCGCCTATTTATGGTCTCACTGCCATTCCACCATTTTTACACATTCTCACGAGAATTGCACGTGAACAGCAGATCAGCTTTACTACTCCCAAGATGCTCATTCCCAAGCACTTGGCAATAACAATCTCCAGTTTGTTAAAGTCACTTATGTCAGTAGATTTCTCTGTTTGCGGCCAATATCGTTACTAGAGTGATTCCGCTTTCGTCTCTGCTTCGCTTATATACTCTCCTCACTGTGTCACGTGCCCTCAAATCCAACAGGCGACCTTCAATCTCATGGTTGCCAGTCGTCATAACGTTTGGGCTCATCGATATTATGTAATGGAGGTAAAAATAAACATGTAACTCCAGTGCTGTTCAGTAGAGTGCTCTGAATCCCCAGTCGCCAGCGAGACAATGAGTCTTGTAAACATTGTTCATTTTGTGAATATGGTTTCAAGGATTACTTTAAGCTTAGATTGTGCATACGTTGTCACTTTATGATATGGAGGGTTGTCAGCAAGGGAAGTTGCTTGTGAAATGGGCATACACCACAGAGACCTTATTTGGAAATACAATCACTATCGTGAAATATAGATTATTGAAGCTCTGGCTCATAAGGATCCCCCACTGTCAACATGTCAGATGACCACAACTTACAAATTACAGCTCGAGGGTACTCCGAGCAGATTACAATACACTGCCTTTGTAGAGGCGACTGGGAAAGCTGTTTCCACCTGTATAGTACCTAGTACTCAGCCCACGTGGTCAGTATGGTCTCTGGGCATCTATTACATACATCAGTACAAACCCCCTCAGGGATGTATGAAGAAGGTGGGCGGGGGGAACATCTGGAATCGAAACTGTATCATTGTCATTGGGTTCATTTCATTAATGAGTGCACGATTTGTCTGACGCCTGTCGATGACGTCTAGAGGCAGCCAGGTACCAATGCACGACCCAAGTATGCAGATTCAAGATTTATGTTTTGGACGGAATCATGTTGGACGACTCTCATCGCTACTGAGAGTAATTTGAGTCGACGATTCTAATCGCTGCTGAGGGTAATTTGAGTGTTGTGCAGTATCAGGACACTATCCTCCGACATATTATCCATTTCATCAATGAGTTAACATTGCAAGGTGGTAATCCACGAGCACACAATGCTCACCTCGTGAACACCTTCCACCAGAAAGCAGGAATCAAGGAATCGAATAGCCTCCAGTACCTGCTGATATGGAACCATTTGAGAATGACTGGAACCAGCTTAAATTTGTAAAGTGCCATCCCAGGAATGCTGCTCATACAATTGATGATCTCAGATGGGACATTATCAAAGAACACGCCTGAGCAGCATCTTCTCGACCATCTGGTGGACAGAATCAAGGGCTCCCATCCATGGAGGGGGCCCTGGTGGGGGTTGGCGGGGGGGGGGGGGGGGGCAGGGGCACTCCCAAAGTGTAGTCAGGCGTTTTCCTTTCAAGAAAATAATTTAAAAACTGCTATTACACAGATTTTAAACAGGATAGGAAATTGAACTTTTTATGGCTATTTATTGTTATTAAGTCATCAGTCTCCTGACTGGTTTGATGCAGCCTGCCATGAATTCTTCTCCTGTGCCAACCTCTTATAATGGCAACTTCTGAGACTGACTCTAACAGCAACACCAAATGTAGGAGGAAGAGGTAGAAGGCACCGTATTAAGAATCGTCCTAGCTTTCCAGGTGATTTATTGTTTCCAACTACAGCGCCACATTCCCCTCAGTCTGCATCACTGGATCCCACAATGCTGAGGACACCACTTGGGTGACTGCAAAACGGCTTGGTGTGGAATGGTTGCTTCAGTGACCCATGCCCACACTGCTGTGTGTCGGCCTTGTACAGCCGCGACATCAGGATGCGCCAACAGTCGACTCAGCAGTCTCCGCCCCTGCTGCCTCACCACTGTTCATCGGGAGCTGCAGGTGGTCCACTGCATGCTTCTTCTCCGGGAGCCCCAGGCGGCCCACTGCATGCTTCTTCTCCGCCATGGATCAGATCGCTGATGACAACAAGCGCCGGCAATCCGACATCCAATCTGCAGCCCTCGCCTCGGGATGCCTCCGGCATGTGTTGGGAGCCAGTAAGTCTGCCCATGGTAGCGAGCTGTGACGTGGCCCACCGCATGGCTGGCTACAGACCCTGTGTCAGCCTCAGAGGGTCGAACCAGAGACCCGCCATGGACTGGAATGCTGGCGCCCCATCTGCTGCTGTGTGTAGCCGGTGGTGTGACACGTCCTGCTGTCCGGGAGAGCTGCCATACATGAAAACCCCACGTTAGAAAATCGGCGCCTATTTATATGCGGCTGTGCACCTCTGTTTTGCTTACACACCGCTCTGAGTCATGTACTCATGCAAACTGCTGCGTGTACTTTTTCCAGCGGTTCTAAGCCCCTGTGGCCTCGATTCTACTTCGTAACTTCCACACTCAGAAATATTGCACCAAAACTGACTTTTCCTATCCCAAACGGCAGTGCCGTTACATTATTCTCCCCTTCGGAAAGACTCAGTCCCAAGGTCGACCTTTAACTAACTCTTAACTTGTTTGGGTTGGCACCTATGACATATTTCCTTACTTTTAGAAAACTTAAATGTGGTCTAGTGCCCCTTAAAACACGTGACATGAAACAAAACGTAAAAGTTCCTTACTGGACGACCATTGCTCGATCAACCCTTTACCTACTCGTATCTCGCCCTCGGTATCCAATCCACTGGGACTACCCTTGGTTCCCTCTTGGAATTGGCTCTCCGCCTGGTCAGATGAAAACAACACATAACAAAGTTAAGGCTGCCAAAACACTTGGCACAGAGGTACCCAAAATGATTATCTGTCGTTGCCTTTCACTATACTGAGCAACATGATGCACAAGCTGTTCGGCTGATATGCGCCCCTCTTGCTCCAAAATGAACTGGTTTACGGGTCTCAACAGACCTGGCTCCAGAGTTTGATTTACCAAGATCAGATTCTGCCCTGGTAAAAACCCTAAAGTGCCTTCTGGGCAGTACAGCTGTGGCTGCGTAACATTCAATTGTGTGACTCCTGAAATTGATGCTGGCAGGTGGAAGGTAGTTCCTATTGTGTTACATGTAGTTCCATTGACTAACATTTATCTCTCCCCTCGCGCTCTATACATTTCGCTTCTGCAAATACTCCTCGCTCAAAACAACTTGCTACTACTACCAAATCTCGTAGGTGGAGAATTTCCAATGCATCCCGACTCATTGCAAGCTCAATTTTGGCTCCATGATGTCCCTTGCACAGTCTATTTCTTTCCCCCTAGCTAAAATAACTGCACTGCGCACGAGTCTCTGGATTGGTGCTTACCATCCTGGCTGGACATACCATTACCTTCCCTCTATGGCAGCCCCGTAATTCCTCCCTTGTCATCTCGGTGTACCAGCTGTTACCAACTGAGATCAGCAATACCTCCTTAGTTTTCACTTCCACAAACTTGTTCAATGCTCTCCTTTTCAACGACCTGAAGACAGTGATCACCATAACCCTTACATCCTCTTAAAAAAAAAAAAAAAAATAAAAAAAAGACCGTTGTCCTTGGCAGGCTTACAATACTCGAAAACACATATAACACATAAAAATACAATGCCTAATGAATCTACGCAAACCCAGTTATACATAACAAGAAAAACAAAAAACTATAAATACTCTACTTCTTTGTGGCTCGCAAAGCATATGATACTTCATGCTGTACTTTGTCTTTCTGTTTTTCTCTGTGCTTAGCACCTCTCTTCACTCTCTCTTTCTTCCTCTTTCTTTCCTGTGACATGTCTGGAGTTACATCCGGGCAACCCTTAAATGGCTGTAACCACCCAATGTGTACTATTGTTGTTCTAGCTGGCAGCTACAGCTTAACATTAACGGGGGATGGCCCTTGATACATTGTGAGGGACTTTTTCGTTTTCCTTTTTGCATATAGGGGCTGGACGGCATTACCCATTGCCCCACTCTATACTGCTGTAAATTTCCTTTCCGCTTCACTGTTTCCTACCTTTCCAAAGCCTTTGTATTCGCCTTTTGTACACGTTCCCAAACATCCCGAATTGTTCTCGCGAATTGACGTACAGATTCACCGGTCCTTATTTCTGTAGCTTCACTAAATCAAACGGTGACGACATTTTTCGCTTGTACACTACCTCATACGGTGACCCACAAATCGGTATTTGTATGGATTTTTGCATTATATGCACATACAATATGCTTCAAATACTCGTCCCACTGGCGGTGATGAGAGTCCACATTAAAACTCAGCATCTTCCTGATCGTTCTGTGTACCCGTTCTGTCCTTCCGTTGGCCTGTGGATGCAACATGTTCAACCTAAACTTCTTGAAGTTCAACAGTTTACACTGTTCCTTCATTAAATCTTACATGAAGTTGGTCCCTTGGTCTGTAATTATTGTCTTCAGTACACTATACTTCAAAATCCAGTCATTTACTAACGCTTGCGCGACCATTGCTGCCTGTTGATTTGGCATAGCCACCATCTCCACATACCTCGAAAAATTGTCTATTATTGTTAGAACGAACCTGTTCCCCAATGGTGTTCGCCTGAAAGGTCCTAAGACATCAATCCCCAACATAGAGAATGGGAATGTCACGTCTGGCAATCGTTGTAGCTGTATCTGTTTCTGACTCAAATTTGCTCTCTGCGCAAATGGTACACAATTCTTGATATACTGATCCACATCTATTTTTCTACCTCTCCGCCACTCTCGTATTCGTCGCTCTACACCCTCCTTGACCAGATAACATGTGATCATGTGCTTCCTTTAAAACCTAATCTCTCAGTTTCACTGACACTACTACCCTTGGCCCTAACTTCGTTTACCTGCACAGAAGACCGTCGTACATATTAAATCATGGCTGTGTCCGATACAATTTACAATCGTTGTCCGCATCCTGTAATTCTTGCCATACCGCTAGGTCATAACCTATGACTTATACTTTTGCCACCTACCTACTCAGTGCATCTGCATTACCATACTTCTTCCCAGGCTTGTTCACCACCTTGTAGTCGAATTCACTAAGCCTCACAGTCCATCTAGCTAGTCTAGTCGACGGATCCTTCAACCCCAACAACCACTTCAGTGCAGCATGATCCATCACTACCTAAAATCTTCTCCCATATAAATAACATTTAAAATATGCGATTCCATAGATTATGCTAAGCACCTCCCTCTCTGTTATCGAGTAATTCCTCTCTGCTGCATTCAACTGCCTAGACGCATAGGCTACAGGATGTTCTTTCCCATCAATTTCCTGACTAAGAACACACCATAATGCTTGATTCGATGCAGCGCATGCTAGTATAAACTCCTTTTCAAAATCTGGAAACACAAGAACCGAACTTGATGTTAACACTTCTTTCAGTTTGTCAAATGCTTTCTGACACTTTTCTGTCCACTCAAATTTCCCACCCTTCTGTAACAATCGCGTCAATGGCTGTGCTAAATCTGTAAAACTCTTCACGAACTTTCGATAGAAATAGCAAATTCCGATGAATGACTGCACTTCCTTAACTGTTTTCGGTTTCCGAAAATCCCTTACAGCCTGTACCAATCTCGGATCTGTCACACTCTGTCCTTACTGATAATATGGTCCAAATATTTTACTTCTTCTAATGCAAAATGACACTTCTCCAGGCGAAACGCCAAACGAGCTGCTCTTAACCTCATAAAGACTTCCCTTAACCGCTGTCTATGTTGCTCCATACTGCTTGATAAAAAAATATAATGTCATCCAAACAGACAAGACACTGCCATGGTTTCAAACCCCTCAAGACACCGTCTAGCAACCTCTGAAACGTTGCCGGAGCGTTTTTCTAACAGAATGGCGTTGTGATGCACTGGTAATGGCCTCCATGAGTAGAGAAAGCAGTTTTTGGACGATCCTCTGGAGCCACCTCTAACTGATGATAACCACTTGTCGAATTCATCGTAGAAAAGTACTGGCACTGTCCTAAGTGATCCAAAGTCTCCAAATGTTTGGTATGGGGTATGCGTTCGTTACTGTCTTGTTATTGAGGTGTCGGTAGTCACAACAGAACCTGTATTTCATAGTTCCATCGTAAGATTTTTTAGGCACAACGACAATGCACGCTCCCCAGCATCTATTACTATGCTCTATAATACCGTCCGCAAGCTGCTGATCAATGAAATCCTCCACAATCGGTTGCAAATACCTCGGTATTCTGTATGGTTTACGGTAAACAGGTGCTTCATTCGCTGTTGGTATCCTATGTTGAACTAATGGAGTTGTTGGCAACGGCCCTTGCGGAAAAAACAAACCGTTAAATTCACACAATAATTCTTCCATATGCTCTCTTTATACTCCTTTCAATTGCTTAATTTTGTCATGCAATGCAGTTCTATCGGCAGTTGGTGGTTGATCGCTTCGCCTACCTCTCGACACCAGCCTTCGTCATCTGGCACATCCAAATTTGCTACTAAAACTCCTTTTCTCAAATTCGCGTCTACAGCGCTAAAATTGTCCACGTTCATGGGAACTACTCGCCCGTCGTTCCCCTCCTGTAAGTGTACAATACTAAGTTTCACAAAACAACCCAATGGACGCAAAACTTCAATATCCTCCAATGGTTCAATAACACATACTGTACCCACAGGTTGATTCGACCCCACACTTACCCAAAGTGACTTCCCAGTGCCACCAGACACACACTCATGCGAATTAAGCCTTAGTGCTAATGTACGTGGTTCAATTGGTTTGTTCACTACGTTGAATGCCGCTCGCGACAGCTCTGCATCTACAACAGTTTTCCCTAGCTGAAATAACATTCCACCAAGTTCCACAGTTCGTTGTCCAAGGTCAATTTTGGCATGATGTTGATGCAAGAAATCTACTCCTAAGACCATGTCGTAGCCCTCGTTTACCCATGGTACTACCTCCATGCATGCATCAAATAGGACTTCCCCTATGCGAAAATCAACTGTCACTGACCCCAAAGGTGTGACCTCCTTATCCCCCACTCCACACAGCCTATAACGTGGTGGGTCTAACTTCCTTCATCCCATTAACTGACACTTGTGCCCCTGTGTCCAAGAGAATCTTAAACATTTTAGTTCCTATGGATACTGCCACTGAACATTCCACCTTGGCATACATATTTGTAGCACTGAAATTAAACGGGAGCTCCCTTAGGTGGGTCTTGGGCCCCCTCTGCCGTTTAACGATTGTCCACCTCTACTAACTCCACTTCTCCATTCTCCACGCTGCTGATTTCCACCCCTTCCTCTGTTCCTCGGTGACTGGGTACATTGCCTCGGAACATGTCCCATAAGACCAGACTTATAACATTTTATACCTGCTGTTAACACTGTTTGTCCATCACATACCCCCATTGCCACGTCTATTTGCTCACATTGGATTGCCAGCTGAATAGCCGAATACAAAGCTTTCGGAGTCCCTTCACACACTTTCTGTGACAAATGCGCTGGTAACCCCCTCAAAAATACATAAAGTACCCTTTGCTCGGTCTTCTGCAACAGAACACCATTCGCTTCATCGCTCTGACCCAACTCGTAAGTGTACTCGTTAATTTCTCTTATTCTGTCCGCAGATTTATCTACTGTCTGCCCCTGTCTTTCGTCATTGTACTCAACCTCTCCACAGTACCGAGCCCTTTGCAAAAGCCTCTCCTTCAACTGCTTAAACTGTCCTGCCTTCCTGAAGGCATCAGAACACCTTACGTATGTCTTCACTTCACTCTTTAATCTAAGCTTGGCTACATGTAACAACTGTTCATCAGACCAACCATTCATTACAGCTGAAGTTTCCAAGTCCTCCACAAACGAACGCAAATCCTTAGATGCCTTGCCAGAAAACGGAATAATCAAACTCGCAGCAGCTGGATCAATCTCCTACACCCTAGGCAACAACGACTGATCAGATGCGGTTTCCCGCTCTCTTCTAGATGTTAATTCACTCCTCAAATGCGTATTGTGTGCTGTCAATTGTGCCACCTTTTCCAATAAAATCCGTACCGCTTCTGGTTCTGACACACCTCACATTCCTGACTCTGCCATTGTGTTGCTTTTGTTCCCAGTTAATCCCAAAACAAAACAATTGAATACAAAAATAACCCGACTCCCTACACCTCAGTAATATCATACTCAGTAACAACATACTCAAACCAATACAAAAGTAATTAAATGCCACGAAAAAAAATCTTATTGCCCCAAATACACTAACACTTACTCTGACAACAAAAAATACTGTGCCCACGCAAAACATCTAAATGGCCTGCCATGAGCCATACTCAAAAACACGAATAAGAAAGGAAACGTCCAACACTCAAAAGAAAACTGGTCAAAACTCACCACATCTTGTGACTGTAATGCAGGCGGTGGGCTCGAATGTGGTACTGTACAGACGACGTCTGCTATTCTGACACGAAATATAGTGGCAACTTCTGATACTGAATGTAACAGCAAAACCGAATGTAGCGGGAAGAAGTAGAAGGCACCATATTAAGACTCGTCCGAGCTTTCCAAGTGATTTATTGTTTCCTGCTACAGTGTTGTGTTTCCTTCAGTCTATGTCACTGTGTCCTGCAATGCTGAGGACACCACTTTGCTGACTTCGAAACGGCTTGGCACAGAATGGCTGCCTTAGTGACCCCTTCCCGCACTGCTGTGTGTCGGCCTTGTACAGCTGCGACATCAGGATGGGCCAACAGTCGACTCAGTGGTCTTCGCCCCTGCTGCCTCAGCGCTGCTCGCCGGGGTCGCAGGTGGCCCGCTGTACGCTTCTTCACTGTCGTGGTTCAGATCTCTGGCGACAACAAGTGCCTGTGATCCGACGTCCGAATCTGCGGCCCTCGCCTCGGGATGCCTCCAGCGTGTGTTGGGAGCCAACAAGTCTGCCCATGGTAGCGAGCCGTGGCGTGGCCCACCGCTGGCTAGCTATGGACCCCATGTCGGCCTCAGAGGGTTGAGCCAGCGACCCGCCGTGGACTGGAATGCTGGCGCCCCATCTGCTGCTATGTGTAGCTGGTGGTGTGACACGCCCCGCCATCCAGGAGAGCTGCCACACTTGGAAACCCCTGCATTAGAAAATCGGCACCTAATTACACGCGGCTGTGAGCCTCTGTTTTGCTTACACGCCGCACCGAGTCACGTATTCATAACACTTGGGTTGGCCAGTGGGCCCCTTCTGCCTGTGACTAATGCCATGCAAATGGCTGTGTGTACTTTTTCTGGCGGTTATACGCCCCTGTGGCCTCTATTCTACTTCGCAACTGCTGGTGAGCATAACTCACTGGAAACGGGCCCGCACCTGGCTGTAACTTGCACACTCAGAAATATTAAATCAAAACTGACTTCTACTATCCGAAACGGTAGTGCCGCTACAATCTTCATCTCAGAATAGCATTTGCAACCTGCATTCTCAATTATTTGCTGGGTGTATTCCAATCTTTGTCTTCCTCTAGAATTTTTATCCTCTAAACCTCCCTCTAGTACCATCGAAGTTGTTACCTGTGGTCTTGACAAGTGACCTATTATTCTGCCCCTTCTTATTGTCAGTGATTTCCATATATTCCTTTCCGGACCGATTCTGTGGAGAACCTCCTCATTCCTTACTTTATCAGCCGGCCTGTGTGGCCGAGCGGTTCTAGGCGCTACAGTCTGGGACCGCGCGACCGCTACGGTCGCAGGTTCGAATCCTGCCTCGGGCATGGATGTGTGTGATGTCCTTAGGTTAGTTAGGTTTAAGTAGCTCTAAGTTCTAGGGGACTGATGACCTCAGAAGTTAAGTCCCATAATGCTCGAAGCCATTTTTGAGCCTTACCTTATCAGTCCACTTAATTTTCAACATCTTTCTGTAGCACCACATCTCAATTGCTTCGATTCTCTTCTGTTCCAGTTTTCCTGAGATCCATGTTTCACTACCATACAATGCTGTCCTCCAAACGTATATTTGCAGAAATTTCTTCCTCAAATTAAGCCTTATGTTTGATAGTAGTAGACTTCTCTGGGCCAGGAATGCCCTTTTCGCCTCTGCTAGTCTGCTTTCGATGTCCTCCTTGCTTCGTTCGTCTTTGGTTATTTTGGTGCCTAGATAGCAGAATTCCTTAACTTCGTCTACTTCGTTACCATCAATCCTGATGTTATGTTTCTCGCTGTTCTCATTTCTGCTACTTCGCATTACTTCTGCACTTATCAGATTGTTCTTTTCATTAAGCATATCATGTATTTCTTCTTCACTTTCATTCAGGATACCAATGTCTTCAGCGAATCTTATCATTGATATCCTTTCACCTTGTTAATTCCAATCCTGATCCTTTCTTTTATTTCCATCATTGCTTCTTCGATGTACAGATTGAACAGTAGGGGCGCAACACTACATCCCTGTCCAAAATGGTTCAAATGGCTCTAAGCACTATGGGACTTAAGATCTGAGGTCATCATTCCCCTAGACATAGAACTACTTCAACCGAACTAACATGAGGACATCACACACATCCATGCCTGAGGCAGGATTCGAACCTGCGACCATAGCAGCAGCGCGGTTCCGGACTGAAGCGCCTAAAACCGCTCGGCCACAGCGGCCGGCTCTACATCCCTGTCTTCTACCCTTTTTAATCCGAGCATTTCGTTCTTGGCCGTCCACTCCTGTTATTCCCCCTTGGCTCTTGTACATATTGTATATTACCCGTCTCTCTCTATAGCCTACCCCTTTCTTTTCTCAGAATTTCGAACATGTTGCACCATTTCATATTGTCGAAGGTTTTTTCCAAGTTGACAAATCCTGTGAACGTGTCTTGACTTCTTTTTTATTGCTTCCATTATCAACCGCAACGTCAGAATTGCCTGTCGAGTACCTTTACCTTGTCGAAGACCAAACTGATCGCCATCTAGCACATCCTCAATTTTCTTTTCCATTCTTCTGTACATAGATCTTGACAGCAACTTGGATGCATGAGCTGCGAAGCAGATTGTGCAATAATTCTCGCACTTGTCAGCTCTTGCAGTCTTCGGAATTGTGCAGATGATATTTTTTGGAAAGTCAGACTCATACATTCTACACACCAACGTCAATAGTCTTTTTGTTGCCACTTCCCCCAATGATTTAAGAAATTGTGACGGAATGTTATCGATCCCTTCTGCCTTCTTTGATCGTAAGTCTTCCAAAGCTCTTTAAATTTTGACTCTAAACTGGATCCCCTATGTCTTCTATATCGACTCCTGTTTCTTCTTTTGTCACTTCATCACACACCCGTCTTGCCCCCTCATAACGGCTTTCAATGTAATCTTTTCACCTATCTGCTCTCTCCTCTGCATTTAACAGTGGAATTCCCATTGCACTCTTACGTTACCACACTTGGTTCTAATTTCACCGACGGTTGTTTTAATTTTTCTGTATGCTGAACCAGCCTTGCCGACAGTCATCTCTTTTTAGTTTTCGTCATATTTTTCATGCATCAATTTCCCCTTAGCTTCCCTGCACTTTCGGTTTATTTCATTCCTAAGTGATTTGTATTTCCGTTTTTCTGCATTTCGCTGAACATTTTTGTACTTCTTCCTTTCATCAATCAACTCATTTATTTCCCGTGTTACCTGTGGTTATCTGCCGTTGTTCGCCAGCTTAGCTTAGTTGCTGGCACCTTAGTTCAGCGTGTTCGGTTAGAGGGATAGCTGTCTTCTGTAATAAAAAACTGAGTGTGTGGATCAACGACGGATTTGAACAAGCTGCATGGGACATCCGCCCCGAACACATACAACGACCAATAACGAAAAAAATGAGATGTATAAAAAAGGGTAGTAACGTGTTTGCCTTCCATGCAGCGGGCCCAGGTTCGACTGCCGGCCGAGTTGGAGATTTTCTCTGCTCTTGGACTGGATGTTGTGTTGTCCTCATCATCATCACCGTCACGAAAGTTGCCTGGCGTCACCTGAAATAACACTTGCAACTCGGAGGCCGAAGTTCTCCGATGGTGCGTCCTGGCCACCTATGCCATCCGATCATTACATTTCTTCGCAGTTAGCTTCTTTGTACGTGTGTTTTTCTGTGGCTACTTGCAATTCGTCTTTCAAAATATTAAAAATACTCCACAATCTCAGGTCTTGCCTGCCTCCTCGCAGCTATCTACCGTATGGCCGCCATTGGATAGAACGCCAATGAGATTTCAAGGATGTTACAACGCATGTGTTGGTGCAGGACAATGTTGAAGCCTTACCCAGCAGATGGTTTTGATAGAACTTATGAACAAAGATATGGAAGTTCGAGAAGAATGCCTTTATTTATTTTTTTCATAGTCATTTTTGTTAGTCACATAAAGCTTATTCTTTAATTCTTTACATTTTCGTAGATACGTAGATGGTACAAAATGGTTTCCAACAGTTTATGTAAATTAGCAAATGATGGTTATCATTTTCACTAAACAAACTGCGCCGTTAGATGTCTACAACCTACAGGTTCACCTTCAGACGGCTGTTCGAAATTATTTATATAGCGCTGGGCATATGACATATGTTTAGCTGTTGGGAAAGTTTTCTAATGTGGTGGTTCCGTCGGAAATGTCACATGTTTTGTCTGACTGACTTTGCTATTGGAGTATTTCATGTTGGTCGTAACAGTAATTGGCTTTTGGAGACATATTCAGAGTACAGCACAGCACGTATACTTGTATACTTATGATAGACCTCAAGGGCACCAAACGATTTGCTGTAGCTGTGTGTAGTAATAGTGTAGCCTGTTATAGGCATGCTACCAACTTTTAGTTTCAAGAACTATCATTCTAATATTTTGATTCTTGTTTGCGACCCACAGTTGGTGTTTCTACCGTTTATTTCGATTTCGTAAGAGTTTTAATGCAGTCGATGTGTTGACGATTACAGGTGATTGTAGTTTTGTGTAAGTGGACATTTTGTAATGATTCACGTCTATATGGACACGTCAGATTCTAGTGGCTGAAATCGGACGATCACATCAAACGTAGCACCATTTGGACGTAGCGCTGTTACTGTGCTGCGTCGGATCTACTGCGGCGAATCCAGCTGTTTGCACTACTGCAGAATGAAAGTGCCATTTAATCTCGGCGAGCTAAGGCGAGGAGTATTAACCTCAATCTATTCTCGGCTCTTAGATACGAATTCACGCAGACAGCAACATGGAACATTCCCGCCTTCTAGTGTCGCATTTGCCTGGAATGGCTTCTTGTCTTCTAGATTCCCAATCAAAAATGAAGATGAGAGGAAGTGACCTTGCACTGACAAAACCGTTTTATATCTCGTTCGTAGACAGTGCTGGAGCATAGTGGGAATTAGCGCGATTATCACTTGGCACCCTCACGCTGGAAACAACTGGCATTCCTTTCTCGCCCTTGCTGGTTTCTCTGTCGTAGGTAAGTATTCTTACAGCTCCAGAACAACTTTCCACACACGATGCACACTGTACGCCCTTGTACATCACATACACACGCGCGAGCGCTCGCACACGCACACACACACACACACACACACACACACACACAGAAAGACGCTCCGCAAAAGAATAAATCGAATGGGCCTGGAAGTCGGTAGATCTGACGTACATGCACAGACATACAAGTGATTACAGTTTCAGAAAAACTGGATGATTTATTCGAGAGGAAGTGTTTCACAAATTGAGCAAGTCGGTAATACGTTGGTCCACCTCTGGTCCTTATGCAAGCAATTACTCCGCTTGGTATTGTTTGATGGAGTTATTGGATGTCCTCCTGAGGGATATTGTGCCAAATTGCGCGTTAGATCGTCAAAGTTCCAAGCTGCTTGGAGGGCCTTGCACGTAGTGCTCCAATCATCCTCAGATGGGGAGAGACCCGGCACCTTTCTGGCCGAGGTAGAGTTTGGTAAGCACTAAGACAAGCAGTAGAAACTTGTGGCCGTTTGCGGGCAGGCATTATCTTGCTGAAATGTGAACTCAGGATGGCTTGGCTTGAAGGGCAACAAAACGAGGCACAGAACATGGTAGACGTACCGCTTTGCTGTAAGTGTGTTGCGGATGACAATCAAAGGGGACCTGCTATGAAAAGAAATGGCAAACTGGATGTCAGTCCATACGGCAGGCAACAGTTAGATTCGTATCCCACCACTGACTGGGGCGTCTCCAGGAATTAAAGACATTAGTTGTTAAGGGGCGTTGATTTATATCAATAGTGGAAGTAGTCCATGAGGTTTAGTGATCACTGTGTTTGGATGGTGTAGTTGTGAATGCATGTGCCTAGCAAGCAGGAAACCCAGGTTCGAATCTCGATGTGGCACAGACTTTCAACTTGACCCGTTGATATACATCAATGGCCACTGGCAGCTAACGTCTTTCATTCCTTTGTGTCTTGATTCATAGTGATTGTAGGATCAAGATGGTGTCTGTTCTTTCAGATACGTCTGAAAGAACAGACACGACATATATAATTAAGGTGATGAAGGCCAATGATATCTTCAGTGCAAGTGCATATGAAGTTCGAACATTTACAGGAATCGACGAGATACCGCGAGTAATGAGGCCAATGAGCAGGGGCACTACATCATTAGTGTGAGGTATGAGAATTTGGGTCTGACGGGAGTCGTGCTAGGGTAGCCTGTGCGGGTGTGGTGACCACTGTGTCCAGATGGCATGGTGGTCAGCGCATCTGCCTAGTAAGTAGGAGACCCAGGTTCGAATTCCAGTCCAGCACAAATTTTCAACTTTTCCCATTGATGTAAATCAATGCCCACTGGCAGCTAATGTCTTTAATTCTTTGTGTCCTAATTGTAATTCCGTTATGACTAAAAGTCTACATCAACTACACAGGATTTATTTTTAAAATTGTATAATGCCAAACTGATACTGGACCACATGCCCATCTTTAGAACACACTGTATGTACCATTATGTCGAACGAACAGTCTTTAAGATATGTACTACAAACAACTGTATGTAGAGGAATGACAGTACATGCCTCGTCTTGTAAATTCGTTATCTTTAGCGACTGGACGGTCTCGTGAACTGACGACATATGGCCGGGAGAGTGGTGTGCTGACTGCATGCCCCTTCATATCCGCATCCAGTGATGCTGATGGGCTGAGGATGACACGGCGGCCGGTCTGTACCGCTGGGCCTTCAAGGCTTGTTCGGGCGGAGTTTAGTTTTTGCGGCTAGAATAAATTTCTATAAACTTATTCCGCGTTGTAGACTGTATCATGTTACAAAAGGTACCAACGTTTCAGCTACTACTGCCAGTACCCTGATGAAGACCACAAGCAATAGTGGAAAAGCATTAGTACATTTTATATGACGCGTTATAGAATCCGAAATAATTTGATGGAAAATGGCTCACCTTCTGTGAAACAACAAAAAATGGTGGCCAGGTACACGAAAGTCAACGGAATAGCTGATGCCATACAGTTGTGGTTTCCTGGGATATTAAAACTGTGTGCCAGACTGGGACTCGAATTTGGGAGCTTTGCCTTTCATTGCCAAGTGCTCTACCAACCAAGCTATGCAAGCACAACTCACGACCCCCTGCCTAATTGCCCTGATTCTACTAGTATTTCATCTCCTAGCTTCCAAAACTTCACAGAAGTTCTCCTGCATAACTTGTGGGACTGGCACTTTTGGAAGAAACAATATTGCGGAGACAGGAGATGAGGTTTCGGCTGCAGCAGGGCTGTGAGGGCGGGTTTGGAGGCGTGCTTGCATAGCTCAAATTGCTGAGCACTTGCCCATGAAAGGCAAACGTCCCAGGTTCGAGTCTCGGTTCGGCATACAGTTTTAATCTAACAGGAAGTTTCATATCAGGGCACATTCCTCTTCAGAGAGAAAATTCATTCTGAAAACAATTCCCCAGGCTGTGACGGAAATGTGTCTCTGAGATTATGAGATATCCTTTCTTTCATGAGGGCTATCCCCCCCCCCCCCCCCCTCCCCGTGGCTGCAGCAGAACCTGTGTAAAGTTTTGAAGGCGAAAGTGAAGCTGGGAGGACGAGTCGTGTGTCAAGCTTGATTAGCTCAGTCGAAGGGCACGGCCAAGCGACAGGAACGGTCGCTATTCTCTTCAGAAATAGACGTCCATTTGTTTGTGGGCCGTTACAACCATGTTATTCTTAAAAAGCAAAAAGTCAATTAAAAACTGACTCGATCGCGTTTTCAGATTTTTATTCGTTATTCTTGTTGGCGACTTCAATTGTGTGTTATCCCAGAAGGATCAACATCCCAACTTTAACCATATGCTAGGAATGCAACTGGCTTACAGCCTGCTTCGAGCATATCGCCTACATCTGCACTGTCTCACTCCAGTGGCAGAAGCTGTGACGCGGTCGACGCACGTGGATGCTGAATACTGCCCATCTCCGTGATCTGGAAAACGGGCAGGTCATAGAAACGACTTGGAGCAACTGTGTGAGACGCCTTCGAGCACATCCTTCAACACTCCGTTGGGGGCTCGACTGTGCCAAGCCTACTGTACAAGATGAATTACGTTCACGACAAAATGCTGTGACAACGACATACCATGGAATATATTTCACAATCCTCCACGAGCTCGCTGGCCATGATCCCTCTGTTCAAAGACAGATTGAAATTCAACAGATTACGGCGAAGATATTTTCGCTTACGCATTGCCGCTTTGGGGGAACAATGGTATGTGCGGATGTCAAACCTGGGTGCGAGATTGAAATTCAACAGATTACGGCAAAGATATTTTCGATTACGCATTGCCGCCTTGAGGGAACAATGGCATGTGCGGATGTGAACACTGGGTGCGAGGAGAGCCCTATACATGCATCATTTTATCCGAGAGAAGCAGCCCTCGACATGCCAGATGGCAGTGACGTCCCAGAATGATACTGTCGATTGCATCAGTTTTTGCTTTTAAATTTCATTGTAATAAGCTTTTGTAGCAATTTATATCACTGAACAAAACGTCTGTAGAGCACTTGCCCGTAAAAGTCGAAAGTTCCCAGGTTCGAGTCTCAGTCTGGCACGCTGTTTTAGTCGACAGGAAGTTTGAGATCAGCACACACTCCGATGCAGAGTGAAAATTCATTCTGGAGATGTTATGGCAATCATTAATTTCATTCCATTTTCTTAAGCCATGTGTTAAACAAGAAACGCGAGCTCTGAACTAGGAACAAAACCACATGACGACAGATGTACAATTTATTGTTTTCGTAGAAGCAGTGTGAAAGCATTCGTCTGAAGGATTGCTTGTCCCTCCTTCTCATGCAGGCACAGTGCCCATGGTTTTATCGCGATATTGCAAATTTTTACCGACATGAATCTGCTTAACGATGACACTGCAAGAAGTATGTACACAGATAAGCGCATTAAATGCGCCAATTTTACACAAACAAGGCGTCGACACGAAGCATTTATTTATCTCTGAACAAGCATCTGCTGTTGTCGTAGTTCAAGAAGGAAGCTTCAGGCAAATACCTTTTACTGTAGGTAAATACCTTTGTCAGGAACACAAGGGCATGCGCTGGGAATAGTAGCTCGCGTCCCTTCGCCCCTCCCCCTCAGCCGTCCAACCACGCCACCACTCCGCCTTCCAGAGAATCCGAATGCGAGCTCGCATATTCCTCCGTCACACAAACATATGTATTAATTCAGTGTCAACTTGAGTAAAATTAGAGCATGTAATGGATACTGAATAGTTGCAAGTGTACCCTACATCTACATCTACATACATACTCCGCAATCCCCATACGGTGCGTGGCGGAGGGTACCTCGTACCACAACTAGCATCTTCTCTCCCTGTTCCACTCCCAAACAGAACGAGGGAAATATGACTGCCTATATGCCTCTGTGCTAGCCCTAATCTCTTTTATCCCATCCTTGTGGTCTTTCTGCGAAATATAAGTTGGCGGCAGTATAATTGTACTGCAGTCATCCTCAAATACTGGTTCTCTAAATTTCCTCAGTAGCGATTCACGAAAAGGACGCCTCCTCTCCTCCAGAGACTCCCACCCGAGTTGCTGAAGCATTTCCGTAACACTCGCGTGATGATCAAACCTAGCAGTAACAAATCTAGCAGCCCGCCTCTGAATTGCTTGTATGTCCTCCCTCAATCCGACCTGATAGGGATCCCAAACGCTCGAGCAGTACTCAAGAAAAGGTCGATTAGTGTTTCATAAGCGGTCTCCTTTACAGATGAACCACATCTTCCCAAAATTCTACCAATGAACCGAAGACGACTGGCCGGCCGGAGTGGCCGAGCGGTTCTAGGCGCTACAGTCTGGAACCGCGCGACCGCTACGGTCGCAGGTTCGAATCCTGCCTCGGGCTTGGATGTGTGTGATGTCCTTAGGTTAGTTAGGTTTAAGTAGTTCTGAGTTCTAGGGGACTGATGACCTTAGACGTTAAGTCCCATAGTGCTCAGAACCATTTGAACCATTTGAACCGAAGACGACTATCCGTCTTCCCCACAACTGCCATTACATGCTTGTCCCACTTCATATCGCTCTGCAATGTTATGCCCAAATATTTAATCGACGTGACTGTGTCAAGCGCTACACTACTAATGGAGTATTCAAACATTACGGGATTCTTTTTCCTATTCACTTGCATTAATTTACATTTATCTATATTTAGAGTTAGCTGCCATTCTTTACACCAATCACAAAACCTGTCCAAGTCATCTTGTATCCTCCTACAGTCACTCAACGACGACACCTTCCCGTACACCACAGCATCATCAGCAAATAGCCGCACATTGCTATCCACCCTATCCAAAAGCTCATTTATGTAGATCGAAAACAACAGCGGACCTACCACACTTCCCTGGGGCACTCCTGATGATACTCTCACCTCCGATGAACACTCACCATCGAGGACAACGTACTGGGTTCTATTAGCTAAGACGTCTTCGAGCCACTCACATATTTGTGAACCAATCCTATATGCTCGTACCTTAGTTAGGAGTCTGCAGTGGGGTACCGAGTCAAACGCTTTCCGGAAGTCAAGGAATATGGCATACGTCTGATATCCTTCATCCATGGTTCGCAAGATATCATGTGAGAAAAGGGCGAGTTGCGTTTCGTAGGAGAGGAGCGATGCTTTCTAAAGCCGTGCTGATGCATTGACAGCAACTTCTCTGTCTCAAGGAAATTAATTGTATTCGAACTGAGAATATGTTCGAGAATCCTGCAACAAACCGATGTTAAGGATATTGGTCTGTAATTTTGAGGATCCGTCCTTCTACCCTTCTTATATACAGGCGTCACCTGCGCTTTTTTCCTGAATCATTTGGAGTAAAATCTGAAAACTGTTTCGGCGTTTGCCGTTATCTTTCTTGTAACTATAAATGCCAGACGGTTTTTCTCTTCTAAAAGCTTCCAGTAGTGTCACAATTCACTATGTTTTCTCTCGTATTAAAAGTCAATGTCAAAAATGAGTTAAAACGTGAATATACAAGGTCCCCCACGAGCAATGGTCGTTGTTCAAGGATAGGACAGGAACGATCATTCCAAGCAGAAAAGTCTAGTAAACATGGGCTCTAAAACGCATGCCTTGAGACATATGAGCACTTATTGATCTTCGATATTGTGAAACAAATTTCTTTTACCGCAAGCCCTTAGATTTCCATATTTTGACCAAAAGAAGGAAAATGTCGAGTAAACATAGGCTCTAAAGTTCAAACCGTACGAGTTATGAGCACTTTGTTCACCTTCCTTACTGTGAAACACATGTCTTCTATGAAAACAGTTCTCATAGCTCTTAGGCTGTACACTTTAGAGCCATGTTTACTATACGATTTTTTCTTGTTTTGGCCCATACTACCTCCACTCAAAATATCGAAAGCAAGGACCTTGTCTTACATTTGCTTCACAGTATGAAGATGAAGTGTTCATAACTCTTAAGGTAAGCATTTTATAGCCCAAATTTACTATACTTTTTTTTCGAATGATCGTTTCATATCAGCTTCCTGAATATTGGCAGTTCTTCCTGGGACACCCTCTAGGAAACGTTCGCATATGTTTGAACACTATCTATCCCGGCACTGCTTCGCTATCGATAAATGTGTATGAGAATTATATATATATATATGTGCTGCTCTCTTTCTCTCCCGTTTCTCTCTCTGTCCATCTCCACTTCTGTCTTCTCTTTGTTATCTTCTCCTTCCCCTCGCTCCGTCTATAACCTCCTCCACCCATTCTCTGTCTGTCTCCTGCTCCCCCTGTCTCTCCCCACCTACTCTCCCACCTCTCTCTGTCCATTTCCTCCTTCCCACTCTCTTTGTCCACTCCCTGCCCCCTAGCCACTCTGTCCGTTTGCTCTTCCTCCCCTTTTGAACCTTGTTTGTTATTATAGCCAGGGAAACCTTTATTGGGATCTGAAGGCACTTACAATAAATGGGTAAATCTGTGGGGGTCATTGGTATATGGGGTATAAGAGATCTCACTTGCTTCAGGATCTGTGAGGAAAACAGCTTAAGTAACCAGTATTTCACATAGTTTCAATCTGCAAACAGGCAGGATTACACAGTTTATTTATTAAAAAGATATGTAGCTTTTTCCCATCAGAATGTTTATTAGAGTAGCGGGTAAAAATTTTAGTAAGTCGGTCACTAACTTTTCTCTCGTAACTTTTTTGTCCATCCAAATGTTTATTAGAATGTCGTATCAAAATCTGAAGTAAATCAGTCAAGAACTTTTCGAGATTTTTACATTAAATGTTTTCTCTTCATTCTGTCATTAGAAGTATATATATATATATATATCGATCCGATGTTTCATTAGCGTATCGTGTAAAAATTCGAAGTAAATCGGCCAAATACTTTTCGAGATTTTTGCTAATAACGTTGCTTCTTTATATAGTAAATTTATACTTATATACCATATATACTGAAGCGCCAAAGAAACTGGTATAGGCGTGCATGTTTAAATACAGAGATACGTAAACAAGCACAATACTGCGCTACGGTCGGCAACGCCTCTACAAGACAACAAGTGTCTGGCGTAGTTGTTAGATCGGTAACAGCTGCTACAATGGCAGGTTATCAAGATTTAAGTGAGTTTGAATGTGGTGTTATAGTCGGCACATGAGCGATGGGACACAGTGTCTCCGAGGTAGCGATGAAGTGGGGATTTTCCTATACGACCATTTCACGAGTCTACCGTGATTATCAGGAATGTGGTAAAACATAAGATCTCCGACATCGCTGCGGCCGGAAAAAAGATCCTGCAAGAACGGGATCAACGACGACTGAAGATAATCGTTCAACGTGACAGAAGTGCAACCCTTCCGCAAATTGTTGCAGATTTCAGTGCTGGGCCATCAAGAACTGGCAACATGCGAACCAGCCAACGAAACATCATCGATATGGGCTTTCGGAGCCGAAGGCTCATTTGTGTGTCCTTGGGGACTGCACAACACAAAGCTTTACGCCTTATCTGGGCCTGTCAACACTGTCATTGAACTGTTGATGACTGGAAACGTTTGTTTGGTAGGACGAGTCTCGTTTAAAATTGTATTGAGCGCATGGACGTTTACATATATTGAGACAACCTCATGAATCCACGAACCCTGCATGCCAGCAGGCGACTGTTCAAGTTGGTGGAGGGTCTGTAATGGTGTGGGGCCTGCACAATTGGAGTGATATGGGACGCCTGATACATAGATACGACTCTGACAGGAGACACGTATGTAAGCATCTTGTCTGATCACCTGCATCCATTCAGGTCCACTGTGCATTCTGATGGACTTGGGCAATACCAGCAGGACAATGCAACACCTCACACATCCAAAATGGCTACAGAAATGCTCCAGGAACACTCTTCTGAGTTTAAACACCTGCGCTGGCCACCAAACTCCCCAGACATGAACATTATTGAGCATATCTGGGATGCCTTGCAACGTGCTGCTCAGAAGAGGTCTTAACCTGCTCGTACTCTTACGGATTTATGGACAGCCCTGCAGGACTCACGGTGTCAGTTCCCTCCAGCACTACTTCAGACATTAATCGAGTCCATGCCACGTTGTGTTACGGCACTTTTGCGTGCTCGCGGGGGCCCTCCACGAAATTAGGTAGGGTGTACCAGTTTTTTTGGTTCTTCAGTGCATATTTAGAAAATATGTAGCTATATCCGCCTGTAAATTTGTTAGAGTGCCGTGTAAATTTTAAATAAATCAGTCAAGTACTTATAGAGATTTTTAATAACAGGTTTAAAGAACGATTTGTCTCTGCATAGTGTTATAGATTTTCCGACCGACGTAAACTCCAAGCAAAATATTTCCACTCTCAGTTAAGTACATTGTTGGCAGTAGTTAGGTATTGTAAAATGGTAACCTTATTATATTTGGCGATTAATAAAAATAGTTTTCCAATAGTTTTGAGTTTCCTTTTGTAAGAAAAGGTGCTTCGTTTCCTCCATCGCTCCATCTTCCACTTCGTACTGTGAGTAATGGACATTGCAGAAAGATTGTGATATGATTGCAAAGTCATTGTTCTGTTAGTAGCTTATCGAACTATTACGAATCTTCTGTATAACTTTTGTATAAATTACAGCTTTCGAAATAACTAGATAATTTGTTGCAGTCGTCTATCGATCATAGTTTTCGAGACACTTAATTCTGAAATCAGGGACTCCTTCGTTGGACACCCAGTAGTATGAAGACTGTCACCATCTATAATGGTGACACTTCGCTTGGCGGCATCGCACAAGATGTTGTTGAACTTGAATGATATCAACTGTCAAAATATCGTCTAGCGCAATGGCCACCAAAAGTTTTTGTCACTGGGGCGGATAACTGATAAAATGATGAGCGCGTGTCGAATCATCATTCTGCACAATACTTGCAAGCAAGAACAAAAGCTCTGGGAAAAAAGAAGAAATACTTCATTCAGAATACCATGTTAATTGTAGATGAGTGACATGAAAAGTGCAAAAAACGACAATCAATGTACATAATTAGTAAAAAAGTTATCAAAGATGACGACGATAGTAGGAGAGCACCAGGGGCACCAGCACGTTTGTTGGTGCGAGTTGCCTACATCAGGGGCAGGCATGCACTCAGGGCAAACCTATTATTCTCCTTTGATTGACAGGTTCTTAACCTATTGTTTTTCTTAAAGGATTCTTCCTTTTGATTGATAGGTCCTTAACTACTGTTCCCCTGCCCCTTCTGCCCCACCCCCCGCCCAGCCACTCAGGAACCTCCAACCAATCAGCTCCCCCTCACTGCTACAGGTACACTTTCAGGTCTGTGTTATTGGAATAACCCCTCTCAGTGTTATCACTTTGATTGGCTACATAATTAAATTGATCAATTAATTAACTGCTCCACCTCTGGTAAACCCCTCCCCTCCCACATTCCCTCCTGGAAATTGGCAGGAAATATACTGAGTTGATCGGTCGTTTGGTGGGAATTAGATTTCAGTTTATGGAATATTGTTTAAGCAATTTAGACAATGTGTGGAATATTGTTTATTTAAACAATTTATGGAATTCAAGACAGTACATAAAATATATGGAAATTGGTGGCTCTGTGGTGGAAGACCTACCAGGTTAGCCGAGAGCGTAGTTCCGTTTCAGCCGCGCTCGCGAGTGGCCGCTGTTAACTGTTGCGCTGCACTTCAGTGTTTACATCGTTGTACTTGTGCTCCGCCGAGTGCCGTCCGTCCGTTAATCTCCGTGTTCTTTCCTGTTCCTTGTGATCTGATCGCTCTTTCTGGTCTTGCTGCTGCTACTTGGAATTTCGGTTCTTAAACCGAAATTGCTTCGCTGGATTAACCATGGCTACAAACCTCAGGAAGAATACTCTGGTATTTGCTTTTGACAAGGAATCCCGTCCTGTTCAGCCGACATCCCTGGAAATAGATGACTGGATTACACAGGTAATTGGTCTAAATTCTGAAACCGTTCATACCTGGCAACTGGATCAGGAAAAATACTGTGTTTTTGTCAAGTTAATCAGTGCTTCGACTGTTGATAAAGTGTTACGAAAGTGGGGCTATGAAGTAGATTTTGTGCATAGAAATGGTTATAAAAGTAAGGTTTCCATCTATAGAGCGGACATTCATTACAAAACCGTTCGTGTCTTGAATCTTCCCATTGAAATTGAAAACGATAAGATTAAGGAAGCTCTTTCAAACTACGGAGACGTTAAATCAATTGCAAATGAAAGATGGTCGCCTCGCTTTAAACTGCAGTGTTTTAACGGGGTCCGCTGTGTAGAGATGGACGTTAAGACGAATATTCCGTCTCACATAACTGTTTGTGGGTATAAGGCACAAATTGTTTATACAGGTCAGGAAGCTACATGTCATATATGTAACGAAACCGGCCACTTCAGACAGGAATGTCCGCGGCGAACTGTTGTTCTTAAAAGTAATTTGATACAGCGTCAGAAGCTTACCTTAAATGATCTGTTACCAAAGAATAGCCCGGAACAACTGGTTGAGGATGTTAACGCAGCGGGCCAAGCTGATGTCTCCCTTCACGATAACAGTCAATTTCCCCCGTTAACAACAAAAGGAAACCCTGTTGCCACTACTCGTGAAACTGAAACGCAACCGAAAAAACGACCTCTGGAGATAACTGATAGTTGTTCAGAGGACGAGCTGTCTTGTCCCACTCCCTCACTTCGCAAGCAAAAACAGTGCGATGAGGAGGCAGAGGAACCTGAAGGCAAAATGCGAATGGAAACTAATGAACAGAAAGATAATACACATACGGTACCAGAAAATGAAGGGGGTGTAAGCAGCATTAATTTGCAAGAAACATCAGGTGCAGTAGCCGATTGCAAAGATCAGAATCTATCTGTTAATAAACAGATTCAGGGAGAGGTTGCAAATCTGCAGTCTCCACTTGTTTCCCTCGATCAGAAAGTGAGTGAAATTAATAAAGAAAGAGGAAGTGGCGGCCAAACTGAAAGTACGGTCAACACCTCAGGGCAGGCGCCGGCAACCGAAATTGCGAAAGCGTCTGCTGCTGCTCCAGATAAGCCGCGAAGTAAAATACCGACACAGCCAAATGAGAATGTAGTTCGTAACCAAGGGAAGGGAAAATCCGGTAGGGGCGACCCAAGCCCAAAGAATGTTCAGTCCGAAACGGTCGTACACGAATCACTGGAGGAAAAATCAGAAAGTTTACCAGGAAATCAGTCTGCTTGCGTTACAAGAGAAAACATTAGAAGCAGAAAAAAACGGGACAGTAACTAATAAGCTGACTGAAGTGTTATTCCATGTTCAGCCTTCCGAGAAAGCTGTTACAGCTTAACTGAACCCTGAACCACATGAAACTATATTAGTTCATCAAAACAACTACATAGTGACAGCACAATGACGCAATCTTATTCTGTCACCACTATAAACATAAATAAAATCACGACCGGTTTGAAATTATTGGCCCTTAAGGAATTTTTGTACGAATCCGCGACTGATATTGCCCTGTTACAAGAAGTTCTAATTTCGGATTTGGTAATTCCCGGTTTTGTCAGTTACATAAATGTGTCTACCGAAACAAGTGTTGGAACAGCTATTTTGGTGAGGGAATGGATTGCAGTAAGCGAGGTGGAACGACTGGAATCCGGAAGAGGAATAGGACTAAATATCTATGATGTGACTATCGTCAACTTGTATGCCCCTTCAAGAAGTTCTCATCGAGCTGACAGGGCACGTTTCTTCAAAGATGACCTGATATACTTGTTAAGGAAATCGCCAAGACAGTTATTACTTGGAGGTGATTTTAATTGTGTTTTAAATCGAAAAGATCAGTTACCTAATTTTCATTTCTCAAGTGAACTAAAACAACTAGTTACTGGTTTAGAATTAAAGGATGTATGGGAAATCAAATACCCCTCCAGTGTTGAGTTCACTTATGTCACGGCAATATCACGCAGCAGGATTGATAGACTATATATTTCTAAAAATCTTGAAACTTCCGTGACAAAAGTAGAAACCATTCCTACGTACTTTTCAGACCATTCAAGTGTCTTAGCTTGCATAAATCTAACAAGACAACCGGTTCGCCGATTCAAGAATCAGTGGAATTTGAACACTTCCTTGTTAGTAAATCATGATTTAGAAGATCTGATTAAAGAAACATGGGCAATATGCCTGCGAGCCCGTAGTAGATATGCCACTGCTATTGACTGGTGGGTTAAAATGGCAAAGCCAAAGTTGAGGAAAGTTCTTATTCAATACAGTGCCCAGAGCGCAAGGGAAATGAAATGCACTATAGAGTATTACTATTCCGTTTTGAGAGATCTATATGATCAAGTCTCAGCAGGTTCCTCACTTCGGATAGCAGACATCAAAAAAGTCAAAGCCAAGTTACTTAATATCAAGAGAAGTCAAATGGAAGGGTTGAAAATAAAATCGAAGGCAAATTCGGTGTCAGAAGGTGAAACTACTTCCCTATATCATTTAGTGAAGCATACGAAAAACGGGAGAAGGACTTTTATTGATGAAATTCGAACAAAACACGGTACGATTCTCAGAACCCAGCGGGATATCATGGACGAGATTTATCGCTATTATTGCGAGCTATATTCTGTACATCAAAGTAGAGATGCTTCCTTGGAAGAATTCCTTGACATCCTAGCCCCACAGCTGACAGATGATGACAACGAAAATTTTCTCGAGGTTGTCACTGAAGAAGACGTGTATGAGACTCTGTGCGCCTCACCACCAAAAAAATCCCCAGGACCGGATGGTCTGCCAGCAGAGTTTTACATCCGTTGCTGGCCAATAGTAGGTGCAAAAATCACGGACATTGTAAATGAGGTTATTCAGGGGAAAATGATTCCGGCTGAGTTAAAGGAGAGTAAAATTGTTTTGGTGCCAAAAAATAATGGAAACAAAGATTTAAATAATTTTCGTCCAATTTCACTGCTGAATTCTGATTATAAATTAATAGCTAGAATAATAAACAAGAGAATTTCATGCCTTACAGATAAAATTATTAGTCAACATCAGAACTGTGCACAAGGCAGAACCATTTTTCAAAATCTAGCTGAATTCAGGGATATCATTGCAATAACTTCTGTAACAAACATAAAGTGTGCTTTATTGTTTTTAGACTTTTATAAAGCGTTCGATGTAGTTAATCATGAGTATCTTCTACAGACATTGAAGAAAATAGGTTTCAACGATAGGGTCATACAGTTGATTAAGAACATAGCAACTGGAATAAATGCTAAAATAGCGGTGAATTGTCAACAATCCAGGCCGATGCAAATACAACGAGGTGTTCCTCAAGGAAGTCCTCTGTCCATGTCGCTCTTCGCCATTTCGCTGGAACCTTTCCTCCGACATGTCCATGCTACATTAAAAGGCTTAACATTATCAGGAAATAAAACAGTTATAAGAGCCTATGCTGACGATATAGGGGTCATTATAAGGAATAATGACGAGGTAACCACGCTAGCAACGGTGATTGATTCGTACTGTAGAGCATCTGGAGCCAATGCAAACGAAAAAAAAAAGTAAGATGTTAAATCTCAGAGGTTTTGATAATATCAATGTCGAGTGGGCAAAAATAGTCCGACAACATAAAACACTTGGGATCACCCTGACAGCATGTCCTATGAAAATGACGGCTTTAAATTGGAAAGTTGCGGCAGATAAAGTGCAAGGAGTCATTGTAGAGAATTTAACTCAATATATGAACCAAGTTCAAAGAACACAGTATATCAACTCATGCATCCTTGCTAAGGCTTATTATACTGCCCAGCTGTTTCCAATACCGAGAATGATAGCGAGGAGAATAATGTCCAAAATCACCAACTTTTTGTGGAGAGGTGAAGTGTTCAGAGTACCTGCTAAAGTAGCCACTTTAGATCCTAAAAATGGTGGACTAGGATTAACTGATATAACGGATAAAGCCTCTGCTCTTTTTATCAAAAGGCAAGTTAATTTAATAAGAGACTCGCGAGAAAGCATAACCAGCCAACTTTTCGAGATCATTAAACCTCCAAGCCTGCTTCCCCCGATTGACGTGCAGAATATCAACAGTCGCTTACAGCACGTGAGGATTTTCTATGTTGAGTTTAGTTATGTCAGTGTCGAACTCAGGCAGTCACGACACTTAACATCGAGAGCCATAATGCGGGAACGAAAGAAAAGCGAAGGAAGAAACAAAATAGAACGACAGTTTCCAAACATTGAGTGGACTGAGATTTGGAAAAACATTAGTTCTAATGTGCTCACGTCTAACATAAAAACGGCATGGTACAAGACAGTTAACAACATAGTTAGCACCAATGAAAGACTGCACGCAATCGGACTCTGTGAAACAAATTTATGTCAACAATGCCATCTAGTTGACACAGTAATTCACAGATATACTTGCAGTGGTCACATGAATAGTTGGAAGTGGGTCCGAGAGCAAATAGCTCTGATTACAAGAACATCCCCTGAGTATATATCGCTGTCATTGATACACAGGCCTGACGCACGCTATTTCCCAGAAGCAAAAAATAACGCTGTGCACTGGTTGCTGGGAAATTTTGTTAACTACGTCCTTAACAAATTAGGATCCGATAGCATCATAGAGTTCAAGGTACACATGCTATGTGAGTTTCACAAAATTAGAAGCTATCCGAATCACAAGAAAAAGTTCGGTAATATGTTAAAAATTGTATTTGAAAGAATAGGAATTGGTTAAGATAAAAAAGAAGACTGTGTTGACAGTGATGTATTGTAGTTACCATAAGGATACTATTTAAGATTTTACAGTATATTAATGATGTGTACTTTTTCTACTTCAGAGAGTAGTTTTTGCAACGTATAAGCTAATGTACAGAACTTATGTGACATTGAGATTGTGTGTCGAAATAGTGTCAAAACACAAAACATTAAAGGTGCATTATTGGCTTATACTAGAAAATTGGAAATAGACAGTTTTTATAGAAATGTCCTTATCGATTGTTTAAAACCATAAGATTCTATCTGATAAATGTAATATTCAATGGCTGACACATTGCCCTGTTCATTTTTGCACTGTGATGTGTAAGTCATTTTCTCAGTGAAAGACTGATTATAAATCTGATCCAGTGAAAGACTGATTATATAGATCTGATCACTTCAGATTCAATTAATGTCCAGAAAGTGTAGTTGGAAGGCTAGTCAAATTTATTATATATCTCCTTTCCGCCTTTCTCAAGTATTTCAGAAATTGTCTAATATGATTATTAAATTGTTATAATTAAAATTATCCCATCAACTTGCTGATATCCATCATAAAGAAATTATGCTTCTGTAAAGATTGCACCTCATGTAATTCGAAGTGCAGATTTTACTTCTTCAGGTTGAAGTTTGAATGTCTTTAAAAATTTTGTTCTTGATGTTTAAATTAATTCTTTCTGGTAATTAGTCAGTAACACAATCCTCTGTTGTCTTTCCTTAACGTCAGCGTAACTGAAATGTTTAAATAACTTCATGTATGCATAACTTAGTATGTATTTGGAGTGTAACATTGTTTTTTTAATAAATGTTTTTATAAAAAAAAAAGAGCACTAATGCGCTGCTTTCTGGACTCGGCTAGGCGAGCTGGCACCAGATCGAATCCGCCTGACGGATTCACGTCGAGGGCTGTTGTGCCGGCCAGCCTGGATCTGGTTTTTAGGCGGTTTTTTACATCCTGATAGGTGAATACTGAGCTGGTCCCCATGTCTCGCCTCAGTAGCACGACTCATCGACATTTGAAAACATTCACACTATTTCATGGCTTCATTAGACGTAGACAGCTGGGGTACATTACTTCCACTTTGGGGAGGTACGTGGTGGCGACAGGAAGGGCGTCTGGCCACCCTCTGACACTAACATTACCAAATCTATAATAACAGGGCTGACCCCACGTTGAAGTGGCACAAAGGCCCAAGAAAATGACGATAATGTTGATGGTGGCTCTGTGGCAGACAGGAAGGATCACATTACAGGAAACTGAAGAGTATATTGTTTATTTATAAAAAAAATGTGTTTGCAGGGGTTGGATTTCTCTTGCTCATCATTCTCTGCTGTTCAGAAAGATGTAGGTCTTGTAAGAAGTAATTAATGGGGCAAACATGTTGCATAACCTTATGTTCGGCACTGTACTCTGGGTGTCTTAACCTAATGTTTGGCCCTTTGTTGGCACTTAACCTATTGTTCTGTTAAGTGGTTTTCCATGTCACCCCCATCCCCTTAAATTATTATACCGCCTTTGATACCAAATTAAGTAATTAGTTATGTCCTCCCATAATTTTATGGTGCAATTTTCGAATTTTACATTCTGTTGTACGCCATTTCTGATGCAGTCTTCTTGGTTACCCACCCCCGCCCCCTTAAACTACTGAATCACGTTTTACATAAATAATTGTGCAAGTTAATTATACAAATTAACCTAGTGTACAGCACTTAAACTGCTGTTCTGCTCCACGTCATCCACCCAGCCTACCCGTCCCCTTAACTATTGTAATGAGAACACCATGTTGATATAAAAATTTTTTGTGAAATAATTAAATCGATATTCTGCAAATGTGTGGGGTAGCTTTTTTTATTTCCCAGCATCCCATTGGTCGGGTAAATCATGGAATATAGTTTAAACAAGAGACCGCTAGTAAAAACTACATCCCACCAGCCGACGTCCGACGCCGATGCCACTGACTCTGCACATGTGCTTTGCAGGCCCAGCCAGATGCGAGCCACCACTCTCAAGCCGTTGCTGCCTGCACCCATCAGATGAAAGTCACGTCTGATTTTGGGTAAACACTTAGAATTCTTCGAGTGTTATACTGACGTCTCATGTCTATGTAAATAACAGCCAAGTTCCCCTCTGGACACGCTACAGAAATCTTCTGCAATGCTTCCTAGGATAGCACAGAATGCATTCTCCCTAGCGATCCTAACGGCGAAACATGTCCTACATGCGAGATGCGTCTAGTCATGTGCGTGTTTACCATGGCTGACGTATAGCTTTCAGAGCTGCGGGTCAAGTGCCGAGCAAGAGACGTTTCCACAGCGGCTCACCCTTGCAGGCGCAGCTTAAAGGTTTCAGTGTTATACTAAAGTCACATGTCTATGTAAATAACTGCCAAGTCTCCCTCCGGACGCGCTAAAGAAATCTTTATTCCTAGAATAACATAGGATACATTCTCCCTGGCGATCCTAACAGTACAGCCCATCCTACACGTGAGGTGCGTCTGGCTGCGCACGTGTTTACCATGGCTGATGCATAGATTTCAGAGCCATCTCGGCTATATATCACCACATACCATATCGATGCAGTAAACACGCAGTTTGTATCCTGCACCATACAAAATCATCACTTCTGCATTCTGCATACAACTAGCGACTACCAGACACTCATACATATACTGCGAAGACTGTTGTAGAAAGGCTGGGTGGGTTCCCCTCGGCACAAAGGCATCACTGTTTCTGGCCCCAACCTTCTTGCTTGCTTGCGTTCTACACCAGTCTCCAGACTCTGGGATTACAAGAAGATATGTATTTTCACATGGTTTGCCAGAAAATTACACCATTTACCCCATACTTCTTGACATCAAGCACATAGCAATATCGCTTGTACAGCAGTATCGCTTGCACAGTATAATTCCGAAGATACAGACTGGAAATTATTTCTCTTGAAACCCAAAACTTTAGCGAGGTTCAGTGTGCTGTAAACCACTGAGTAACTACAAATTTATTCCGTCTGCCAAGATCTTTATGTGAAGACTCGAAAAAAATAGGGGAAACTGATATTTCCACTCGTGAATACCAATGTCGGTGATTAACAGATTCCAAATCATCCCTAAAATTTACAAAGTCAACTAAGGTGTTTCTCATGTCTAGAGAACCAGAGAACGAGTCTTCCACCTGTATTTCACCTGCTAGATGCTCACACCACAATTTATATTCTCTTAACCAAATAAAGGTGGGAAATGTGCAGAAGCAGTCAGTCAGACAATTTACATGGGAGGGTATAGTGGTCCAGCGCAAACACACGTCCATATTGAATCTTCTCAAATTTCCATGGAGAACACACATGATCACAAAGGCTGTCCAACACATACCAAGTATTAATTCGCTATTCAGCCGTCTAGAGGGTGACACAGTTAGGTCAGCTACAGTCCTGTACCCCAACCGGTCTTTCCATTCAAACGGCTCCTGCCATTAGCGGGATACGTGAATCATTCCTGCCACAGGCCACCACTGCCATGCGCCATGCACCCCTAGACAAAACCGTCATAGGAAACCGGCTACATAAATATTTGATCACTTACTTACAATGTTTTAAGGAAGAAGTTTTTTTTATCGTAGAGAAACCTGCAAGATGGATGTATCTGATGTGCTGGAAATATATTTCTTATATTGGATTTTTAATGGCACAGCAGTCCACATCACTATTAGGTCAGAAACTGAAGCGATCTGACATTATAGCCTGTTTTAAGTGCAGAGTCGTGTAGCCTGGTACTGATTCCAGACACAATACTTTTGAACTGATAGCATAGCTGATTTACATAAAATGCTTTGAACTCTATCCATTCGGAGCTCCATCATGCATAAAAACCACCCGTTCCTTGTTCTTGTTAACTGTCTGTTATTACATCACAACACTTCCAAATCTACCGTTATACACCGATAAGGGGTGCTAACCTCCTCGACAGGCGCGCATTTGGTGAAATCTTGTGCACTTGGATGGGTCCGGATTCATCAAGCTCCATTCATTCATGAGACCCGTAATGTAGAGGTCTACTCCTGGTCAGCTGCAGATTAAATCGGTAATGGTGCTGCAGGGTGGGTTTTTCAAAGTCAATGCCAGGGGGTCTCTCAGTCTCTAACTTAATCCTAAGAATGCGAGAATGTCCTGTGACTCCCATCCACGTAGAGACAGATCGTAAATTATGCACTATGTTTGAGGTGTTAGAAACATGTAGATCGCTGTCTGGTATACTTTGATGATGTATATGTTTCAGAATTAACAATGAATGACATGTGCAATGGTACTCGAGAAGTATAGGAGGGGCGGTTTAGAGATGATACTGAAATTGGGAAGCATTCTGTCGAGTCACTGGTCGGTGTTGTAATTGCTATAAAATTGCTAAAATTGTTCACACTATCGGCTGTGATGTTTATTATTACAGTACATTGACAGTGTCCTTTCCATTTCATCCATCCACTGGTATGCTGTTGATACCATATTATGATTGAGTGACATTGCTTGTTTGAGATGGAGAAAGAGTCTTGGTGGAGGGACACCAGCTTCTGGGGGTGGCTAGCACCGAAAAAGTGATCACATACATGACTGCAATATAAGGAGTCAATCGAAATGGAAAAGTCATCATCTATTCTGTCACTGTGACAGATGAGTTTAGATGCAGAGGTCATCAATCACCTTTGGATAGCAGTTTGGAAACACTCCACAACACCGCAAAACTCTACCAGTTTCCTTATGTCGTGACTGTCTTTTATTTAAAATAATCGTGTGTGTGTTGCGGTAGCAGGAGCAACAACATGATTTACACCATGCGACATCTAGTTTTCTGTGAGAGGCAATGGATCAGAACATGTTAATGTCAGTTTAGAAGCTGGCACAGACCTTGGAATCATGGCGGTAAAAACAAAATGTGTGGCAGTGTACAGAGTGTGTTACAGCAGAAAAAAACCACTGTTTTAAACAATGACACGGGGAGCCTCTTGTGACTGACGGTATAGTCTGTGGGATACGGACATCCTCCTACAGTATGGGCGTTCATACCTGACACTGGTCTATGCAAGCGACTTCTATCACTGGCTGCCTGCTCCAATGGATCAATACCTGTATATTTAATAGGATCGCCACATGTGCTCAATGCCGGCACACAGACGTTATTCGTTTTCGATATATGGGAAGAGAGAGATGCAATAAAAATCTTGTTGAGTTCTCTGTTGGACGGTGTGGAATAGAGGCACCCTGAGGAACGTAGATCTGCTTCGGACTGCAGTACCTGTATGATGCTGAGTCTTCCTTAAGAAACACCACTGTAAGTGTTCGTATTGTCTTTATACTATCTCATGTTGCAGGGGCAGGTTTCCTTTGGCGCTGACCTTACACATCATACACTGTTGGCGGAGCTAAGACATGTTCCCGTTTCCATCGAATGGTCAAAAATTGGTTCTGTGCACTAACTCAGCTTAGCCTGTTTCTACACAGACTGCAGAAGGTGGTAGATATAGGTCTCTCTGAGACTTCTACTCAGTTCTGACTTAAACTGGAACGATCACATGTGCAAAGCTGCAGGGCGGCAGCACAGAGTACGAGGGGCAGTTGCAAGAAGAATAGGGACTATCTAAAATTTTACTGTAGCAGATTGGTTCGGGAAGGGTGACTTGTTTCCAGATATGAGAGTGCCAGAAATATGATTCACTGGTGGTTGTTATAATTAAAAGACTTCTCCATAGGATCCAATGCAGGTATGTGGTTGAATGGAAAGACTTGATTCCAAATCACAGAACAAGTGTAGCCCTAGAGATCTGGAAAGCTAGTGTACATATCTTACGACCTTAATCAGCCCACTATCTACTGTTTGTGATCCTTCTCAATCAACCATCGCCTGTAATCCTATGGATATATTGCTGAATCCCTGATGGTATTGAGGCAGAATGCATTACAAATACTGAAGAAATACCTAACGGCGGCACGAAGGAGTTGCAAATAGCGGCTTCATACCGCACTCCTTAGCCGAATCACTTTCTAACTTCGGTGATTTTATTACAAGCTTAAAACTGTCGGCGACCTGTAACTGTGCTGTTGGTCTGTTAATATACACTCCAGCGATCACCGTCGATACTTCTGAGTACCTATAGAACCAAGATCGCTTGTAACAGTAACATAGTGGTTGCGTTTTTAACATCTGGCGGCTTGTAAGACGATTAAGTCTCTGTTTCTAATACACTGAGGAACCATTTGCAAGGAAAACGTATGAGACATTTCTACCCATCGCTGATTTTCGCTCAGTAGTATTTCGCATCGCCAGCAATCAGTTATTGGGGAAGTATTATACTTAGTAGTAGGGGATACATGATAAGTTCGCCTTGAGCATCAGGCTTATAATGTGTGTGTGTGTGTGTGTGTTCCGACATGTGCAATGAAAATGATTATGCCCTGTCATAAGGAAGGTATGGATTTGATGTGGAATACTGCGATAGCCATAAAGGGAATGAAAGTTTTCTTCTTCTTTTTTTTTTACTTGGAAAAGTATGTCCAGTCATAAGAATGGTATAGATATCTCTACTTACAGAGCCGCAAGCATCAACAGAGGGTATTTCAGATACTTTGCTTATTGTTGAATGTCTTCCAATTGAGACCGTGATTATAATATTTAATTGTAAGTACAGTGCTAAAATATATATGTAGCCGGTTTCCTAGGACTATTCTGTCTAGGGGTGCAGGATACAAACTGCGTGTTTACTACATCGATATGGAATATGGTGATAAATAGCTGGCTTGGAGATCGGTTTCATGCTGAATGTTACAGCTTCCTTCCTCAGTGGTAGAGCAGTGTACCTGAGGAAGTGTCTTCCCATATTTTCAATCTGTAGACCACTTTTGCAAGGTTTAACTGTGAGTGCAATATGACAATCTGTGCAACATAGTTTTGCTGCTGAAAGTCTCATCTACAGAAAAAAAAAGGTGGCGAGTGCTCCCACACTGGTAGCATCTGTTATTTGGTGGGTAAATTCAGTCGGAGCCAATCAGAATGTTCCATTCATTCACAAGACATCCTATGAGCTGCGACATAGGTGCCTCTACGGACTGGTTCTAGCAAAATCGGGGCAAGGTATCTATGGTGGAATGCTGTCCCTCGTCCACCATTGTGGCACTAGGACATTCTCCAGCAGCTGTAGGACACCGAAAATTCCAAACATTTTTCTTTTCTGCAGGACAGTGCTTCAAATTCAGTTTGCATAACTGTTCTGATTTTTCCGTCTGTCCTTAGACAGTGCTCTCATTTCAAAAAACAAGAATGCTTTTATGATTAGCGCTTTTTTCCCAAGTGAACACATACACGATGAAGGCTTTTAGCAGTGAGAACATTTACCACTTCTGAGACGTTTGTTGAAAGCAGAATGTTACGATTTCCAGGAAGGGTGGCACAGGATGCCTCGTTAGGACCATCACAAAGAATGCCTTCAGTGCTATCCTGGAATATTTTCGTGAACAGATCCTGTTAGGACAAGAATTTCCATGCAAACAAGCTGAGACATTACAAAAGTCCTACTACAACAATAAAACAGACCATCAACTATTTCTGCGACAGTTTACAATTTCCTAGAGGTAGACCTGGCTCTTATTTACATAGACATAAGACGTCAGCATTACACTAGAAGAATTCTGTTTACCCAAACTTAGACGTGATTTTCACCTGCTGGGTGCAGGCAGCAGCGTTTTGAGAGTGGTGACTCGCGTCCTGCCATTCGTCTCTCCAGTGGTGGCTACCATTTGGCTGGCCCTGCAAAGCACATGTGCGGAGTCAGTGGCATCGGCGTAGGATGTCTGGTGGTGGGATGTGATTTTACTAGCGATCTTTTGTTTAAACTATATTCCATGATTTCCGCCACCAACATCATGCTACGAAATAAAAAAAGCTACCCCACACATGTACAGAATGTCGATTTAATTAATTTGCAGAATTTTTTTATATCAGTGTTGTGTTGTCGGTGCAATAGTTAAGGGGAGGGGGGGGTGAGTGACGTGGAGTAGAACAGCAGGTTAAGTGCAGAACACTAGGTTAATTTGTATAATTAATTTGCATAATTACTGTACGTGGTACAGTAGTTTAAGAGGGTGGAGGTGGGTGACCAAGAAGAGTGTGCCAGAAATGGCTTTCAAAAGTGTATGAAATTAGAAAAGTGTACCAGAATATTATGAGAGGATATAACTAATTACTTAATTTGGTATCAAAGGCAGTACAATAATTTAAGGGGATGGGGGTGACATGGAAAACCACTTAACAGAACAATAGGTTATCTGCCAACAAAGGGCTAAACATTAGGTGAAGATACCCAAACATTAGGTTGTGCAACATGTCTGCCCCGTTAATTACTTCTTACATGATCTACATCTTTCCAAACAGCAGAGAATGATGAGCAAGAGAAATTCAACCCTGGCAAACTGAATTTTTTGTAAATAAACAATATACTCTTCAATTTCCTGTTATTTGAACCTTCCTATCTGCCACTGAGCCATCATCATCATCATCAACATTTTCTTGGGCCTATGTCCCACTTCAGTGTGGGGTCAGCCCTGTTACTACAGATTTGGCAATGTTAGTGTCAGAGGGTCGTCAGATGCCAGAATGCACAAGGATACCAAAGGTCAAGACTGGTGAACCAAAAACGAATAAGTGTGTCCTCGGCAAATGAGTAGTTGGAGACGTTTGACGTCACACTGTCGGTACAGTAAGAACTTCACCACAGGCTCCTCAGTCTAAACTAGTCACAAGTGAAGTCAGACTTAGAACAGGTCCCACGTACCAACCACAGATGCCAGATCTTCGACCAGAACCGCTTACCAGACCAAAAGTCCTGCACTCAAGTGCTTCGCACCTCCTCCCCCCCCCCCCCCCTCCCAAAAAAAACCCAATCCGTTTTCCCGAAACTGCATGAACGACACCGCCTTCACCCCATCTTGAGCCAATCACAAGGCTCTAGAGGCCCTAAATCTCCCCTCCCACACGACAGCACAAACTCATGTCGAACCAGGGCAGGAGTTAAGAAACCTGTGTTTCTGAAAAAAATGAAGCCACCAATTACTGGCTTTTTTAAGTTTTCACAGAGGAGGAAGAGATGATTTTTTCCTAAATCGTGTCTCTTCCCATGGCAACAAGTGAACAGATACAATCTCAGAGATCTTTATCTAAATCACTTGTGCCTTGTAGCTTGTTGCCTCGCTATTAAGTGTAATAAAGACGTTGCTCAGATGCCGGAGTTTTCTTCTACAACAGAGGCCAAGGTAAATGAACCACTTGCACTATTGGGGAACACGAAAACATGTGAATTTTTATTATACGTGGCTCTGCACACAATGCTTGGTTTACGACTCCACTGTGTAGATGTGTTCCTTTAGACCGTCACCCCAGCCCAGGCTTCTGCTGGCACTGCGGCAGGTATCATGGCAATGTTCTGCTGGAGCCCTGTCTGGGCGAGGGGCTGGCCCATCTGCCCTGTACGGTTGTGGACTTGTCCGGCAAGATTAACTAAGGGACGGGTCACTGCCAATTGCTTCCAACTCCCAACAAGCCATTTCTATGAGCTGTTGTTGTTGTGCTCTTCAGTCCTGAGACTGGTTTGATGCAGCTCTCCATGTGTACAGTAAAGCTGCAAGCCATCAGGAAAAATTGCGGCCGTAGTTTCCCCTTGCTTTCAGCCATTCGCAGTACCAGCATAGCAAGGCTGTTTTGGTTAGTGTTACAAGGCCAGATCAGTCAATCATCCAGACTGTTGCCCCTGCAACTACTGAAAAGGCTGCTGCCCCTCTTCAGGAACCACACGTTTGTCTGGCCTCTCAACAGATACCCCTCCGTTGTGGTTGCATCTACAGTACGGCTATCTGTATCGCTAAGGCACGCAAGCCTCCCCACCAACGGCAAGGTCCATGGTTCTTGGGGGGGTTCTATTCTAAGAATCATAAAAATACCTCATGCTTTTCGCATCCTACCAGGTTCCATCAACGTCTGCTCAGGCCGTTAACTTTCTACAGGCTCGCTCAAGGTGCATCAGGCTGTAATAAAATCTTTAATAATTTTCCATATGCGAAAAATAGGTGAGAGAGTAACTTGTCCTCTCCCACATTTAAACGGTCTTCATAAAACCCCGAAGTTCTTCCTAAACGTGGAGAGTCGCTAATGTCAAAACGATCCTCCTTAAAACGAGAAAACCAGTTTCTTGCCATGGTTTGTCCAGTGGCATTATCGCATACATGGCGCAGATGTTTCTGGCTGCATCCACTGCCGTCACCCTTCCGCTGAACTCAAACGGGAGAGTACGTCGGAAATGTTCCGATTTCTCCACTTGGCACTCCATTTTCTAGCATCCATAGCTCCACTCAGTATCTCCTACTGATAAAACGAGAATATTTAAACTCAAATAGCAGCTGTGAACTATAAATAAAAAAGGACAATTGATAAATAAACACTGGCCGGAGTGGCTGAGCGGTTCTAGGCGCTACACTCTGGAACTGCGAGACCGCTACGGTCACAGGTTCGAATCCTGCCTCGGGCATGGATGTGTGTGATGTTCTTAGGTTAGTTAGGTTTAAGTAGTTCTACGTTCTATGGGACTGATGACCTCAGCAGTTAAGTCCCATAGTGCTCAGAGCCATTTGAACCATTTGAATTTGATAAATAAACTCACAGCAACCAGAATACTAACATGCAAAACAAAAACGCAACGGACTTATGCACCAACCTAATAGTTACCTCAGACGTAGTGTTCACATATACGAATCTCACAAATTAAGTAGCAAGAAACGTTATTGAGTTTTGTGGAACCGACGAATCGCTTTCGCCAATGTTTAGTTTGGCATTGCTGCATCTAATCAATAGAATTGCTTTCAATCGCTCATCACTCACTCTTGTTCGATTAGCTGACTTAACGTACTGCATTTTTGAAAATGTTTGCTCACAGACATCAGTTGTGATGCTATACCAGCGGCAAGATTCCTCAGTTTCAGGAACTCAACATCAGCTAAACAGCAGTAAAATTTGAGGATTTTTTCTTTTCTGTGCGTCTCTTTCAACAAGTAATTTGCTTACAAGTCAGTGAAGTCCAACCGTTCACAGTTCAATTGGCACACGAAGAAGGTTACAGTCAGGTCCTGGAGCAGTAGAATGTCGCTCTCATTCAGTCAAGATCTGAAAGTTTCTCCAAAAAGTGCTTCTTCACGTTACAAGCATTTTTTTCGGAAAATCAAGGTTAGCACCTTCGGGAATTGTTGCATAAAAATTCGTTGAAACAGCGAAACTAAAAACATTTTCTCTTTCCAGTTGTGTTACAAACAATGACAAGTTTCTCCGAAATCTTTTGATGATTCTGTAGGGATCACAAACGACTTTATCCTTTTCCTGAAGTTTCAAGTTCAGTTCATTTGTGTGGTTTGTGGTGTCGACCAAAAATGGCGATCCTGACAACCTAGAAGGATCTGACAGATATGGATCAGCGCTATGTTTTTCAGCGCGAAAAACGTCGATTTCGTTTTGGAGCGTGCAAAAAGTAAACAAAACGTTCCACAGCTGAACCGCCTCAGTACTGTGTGATGAGGCAAGTCACAGACGTTAGAATCAATTTCTTCGAGAAAAGTGTGGAACTGACGGTGATTGAGTGCATGTAACCGAATGAAAGTTCATAGCAGAAAAGGCCGATTTCAGTAAACAAGAAATATCTAAGTCTTTCCCACTGAGAGCTTGGTGCAATGTATGAACAGGCCATCCGGAATTTGCAAATCTTTCGAGTAGGATCACTGAACATAGTAAATTTAAGGCACACAACAGCCAGGAGGTCTCCGCATAAGCGTTAACATGTCCTAGTATTCTAAACATTATGTTTAAATTTAAATGGAATCATAACATTTCAATTGTGATTTCTCATTCCTAGCCAAAAGTCGCAGTTGGCGACACCTACCTTTCGCTTTCGACCACTGTTCTATCATGGTATCTTTTGAAACGAGATTGCACTAGCAAAGTAATGCAGTAGACTTTTTTTTTTACTTTACCGCCAAACTCTGTAAAACAAAATAATTTTATTTTTATGTTCTCTTCACAGTACAGAAGAAACAACTACATGATATTACAATCCTGCAGATCGCAGATATAATACTTAAATTATGAACTCTTTGTCCCTCTCTGCAGAATAGAAAATAAGGAATCAAGACCGTTCTCAAGTTATCCAGTATAACACTGTAGCCTTGTACTATAATTAAACCTAAAATTTTATTCTAATAGGGAATAGTTAGTATACATTTTCACTTTTCCAAGCACTCAGTAAGTACAGTAGTAAAATGCTACATTGCCTGTTGTAATGTGTAATTCATTTTGTATCCAGTACTTTTAAAAAATGGTAAAAAGTGGTACAAAGTTACCCCGATTGCCTGTATTTAAAATTTTGTAAAATATAAATTGAACTAAAAGACATGTTTTAATAATCTATAGTTCTGTTGAAGGTATAATAATGAGGTCACAAACTGCCATTAGAAAGGTAAAATAGGAAGGAAACGTATTTCGCCTGAAGAGGGAAAGCGCACGGTTGACAGCGTGAAGGAGAAGTAGACACTCAGAGCGTAGCGCTCGTTTTGATTGGTAATTTTCGTTTTATAATTTTATGTTGGCAACACTCATGCCAACTATTTCGGAATTTTTAGCCTCTTTGTGTGTGTTTCATAAATATGAGGTTATTATTGAACTGCAGGCTAAAAATATACAGGCGTTACATGATATGTGTTTCGTTATTCATTGGTGATACTGCATCAAAATAATCTCATACATCAAAAGAAGCTGTCGACTTGCAACGTTGGGCAAAACAATCAAGTTGAAAAGATGAATACAATCACCGTATTTTTTGATTTAAGAATCTACAAATGTACATTCATGATTTCTCTTTTACTTTAAATATATCTCAACAGTCGCTAAGGAGCAACAAAATTTACACATCCATTATTTCCTTGCAGATTTAGAGGGTCTTCAGAAACAGTCTGAAGAGCTTGTAAGGTTGTCGCAGGGTCGGTTGTGCTGTGAAATAAATATTAAGAACAAATTCGGTACGTTGCGCCGTTTCCGAGTTAATTAACATTGAAATAAGTTAATCAGGACGTTGCACGCGCTGATGTAAGCGGCCTGCCAGATACAATTGGTGTCAGTTGTTCTCATAGCGTAAATGATAGCGCACTGTACGGCCTTTGGCTTGGCTTCGATCCTTAGAACCGTCCCATGTCCAATTTTTGTACCAGTCTCTCGTTCGGTTTTAGGAAACAAAAAGAATAACTTGTTTCGGCGACACCGTCTCTGGCGGGCCGCTTGAATTTGCGAATGCAAAAAATGGTTCAAATGGCTCTGAGCACTATGCGACTTAACTTCTGAGGTCATCAGTCGCCTAGAACTTAGAATTGATTAAACCTAACTAACCTAAGGATATCACACACATCCATGCCCGAGGCAGGATTCGAACCTGCGACCGTAGCGGCCGCTCGGGTCCAGACTGTAGCAGCCGGCCTAGTGGCCATGCGGTTCTAGGCGCTACAGTCTGGAGCTGCGTGACCGCTACGGTCGTAGGTTCGAATCCTGCCTCGGGCATGGATGTGTGTGATGTCCTTAGGTTAGTTAGGTTGAAGTAGTTCTAAGTTCTAGGGGACTGATGACCACAGCAGTTAAGTCCCATAGTGCTCAGAGCCATTTATTTGAACCAGACTGTAGCGCCTAGAACCGCACGGCCACTCTGGCCGGCTTGCGAATGCAACGGCCTGATTGACTAACTTCAGTGCTAAGTCGGAAACGGCGCAAATTATTTCTAAGCAGAACAGACAATACCCTTACTAGGTTTTCATAAATTACATTTAATGTGAACTGACCAGAGCTTCGTTTCAGTAGTAGAAGTAAAATCGCTACCCAGGCTCATTTAGGAGGTATAGTCTTGTCTACTGCAGGCAAACTACAGGACGCGATCTCAAGAGACAATCATTTGTAGGATGATACTATAGCGTATAATGAATTTTCTTTGGAGATAATAGTAAGACGACATCTCATTAGTTATGCCCGTGGAGATATGGGGCGATTCAAATTGTGACTTCCGTTGCGAGTGGATTGGAAGTGGCAAAGAGTGAAATCTCACAACTGAAGCATCATCAGCTGTTTGTGGGTGCGTCATCAAATTTTTGGAGTTCGGAACATGGCCCAGCTACCAAAGACAGTCCGGTCTACACAAGATGCTTGAGACATCGCTTCTGTTCATTCCTCTTAAATCATTTCACGGTGAATGAACAACGTTGGATTGTTATTACGGACACCATAGGTAATTCTCTCGGCAGTTATGTCGAAGAGAAGTCGCCACCATCTCCAGGGCTTCAATTCACTGGGGGAGGGAATGGTTTTACAGTGTTGACTTTCACGATCGGTTGCCTTAGTTGGTGATGGATTTTCTGAGTAGTATGGTCGTGGCCCACGAAACTTTTGACATGAAAATGACTATTCACTCGTCGCTCGAACTTTCTTGTGTGACAAAATGCCTCAGATTCGAATCGCTAGTAACAACGAGACAACTAAAGTCAGTTGGGGTAACTTTGTACCACTTTTTGCCATTATTTGAAAATACTGGAAACAGAATAAATTACATATCGCAACAGACATTGTAACATTTTACATCTATAGTTATTGAGTGCTTGGAAAAGTAAAAATTTATACCAACTACACCCTATGAGAGTAAAATTTCAATTTTCAATACGGTAACAAAGTTACACAGTGAATCAACTTTAGGGCAGCCTTAAAAAAAATTCAGAGGTCTAATGCTCTGGATAAATTGAGATGGTGCCAGCATGGAATCAGGTGTTAATAAGAATTAAAAACAATCCGTGTTAACTCAGCACTGCAGGTTTACTTTGAAATATCGAGATATTTGTATCGACCTGGCATTGTTCAACTAAAATCACTGCCCCCAGAAGCTCTCTTCACAGCCAATGAAATTAAAGGATAATCACAAGCCTAAGAGCTTGTAGGAAGTTGGTAAGACAACTGAAATACTAACTAGACATCACAGAGGTAATAAAAGTCTTACTTTTAGTACAAAATAATGCAAATAGGTGGAGAAGCGGCCATTTGAAACAAAAATGGGAAGTGGTACAAAGATAAACCCACTGGTAAAAAATTATCCAGATTGACTGATTGCGTAAACAATGGTTGAGTTCATAATGAATAGATCATGTCTGTACGTGTTTTGTCTGGGCCGTCATCGAAACAGTGTAGGCGCATGCGCATGGTTGGCACGAATTAGCTTTGTGTAAAGTTATTAACATTCGTATAGCGTGGAAACCGCATTTAACTACGACATTGATTCGGGTGTCGTTGTGAAGAGCTTGCGGAGCACTACTAGGACCCAGAGTGAGACAGTAAAAACATTTGCCGAATATATCGTAAGTGAAAATCGGTATTAAAATTACAAAATAATGAAAGATGTCGTCTTATATATCGTATTTTACAGACTATAAGATGCACTTTTTTTCTCTGAAAAATTGTCTCCAAAATTCAGGTACGTCTTATACTTGCAATGTGAAAATGGAGGACTGAATGCAAAATGAACAAAACTAGAAGATGACATATTGAAATGGATTCAAGGAGACCATCAAAATGGCACTGGAATAACTTCACAACTGCAACCTCTTGATATCTCGATAAATAAACCATTTAAAGTGTATATGAGAGAGAAATGGGACTATTGGATGATGGATGAAACCTAGTACGAATTCACGCCGAAGGGAGCTGCAGTCAAAGTCCGTCACTCGATAGAACAGTTGTGATCTAGTGGGAGAAGACATTATTGTTATATCTTCCAAGAAGTGCAGCATAAGTAACACTCTAGATGACAGTTGTACTGTTTCTCCTGGGTGGACTTCGGTTAAAAAAAAAAAAAATGTAAACTGAATATTATGATAAATTTTATAAATAATCGACAAGTACGCCAAAGAAGAAGAGATAGAACTACAATGGACATGTTATTCCATGGACTCTTGCGCTTCCATGCATGAGCTATCTTTCCTTCGACATTCGCTTATCTTATCCGCTTGGATTCGGACCTAAGAGGACGTTCTTGTGTGAAGCTCATCTTGCTGTACCAGCTGATAATGTAAGTTGTACTTAAAACCCGAAAAATATAATGGTTATTTTGTCAAAAGAATTTGTGTATGTGGTCAATCTACTTTTATTGTCTTAAGTAGATATGGGCCTTAACAAAGAATTTTCATTGTTAGGCGCCATCTTAGAAAATCTTTAACATTTTTCTTTTAGCTCATCTACGAGACGTGCCGTCGGTTAGGACAATTAACTTTATTTCAGATCCCACGAGACCGGAGGCAGCTACTAATAATTTAACAATTTTACTTACAGATTTTCTTTATATAACGAGATAACATCCAAGGCAGAAAATGTCTGGTCACAGGATTCCAGTTCCATTATAGGATTTCATTTGTAGATGCTACTCTTGTTATCTTATAGCGGGGATCGACGATTACGTAACTACCCTGAGAATTGAGCTAGTTTACTGAGTGCTTATACACGTCGGGCTAAATCAAACAACATATTACTCTGTTAATAATATTCTTACATTAGTTATTTCTCTTTTATGTTGAGCCATTGCATTAATGTGTGTTTCTTTTTTGTTTAAGTCACGGCTCATATTTTATTTTATTACATTACACTTGGCGCCCAACGTGGGGCCGAGAACGAAACTGGAATCCTACGACCTATCTCCACTGTTGTAATTGATGACCTGTATGTATACCAGAAATAGTGAATTGTAATTAATGCATAAAACGTTTCCGTTTCATGTACCATACGCATGGGAACTACGGCAAGCTGATAGAAAACTGAATGAGTGATCGCAGACCAGCGCTGTTCCTTACATCTGACATATACCGTAAGGTAAGGAACCGAATGCACGGGACCAGGTTTTTAATTAAAACTAGTCAGTAGCAGCTGGGCGCATGCAATTAGAACAGTCTGTACACATAGCTTTCTTCTAGTTTTTCAGTTGTCACTATTAGTGTAGGCAGTGTTGAGTAGTTATAGTCTGAATTTTGTGTGTGAACTGATTAGTATCAGCTAGCAACATGGTTGGGCCAAATACTAGACGTAACCGTGTAGAGGTTGAGAATTATGAAAGTGATGACCAATTAGAGAATATTCCTGGATCATTGGCAGGAGGGTAGGGAGCTAATGAAAATGAACAAGCTACGATCCCACATGATAGTGTAGTATCGCAGATTGACATTTCTCGACCGAGTATACAATCGCTGGGCGGACTAGACAATGTCGAGACTGCGAGAGAAATCAACTGAGAGAAAGCAGACGAAAGTGTTCGCGCGCAGGTCGACTTCGCAAATCCAAGCGATATGCTTGCACTGCTATTCCGGAAATTAGAATTAATGGAACAGCAGAGGAAAAGAGAGCGCGAGGAGGATATCCAACGCCGGAATGAGTTTTTCGAAAAAGTTGAGACTAGCCTAATCGCCACAGTGGACGTGCGGTTAGTCAAACGCGAACAAGCGTTGATACAAAAACTGAATCGTGCTCTTGGCGATAGGGATCAACGCATATTAGAACATGTTAACAGCGAAATAGAAAAGGTTGAACCTGAGGTATCGGAAGTGAAGAAAAATTTACAGGAATTACCCGATAAAGTAAATACACTCCTGGAAATGGAAAAAAGAACACATTGACACCGGTGTGTCAGACCCACCATACTTGCTCCGGACACTGCGAGAGGGCTGTACAAGCAATGATCACACGCACGGCACAGCGGACACACCAGGAACCGCGGTGTTGGCCGTCGAATGGCGCTAGCTGCGCAGCATTTGTGCACCGCCGCCGTCAGTGTCAGCCAGTTTGCCGTGGCATACGGAGCTCCATCGCAGTCTTTAACACTGGTAGCATGCCGCGACAGCGTGGACGTGAACCGTATGTGCAGTTGACGGACTTTGAGCGAGGGCGTATAGTGGGCATACGGGAGGCCGGGTGACCGTACCGCCGAATTGCTCAACACGTGGGGCGTGAGGACACCACAGTACATCGATGTTGTCGCCAGTGGTCGGCGGAAGGTGCACGTGCCCGTCGACCTGGGACCGGACCGCAGCGACGCACGGATGCACGCCAAGACCGTAGGATCCTACGCAGTGCCGTAGGGGACCGCACCGCCACTTCCCAGCAAATTAGGGACACTGTTACTCCTGGGGTATCGGCGAGGACCATTCGCAACCGTCTCCATGAAGTTGGGCTACGGTCCCGCACACCGTTAGGCCGTCTTCCGCTCACGCCCCAACATCGTGCAGCCCGCCTCCAGTGGTGTCGCGACAGGCGTGAATGGAGGGACGAATGGAGACGTGTCGTCTTGAGCGACGAGAGTCGCTTCTGCCTTGGTGCCAATGATGGTCGTATGCGTGTTTGGCGCCGTGCAGGTGAGCGCCACAATCAGGACTGCATACGACCGAGGCACACAGGGCCAACACCCGGAATCATGGTGTGGGGAGCGATCTCCTACACTGGCCGTACACCACTGGTGATCGTCGAGGGGACACTGAATAGTGCACGGTACATCCAAACCGTCATCGAACCCATCGTTCTACCATTCCTAGACCGGCAAGGGAACTTGCTGTTCCAACAGGACAACGCACGTCCGCATGTATCCCGTGCCACCCAACGTGCTCTAGAAGGTGTAAGTCAACTATCCTGGCCAGCAAGATCTCCGGATCTGTCACCCATTGAGCATGTTTGGGACTGGATGAAGCGTCGTCTCACGCGGTCTGCACGTCCAGCACGAACGCTGGTCCAACTGAGGCGCCAGGTGGAAATGGCATGGCAAGCCGTTCCACAGGACTACATCCAGCATCTCTACGATCGTCTCCATGGGAGAATAGCAGCCTGCATTGCTGCGAAAGGTGGATACACACTGTACTAGTGCCGACATTGTGCATGCTCTGTTGCCTGTGTCTATGTGCCTGTGGTTCTGTCAGTGTGATCATGTGATGTATCTGACCCCAGGAATGTGTCAATAAAGTTTCCCCTTCCTGGGACAATGAATTCACGGTGTTCTTATTTCAATTTCCAGGAGTGTACTTTGGCTGGAGAGGTATCAGAGGTCAAAGATGCGCAGGAATCCATCGATGCCAAAGTTAAGCAATTAACCAAGGGCATCGAGGAAATCTCTTTAACTGTTGAGCGAAAGCTAGAAGCTGAAGTGAAGCTTATAGGCCTAATGCTAGACCATGTTGAACACAAATGAGTCAGCAAGGTACCTCCATGATCCACAAACTCGTAAGACCCGAGTTTACAGAAAAGCCAATGAACGACTATGATAATAGAGCCATGAACTGTGCCGCACCTAGTCCCTGTTGCAGTCGTTCATGTAATGCACAGCAAGGCGAAAATTATGCTTCAAATCGAGGCGCGTGCGGAAACCCAATAGCAAACAGTGTAACTGTCGGTCCATATGCAGCGAATACAGGTAAAAATAATCCGATAATTGTTCGTAAAGAAGTACACACTCTGACCACACTGAAACAGGAAGAGTCATTACTGAAACATAGACAATTTCAGTTATTTTCCGAAGAGAAAAAAATCCTGTCATCCAGTAATATTTATAAAAAGTTTTAAGAATGTTTTACCTGCATCGTGGCAGGGGAGGCAAAAGATACAGTTTGTTATCTCATATATTACCTGAGATGCCGCATTATCGGCATCTGAAATTGCAGAGAACTGTCAATATTTTTGTGAGTTCGAGCAACAATTTTGGGCCAAATTTTGGTCGGCTAGTATACAAGAGAGATTGGGGAAACAGGTATACAATCCAGAGATGTACAATTTCAAGCAAGGAACGCCTAGAAAATACTTTGAAAAGTATATTAACAAAACAAGGTTCTCGTCCGAGCCGATCGCTACACGCGACGTGCTTAGGATATTGAAATCTAAGTTGCCGATTTCAATAAGGAGAGAATTGGTACACGTACCTGATAACGATTTAGAGACATTCCTGTCGGTAGTGGATTCTTTAGATTTGATACAAGAGGATGCACGACAACAAAACAATAACGGTGAGGGGATAAATAATAACCATAAACCTATAAATAACGGTTATGGAAATCAATACCGAAATAATAATTGGGGACATGAATGTGGCGGCAATAGTTATGAGAGAGCGAACGGGCAAAAAGGAGGTAATGGGAATAGAGGAAGTGGTATGTCGAGCGGTAACTGCTCGCCCATGAAGGATAGAAATGATACGATGAATCGAAAAAGGAGAAACGATGAGGTTTACGGAAGTAATTTTCATATGAAACAAGGTGGCCAGTGGCGTCAGAATGTGACTGCTAACTGGTCGGCGCAGTCAAATAGACCGGAGCAGGGGGTCCCGATTAATAGTGTCGAGGCTATTCCCATGCAGGGGAATACTGCGACTCCAACATTAGTTAATAAACCAAGTGCCTCACAAAATAGTGCGAACAGACAGCACAGTGTGCAAATAGTAGAAGTTACCGAGGAGAACCAGCCAACAAACTACAGGGGGTCGATGTAAGCCTTCGGCACTCGACCACCAGGAATAGAAGCGAAGGCAGACTCGAAAATGACAATAATCGGATTGCTATGCTGCGCTATAATGACGGCCAGGATTTGCGGGAGGAATTAATCACCGAACCGCGTAAATGTTCTGACCAGCAAACAGAGACTGTTTTTTCGTATATTTCAATAATTGTTTCATTGTACGACACACAATCAAGAAAACGGTTCAAATGGCTCTAAGCACTAGGGGACTTAACATCTGTGGTCATCAGCCCCTAGACGTAGAACTAATTAAACCTAACTAACCTAAGGCAACACACATATCCATGCCCGAGGCAGGATTCGAACCTGCGACCGTAGCAGCAGCGTGGTTCCGGACTGAGGCGCCTAAGCCCGCATCTCGTGGTCGTGCGGTAGCGTTCTCGCTTCCCACGCCCGGGTTCCCGGGTTCGATTCCCGGCGGGGTCAGGGATTTTCTCTGCCTCGTGATGGCTGGGTGTTGTGTGCTGTCCATAGGTTAGTTAGGTTTAAGTAGTTCTAAGTTCTAGGGGACTTATGACCACAGCAGTTGAGTCCCATAGTGCTCAGAGCCATTTGAACCATTTTTTTGAGGCGCCTAAAACCGCTCGGCCACAATCCAGGAGATATGACGGCATATACATTTAGATCCATGAGAGATTAAAAAAAAAAAGAGATTAAAATCGCTCGCAGTATCTACACTGTGAAACACAATTAAAGAATCACTTTTTCGAAACCCGTAATAGTCTCTCATTGCAACACATGTTTGAAGTTTGGCTCAGAAGTTCCCACAAGCTTCCTCTATAATGGCACAAAAGTGTGACGCCCTGAGACGCCACCCTCCTGCCAGGCGAAGCTTCAAGCAGTAAGGTGTCGACACAAGCGAAAAATAAGGCCAGAGCTCAGAAGTTGATGTGAGGTGTAATACGGGTTAATGGTGTCACATTGGCAACAAATTTCATCACAATTCTGCTCAGCATCAACCTGGACGTGCCACGAGATAGAAAGGTCGTCACAGCTCACACTCCTCCTTACCCACATTTCACACTTTCTTTTGAACGCTCAGCGATGGAGATCAGAACCGCGACGCCCAGCGTTCAGACCACGCCGTTTTCTTCTTTCGACGTCCCGCCGCTCAGAATTGACACGAAAAGGTTGAAACGCCACAGGTTTGCGCTTCATTTAACTAACTGATTAATTTCTACATGTTTAATATTTCATTTTACGCCGAGAGCGTCCTTTCAATGTTTCGTCTAGCTAATTAACCTCTGGATTCAAGAACGCTTCCGCGTATATTTTTTCTTCTGTTGGTGTCACACCTCCTCTCTCATCCTTTGATCCCGTGATGTATGTGGATGGATAAACGTAATTATGCATGGAATATATAATAATCTGGATTAGTCAAAGATGGTAGCAGTAGGGTAGTTTAGCACCAACATAACAACGTGAGCAGATTCGGCAGAGAGTTCGTGATTCCAAAGATAGTGGGGATGAGCAGGGCAGAGTTTGTGAGGTTGGTTCTCACTGAGGTCCTACCCCCACCACCAGTTTTTTTGAACTGTTGGCGGTTGGTCCTGGAACGCGCCATGTTAGGACACTCTGGGGCCGCCGATTGAACGAGACGAACGCAGGGGTGCGGCGCTCGTCATGGATGGTGAGAAAAGTTATTCATAATGTAGGTTTTTTGGGGTAACATTGATTATGAAACATATTCGGGTGTGAATTAATACCTGGAAACGTTCAGCGATATTTTATTTGTAGAAATTTTTCAGATTAATGTGTTTCAACTAGCGGATTTGACCCCGAGGTGATTGAGGGCATGAACCAACGGTTCTTGTTCTTAGGTCAATAGCGGATAGGTTCATTAATGTTTCATTTGTTGTATAGTTTAGTTCTGGATACAAGCTATATAACTTTTTCATGATTCAACGGTTTATTTTACTCGTTTCTTTGTTGTCGAACTTGGCCACGTGTCGCTGCAGTCTGGAACCGCAAGACCGCTACGGTCGCAGGTTCGAATCCTGCCTCGGGCATGGATGTTTGTGATGTCCTTAGGTTAGTTAGGTTTAACTAGTTCTAAGTTCTAGGGGACTAATGACCTCAGCAGTTGAGTCCCATAGTGCTCAGAGCCATTTATTTTGGCCACGTGTTGCCAGCATTCACAACGGTAGTCACTGGATTTGCCTTTCGTTAATCATAGCATGAATAATGTGGAGTCATGATGCCTGCGCTGGTTTGCTCATGTTGTATTGCGGTTGCATAATACGCGGTTTCAACATGACATGCGCATGGTACTGCATGTGTAGTAACCCAAGGAATGTTTGAGAGAGTGAAAGGTAATATCCTTCCCTACCCCGCGCGTTAAATAGGTGTGACAATAACTAAATTGTGTTAAGAGGCCACCATTCAGTAACATTCATTTTTACCCATTTTAATCATTAGTAGATGTAACTGGCGACGAAGTGTTGTCTATGTTTCTGGTATGACGAGATGCAAGAGATAGTGCGTGCTTCATGAAGGTTTTGTCACTGAGAGTGGTCGTTTTCGTAAATATAATAGATTCCATGTATGTTTTGTCACAGAAGGTGATAGTTTTCTTAAATATTATCGAAGTAAATCAGAATGATAATTGAAATTCTCTCTTAGCGTTATTCAGTATCCTTCATCCATGCCACTGAGATAATGACTATATTCTATGAATTTTCAATCCAGGCATATCCATTGTATGCATTATGCACTTTATGCGACTAACTGAATTCACAGTATCAAAGAAAGAAAGTCTTACAGTCCCTGATGTGCACGTATTGTTCCATGGCCATTCACCGATGTTGCGTTATCCGTTGCTTCATTTTTAAATTAGAATACTATCTTTTCTAGCGGGTTTGATTACCCATATCTCAATTTATCGGGCCTAATTGAAAGAATTAGACACATAGCGGTAGAAATGGGAACCATGGAGCACTGCGTCCGCTTATATTAAGGGGAAATACTTCTTACATGAAAAATAATCAGCATAACAAACAAGGGGTAGACTTTCAAGGTATCAAGAGTTAGCTTAAAAGGCCTCAATGAAACTACCGATAACCTTGGGGCGTTGATTCCCACACATTTCGCAGCTAGAAACAAACGTTCGCAGCGTTATGAGCAACAGGACGACGTTCTTGACAACGTTCGACACTGATGACACACCTCGGACGATTCAACCCTTCTCTAACGACATTGTAGAGCTGCAGCCCCATTGAACATGATATGACTCCTTTGGACTCTTGCCGATTGCAATTTTTGCTCCGGTGTACGGGGTGGAATCACTAGGGACAGATCAAAACCATTCACGAAATTCGGACCTAAATCGAATTAGCAAAGTGTGTGTGTGCTTTTTCAGCCTTCCCGTGTCGTGATCGCGAGGGTGGGAGAGGGGAGGGGGGAGGGCTGTAACATTGACAAGTGCGTGAATAAAATGGCAAAGGGTCCTTCTAAAATACCCGAATCCAACAACAAACTTGTTAGACTCAAGCCTCTTTGTTGACCACATTAAAAATGTACCTGTACAGAGACTTCGACAACCATTCCCTAAAAGACACCCGCTGCTGCCGCTCTAGCGCCTGACGGCAAGCAGCTCTTTCGAAACGCCTCACTGAAACACATGGATTAGCCAATGTTCGGTTATCAACTTTAGCTTGGCCCATGCCTCTGATGGTTGCTTGATTCAGTGCATGTTCTAAAACACGCGTTTAGAATATTCATTAAATTTTAATAACAAATAAATGGCAAAGAGCACATAGACCTTCAATCATGAGAGAGAATATTCGGGCAGACACTGAGTGCATTTAACCTGAAAGTATTTAAGGTTAACAGATTAAAAATTTACATAACAAAATAAATTACAACACGCACATAGGTCTTCTAATCCTGATTGAGGAACCCAAAGCAAATAACTGAGTCTATTTGACCCTCAAGTCTTAAAATTAACTGATAATGAAAAATGTTAAAGATATCTAAACCCGGAAAGTACAAACAACATTAGTGCAGATAAAAGCTAATATTCTAGTTCAGGTACTCACAAAACAGAACTAGGTACAACTGAGTCGCTGTTTAATTCTGGCATCTTCTATTTACCAAGATGCTGATCCACTTTAAGAGCATTGGTCCACCTTACAGTAATGATGTCGAAAGAAACTCAGTAGCACAAGCACAGGGCCATTCACGAACTGTGACAGTCTCTTTACCGCACACGGTGCTTAAATTCCTGTGTTGTGCCTGGGAGAATTAAGTATGGTGTAAGTGACTACGTCCATCAACCACGGCAGCAAGAAACAGGTTTAGTCTCACTCCAAAGCAGCATCCAGTACCGCCAAAGCACAGGGAACCGGCGACTATCCAGTAGTCACAGTCACGCTCCCCAAAAGTAAACATCAGCCATCCAAATGCAGCGAACGGACTTGCACGGCTAGCAAGATCAGACCACAATCCAGACAGACTCCTTCATTAACAGTCAACCCCCAGCAGACCGCAAGTATGAGCTGTGCATGTGCTTAAATCCACGTGAGGTGCTGCAAGGCTATCGCCTACTGAGAAACCAGAGAGGCCACAGCTGGTTAACAGAACCCAAAGAAATTCTGCGAACAATAGAACCAATATGAGTGCACATGCATGGCTCAGTTCTCTCCCCCCCCCCCCCCCCCTTAAAGGAAGTCGGGGGGGGGGAGGGGAGGGGGGAGGCATCATTGGTGACAGGATCACAAAATTTAAGGGACAAGCTGTGTGCGGCATCTCGATTACCAGGGTGAACTTCAAGCTGACTGAAATGTGCCCTGAGCTGTCTCTTAGTGGCTCTGTATTGAACAAAGAAGCTAACTGGGGAGATCACTTAGTTTACGTTGAGTGGCCCGACAAAGCGAAGAAGCATCTTACGAGTAAACTTCTGGTCTGCCTTACTCTGAGCGCAGAAATTCCTTATGAATATAGCATCACCAACCTTTAGCGAGCGAGGGTGCCTGCCCCTGTTGTACTGGGTGCGAGAGGAATGTTATTCCTAGTAGCTGATTTTACCTGATGACCTCCTGATTAATATCCACAGGAAAGACGTCATTTATTGACTAAATGTTTGACATAGGCATGTTAACCAGAATCTAAATCATCAGTTTGGTAGGTGCAGTTTTGTGGTTTTCGTGCACAGCTTTATTAAATGTGAACTTAAGCTAGTTGATGGAAAGGTTCCATTTTGCATGAGACTGGGCTGATATCAAGTTACTATTGACTCATTCCAGAAATGACGGCTGCAAGTAATATGAGGTGGTCATGATGTGAGAAATTTCACTATTAAAACCAAACCTACTGAATTCCTAGGACAAACAGGTTGGCGCAGTGTCGTTCACTAACAGCTTGGGTGACCCAAACACCAACAATATTTTGGTCAGGTTCTGAATGGTAACTCCAGTTGTTGATTTACTCAGAAGCAATCAAACAAAACGAGTTAATGTGTCAGCCACCATAAATATGTATCAGGTGCCACTTTTATTGTGGGGGAGAGGCCTCAGATAGTCGCTAAACAACTTATCCTTAGGGTTCTCTACGCAGTTGGAATTCAAACTGCCCTGCAGGAGTACTAGAATTAGGTTTAGCCATTCTGCATTCCTGGCATTGGCTGACTAACGTCCTTATGTTGGCATTCAAATCGGCCCTGTTAAACGCTGGAACCAATTCCTTCGCAAGACAAATCTTTATCTTCCCACAGTTACACAAGAGACCTTTATTGATGGAATATCCTAGCACCTGTTGACCGTCCTGAATCTATTGCTTCACGGAACTTAGCTGAGCATCTTCACCTTGTTTCTCTTTGAAGCCCCCAAACAACGACCAGCCGCTGTAGTCGATCGGTTCTAGGCGCTTCAGTCCGGAACCGCGCGGCTGCTACGGTCGCAGGTTCGAATCCTGCCCCGGGTATGGATGTGTGTGATGTCCTGAGGTTAGTTAGGTTTAAGTAGTTCTAAGTCTAGGGGACTGATGACCTTAGGTGTTAAGTCCCATAGTGCTTAGAGCCTTTTGAGCCATTTGAACCAAACAAAGCAGGTATCTCTCTCAGGACTGGAGAAACACATGCGGATTCCTGGCTAATTTGCAAGATCTCAGCAACTTCTGAGTCACATTGGAATATACGACCGAGATCATCAGCTACTTGATTGTCTTCACCTGATATTAAATGGCTCTGAGCACTATGGGACTTAACATCTGTGGTCATCAGTCCCCTAGAACTTTGAACTACTTAAACCTAACTAACCTAAGGACATCACACACATCCATGCCCGAGGCAGGATTCGAACCTGCGACCGTAGCAGTCGCGCGGTTCCAGACTGAGCGCCTAGAACCGCGAGACCACCGCGTCACCTGATATCCTTCACTTTTAAACGCAAGGTGGAAGTTCTAACCACCCAGTTTTATTTTTATTTACACGTCTAGTTTCGTAGGACCAAATTGAGGAGCAAAACTCCAAGGTCATGCAACGTGTCAGTACATGAAATTACAACATAAAAGTAATAATAGATAAAATCAAATCTTCATGAACCCAAAAAAAGTCAGGCCATAAGTTTAAGTAAACGTAATCAACAATATAACACAGGAATCAGCTTAATTTTTGAAGGAACTCCTCGAGAGAATAGAGGAGTGGCCCATGAGGAAACTTTTCAGTTTCGATTTGAAAGCGCATGGATTACTGGTAAGATTTTTGAATTCTTGTGGTAGCTTATTGAAAATGGATGAAGTAGTATACTGCAAACCTTTCTGCACGAGTATTAAGGAAGTGCGATCCAAATGCAGATTGGATTTCTGCCTAGTATTAACTGAGTGAAAGCTGCTAATTCTTGGGAATAAGGTGATACTGTTAACAAGAAACGACAGTAAAGAATAGGGTACATATTGAGAGGCCAATATCAGAATACCCAGACTAGTGAACAGGGGTCGGCAATAGGTTCGCGAACTTATACCAGTTCCCGCCCGAACTGCCCGTTTCTGAGCCAAAAATATCATTTGAGAATGGGAACAGCTACCCCAAAATATAATACCACATGACATAAGCAAATGAAAATAAGCAAAGCAGACTAATTTTCGTGTCGAACGATCACTTACTTCAGATACCGTTCGAATAGTAAAAATGGCAGCATTAAGTCTTTGAACAAGATCCGGAACGTGGGCTTTCCATGAAAGTTTACTATCTACCTGAACACCTAGAAATTCGAACTGTTCAGCTGTTCAGTTCCACTAATCATAGGCCCATTCTGTGAAACAAAAACGTCGGGTTTTGTTGAATTGTGTGTTAGAAACTGTAAAAACTGCGTCTTACTGGGATTTAGCGTTAGTTTGTTTTCTACAAGCAATGAACTGCACTATTTGAAACCGAGCCAGTGTTGCACACAACATCCTTTACTACCCAGATAGTGTCGTCAGCAAACAGAAATATTTTAGAATTACCTGTAATACTAGAGGGCATATCATTTACACAAGTAAGGAACAGGAATGGCCCCAACACTGATCCCTGGGGCAACTGCCATTTGACTGTGTCCAACTCAGATGCCACATCACAGCCACTCTGAACACTGTGAATAATTACCTTTTACTGTCTGTTGTTGAAGTAAGAGGTGAACCAATTGTGAGCTACTCCATGTATTCAGTAATGGTCCAATTTATACAGCAATTTTTGTGATCAGCACAATTAAATGCCTTAGTTAAACCAAAAAAATATGCCTAGCGATCGAAACCTTTTGTTCAAACCATCCAGAATCTCACAGAGAAAAGAGAATATAGCATTTTCAGTTGTTAAACCACTTCCAAAGCCGAACAGTACATATGTCAGTATCACAGAGGAGTATTTCAGACATCAATCCCTGTAGAAACTAAGTTTTTATTTAATTCACCAGAAATGCTCAGAAAATGATTGTTAACTATTGAACATATACCTGAATTATCCAGTAACAGAAATATTTTTACTATGAACTGATTTTATATCGTCGACCTTGTGCTGCTGACCAGACCCTTTCTTCACAACTGAGCAGATGGTTTTAATTTTATCCTGTGAATTAGCTATTCTGTTTGCATACCACATACGTTTTGCCTTCCTAACAACATTTTTAAGCACCTTTCAATACTGTTTATAATGGACTACTGTAGCTTGATTGTGATTACTTCTAATATTTTGATATAATTCCCACTTTGTTTTACATTATATCCTTATCCCACTAGTCAGCCACCCAGGCTGCATTTTACTGCTAATACCCTGTTTAGAGCGTTCTAATTGAAATCAGCTCTCAAAGAGCTTGAAAAATATGTTATGGAAAGCATTATATTTGTCATCTATGGTATCGGCACTATAAACATCCCGCTACTCTTGTTGGTTAACGAGGTTTAAAAAAACTCTCTATTGCCGTTGGACTAGCTTTACTACATAATTTATAATTATATATAACAACTGAGTGCAAAAGCCTTTTAGCGTCAAAGTTTGTACATTTGGTTTGAAAGGCCTTTCACCCTTTTACTAACATGATGCCCGTCTAGTAATGAAGAATGAATAAAAATATTGTCTATGGCTACGCTACTGTTCCCCTGCACCCTGGTTGGAAAAAACGGTCTGCATCAGATGATATGAGTTTAGGAGCTCTATCAACATCTTTTTTCTTGCACAATAATATGCAAATTAATACTGAAATCATCACATACAACTAATTTTTTGTACCTCCTGTAAAGTGAACCAAGAACCCTCTCTAACTTTAGCAGAAATGCTCTAAAGTCAGAATTAGGAAACCTATAAACAACAATAATTAGAAGTTTAGTTTCACTAAGTTCAACTGCCCCTGCACAACATTAAAATACCTGTTCGGTGCAGTACCATGATACGTCTACGGACTCAAATGGAATACTGTTTTTTTACGTACATGGCCACTTCACCCCCTCTCGCAAAGAACTCCTTGAAAAACGAACCTGTGTCCTGGTAAAGGAAGCCTCTGATTTGTCAATTTATTTCATCAGACAGTTGTATCTGTTTTGAGAAGCCTGGCCAATATCCACGTTAAAGCCTGGTTGTCTGTTTCCAGTCAGAATAGTTTGTGCTCAAGATAGAACTTAAATTTCACGAGTCCAAACAAGAGAGCCAAGACCTCCAGCTCATATACACAGTAATTAATTTCAGCAGGCGATAAGAATCTGGAAGCAGTAACACAACCGCTATCCTTGAATTAGAGGCATCAGTTTGCAAGATGAACTAGCAGCAGAAATCAAGAATAGCTAATCCAGGAGTGCTGAGCAAGACCATTTTCTAGCCATGGAATGTGGATTGCTGGGTTTCATTCCACTGAAAATTTTTGCCTTTTGAGCAGCCAATTGGGCAAAATCAGCTACGTATAAACCTCTGGAAAAAAAAAATCATCGTTCCTATAAACCTAGTCATACCCTTCTTGTCTTTAGATGGAGGGAACTTATAAGATAGCCTTAATGCGATCCTGATCGATCCCGATTCAATCAGCCAACGTGATATATCCCAAAATGGAAATCTCCATTTGGGACAAATTTACCTTGGAAGGTGTCAAAGTCAGTCCAGCTTCGCGTAAATGGCGCATGACCTGGCGTAAATGATCAATATGTTCAACAAAATTCTTACTGAATATTACAACATCATCTAAACAGAATTAAATTTGAACCCGCCAGACAATGAGTCCAAAAAATGTGACAACACGGCCAGCCCGAAAAGGACACAATCATATTCAAACAGACCTCAGTTGATTCTTTGACGATAGATTGAGAATGGTAAAATACCGAGCTCCTGAAAACCACGTAAAACAGTTATGAAGGTTGGGTTATGGTGCCAGTTCTAATACCACCTTTTCATTATGGGAGCTGTAATCAACCATTAGTTGATAACCATTTCCGCCGAACTTACGAACAAGAAAAACAGGCGAGGCATATGGCGACACTGATAGCCTAATAACACCATCCGTCAAAAGCTGACTGACAATCTTATACAGCTCCTCATTTTAGGAGGAGACAATCAGTAGAGGACTGGTGGACAGGAATTTGATTGGAGAGATGAGTTTTGTACTCAGTTTTATCCGTGTCGCAGAAGAAATTAGTTAGACTGATAAGGTAATGAATGAGGAGGTTCTTCGCAGAATCGGCGAGGGAAGGAATATATGGAAAACACTGACAAGAAGAAGAGACAGAATGGTAGGACATCTGTTAAGACATCACTGAATAACTTTCATTGTACTAGAATGAGCTGTGGAGGGTAAAACCTGTAGAGGAATACAGAGTTTGGAATACATGTAGCAGATAACTGAGGACGTAGGTTGCAAGTGCTACGCTGAGATGAAGAGGTTACACAGGAGGGGAATTCGTGGCGGGCCGTATCTAACCAGTCAGAAGACTGATCCGCCCCCCCCCCCCCCTTCCCCCCGAAAAAAAAGGCTGGGGGTGTGTTCTTGTCCGCAAAGGTTTCCAAGCTACATCCGCGAATGTCACGCATTTCATCGAAAAACCAGATGTTTTTTATACTCGACGCTGCCTTATCTAACTCGGCAAAGGTATCCAGTTTATGAGTTACATGAACACGCGACTGCTCGTCTGGACTCACACCTAGAAAATTATTTACTGCGGTAACCATAAGGCAAAGAGCTGACATCCTCCATGCATCGGATAAGTGGCTTGCTATGGTTTTGAACACAACATAAATGTTAATTGGCCAGCCCTTATTGTACTCCACTTGACAAATTTTCCTACAGCAATTTTTTACAGAATCCGTCCAACGATTCACCCTTACTGAAGTAAATTTTTAGCAACGCAAACGTTTGAACTTGATAAACGTTAGAAACTTGACCCCCAGATGCACTTAATGGATTTCACAGTTATTTTGGCTATCTGAAAATCAATATTACAATAATCACAATATGAATAACACTTTAAACACTTAAAAATTTTGCAAGATAGTAAATATGTTACTTCTGCATTGACTTTAAAATAAAAAAACGAGCATTGGTATATCAACAAGCCTAAACAGTCAAACAGAGGAGCAAACAAAGAGAAACTCCAAGTAAATAAAGGGCGTGAAACACACAGATTAGCCCACGCACAATAACCGGCTTGAAATCTACCCGCGACCCAAATGTTGCTTGACTCAGCATACATGCTAAAACCCACACCCAGAACATACATTAAAGTTACTTAACAAATATATGTCAAATAGCACCCTGGCCTCTAACCACGACAGAGGAAATCTGGGTAGACAATTGAGCCCGTTTGACCTGCAAAATAAATTCCAACATGCACATACGACTTTTGACCCTAACTGAGGAATCCAAAGAAAATAACTAAACTAATTTGACCTTCAATTACTTAAAGTTAACAGACAGTGAAAAATATTAAAGATACCTAATCTTAAAAAATACAAGTACATGCACCAATAGCGCAGATAAAAGCAAATCTTTCTAGAACAGATACTCGCAACACAAAAATAGGTAAAATGTAAGCCCTTTTACAATTGAATCACTGTTTAATTTGGGCACGATTTTATTATCAGGATGCTGATCCACGTGTAGGGCATTGGCTACATTAAGGGCCAGAAGTATAAGCCAGACACCTAACGCTGACAACACGAAAGTCAATACAAAAGCACAGGGGTTTTCAGGAACCATGACAGACACTTTGCTGCACAAAAGACATGTTTTACATTTATTTCTGTGTGGGACCTGGGAGAATCAAGGGCGGTACATGTACCCATGTCCAGCAACCAAGGCAGCAAGAAACATGCTTAGTCGAACTCCAAAGCGCGACCCAGTACCGCAAAGGCAGAGGGAAGCATCGACTCTCCAGTAGGCATGGACACCCTCCCCAAAGAAACATATGCCATCCATGTGCTTAAATCCTGTCTGAAGCTGCCACCTACCGAGGCGCCAGTGAACCCCTAGCTAGATAATGAAACCCAAAGAAGTTTCGTGAGTGAAAGAATCTATATATGTTCGTGCACATGGCTCAAAAATTTTGCGGCTGCGCTTGATTTATTCAAGTTACTGAACTAATACTAACATATTCGAGACAACTAAAGTACTCTTGACTCTGGTAATGAACGTATCCACACAAAAAGACTTGACTGCGAAATTTAAAGTGAATGTGTATGATGTCAGGGTACGAGATTTCCCAGATGTTTTGTAGCCAAAGTCTGGAAATAAATAATTTCCTTCAGTGAAAGTGAAATCTCGTACTAATTTTGAGTATAAATGAACAAGCTTTATTAGTAGAATTATGTGCATTTTGGCTGCCCAGGATACTCGTTCAGAATAAAATTTTTTAATTATTATATAAGAATATTTATTAGGGGACAAGTTCAGTTTTGTGTACTTTAATATTTGCGCGAGATAACCCGCCTCGGCTCCGTGCCGTTCCAAGGCATTTGAAGACGAACTTGGAGCCTTGACGGGCAAAGTAGTCACGGGCTGCAAAGAGTCTTCTGCTCGGGCCACGCTGTCAAGCAATACCAGTCACCAGAAGTTTACATCAATAATGTATGTATGTATGTATTGAAAAAACGCTTATTATTCGTTACTCAGAAGGTCTCCAGTAACAACTTACCATCTAACACGTCCTTCAATTATAGGCAAAATAAATACCTTAAAAGATCGGAGCTACCAAGTCCTGGTTTTTAGTAAAAATTGATTTATTCTACAGATAAAAAGAATATTCAACAAGTCAGGGAGTTCACAGACTACTCTGAGTTGAAGATCAAAACAAGGTAATTTAAAATATAAACGAATCCCAGCTATGACTTCAAACTTCTTTCTTTCTTTCTTTCACTGGTGTGATGTCCCGCGCTGACCCAGGGTCCGCATTGTTAGGAACGGATTTGGCAAGGTTAGTGGAAAGGGGTGGCCGGATGCCCTTCCTGCCACCACCCTGTACCCCCCGGGACGGAATTAGTGTACCCCTGCTGTCTGCATCTAGTGTAAGTCATGGAAAAGTGCGAATGTGTTCAGATGTCTGCTAGTCATATAACTGAGGCGAAACGAGGGAACCAGTCCGGTATTCACCTAGCAGGATGTGGAAAACCGCCTAAAAACCACATCCAGACTGGCCCGCACACCGGCCCTCGGCCCTCGTCGTTAATCCGCCGGGCGGAGTCAATCCGGGGCTGGCGCGCCTACCCAGGTCCAGGAAGCACCGCGTTAGTGCGCTCGGCTACACTGGCGGGTTGGCTATGTCTTCGAACTTCAAGGAACAATTATTGGTGTTTACAAAATAAATTCAAAATGATAGTGCAGCTTGACTCTGGAATTATTCTAATTTCTAATATTTCTCTCGCTAATGGTACACTGTTCTAGTGACAATTTTACCTTGTTGGGGTACAAGGTCGTTGCTGGAAGAAATACGTCTTATGGTAGTATGTGTATGAGGATTCGACGTTACATTCCGGTAGGATAAAAGTGAAGAAGCGGCAAAAATAAGTAAAATGTTCTTTTGAAATTGGGAGCACAACAATTAAATTACAATGAAAGTTGGGAGGTTCCTCCTGTTTTGGAAAGAATTTTACTGTCTAAATTTAAACTTTTACTTCAACTCGGCAGATATCCGAAGTAATTCGCCGCCTCAAGCAGTGCTGCAGAGCACAATGGCAGCGAGTAGGAAGTTGCTTCCCACGAAGGTAGTGGTGACAAGAGCACTCCATATAGCGCGGTAGTGAATCGTGGTAGCGAGGAGAAGTACGCGAGCCTTGAAAGCGAATCTTTTCGGCAGTCAATACCCAGAGCAACCACAAGTACTCTGGCACGAAACTCAGATTTTTCTTGATTAAATACTACATAGTGTCCACTGCTTTGCTAGTGTCGCCTGCATGGCTTGCAGAGATTTTTTTGTTTTTATTTAATCGGATTTTTATGTTGTTCTCAAACGGCAACACCTTCTAAGCTTTTCACGCTAATTAAGGCCACAGAAACATGGTCTTTCCCGAATGTACTTCTGACCAAAAAGCGATTTTGTTAGCTTGAGTCCAAATTTTTTAACTAAAAGTGTCATTTGCGTTCTTGTGGAGATATTCCCATGGTAACTTTCATCCCTTAACCCTTTCGGGACGGAGCGCGTTTCCGCAAAGCGCATCAATTCGGCGTCGCTGTGCAGGTTCTGTATCCCTTAGTTTCTTTCATGAAGCTTAAAACAAGCTCTTTACTGGCATACTATTTTCATTATTCCATGTTGCGAACTTTTTGACTTGGCGGTAGTATTAAAATAGAAGAAAATGAAAAATTTGATTTTTTGTTACTTTTTTTTAATTGAGAGGTGAGGCATTGAATTAGACATTAAAATTAGTTGTTTTAGCTTTAAAACGACATATAAAATACAATTTTATCTCTTATCGGACGTCCGTGGGAATTTATTTTAATAAACTACAAAATTTCATAAAATATGCTTAAAACAAACTTTATAACATTGGCATATCGATTTTTCGATAGGCAACCATATTTTACAAGTCATCTCGGTACTTTGCTACTTTGTGATACCTGTTGATGCACTCAGGCACATGAAGAGAAGGGTTGGACGGACAAGTTTCGCAAAAAGGGGGAAACCGTTTCCGCCCTCCTGGCTAGGGGTGATCACTGCAAACGACACAGTCACCCTGTTTGCCGGTGTCTATTCTTGTGATAGCATGGTACAGGCCGTCCATCCCGTGTAGGTCACCATGCTCAGAGCATGGCTCCTTCCTCGATGGGTTGGTTGAGCCCTGACGTCGCCCACAAGCTCCTTGACGAGACTCTTCTGAAACTGCAAATGACTCTTTCGTGTCTCTCCTCTTTTCTTTGCTATGATGACATATAGCAAGAAAGCTTTGATGATCCCCACCTGAAATTGCCAGAATAATTACCCTTTTGTCAGGATGCACCCCGTCCCGTGTCGATACTCCAAGCCAGTCCCTAGATACAGCGCTGGGTGTGTGATGCGACACTCGGGCCACGTATATGAGCCTCGCGTCCCATATAGACTGCCGCGTCGGTCCACGTATATGGGCCTCGCGTCCCAAAACGGTTAACAAATATTTCTTTATATCTAGCCGAGAAGTAAAATACCAATTTTTATAAATTTTACTTTAAAATTTCTGTAATGTTACGAAATATTTTCTTAAAAAATGTTATCCCCTATTGGACTTCCTTAGGGGTCGAATTCCCAGAAACGCTGAACACCTACTTTTTATTTATAACGGAGAGGTCAAACACCAATTGTCATAGATGTAGCTCTTAAAATCCTTTAGTAGCTCCTGAGTAACAATTTACTTTCAAAAAGAACTTTCAGCCACTATTTTACCCCCTTAGTGGTTGAATTCCAAAAATGCTGAAACGCCTTTTTTTATTTACTGACTTAGAAACCAATATTAGTTTTCATAGTTCTAGCTTCATAATTCGCTTACTAGCGACATTCATCCAAAAACCCTTTCATCCCCTATTTCACCTTCTTAGGAATGGAATTTCGGACAATCCCTTCTTAAATGTTGCCTACAGTATAAGATCCACACCCTTTCCAAATTCAAGTTTCTGTCCTTAGCGGTTTGGGCTGGGCCATGGCCAGTCAGTGAATCAGTCTTTCCCTATTTCAGCACTTAGGGGTTGAATTTCTAAAAACAGTGAAACATGTATTTCGTCATCTCTAACTGAGAAGCCAAATACCAATTTTCAGAGATTTAGCTTTAAAAATTCTTTCAAAATGAAATATTTTCATAAATCATTTCACTCCGTGTTTCACCCCCTTAGGAGCTGAATTTCCAAAAACAGTGACATTTGTACGTTTCATTTCTAATAGAAAAGCCAAATGCAAATTTTCATGCATTTAGCTTCAAAACTGCTTGCACAATGAAATATTTCCATAAATACTTTCGTTCCCTATTTCACTCCCCTTGGTGTTGAATTTCCAAAAACAGTGAAATATGTATTTTTTTATTTCTAACTGAAAAGCCAGATTTAAATGTTCATAGATTTAGCTTAAAAAACCTTTGATAATAAAATATTTAATAAAAACCTCATCCATTATTTCACTCCCTAAGGGGTTAATTTCCAAAAACATTGAAACATGTATTTTTTTTTATTTGTCAAATACCATGTAAGAGGTACGCGCTGCCTGTGATATGCAAGGTATAAGAGAATCGCTGACCAGAGAGCAGTGTTGACTGAGTAGGAACTGTGTAGCTGTAGCAGTAAGTTGTTGCTAGTCGCTAGTCTGAGGTAGTCTGCGCTTGTCTGCAGTCTGCTCTGGTCGGGAATCTGGAGGCGGAGTATTATTGTAGAAGGTAAAGAAGCAATGTCGCGCATATCTAGTAATGTATGTGAATTCCCATGTAAATCTGTTAAAAAAAATGCCCTAATAATATTCTTTGTGATATAAAGAATTAAAAAAAAATTACTTTATATTACAAAAATTATTATTAGGGCATTTTTAAAACATTTGGATGACAGTTCACATACATTACTAGATATGCGCGACGCTGCTTCTTTACCTTCTACAATAATACTCTGCCTCCAGATTCCCGACCAGAGCAGACTGCAGACAAGCGCAGACTACCTCAGACTAGCGACTAGCAACAACTTACTGCTACAGCTACACAGTTCCTACTCAGTCAACACTGCTCTCTGGTCAGCGATTCTCGTATACCTTGCATATCGCAGGCAGCGCATACCTCTTACAACCACTGTTTATAGATGTAGCTTTAAAGATACAGTATCAGTCCTTTAATAATAATATAATTTAAAAAAAAAAGTCTTTCACCCACTACTTCACCCCCACAGCGTTAAATTTCCAAACATGTTTAAACCTATATTTCTTTATTTCTGACTGAGAAAAAAATAGAAATTTTCGTAAGTCTACCTTCAAAACTGCCTTAATGGAAACATTTTTCAAAAAAACCCTTCATCTCCTATTTCACCCCCTTATGGTTGGAATTTCAAAAAATCCCTACTTAAACGACGCCCGCAATTCAAAATCCACATCTTCTCCAAATTTCAGGTTTCTGTCCTTAGCGGGTTGGGCTGAGCGATGATGAGTGAGTGAGTCAGTCAGGACATTGCCTTTTATGTATAGGGATTATTATTTAATATTTTTGACATAGCAAATACTAGGAAGTCTAAATGATTAATGGAAAATCTCATATAAAGATGTGAAACAAATACTAACAAAGAGATAGAGGGGCTGGCCAGTACTTACCTCAGCTCAGTACAGCCGATAGATACACATAAAACAGAACTGAAATTTTAAGTTCCTAGCTTTCGGAACAAATGTTCCTTCATCGGGGAGGAGAGAGGGGAAAGAAAGGGAAGAAGGGAAAGGAGATTCAGTTACTCACAACCCAGGTTATGAAGCAACAGGGAAAGGAAAATAGGGAGGGTAGCAAGGATGGAGGCATGGTTGTCAGAGGGAAGCCAAAGATATTCTACTGTAAGTACTGTGCCAGCTTCAAACCAAAGAGGATGCATACAGAAGTAAAGAGATATATAGTATAAAGATAAACACAACTATGTAGGATGAAAAGATGCGTGAATAGCTAAAGAGGAAAGGGAAAGAGGAGAAGACTGAAGAGTGAATGGGAGTGAGATTGTTTAACGTAGGTTCAGTCCAGGGGGATGGCGGGATGAAAGGATGTGTTGGAGTTTTCAGTTCTGTTCTGTTCTGTTTTATGTGTATCTATCGGCTGAGCTGAGGTAAGTACTGGCCAGCCCCTCTATCTCTTTGTTAGTATTTGTTTCACATCTTTATATGAGATTTTCCATTAATCATTTAGATCACCTACATGGTCCACATCCTTCATTGTTTTGTCCCTTTGTTAGCTATCACTTACGTCTGTCATCTTAACACTTTCTCTTCTTCAGTGTTTTATATATACATAAATAAATATTTTCGTCACTAACTGTGCTAGTTTCATCTTCCTCCTATTATCTTGTTCCGTTTATAGTCCTCTTCTCTTTTTTATTTATTGATTTATTTATTTATTCAATATTCCATAGTTTTAACGTTCGTTATTCGCTGTTTCCCAGCCAACAATCACTGTCAACAATCTCTTCCACACCTACCAGTATCATCCATTTCCGTCGATTTCTTGTTGCTGGCGATATTTTTGTGCCATTGGCTATCTTTCTCTGCCACAAGAAAATTTTTTTGGGACATTTCTGCGCCACCCGCGATCTTTTTTGCGGCACGCGCGATCTTTTTTGCGGCACCCGCGATCGCTTTTGCGGCACGCGCGATCTTTTTTCGCCATTCGTTATCTCTGTTTTTGATCAATGTGTTTTCTTTTCCCCTGATCTGGACATACTTGCTTGGTCTGGTCAACTTTTTCCGTATTTTTCTTATTTAGTGGTCTTCCTTTGGTATTGAACATTACCAACACAATTTCTTTCCTTCTCGTCCTTCCCTCCGTGTTTTATTCCTTCTTATGAATACTATTTCAACTTTAGTTATTTAATTTCCCTACCCACTATGTACCCTAATCCTACCACATTATTTACATTCATTCCGGAAACATGCGTTCACCGTAGCCAAACTGCAAGCCCACATACTTTTCCTCCGGTCCTGCTTAACCTTTGGAATTACCCCTAAAGGGCTTACCTTAAAAGTTCCCATCTCCGGGTGCAATTCCTCCTTCCACCAGTCTCTCCTGGACTTCCAGAACCTTCAATCCTTAGCCCTTACCCAACTTGTCCTGAATCTCTACACTACTTCATGTAACCACCACACCCAACAGCTCCTATCTCTCTTCAAAGTCCTCCACCTCTCAAACCCTTGCTTGGAGAACACACTCAGGAACATCATCCTAGAAGCCAGCTGCAAACTTGAGTTCCATGCCACACACCACCTGAAAAAACTATCCACAGTGCTAGTGCAACACCTAAGAAGTGGGGTCCCTCTCCCTATCCCTCACAAACACCAACCACAACAGAACCTTCAACAAACCCCCCTCATAGCCAACAAACCTAGCCTAGCCACCCTACTCAATCTCCCCATCCCAGCACATACCCCACACAGACCAAATCTCAACTATAACCACAGTCAAATACCACATATCACCAGTCCCAATTCAGTCCTAAACCTCTCATCCAGATCCCTCTCTCCTCCAGAGACATCTGTTCTATCAAAAGGCTTAACCTTTAGCCCCACACCTAAATTCAACCACACTGCCCTGGTTAAAGATCTCCTCTCATTCACCCGGAACCTCAACTGGAAATATCACTTCACTACCCAAACACAGCCCCCAAATACTAGACCCAGTGTTGAACCCAGTCTAGAACAGTTCCGACTGCCTTCTCAAAGGGATCCTCCTCCCCTCCCCCAAAACCATCGCTTGCAGACATTTCAGGAATTCCTCACATCCAGTGTTGCCTCCCAGTCCTTCTTGAAGAACATACCGACAACCCCCAACATCACCCCAGCTGAATCCCGTGCCATTAAGGAGCTGAAAATAGACCGCTCTATTGTCATCCTCCCGGCGGATAAAGGCTCCACAACTGTCGTACTACTTGACCGTGTGGAGTATGTGGCAGAAGGACTGCGTCAACTCTCTGACACCTCAACCTACAAAGCTGTTACCCAGGATCCCATTCCCTCCGTCCAGACTGAGCTGCAAAAAATCCTAAAAATCCAAGGTCCCTCACAAGGCCTCACAACGGCTTCCATAGACTTACTCACTCCACCTGAGCCACGTACTCCTACCTTCTACCTATTACCCAAAATCCACAAAGAGAACCCTCCTGGCCGTCCCATTGTAGCAGGCTTCAAAGCCCCAACCGAACGTATCTCAGCTCTGGTAGACCAGCACCTACAACCTATCACCCGCAGACTCCCATCCTACATCAAAGACACAAACCACTTCCTAGAACGCCTCAAATCCATTCCCACTCCTCTCCCACCTGAAACCTTTCTTGTCACCATAGATGCTACATCCCTTTACACAAACATCCCACATACCCATGGTCCCTCTGCCCTTGAGCACTACCTCTCCCAACGCCCACCCAAAGATCTTCCAAAAACATCGTTCCTTATCACACTTACCAACTTCAACCTCACCCATAATTACTTCACTTTTGAGGGCCGGACCTACAAACAAATCAGGGGAACGGCCATGGGAACCAGGATGGCTCCGTCCTATGCCAACCTCTTCATGGGCCGCATGGAGGAGGCTTTCCTGAAGACCCAACAGCTGCTTCCCCTGGCCTGGTATAGGTTTATAGATGACATCTTTGTGGTCTGGACTCATGGTGAAGAAACACTCCTTAATTTCCTCCATAACCTCAACTCCTTTTCGAATCTGAATTTCACCTGGTCCTTCTCCAAAACCCAAGCCACCTTCCTGGATGTTGACCTTCATCTTGTTGAAGCTCACATCCACACCTCTGTCCATATCAAACCCACAAACAAACAACAGTACCTTCACTTTGATAGCTGCCATCCTTTCCACATCAAACGCTCCCTTCCCTACAGCCTAGGTATTCGTGGCAAACGTATCTGCTCCAGTGACGAATCCCTCAACAATTACACCAATAACCTGACCAGTGCTTTCCTCTCCCGCAACTATCCTGCAGACCTTGTCCACAAACAGATTTCCCGAGCAATACATTCCTCCCCGTCCAACAACAACGTTCCTACCCCCAGACCACACAGAAGCATCCCCCTTGTCACCCAATATTATCCTGGCCTCGAAAACATCAACAAATTACTCCGCCAGGGATATGACTTTCTCAAGTCAACCCCTGAAATGAGATCATCCCTTGACAAAATTCTCCCCACACCACCCAGAGTTGCCTTTCGTCGCCCCCCTAACCTCCGTAACATCCTTGTTAAACCCTACAATATTCCCAGACTACCTTCTCTACCCAGCGGTTCCTACCCATGTAACCGACCCCGCTGCAAAACCTGCCCCATGCATCCCCCCACAAACACCTACTCCAGCCCCGCTACTGGCAAAACATACACAATTCAACGCAGGGCTACGTGTGAAACTACACATGTCATTTATCAACTGACATGCCTGCACTGCACAGCCTTTTACATCGGCATGACAACAACTAAACTGGCTGAGCGCATGAACGGACACAGACGAACTGTCCGCCTAGGAGATGCCCAATACCCAGTAGCGGAGCATGCCCTCCAGCATAATTCTAGGGACCTAGGAACCTGCTACACCGTATGTGCCATTTGGCTTCTCCCACCCAACACCAGTCCCTCTGAACTGCGGAGATGGGAACTTGCACTCCAACACATCCTTTCATCCCGCCATCCCCCTGGACTGAACCTACGTTAAACAATCTCACTCCCATTCACTCTTCAGTCTTCTCCTCTTTCCCTTTCCTCTTTAGCTATTCACGCATCTTTTCATCCTACATAGTTGTGTTTATCTTTATACTATATATCCCTTTACTTCTGTATGCATCCTCTTTGGTTTGAAGCTGGCACAGTACTTACAGTAGAATATCTTTGGCTTCCCTCTGACAACCATGCCTCCATCCTTGCTACCCTCCCTATTTTCCTTTCCCTGTTGCTTCATAACCTGGGTTGTGAGTAACTGAATCTCCTTTCCCTTCTTCCCTTTCTTTCCCCTCTCTCCTCCCCGATGAAGGAACATTTGTTCCGAAAGCTAGGAACTTAAAATTTCAGTTCTGTTTTATGTGTATCTATCGGCTGTACTGAGCTGAGGTAAGTACTGGCCAGCCCCTCTATCTCTTTGTTAGTATTTGTTTCAAATACTAGGAAGAGCGTATAGGTCATCAGGGCTTTAATGCCATAACGTCAGTATGCAGTTACCAGTTGATTCAGTAGACAAGTGAATTGTTAACTTAACGAAGATGTACAAAGAGCTATGAAGTGTTACCATGTAAGCAAGAAACTTCAGCTGCACACCAATCTCGCCAGTCGGCGATAGGGTGTACTCAGAGCCTGTTCTTGTGTGATAGTCGGTCACACCGTCCTCTTGAATTTTACGAGTATTAATTTTTTGAGAGGACTCGCTTGAAAATATTAAATTGTTACTTTTTGGTGATATTTGTTAATACAACTACCGTAATGGCATCCAGGACTTATTTCAAGTATATTATCTATCTGCTCGTCCACTTATAATCACAGGCAGCCTGCTTGCGTCTTCTGAAGAATCCAGCACCTTACAAGAGCTACTTCGAGGCCCTACATCTAAGAGAGGTTAACAGAAAACGACTTGGAGAAAATCCTATGCACTGATCCATTAAGATAATGCATGAAAGGATTAGCGAAATTAGCGTAGTCTCGGTTGGGAAGGCATTTCCAATTATACTGTACGTGACCTGTACGCTTTCTATGGAATTGCGACTAAACTGAGAAACTTCTATATCGGTTTAGTATAGTGAGGAAGTTTTGGAAGCTCACATGCTTATGTGGCAATTTAGAATATTAAAAACACAGATATTGTGCATATTCCTCATTGATCACTTAAATAGTGTTCGTACATTTCTTCATAAAGTTTTCAGCTTGTCCTGTAAAAACTTAGTGTCTCAGGTGAAGTTCATTCAGCAACATGTACAAGTAGTTTTTTACATGTACGATTTTTTCTTCCATGTAATATGGGAAGATAATGTCTTATAATATTTTATTTTCCTGATTTAAGCAAATTTATATATATATTTTAAATGTTTCCTGACTACCAAATGAACGTCATACCAGTCATTAAAACTACCCGTCACAGTTGCTCTTCTAGACTCCTTTGACATAGCAAGGATAAACACTTACTTGGCCCAGATCAACGAAGATAAGCGCTGTCGGGCTGGGCTAGCACTTGGATGGGTGACCATCTGGTCTGCCGAGCGCTGTTGGCCAGCGGGGTGCACTCAGCTCTTGTGAGGCAAACCGAGGACCCACTTCATTGAGAAGTAGCGGCTCCAGTGCTGTAAACTGAATACGGCAGGGAGAGCGGTGTGCTGACCACATGACTCTCCATGTCCGCATCAAGTGACGCCGTACCATTGGACCTTCCAAGACCTGTTCGAACGGAGTATGGTTTTTAGTTTTTGGCCTAATAAATTGATGACATCTCTAACTTAGTGATCCCTCGCAATAAGAAAATTGTTAACCTCAAAAAATTCCTATGCTGCAACGTGTCAAAATCCAGACTATGGAAGCGAATATTGTCTCTATTCGAACCAGGTCATTCCAAGTTGTTTCTATTAGTCATATGGTTCAAATGGCTCTGTGCACTATGGGTCTTAACATCTGAGATCATCAGTCCTTAGAACTTAGAACTACTTAAACCTAACTAACCTAAGGACATCACACACATCCATGCCCGAGGCAGGATTCGAACCTGCGACCATAGCGGTCGCGCGGTTCCAGACTGAAGCGCCTAGAACCGCTCGTCCACACGGCCGGCTCTGTTAATCAGCATCACTGTGTCAATGTGATATTCAGGAGGTTACCCATACTTTTCTAGCCACTGGTTGGCTGAATAAGCGTTTCCACCTCAGTTACAATTTACAGGAATAGCAAGAATACGAAAATCACGTCAACATTAAGAACACACACATCTCAAGTACAGTTAGTGTTGAGGCTCAGTGGACAAAGTTCAGAACCATCGTACAATAAGCGTTAGATGAGTATGTGCCAAGCAAGATCGTAAGAGATGGAAAAGAGCCACTGTGGTACAGCAACCGAGTTAGAAAACTGCTGCGGAAGCAAAGGGAACTTCACAGCAAACATAAACATAGCCAAAGCCTTGCAGACAAAAAAAAAAATTACGCGAAACGAAATGTAGTGTGAGGAGGGCTATGCGAGAGGCGTTCAATAAATTCGAAAGTAAAGTTCTATGTACTGACTTGGCAGAAAATCCTAAGAAATTTTGGTCTTATGTCAAAGTGGTAGGTGGATCAAAATAAAATGTCCAGACACTCTGTGACCAAAATGGTACTGAAACAGAGGATGACAGACTAAAGGCCGAAATACTAAATGTCTTTTTCCAAACCTGTTTCACAGAGGAAGACTGCACTGTAGTTCCTTCTCTAGATTGTTGCACAGATGACAAAATGGTAGATATCGAAATAGATGACAGAGGGGTAGAGAAACAATTAAAATCGCTCAAAAGAGGAAAGGCTGCTGGACCTGATGGGATACCAGTTCGATTTTACACAGAGTACGCGAAGGAACTTGCCCCCCTTCTTGCAGCAGTGTACCGTAGGTCTCTAGAAGAGCGTAGCGTTCCAAAGAATTGGAAAAGGGCACAGGTCATCCCCGTTTTCAAGAAGGGACATCGAACAGATGTGCAGAACTATAGACCTATATCTCTAACGTCGATCAGTTGTAGAATTTTGGAACACGTATTATGTTCGAGTAGGCCTATAATGACTTTTCTGGAGACCAGAAATCTACTCTGTAGGAATCAGCATGGATTTCGAAAAAGACGATCGTTTGAAACCCAGCTCGCGCTATTCGTCCACGAGACTCAGAGGGCCATAGACACGGGTTCCCACATAGATACCGTGTTTTCTTGACTTACGCAAGGCATTTGAAACAGTTCCCCACAGTCGTTTAATGAACAAAGTAAGAGCATATGGACTATCAGACCAATTGTGTGATTGTATTGAAGAGTTCCTAGATAACAGAACGCAGCATGTCATTCTCAATGGAGAGAAGTCTTCCGAAGTAAGAGTGATTTCAGGTGTGCGGCAGGGGAGTGTTGTAGGACCGTTGCTTTCACAGTATACATAAATGACCTTGTGGATGACATTGGAAGTTCACTGAGGCTTTTTGCGAATGATGCTGTGGTATATCGAGAAGTTGTAACAATGGAAAATTGTACTGAAATGCAGGAGGATCTGCAGCGAATTGACGCATGGTGCAGGGAATGGCAATTGAATCTCAATGTAGACAAGTGTAATGTGCTGCGAATACATAGAAAGAAAGATCCCTTATCATTTAGCTACAATATAGCAGGTCAGCAACTGGAAGCAGTCAATTCCATAAATTATCTGGGAGTACACATTAGGAGTGATTTAAAATGGAATGATCATATAAAGTTGATCATCGGTAAAGCAGATGCCAGACTGAGATTCATTGGAAGAATCCTAAGGAAATGCAATCCGAAAACAAAGGAAGTAGGTTACAGTACGCTTGTTCGCCCACTGCTTGAATACTGCTCACCAGTGTGGGATCCGTACCAGAGTTGATCAAAGAGATAGAGAAGATCCAACGGAGAGCAGCACGCTTCGTTACAGGATCATTTAATAATCGCGAAAGCGTTATGGAGATGATAGATAAACTCCAGTGGAAGACTCTGCAGGAGAGACGCTCAGTAGCTCGGTACGGGCTTTTGTTGAAGTTTCGAGAACATACCTTCACTGAGGAGTCAAGCAGTATATTGCTCCCTCCTACGTATATCTCGCGAAGAGACCACAAGGATAAAATCAGAGAGATTAGAGCCCACACAGATTCATATCGACAATCCTTCTTTCCATGAACAATACGAGACTGGAATAGAAGGGAGAACCGATAGAGGTACTCAAGGTACCCTCTGCCACACACCGTCAGGTGGCTTGCGGAGTATGGATGTAGATGTAGATGTACCTGTCGACTTAGTTCAACCGCCCCCCCCCCTCCCCTCTTCCTGTCACTGACTACACAAACCCTTTCCTGAAACTAACATTTTCCTGTCCCACGAATCCCCTGACATGCTGTAATAGTAGGCAGGATCCAGGGAGTATGTCCCAGGCTTGCGCTCCTGAATTTCTCAAAAATGGTGTCTGCGAGAAGGTGCACATCAGTCTTCCTGCATAACCTTAACATATTCTCCTAAATCACAGATATTGAACTCCTGCCAGACATTCGCCGTGTTCTCATACTCAGCTTGCATTATGCCAGTGCGTGTCAGTTTACTGGAGAATGTGGTTATGTCAGGCAATGTGATTTTATGGGGTCTCCCCATCAAACCCGGGTATTCATGTGGAAAGAGCCTCTTCTTCATCCTGAGCTGAAACTCAAGGTATGCGGCTCTGGTGACACACATGTCCTCCTGATGCATTCCCTCAGCAAGCTTCTGAAGAGATGTGTGCATGAAACATAGTGAAGCCAGGAAGCGGAACAGTATTTTTAGTGTGATTCGCTAGGAAAAAGAAATGTGCTTTTCAGTGGTATCAGGAATGACACTGACCTTATCATATTTCAAGCCAAAATCACCCACATTCTTGAAAGGAAAGTAGGCACAATACCCTTTCAAATCGTCAAAGAAGGCATGTGCCCCCTGTGGCTGTTGGTACTTCAAGCAGCAAGCGTTGTGAGCTGCGCCACACAACTTCCCCATCAGATGAAAATAGTCTTTATGTGGGGTTCCCGCTTTTCTATCGAACAGGAGGCCACAGATTTGATCAAAATGCACCATTCTCTTCCCGGATGGTCATGGGGGTGTTGTTGTGACAAATCCGATCAACTTCCCAAATATGTTTTTCGAGCTCAGAGAGCGACCATCTCGTAGGGTTATACCAAACATATGATTCGAATTTGTGGCGACTGGAGTCACATGGGCGTAGAAGTTGATGCGCTGCCACATAAAGTGCATGTTGTCTATGAAAGGGAGGCATTGGGGGTAGTCTCCACAACGCGTCACAGGAGCTAGGAGGTACTCGAAGTTGGCATATACAAGGAAGGGATATCGCTCCTGGTGGTGGGAATTCTTAAACTTAAATAACTTTTTTTGCTTGGGTGGAAAATAGGTGGGACATTCTTTTGATCCACAAGTAATTTTGCTTCTCAACCTTGGAGGATAGCAAACAGATCTACCTGTTTTGGGTGGTGACTCGCTAATTTTGAAAAGCGGAGATGTCCATCTACTTTATGCATAACTTCTTTGATCCGCACAATGTGCTCAAGGTTATCTTCTTCTGGTTTGCTAAAATCATCATCCAGTGTGTATACAGGAACTAAATAATCAGGGTTCTGCCTCTCGAATTTTGGTAGGTCTTAGAGTTTTATGGGGAACAAGAAGCTTTGGAAATTGTAATGCCCATGGACATCAGATGTTTCGTATTTACTTGTACACTGGCCATGTTTTGGGTAATTCTATCCCTAGCCAGAAGTGGTGATGCAGTGGAATATAAATCCTTCTCATAGAGATTCCAGACATTAGTACGTGACTGTCTAGCGGCAATATCTTTTGGCAGAGAGATGAAACTGGACACTCATTAAGTGGATCATAGACATGTGAGTACACATCAAGATGGAATAAAAGGCTGAGGGCCTTAACCAACCCACTTTCCTGCATGTCGGAAAATGGCCGAATATGACACTTTTGACAGAAGTTCCATACCACTCCATGATTGAATCGCCCTGCGATGTCACATCAGGTGTCCCTCAACTTTTGACAATGCTCTCCTCCTTGCCAGGGTCACTGCCTTATTTTGGGGGGTGGGGGTGGGGAAGGGGGACGTGAGATCACAATATAAATCCTTGTGCTACCCTTAATACTGCGAGTTGGTGACGATTCTGGGGAGCACCCTCCCCAAAACTCCATGATGTATCGAGGAAAGTGACAGGATCTTGGCAGCTCACATTCATGGTGTCAGTAAGGGCTGGTGAAATCCTGTCTCCAAAAGTATCAGCAACCACAGTAACAGCAGACAGGGGTATTGCTGCTGTTAGGCCCAGAGTGATGTTGAAGCGATGGCATATGGCGACAATTGTGAGGCAATCCAGTGTGCAGCTGCGTCAGTAAACGAGATGGTGTCGTCAGCCCATACCACAGAAATGACGACAGACCAGACTGTGATGATGTTTGCAGGTGCAGGAAATACATCGTTGATGAACGGGTGACGAACGTATCATAATCTTGTCAGATTGCAGAGTGGTTGTTGCAGGCATAGCTCTGAGCCTGCATACGTCCACCACATCCACAACAGAAGAAGAATAAGAGTTAATAAATTATGGATAAGATGAAAGCTACGACGAGTAGACAAAATCATGGGAAAAAAATCAACCTAAATACATACCTAGAAGATCACTGGAATCAAATCGGAGCTGGCCGCTGTGGCCGAGTGGTTCTAGGCACTTCACTCCGGAACAGAACTGTTGCTACAATCGCAGGTTTGAATCCTGCCTCAGACATGGATGTGTATGATGACCTTAGGTTAGTTAGGTTTAAGTAGTTCTAAGTCTAGGGGACTGATGACCTCAGATGTTAAGTCCCGTAGTGCTTAGAGCCATTTGAACCATTTTTGAAACAATTCGGAGTCACTTATTAGCCCCCCCCCCCCCCCAATCTCCCATGAACAGAACAATCATTTCCATTATAGCATTTCATCTCAGCTGTTTCAATCGGCGCTGTTGAAGTTGCTGCCAGCAAGTTTTAAAATCATTCGAATAAAGTCTACTCACAGTAGCGTAGAAACACCATGATCATGCATTGTTAGCTGGAGACTGTTTTAACCTACACTGTATAGATTGAGACATTCGTGGTTTTGAAATACCCAGTGTCTCCACCAATGTCATATGTAAATCACAATCAAGTCCAAATCTGAAGGCAGGGTCATCAGTGAAGTTCAGCACTTAATACTGAAAGCATGTTTGTTACTGACACCATTGTAGAGCCAGAACATGACTGACCTCCTGGGTAGAGAATACAGCTACTTATACAATCTCTGAATATTCAAGAATGTCATTATTTACGCAGACATTGAATGTTCCAGAATATACTAACTTTAGGAGCAAAGGATGTGTTAAGAACATTCTAGAAATCATAAATTGTAACTAACAAATAATTTCTGTTTGCTGGATATGATACAGTGATCCACAGCACAACAACCAGTCATGTTGACCACTATGCTAAGCAGCTAGCACCACAGGTTATGGTAATATTATTTAGTTATCAGACAAAATCCTTCATCAGAAATACAGAGAACAAAACTCACACACAATCACACAAGCACAGGCATCTTCCTCACATTGTTGTTTTGCTTATCTGCCATTCAACCTTCCTCTATGTGGGGATTAGCAATCTATCCTCTCATACTGTTGTCATGAATTGTGCTTCTGTGAGTGTGTGTCAGTTTTGTTTTATAACATCTAGTAGTCTTTTTCAGTGCGCCTGTCTGTGACTCAAAACCTACACTAAGAGATGAGTTGCAACATATCCTCTTCATATCCTTGTTATTTCATCCTGGAGTTTCCATTTTTTAACAGGTAACTAACTCAGTATCTTCCAGTCCAGATATGAATACAACTATAATGTTTACAACATGGCAACAGTAAATACTTTTTGAAACAGGTGGCATGATCTAGCTTGCACAAGTTCTCTAGTCCAGCTGTCATGCTAGTAACATAAATAGTTTCATTCAGTGTCCATTACAATTAATATGTTCATTTTTTTAAGTTAGATCATTTCACTGATCCAACTCTGCAATTATGTCATGGTAGGGGCAGTATGAGTTTTTTGTATTTCAAAGAGATGAATATTTTTTGTAAAATTATTTATTTGATTTTTTTTATTTTGAACTACAGCATTCTATTTTAACATCATGCCAAAATAAATGAGGAATAATCTCGAAGATTGAAAATTGCTCCACAACATTATGATGGGAATCAAATAATTTTAGTGTTCTGGTTAAGTCTTTCCTTTGATAGCACACAGCTTTTTTACACATTCCTTGATGTAAATAGCCAAGGAAAAGTTAAGCAAATGCTTTTCAAAATAATTTACTTGAATTATTCTATTTTCAATCATTTTTGCATGTAAACATTAAATGTGCTAGACAGACCTCTCTTCGATTTTGGGGCTCATCAATTGCTGCTTGGAACTGTGGGTTTGTATTTGCGTTATTTTACTGTCAGGAAGATGGATGCAAAGTATGGGCAAAAAGGCATGCTGTTGCACTGATATCATTTGAAACTGGCATGTGAAAAGGCTCTTGCCTCCAAGAAGGCTTTTATTGCTGAAATCATTCATTTATTTTGCAATGTTCTATTGCATCCTTCAGGACTTCCAGAGTGAAATCAGCAGTGTATGAGTTTGCATTGCTTCCCATATGACCAATTCTGTGTAGCTGCCTTGCAGTTTTGCCAGCTCCTCCAGGAAGATCCATTTTATAACTGTAACATAACAAAAAATGATGTAAGACTTTTATATACCTATAAATATGGATGACTGTTACTACTAAGGGAACAAAAAGAAAGGTGTACACTCACACGTGCACACACACACACACACACACACACACACACACACACACACACACCAAAGAAATGGGTACACCTGCCTAATATCGTGTAGGGACCCCCAGAGCATGCAGAAGTGCCACAACATGACATGGCATAGATTCAACTAATGTCTGAAGTAGTGCTGTAGGGAACTGACACCATGAATCCTGCAGAGCTGTCCATAAATCTGTAAGAGTATGAGAGGGTGGGAATCTCTTCTGAACAGCATGTTGCAAGGCATCCCAAATATGCTCAATAATGTGCATGTCTGGGGAGTTTGGTGGGCAGCGGAAGTGTTTAAACTCAGAAGAGTGTTCCTGGAGCCACTCTGTAGCAATTCTGGACTTGTGGGGTGTTGCATTGCCCTACTGGAATTGCCCAAGTCCTTTGGAATGCACAATGAACATGAATGGATGCAGGTGATCAGACAGGGTGCTAAAGTACAAGTCACCTGTCAGAGTCATTTCTAGACATATCAGGGGTCCTATATCACTACAACTGCACAAGTCTCTCACCATTACAGAGCCTCCACCAGCCTCAACAGTCCCCTGCTGGCATGCGGGATCCATAGATTTATGAGGTTGTCTCCATACCCGTATGCGCCCATCAGTTTGACGTAATTTGAATCGAGATTTGTCCAAACAGGCAACGTGTTTCCAGTCATCAATAGGCCAATGTTGGTGTTGACGGGCCCAGGCAAGGCATAAAGCTTTGTGTCATCAATGGCACATGAGTAGACCTTCGGCTCAGGAAGCCCTTATCGATGATTTTCCATTGAATGGTTCACATGCTGGCACTTGTTGATGGCCCATCATTGAAATCTGCAGCAATTTGCTGAAGGGTTGCACTCCTACCATTTTGAATGATTATCTTCAGTTGTCATTGGTCCTGTTCTTGCAGGATCTTTCTCCACCAGCAGCGATTTCAGAGATTTTATGTTTTATTGGATTCCTAATATTCACGGTATGCTCATGAAACGGTCACATGGGAAAATCCCAACTTCATCACTACCTCAGAGATGCTGTGTCCCATAGCCTGGGTACTGACTAAAGCATCACATTCTAACTCACTTAAATCTTGATGACCTAGCAGTAACCGATCTAACAACTGCGCCAGACACTTGTTGTCTTATATAGGTGTTGCCAACCACAGTGCCATATTCTGCCTGTTTACGTCTCTCTGTAGTTGAATATGCATGCTTACACCAGTTTCTTTTCAACTTCAGTGTGTGTCTATATAATGAAAATCCTTTAATGTGAGATAGCAGAAGAGTGTGAATACTAGGTTGATTAAGACCAAGGATCGTTCCTAAGACAGTGTTTCTTGTCCTTGTTTCAGTATTATAACAAAATTTTCTTTCATATTTGATTTAAAATGTTGAGTTATGCAGAGAACATTCCAGTCTGGAGTTGATCCTTCAAAACTGTCTGAACCCTTGATATATGATAGAGCATGTGGCTCATCTCTTCCTAGTACAGAAGGTACAACCCATTGCCAATGACTGCGGTAGTGTAAATGAGAAATTCATTGAAACAGTAATAAAGGTAAAATCTGTGGCAAAAGCCCATGACTGGACTGTTGTCCTGACTATTCACTGTAGCACTAGGAGAAGATAGGTGATGAATCCTTCAGCACAGCAGCCTATTAGCCCCAGAAATGATATTTGGTATGCAATTTTGTCATTTGATGAAATGGTTGGAGACTGTGGCTGTTATTTGAAGACAAATGTTGATGGTGTTGATGATATTCGGTCGTCATATGAACAGCAGGCTGAGTGAACCTGAGACTATTGTGTAGGGATTGGAATGAGGAGAAATGCCCACATTTACCCTGTATTCCCAGGACCTCCAGAGTCATGGTCCAGTGCACTACCAACTAGATCACGACAGCCACCATGAAAAAAAAAAAAAGGATAAATAATTTTCCACAATTTGCATTATACTAAGTTGCACTTCTTTTTCCCATCTATCACTTAGTTCACTTCCTGGCAAGGCTAGGATCTTATCCAAACTAGCTCTTAAAAAAGAAGGATGAAACAGTTATATTTATAAACATAGATAGCTGCAACAATGCAAATCAAAACTCGGTCCAAACAATAAGTTCCCCTGTATCCTAGAGCCAACAATGAAAAACAATACTTCACAACATCAAGAAGCCTTCTGGTTGTCAAGCTGCAACAAAGGTGGAATAGCTTACTCCATTGGGGCATGGCAGTATTAAGTTACCAGTAAGCTATGCAGTATTAGCCACAATATTTAAAAGTGCCTTTGTATATTATATTAACTCTGTTTAAGTTGTAGTTATGAGGAGTGTGTGCTGTAGTAAACTGCAAAATATTCTTGCTGCCTTTATCAGTAACAACAGCAACGTAGCAAATTTCAGGTATGTTGGACAAGAAACCACTTTAAATTATACCAATATAATGCAAAATGATCAAGAATATGCTATCCATGTTAAGCATGAAATGTCAATGGTACAACTACTTCTTTACTATGGAACCACACAGTTAAGAGATAACAACAAATACCAAATTGCATTAGACTAAGTTCCAAACACTACTATTGCAATCAGATATGTGACAAGATTATGATGAAGACAGTTACTAATTTCCCATCTAAAAAACTAACTGTTACATCTTTCTAATGAAAGTTAATAATTTCATGCATTTTTCTGAAAGTTATCATATAGCTGCAAATGTTTGCATCATTGGATAAACAAAAGGTATATGTGTAAATGTATTATATGTCATATGACATTGTAGCCTGGGATATCACACGAGGTGTGTTCAGCCTACTGTCAGAAAGAGTTTTCTTCCCCTGTGCACATTGGCCCCTTTCCTTGTGGATATGTGAGAGCTGCATTGTGTACATAACCATAGAGTGTATGTGAATTTAATGGATGTGTGATAGTGCAGTATTATGTTTGTGTTGTATGATGGAGATGAGAGAGGGGAGAGAGTGAAACCTGGTGCCAGCACGTAGCCTACACCTCTCGAATAGCACCAACAGGGCTGCCAAACTTAACAACCTCGTCATATCAACAGATCACATCAGACTGTCTGCCAGGCACTTGATTGTGAATTTCAGAGTAGTCAAGTGGTTGTGGACATGTTCTCACTTCATGAGACACTGCAGAGAAGTTTGGAATTTAATCCAGGATATTGGTGAAAAGATTGGTGATCAGGAACTTCATGTCACCACCTCTCCCCCTCCGACAGCAAAATACTGGCAGTGAAAACTTCATCTACCACCAGGATTCAAACGAGTTTATTTCTGAGCTGAGCACTGCAACACAGGCATTTGTTGGTGACCTATGCTGCAGAGTCTAATGAGACACCCTCCTCTAGCATTACTTTTCCTCAACAGTAATTGTCAATGCCAGTATTATTTTTAGAATTTTGGACAGGTCAATATTATCTCAGCTGCTTTTCGAAAAATTTCATATAATTTTTTTACACAACATGTTATGTTTCAAGCTAAAATTTATGAAAAAAAATTAATTTATTTTTGATGTTACAATCGATAACTGAATGTACTGTTAATTTTTTTTTTAGAAACATTTGAAACTACAAATTATTTAGCATGCTTAAAATTTCTATTATTAATTACACAATCTAGTTTTTGGTTAAAGGGATCCTACAGAAAATTTTGTAGCAGCCAAGCTTTGAATGCTTCATGCCTGTGTGAACTTTTGTAGAAGAATACTGTTTGGGATTGGAATCAGCAAAGGCAGGATGCTCTTGATGAGATCAAAGGACAGTTATGTCAAAGTCAGACAGTAGTGATGTTGGTTTGGCTACTCATTATTTCAGAAGGTTGAAGTTGAAGGTGTTTTTGAGCATAGATCTCTTGCATTGGCTAGTTGAGTTTTGCAGAAACATGAAAAGACATACACTGTAACTGTGAAAGAACTTTTGGCTGTACACTGTGTGTTCAAGTTTCAGAATTATTTACTAGGTCACAAAGTCTTCATCTGTACTGATCACAAAGCATTATGTTATCTCCAGGTGTGTAAGCTGTACCATAATAGAATTACTTGCTGGGCATTGTTTTTACAGCAGTTAAATTATGAAATCAGATACACTAAGGGCACAATGCAGTTTCTGATGCTTTGTCTAGGCTACCTTTAGGGAGTGAATCATCAAACAACTTTGGAGAAGGAGAGAAATAGTTTAAAATTATGTAATTGAGAGGAGTAAAAGTGGAAAAAGAGAACTTGAAAATTTGTGAAGGCATGCACAAGTATCAAAATCATGATCAAAACCGGCCATTGGTTAAGACCTGTTGGTTACGAAAGGAGGAGAAAAGCCACAACAATTTGTAAGATTCACACAGGTATTTTATTCAGGAGCACAAGACTGACTCAGATGACTGGAAACTATGTTGGTCGGAACAATGTATTGATACTTTAATTACTTATACACATGAGAGTTTTGGCATTGAGGATCAACTAGCTGTACACAAAAGATTCAGAAAACACATCTATTTTTATAATACAGGAAGAAGAGTCAAGAAGAAGAATGCCAGCTGTGACAAATGTCAAAGAGTGAAGGTAAGTAATCAAACAAGTAGAGGTTAAATGCAAAACATACTGCCTAATAGTAACATAGATTTTGTGTCTGTGGACATTTATGGACCTTTGCCTAAGTTTAACAATGGATTTTGTTATATTTTTGTGGTCACTGATATATTTTTTAAGTTCATAAGGCTGTTTCCTCTTAAGAAATCTACCAGTAAGAAAATCATTTCTAAGTTTGAGAACACATATTTTAATCAGGTGGTATTCGTAAAACTGTTTTATCTGACAATGGTTCTCAGTTTACATCAGAAGCTTGGAAAGATTTAGTTGATCATGCAAAAATAAGGTATGTTCTAATCTCTGTGTGCCATCCATTGAGTAATCCTGCAGCAAGATATATGAGAGAAATTGGAAGACTGTTTAGACATATTTTAGTAAGAATCATACCAGTTGCATAGATTATGTCAGTGATTTTGAGGATATTATGAACAGCTTACAACATTCTTCAACAGGTTTTTCACCATTTGAAATCACGACCAGCTAACTTTATTTCTGAGAATGTTGAGTTTCCACCATGTAAAATTCTATCACCGCAAGAGAGAGAAGAGTGTGTCAGGGAGATGACGAACAAGCAGGGGGTTAGGGGAAAGCAGAGACATGATGGTAAAGGCAGATCTTGCAATGGTGAACACCAAAGAAAAATCTAAAGTGTAGATATCTGAGATAAATAAATTTTTCAATATTTATAAAGGAGTAGTTGAAATTCTTGAATCTCTGCATCCTAATGCATACAGATTTGTGTATTCTAAATTTAAGAAGTTGGCTGGATTACACAATATCACTGAATTGAATGCTTATAGACATGATTCATAATTTTTTTTCTTTCTCTCTTGTCAGGATTGTAGTATGTAAGGTGGTGTGATTTCTTAATTTCTGTCTTATCTACAGGCTGAGTTTAAATCTATGCCACACTACATTTGCAAGTTCATGCAACTATGTAATTCTGTTTTATAATAGAGTTGTGCTTTATAATTTTATACATATATACCTTGTGACTAAATGGGTAGATCCATTCACAGTTTTGAAATATGAAAATGCCATTAAATACCTAGTAATAAATTTCTTATTTTAGAATGCTGTTAGTGTTAAATACTATTGTTATTCCTGTGTACTCTGCAGAAAATTATTAAATTTAATTGTCATGAACTCTTTTGGGTAAAGTCATGTGTGTTGTGATAAAGCGAGTGAAGAAGACTCATTTTATTCATGTGTATTGTAAATATTAGGAATAGTATCTTAAAGTTTCATATGTGCAAACCAAACACATATGTATGTCAAACACAGAATTCTTACGTCAGTACATTATGGACTATGGTCCATGCCTCATTTTGTAGGCATTTGTCGGACACTGCATCAGTACAGTACAACTTCTCTTGCTTGTGTACATAATTTTTTCTAATGTGCTAATTGCTAAGTAAATGTTACTTTGAGACATTTTTAGTATATCTGTGTATATTACCTGACTAGTTCATTTTTTCATTGTATTTAGTTCTGTTTATTAATGTACCTATGGGAACAAGATGCATGTAGAGGTATACTGAACAAACTGTCCCACAAATATCTGCACATAAATATGTATTTCCACAGTAGGCATACACATGTACACAGCAAGAGACATCAATGCATACTCTTAGAAAACACATGGTGGCTCGAATGTCCGATCTCAGTCAAAGATTATATTGTTCATGGTCAATATGACCTATTGACGACATACAGCCCCCCCCCCCCCCCCCCGTATTATGGAGTACCAAAGGTGAGTCTTGTCTGGAGACAGCGTGGGCATTGATGCTGTTGGTGGAAGTACGAGATGGTAGACACATGACCAGGATCTCCACCTCAACCGAGTTAGGGCTGCGGAGGCGGAGCAACGGAAGGCAGGTCCACCTCGAAGTCATTGAGCCAGCAAGGGTGGACGATGTGGCGGCTGGTCCATGAGCAGACGGGCAGAACAGCGGATGGTGGAGTGTAGATGTGGCAAGCCATCCAGTGAGATGAATGTGTAGATTGTCATCGCATCGCACTCACAAGGGAGGGTGATGCAATGCACAACACTGAAGTTTAGCTGGTCGTTGGGTGGCAAGGTCACAGTGTCTGTGAGTAGAATGAGAACTTGGTCGTCGAGAGTTATGATTGAAATGTCGTCCATGCAGTGTGGGGGTACGTTGCAGAGAAGGGTGACTATGGGAGAGGGTGTCTCTGTAGCAGGTGAGGTAGCACCAAAACCCACACATGGGGTGGAGGTTGAAGTATCCGAGAAACCTGCAAATGGTGACGGGGAGGCATCAGGTGAAAAAATCAGCGTGGTGGCCCAAGGAGAAACATTGTGGGACTCCACAGTGGGAGAGAGACTGGCAGGAGAGTCATTAGAAGAATCTGAATGAGCCAGCAGGGGGACGTTGGGGTCCATGAATGCTGGTTTGAGTCAGTGTAATGAAACAGTTTGGGGAGAATCTTTGATGATGGTGTCGAAAGTTGTATCGCAGTGCCGGAGGACTTTAAAGTGGCCAAGGTAAGATGGTTGCAGAGGTTGTCAGACTGAATCGTCTCTCAGCATCACATGGAAGCAAGTGTTGAGAGCGGTTGGAATGTAAGTGTCCAGCGGGGAGTGGCTGATAGGTGGGTATAGGTACGCATGTTTGAAGTGAGTGTGCATGCGACTTACAAAATCTGGGTGGGGGAGGAAATCTTCAGGTACCTGAGGCTGAATGAGTTTCCCTGGTAGGACAGGGTTCTCCCCAAAAGTGAATTCTGATGTAGTTCACTGTAAGTCAGGCTTGAAAATTGAGCAGAGGCCGAGGAGCACCCATGGAAGGGCTTCGGACCAGAGGCAGTCGTGGCACCAGAGGGTCGTTTTCAGAGTGCAGTTCCATTATTCTACCAGCCCATTGCTTTGTGGGTGGTAGGCTGTGGTATGAATTTTCTTCATGCCACAGATGTCATGTAAAATGCTGAACAGGGAAGACTCAAACTACCGACCCTGGTCAGACCCTGGTCAGTGGTGATGGTGGTCGGACATATGAACCTAGCAATCCATGAGTAGATGAAACCCTTGGTCACAGTCTCGGCCGTGATGTTAGGTAAAGGAACTGCCTCTACCCAGCAGGACATGTGGTCAATTGTGGATAGAATGTATCTGTGGCCCTCCGACGGTAGAAAAGGACTGATAAGATCGATATGTACATGGCGAAATTGTTCTGGGGGAATGTCGAAGCTGCCCAGTGGCAGGGTGGTGTGTTGTCCAATATTGTTGCACTGACAGGGGATTCAGCTGTGTGCCCAGGTGTGACAGTCCCGTTTTATATTTTTCCAAACGAAATGCTTGGTGATGAGCTGTGTACTGGTGTGGACACCAGGGTGAGCGAGGTTATGCAACATGTCGAAGGCCTACTGGTGCAGGGGGGGGGGGGGGGGGGTTAGGAGCAACGGGCATAGGGTACTGGTAGAAGAGTCGCACCACACCTCATCCACAATGCTGGGGAATTTAGCTTTGGTAAACACAAGGGATGTTTGTGGGTCCGTGAGGAAAGCTTGAGATTCTTCGTCGGAGGCTTGTAGGGTGGCCAGGTTGGATAGGTCTCTGATGCACAAGATAGTATTGATCCACGAGAAAAAATCTGTGGCAATGTTATCCATGCCTTTGATGTAGCAAACATCTGTTGTGAATTGGGAGACTAGATCAAAGTGGTGGAAACAGAAAGTGTCTGTGAGTGGAGTATTTCTTCTGAGCTGTTGATAGTTTTTTTAGAGAAGAAATGCAGAAAGGAAACCATGTCTGCCTTGTGTTGCTGTAGTGTCACTCCCACTGCAATGTCACTGGCATCTGCAGTGATGAACAACTCGGCCGAGGGGTCGGGGCAGGTGAGCACACGGCATGAGCTAAAAAAGTCTTTAGTGCACTGAAGGCCTCCAGCATAGGTGCAGTCCAGTGAATGGGTTTGAGTCCTGAAGTCTCTTTACCAGACAGTGAATCTTTCAGTGTGGCCTGCACAGCGGTGGAAGAGGGCAGGTGTTGGCGGTAGTAATTTATTGTGCCCAGGAAATGTCAGAGTTCTTTGTAAGTAGAAGGGGGCGGCATTGATGTGATGGGCTGCACACAAGATTTGGGGGGCTTTATTCTGTCAGTGGAGATGGTGTAACCCAGGAAAGTGACGGAAGGCTGGTGCAATTGGAATTTGTCTTTGTTGACCTCGACACCATTGGAGTTCAAGGTCTGGAGGACCAGGGATAAATGATTTTTATGTTCTTCAGCTGACTTGCTGAAAATGAGTGTGTTATCCAGATATGCAAAGCAAATCTTGAACTGTTGTAAGATGGAGTCAATGAACCACTGCCATGTTTGTGCCACATTTTTCAGGCCGAATGGCATGAAGTTGTATTCGAACAAACCAAGCAGTGTGATAACAGCTGTTTTAGGGATGTCTTCCGGTGCTACGGGAATGTCATGGTAGGCACTTTTACAGTCAATAACACTGAAGATTGTAGAGCCTGATAACATATGAGTGAAATCATGTATGTTAGGCACGGGGTAATTGTCCATGAGGATACGAGCATTTAGACGTCTGTAATCACAGCACATGTGGAAAGAACCATCGTGTTTGAGGGCAAGGTGAATCGGTGAAGACCAGTTGCTGTCTGATGGTTGCAGGATACCTGCCTCCAAAAGTTCATTAATTTGCTGCCGGGCCACTGGCAACTTAATATGGTTGAGGCATCTAACCTTGTGCCTAATAGGAGAGCTGGCAGTGGTAACTATCTTGTGCATCATTCTGTCAGTGACAGAAGAAACTGAGAACTGCACATGAGACTTATCATTGTCCTGACGCGAAGTTTTTGGACGAGTAGGGCACTACGAGGCGCAGCCATTACCGCGAGTGGGAAACGGCAGCCCGAAAGTCACATGCCTAGTACGTGAGGGCACTGTGTGCATGTGTGGAGAGGGCACCTGTGTGCACCACACAGAGTGTGTCAGAAAGAGCAGTGAGTGTCTACTGTCAACCTTGCACTTGATAATCGGCACAGACGAGAGCGGCATTGGCATCGCGCGTGGAACAGCGATGGTCTCTGAGTCACATGGCTGGCACACGAGAGAGGGGGAATGTTTATCAACACGCAGGGCGGTTGCTTGCACAGTGTGCGTGGTCGCGTCGTGCATGTGACTGTCATTAGAAGCACTGTTTGAAACACAAGGCACTGAAAATAGTGAGCACGTCAGGGGTGCGGAGTCTACCGGACGCGAATCGTCACACATCATTATTGTGTTTGGACTAACCTGATGCGTGCCGTGGCTGGTGTCAGCCGGAGAGGCTCGATTAGGTGGCAGAACTGTGGACTGCAGTTTTAGCAGTGAGTTACGAGCTGTGACGAGCTCGTTGTAGGTGTGAATTGAGCCAGAATTGTGATGGTGTTCGGTTCCCCATATTCTTCGCGAACTCATATTTTGGTGGAGGCAGTGGCGAGAGGAGTAGATTGCAAGTTAAGTCTGAAAGATCAAAGAGGTGCATGACAAGACACAGGAATTTAGAGTTGTCATCGGGTATGTGATGCAACTCGAAAAGATGCTCAACAAGCACAAACCATGACACCAGGTTGTACTCGTATAAGGGCGCCAGCTTTGACAGACGACTTGGAGGTAGGATGAAGGTGGCTTTGGTGTCTCTTGGAAAACTGTCTGGTCTGTGACAGGAGAGGCTATACAGCAGGCCGGCATGGTAGGCACGGGTGTGTTTCTGGCAAAGATGTCCGTACCAGCCGCGGGCTGCATTGTCCTTGATGTGTCGCGAAAACACCACACTGCTGACACGATCGGTACTGTGGGAACGGGCGGTGTCCAGTAGGTGTTGGGATCCCGTAAACTGGGCCGTAGGCTACATGCACTGATTTGAATTGACCCACCTCGAAAATAACGCGGGAGGCCAGCACAGCAGACACAGGCGGTGCTGTGGGACTGTTGAGCAGCTGAGTGGCCGGACCCGGGGCCCCTTGCGAGTGCTGGGGGAAGAGGGGGGCGGGGGGGGGGGGGGGCAGGAGGGTGTGCATTGGTATCTCGTATGGCAAAAGTTTGAGTTCTCCATGCATGTTGAAGATACACCCCGTGAGGTCAGACTGTAAATGACTGGTGGAACTTGCGGAAAGTCACTTCAGTGTGGTACAACGCCATTGGAAGGCGAAACACCAAATGATGCACTCGACCCAATGTGGTCGAAAACTTGAGCGACCAGTCTGGGGGGTGAGTATGGAGAGTTCTGTGCACTAAAATGTCCTTGATTAGTTTGCAAATGAGGCAATACTGGACCAGGTCATGGTTGATAGTGGCCGGGTGCATTTTGCGGTAATGGCGGTGCTGCACAATTCACCACAGTATCTGTCGTTGCAGCCTGTTGAGAGTCAAAGTACATGTGCAGGTGCAGATCACTTTGAGCATTATACAATCGATCAGTACATACATAGTTCTGAATATTGTTCACTTCAAACTTGACATGTTGGTGAGCACAGTCTGGTGACACGAAACCTGAGTGCATTGTTTGTGTTAGTGGTGGAGCACCTGACCATTGTAAAGCGACAAAGTTTGAGGTTAACATGGCTGGAGATCACAAATTGCTGTGAATTAATGTAGAAATGGTCATTGGTGAAGGAATGAAGAGGTTCAGCGATCATTGTTGAGCTTCCAAATCTTGAAACAAAGCATTTGGTGCATGGTGGCTTGCACATCACCTGTTGATGCTACAACACCTGGCACAGTAGTCGCAGAAGACGTGCAAACTTCGGGGACACGAGTATGGGAATAAGGTGCATGTAGAGGTATACTGAACAAACTGTCCCACAAATATCTGCACATAAATATACATTTCCACAGTAGTCGTACACAGTACACAGCAAGAGACATAAATGCAGACTCTTAGAAAATACATGGTGGCTCGAATGTCCAATCTCATGTTTTTCATGGTCGATATGAACTATCAAGGCCACATACCATATATGTGAACACTTTTTAAGCCATTCTGGCGTGAACCCTGTGTACTTATTTTGCAATATAGGTAGACAAAACAAATGCCATGTGATGTGAGGGAGGTGTTGAACAGCATACTTAGTACACAAAACAATGTTTCAGTATTCAATGTGAAAGCGAGGGAGAAAGTTACCTTTTTGTTGGAGCATGTGATGAGAAATCTAGGGAGGAAACTGAAAGATGTGGGTGAATCCACTTCCACATTCCTGTATGGCTGCACCCTTGTTCGTCCAGTCGACTTACAAGAGATCATAGGTGCTGGGTAATTTACTCAAACATCTGTCAACTACATCACACTGAAATTTGTAAATTGTTAGCCCGAGAATTACATTATAAGAAAAATCCATGGAACTATTTGTTTAGAAAAGTAGTCACTACTCTGGACAGTCTTATTCAACATAAATGTATGTTTTTTCAAGTAGGGGGATTAACTTCCCAATACATCATGTAACTTTAAATAATGCCATAGAAGGTTGATAAGTGAAAACTTAAAAAATTCAAGAGTACATTCTATGAACCATGTTGTAAATAATTATCAAAATCTGATAAAATTAGGCTCTGTTAGGTTGGTAGTCGTACATTTCAAAGAATTTTCGTATCTCAACACTCAGTATGTATTTTTTTTTTTTTATCAATTGTAAATGAATCTTCTAGGGTTTTATGTAGTTAGTGTGTACAATTAGCAAATAGTGTGGAAGACACTTATGACTGTGATTTTAAATCATGTATAGACTGTATAACACCATGTATATATTTGTGACTTCACACACTGATTTTGGTCCTAAAGCTAATCGATTATATCATCATTCAAAGCTATTTATGGCTCTGATTACCTGTATTTATCCTGAGTACTGCATTATTGTATCTCATTGAAAATTGAATTGTGTGCAAACTCTTACTTAAATCTGCTTTGGGTACTCCTGGTCATCGTGACTGTGTGTGTGTGTGTGTGTGTGTGTGTGTGTGTGTGTGTGTGTACTCAAGGAGAGTGTGCAATTACTGATTGAGGCTAGATGGTTCATCTAATTATTCTTTACATATGATTGAACTTACTTATAAATGATTATGAACTTTATTCATTTTCTTGTGTTGGAACATTTCTATTGGTGTGTACCCAGTGTGTTTGGACTCATGGGATGGTCCCCACATCATAAGCATAAGCCCTAATATTTTTTCATTCTTTTCTCCTTTCATGAGTCAGCATATCCTTACATACTCTGATTAATGTGGCTGATTGACTTTGTGCTATACTCCTACTTGTGATTGAGTATATTCTTCTGGTCAGTACCCGTCATTGTGAGTTTCTCGAGTCTTTTCACTCATCATTTTACACTTAGGCTCTGAATATTTTTCCTTCTCTTTTAATGATTTTGAAGGTGTGACTTTATAGATGTAAACAGGCAATTTGTAATTCTAGTAATTTACATTGCTTCTTCGCTTATCTCTATAGTTTAGTGTTGTAATATTGTAGTTTTGACTTTGTATCACTTCTCTTGAGACAGAATGTTACACATATCTGAAAATCTGAATGCCATGTCCTCATATATGTATAGATTATGACTTGAATCATCCCCCATGAACCATGGACCTTGCCGTTGGTGGGGAGGCTTACGTGCCTCAGCGATATGGGTAGCCGTACCGTAGGTGCAACCACAATGGAGGGGTATTTGTTGAGAGGCCAGACAAACTTGTGGCTCCTGAAGAGGGGCACCAGCCTTTTCAGTAGCTGCAGCGGCAACAGTCTTGATGATTGACTGATCTGGCCTTGTAACACTAACCAAAACGGCTTTCCTGTGCTGATACTGCGAAAGGCTGAAAGCAGTGGCGTCCTCTTGGGTAAAATATTCTGGAGGTAAATTAGTCCCCCATTAAGGTCCCCTGGCAGGGACTACTCAGGAGGATGTTGTAATCAGGAGAAAGAAAACTGGCATCCTACGGGTCAGAGCGGTTCCTGAATAGAGGCACCAGCCTTTTCAGTAGTTGCTGCGGCAACAGTCTGGATGATTGACTGATCTGGCCTTGTAACACTAACCAAAACAGCCTTCCTGTGCTGGTACTGCGATAGGCTGAAAACAAGAGGAAACTACAGCCATAATTTTTCCCAAGAGCATGCAGCTTTACTGTATGGTTAAATGATGATGGTGTCCTCTTGGGTAAAATATTCTGGAGGTAAAATAGTCCCCCATTTGGATCTCTGGGTGGGGACCACTCAGGGGGACGTTTTATCAGGAGAAAGAAAACTGGCATTCAATGGGTCAGGGTGTGGAATATCAGTTCCCTTAATCGGGCAGGTAGGTTAGAAAATTTAAAAAGGGAAATGGATAGGTTAAAGTTAGATGTAGTGGGAATTAGTGAAGTTTGGTGGCAGGAGGAACAAGACTTCTCAGGTGAATACAGGGTTATAAATACAAAATCAAATAGGGGTAATGCAGAAGTAGGTTCAATAATGAATAAAAAAAAATAGGAATGCGGGTAAGCTACTACAAACAGCTTAGTGAACACATTATTGTAGCCAAGATAGATACAAAGCCCACACCCATCACAGTAGTACAAGTTTATATGCCAACTAGCTCCACAGATGATGAAGAGATTGGTGAAATGTATGATGAGATAAAAGAAATTATTCAGATAATGAAGGGAGATGAAAATTTAATAGTCATGGGAGACTGGAATTCGATAGTAGGAAAAGGAAGAGAAGGAAATGTAGTAAGTGAATATGAAAAGTGGGTAAGGAATGAAAGAGGAAGCTGCCTGGTAGAATTTTGCAAAGAGCATAACTTAATCATAGCTAATTCTTGGTTCAAAAATCATGAAAGAAGGGTGTATACATGTAAGAAGCCTGGAGATACTGGAAGGTTTCAGATAGATTATATAATGGTAAGACAGAGATTTAGGAACCAGGTTTTAAATTGTAAGACATTTCCAGGGGCAGATGTGGACTCTGACCACAATCTGTTGGTTATGAACTGTAGATTAAAACTGAAGAAACTGCAAAAATGTGGAAATTTAAGGAGATGGGACTTGGATAAACTAACAGAACCAGAGGTTGTGGAGAGTTTCAGGGAGAGCATTAGGGAACTATCGATAAGAATGGGGGAAACAAATACAGTAGAAGAAGAATGGGTAGCTCTGAGAAATGAAATAGTGAAGGCAGCAGAGGATCAAGTAGGTAAAAAGACAAGGGCTAATAGAAATCCTTGGGTAATAGAAGAGATATAAAATTTAATTGATGAAAGGAGAGAATACAAAAATGCAGTAAATGAAGCAGGCGAAAAAGAATACAAACATCTCAAAAATGAGATCGACAGGAAGTGCAAAATGGCTAAGCAGGGATGGCTAGAGGACAAATGTAAGGATGTAGATGCATATATCACTAGCGGTAAGATAGATACTACCTACAGGAAAATTAAAGTGACCTTTGGAGAAAAGAGAACCACTTGCATGAATATCAAGAGCTCAGATGGAAACCCAGTTCAAGCAAAGAAGGGAAAGCAGAAAGGTGGAAGGAGCATATACAGGGTCTATACAAGGGCGATATTTCTTGAGGACAATATTATGGAAATGGAAGAGGATGTAGATGAAGATGAAATGGGGGATATGATACTGTGTGAAGAGTTTGACAGAGCACTGAAAGACCTAAGTCGAAACAAGGCCCCCGGAATAGACAACATTCAATTAGAACTACTGATAGCCTTGGGAGAGCCAGTCCTGACAAAACTACCATCTGGTGAGCAAGATGTATGAGACAGACGAAATATCCTCAGACTTCAAGAAGATTGTAATAATTCCAGCCCCATAGAAATCAGGTGTTGACAGATGCGAAAATTACTGAACTATCAGTTTAATAAGCCATGGCTGCAAAATACTATGACGAATTCTTTATAGACAAGTGGAAAAACTGGTAGAAGCTGACCTTGGAGAAGGTCAGTTTGGATTCCATAGAAATGTTGGAACATGTGCGGCAATACTGACCCTATGACTTATCTTAGAAAATAGATTAAAGAAAGGCCAACCTACGTTTCTAGCATTTGGAGACTTAGGGAAAGCTTTTGACAATGTTGACTGGAATACTCTCGTTCAAATTCTGAAGGTGGCAGGGGTAAAATACAGGGAGCGAAAGGCTATTTACAATTTGTACAGAAACCAGATGGCAGTATAATAGTCAAGAGGCATGGAAGGGAAGCAGTGGTTGGGAAGGCAGTAAGACAGGGCTGTAGCCTATCCCTGATGTTATTAAATCTGTATATTGAGCAAGCAGTAAAGGAAACAAAAGAAAAATTTGGAGTAGGAATTAAAATCCATGGACAAGAAATAAAAACTTTGAGGTTTGCCGGTGACATTGTAATTCTGTCAGAGGAGGCAAAGGAGCTGGAAGAGCAGTTGAACGGAATGGACAGTGTCTTGAAAGGAGGATATAAGATGAACATCAACAAAAGCAAAACGAGGATAATGGAATGTAGTCGATTTAGTTGGGTGATGCTGAGGAAATTAGATTAGGAAATGAGACACTTAAAGTAATAAAGGAGTTTTGCTATTTGGAGAGCAAACTAACTGATGATGGTGGAAGTAGAGAGGATATAAAATGCAGACTGACAATGGCAAGGAATGTGTTTCTGAAGAAGAGAAATTTGTTAACATCAAGTATAGATTTAAGTGTCAGGAAGTTGTTTCTGAAAGTATTTGTATGGAGTGTAGCCATGTATGGAAGTGAAACATGGACGATAAATAGTTTAGACAAGAAGAGAATAGAAGCTTTTGAAATGTGGTACTACAGAATAATGCTGAAGATTAGATGTGTAGATTGCATAAATAATGAGGAGGTATTGAATAGATTTGGGGAGAAGAGATATTTGTGGCACAACTTGAGAAGGGATCACATTGTAGGATGTATTCTGAGGCATAAAGGGATCGCCAATATTTAGTATTGGAGGGCAGCGTGGAGGGTAAAAATCGCAGAGGGAGACACTAAACAGATTCAGAAGGATGTAGGTTGCAGTAGGTACTGGGGGATGAAGAAGATTGCACAGGATAGAATAGCTTGGAGAGCTGCATCAAACCAGTCTCTGGACTGAAGACCACAACAACAGCATGACTTGAATAGTAGAAATTTTTCTTGTGTTTTCTGTAATATATTATGTATGAAATACTTCTATACATCTGTATTGTATCTTTTGACATAATTTTGTATGCCATTTGCCAAACCTTATAATAGGTCACAAAATATTGTAAACATATTGTTTCCAAGTTATATGAGGGGATATTGTAACGAGACATCCTCTTCTAGCATTACTTTTCCTCAACAGTAGTTGTTGATACCAGAACTATTTTTCGAATTTTGAACAGGTCAGTATTTTCTCAGCAGCTTTTCAGAAAAAAATTATATAATTTTGTCCACAATATGTTGTATTTCAGCTAAAATTTATGAAAAGGAATCACTTTATTTTTTGAGTTGCACTGGATAAGAACTAGCTCTGAATGTACAGTTAAAATTATTGGTTTTAGAAACATTTGAAATTACGAATTATTTGACACAGTGAAAATTTCTGTTATTTATTATGGAATCTAGTACTATTTATTATGTTTATTTTGGGACTCATTTATGAAATAGTAATTGAACTTAGGAGAAATTCATTTGTCAAGAAAAATTGTAAACCTCTGGAATATTGTTATTACCACAGAGTGAAGGAGTAGTAAGCGTGCCTCTGATGTGATCAGACGTATTTTTGTATTTTGAGTGAATAATGTAATTTCGGCTTTGTTAATGTGAAAATTCAAAAGACTGTATGATATAATAAAATATGACACAATATACTAACATAAAAACAAAAATTCTACAACAACAATCTTCAAAATTATTTAGATCATTTCAACCATGAGCTAAAATGTGAGAATTTCAGCTTCAAGAATCAGACCCCTAGACAAGAAGAATGGGAACCAACTCTACATGAAAAGATAAGTAAACTAAAAAGTTTATTGTAATCTTACTCTTCTCAAATCTTCAGAAAAAACTTTGCTTATTGTGGACAATAGTTGGAAATAGGATGGAGGGGGATACATTACAAGATGCAAGTAGGGCTTTGCTGTTGGGTAATTGACAACCTTATACATTTTTACTTTCTTGGGCCCTATGTTCACCGTGCTGCCTGTTTTGCAGGAATTTATGCAGTTTTCTATTATTATTACGGGTGAAGGAGAGATGAACATGGTTATCGTATGTTGCATTTGTTGAATGGAAAGCATAATTGGCACACCCTTTTTCAAAGGGTCTACTGAAAAGTAACCTGCTTGTGTAAAACTACTATTTTCATGGATTCAAAGTCATGATACAGATTGCTTCAGGCATGCTTAGCTGCTTGATTGTGTTGGCTTCCACAAGCTACGATCCTAAGAAGGTGCATGGACTGACACCTGTTGGGTTACCGCGTATTAAATTTTGGTCTACAATGGAGGCAAAGTTATTCATATAACAGTTGAACTAGTGTACATTGCTTTGAGTTTGTCATGCTCGATTTCAAATCAGTAATATCACCAGAAAGAATGGGTAGATGTTATTTGAGACAGACATATGTAATTAAATCTGAAATATATTTTCATTTAAGTAGTAATACTAATAAACATGTAAATGTATGTACACTGAAGTGCATAAAATAATTCTTAGGCTGTTGTAGCTATGCATCATTAAATAGAAAGCAGTTTATTACTTACTGATATTTATCACATTATTATACAGAAGACATGGAGAAATCTGATTTTATACACCATTTTATGTCATATTATTAATAATATACACATTAACTGGTTCTGCTAAGAAATTTGTCAATGGAATAGGCATTGGTCACTAATAAATCCTGTATTTTCCTCTTAAACAGATCTTTTTTAGAAGCTAAACTTTTTGCGACTACTGAGAAGTTAATGAAAATTTGTTTCTGAGTTAATGAACATACTTCTGGACCAGTGAAAGTGGCTTCAGATCTCCAAATAGTCTGTTCTTATTCCTAGTATCAATGCTCAGCTATCTGTCTGAAAAAGAGATATAGTATTTATTTCATTAAGGAATAAATGTATTGGGAAGCAGTAGTTAGTATCCTCATTTTCTTGATCAGGCCTATGCAGTCTGTTCTTGAGTTTATGTTACATATATTTCATATACTTATTTTTGGGCTCAGAAAACTTTGCCTTGTTTTGTGAGAACTGAAATCTGAGGTTCCTTTATTTTCCCAGGTCCATAAAACTATAATATTACACCTGAGTCATTTTGGGGCAAGAATTTGGATATAGTTTTAGGAAAGACACCATAGGTTATCTGAAATTGAGTAGACCACATCTATATCTACATCTATACTCTGCAAGCCATCATATGGTGAGTAATAAGAGTACATTGTGTACCACTGCCATTTCCCACTTTTCCTGTTCCAGTTATGAGTAGTCAGGAGGAAGATCAATTGTTGGTAAGCCTCCACGTGTGCTCAAATGTCCCAAATTTTACCTTCATGTTCTTTTCAGGAGATTTACATAGAGGAAAGCGATATGTTGATGGAAACTTCCCGGTAGATTAAAATTGTGTGCAAGACCAATGCACAAAACTGGGATCCTTGCCTTTGTAGTCAAGTACTCTACTAATTGAGCTACCCAAGCATGACTCACAACTCATTCTTACAGTTTTACTTCTGCTAGTACTCATCTCCCCAGCAGTGAAGGCAGGTAGTGAGCCACACTTAGGTAGATTCGAGTCCTGGTTCGACATGCAGTTTTAGTCTACTAGGAAATTCCATATCTGCACACACTCTGCTGCAATGTGGAAAATTCATTCTGAAATATACTGGTTGATTCTGCTAGGAATGTATGCTCTCAGAATTTTAACACTAAACTACACCATGATGTATAATGCCTCTGTCATGACACCCACTACATGAGTTGGCTGAGCATGTCAGTGACACTTCAATGTGTGTTAAATGAACCTGTGACAAAATGTGCTGCTCTTCTACAGATACTCTCTACTTCCTGCATCTGGTATTGATCTCAGACAGATGAGCAATCCTACCTCTTGTATCTGCTTTATCCCTATGTAGCCCAGTTGTGTTACATCTCACTTAAAGAAACTTATTCATGTGAGTACATTTCTTATACTAAAAGCATTTCTTCACTCTGATTTCCAGTACTTATTTTAGTAGAGATGGAAGTAAACAAGATTGAAAATAATTCAAGTGATATATATCTGGTAACCAAACAATGTCAACAACAGGTAGGAATATCAACAATATAAGAAAAGACAGATTGCTTCTTACCATAAAGAAGACACATCAGGCTGCAGACAGATGAAATTAAAAGACACTTACATAAAGCTTTCTGCCACAGCCTCCATCAGTAAAAGAGAGACATACACCATTCATACACACAAGCAAGCACACCTCATGCACACGCAACTGCCAACTCTAGCGTCTCCAGCTGCAATGCAACTATCACATGGGATGCAAGCAATCTGGAGGAGGTGGGGAAAGGAAAGGGATAGTAGTGTGCAGATGGGAAGAGAGATGAACGCTGTCTGGTGGAGTGTGCAGGGACTAGACCAGGGGCGGGCAAACGTTGCACGCGGCTCATGAGCACACAGCGCTGCACGTGTGCTGCTCGCATGCAATCGTCGAGCGGAGCAGTGGTGACAGCCGGCAGGTTGCCGCAGTGTAGTTCCAGACTAAGCTGCGGACGTTGAAGTGAAGCGACCACTACGTAGTGAATTTCAATAACCGGAAAATGCAGAGTGAATCAAGGAAACGGAGAATTGGAGATTTGCTATCTTTTAAAAAGGAATGGGAGAATCATTTTTCCTCTGTGCAAAAACGTGAAAATTGGAAATGTATAATATGTGACAGTATTCTCGCTGGTCAGCAGAAGTTTAATATTGAACGCCATTATAATAAATTTCAGTATGTTGCCGTTCTTAGTGCAATAAAAGAGGAATTTCTCAAGCGATTTTGGGATATATCTTACTTATCCCAAGGTTTTGAATAGTTCTTGAGACAATCTGCTGTTTCTGTAGATGATATTCATCCCAGTTTGCAAATGGAATTAATAGGTGTACAGCGTAATTCTTGTCTGAGAGACAGGTTCCTTTTGGCAAGATGTGTGATAGATTTTTATCACGACTTTCCACAGCAAGTTTCCTCGTCTCCATCATGAAGCTGCGAAGATAATGTCAATGTTTGGCTCGACATACGTTTGTGAGAGATTTTTCTCTGTTATGAAAATTAATGTCTCGGTTAAGAGCAAACATCAGTAATGAAAATTTGCGTAACTGTTTGCGTTTGTCTGTATATAGAAATTTTGTTCCAGACATTAAACGTATTGTAAACTCCACCTGTGATAATTAAATAAAACGTACCATAGGTAATACGTACTCTTTCAAATGATGATTACTTTCAAGCACTCCTACTAACCTTATTCCTTCATTCAATAAAGCAGGCCAGGAAACAAAACGCATTACAGAGGAAGAAGGGGAGAGACGGTATGGTGGGGAGGGGAGAGAAGCGGGTGGCCAGCTTGCCCCTGTGTGCACGCAGAACACCTGTTAACTGCACACGTGCATGTGCACCGCACACGTGCAGAATTCCTGCCCGCCCCTGGACTAGACTGTCAACAGGAGCAGTGTCAGGGGCAGGGAGGTTAGCAGAAAAGGAGAGGAACAGGAGAAGACAGGTGGATGTGTTGGCAGAAGGCTGCAAAAAGACAGGTTGGGAGTTGAGAATAGTGAGGAGACGATAGGACAGAGTGGGTGGAAACTGTTGGGTGGAGAGTGTGGGGGCAGTATATTACCATAGGTTCAGACCAGGATAACTATGTGAGCAGAGAATGTATTGTAAGGATAACTCACACCTGTGCAGTTCAGGAAAGCTGGTGGTGGAAGGAAGGATCAACATGGCTCAGGTAGTGAAGCAGCCATTGAAATAAAGTGTGTTATGTTCAGCTTAATGTTGTGCCACAAGATGGTCTACTTTGTTCTGGGTCACAGTTTGGTGGCATTTATCCTGGTGGACAGCTGGTTGTCAGTCGTACTAATATAAAAAGCTGTGCAATGATTGCAGCAGAGTTAGTAAATGACATGATTGTTTTCACAGGTGGCCCGTCCCCTGATGGGGTAGGATAAACCTGTGACAAGACTGGAATAGGAAGTGCTGGGTGGGTGGATTGAGCAAGTTTTGCACCTGGGTCTTCCACAGGGATATGACCCTTGTGGCAAGGGGCTGGGATTGAGAGTGACATAGTGATGGACTTGGATGTTGTGGAGGTTGGGTGGGCAATGGTATACCATTTTGGGAGGGGTGGGAAGTATCTTTGGTAGGATGTCCCTGATTTCAGGGCACCATGATAGGTAATCAAAGCCTGGCAAAGGATGTGGTTCAGATGTTCCAGTCCAGAGTGCTATTGGGTGATGAAGGGGACACTCCTTTGTGGCTGGTTCTTCAGGGTGGTGGGAAGATTGGGGATGTGAGTGGAAATCGCATGGAAGATCTGTTGTGGACTATGTCTGGAGGGTTGTGCCTGTCTTTGAAGGCCTTCGTGAGATCCTCAGCATACTGTGTAAGGGAGTTTTTGTCACTGCTATGCTGCCCCGAGGTGGCCGGGCAGTATGGCAGGGATTCTTTGGTGTGAAAGGGACGACAGCTGTCAAAATGCAGCTTTTCTGAACTGCACAGATGGAAATCGTCCTTTAAACACATTCTGCACTGCCATAATTATCCTGGTCTAAACCTACAGTAACATAGTGTCCCCACAGCTCTCACTCACCTTTCCCAGCTCGTCTCCTTTTTTGCTTCTTTTTCCTCACCTCCCTTTCCCATAACCTCCTAACATTATGCCTGTTGTCTGTCTAGTACCTGTACACTACAACAGAAAGCATTGGCCTCTATTCCCACTCATACTCTACTATCCCTTCCCTTTTCTGCCCCCTCCAGATTGATGCTTGCATACGACGTGATATTTGCATTCTGGCCCGAGATGCTGGAGTTGGAGCTGGAGTTGGCAGTCATGTGTGCATGAGGTGCTTGTGTGTGTGAATGGTGTATGTCTTTCTTTTACTGATGGCAGCTGTGGTCAAGAGCTTTATGTAAGTGTCTTTTTAATTGTGCCTATCTGCAGCTTGACATGTCTTCTTTATGGTAAGTATCAGTCTGTCTTTTCGTACACTGTTGATATCTAGTAACTTTTTTTCATGAAAATTAGTTGTTGACATTATGTAGACTTTTAGAGCAGGACATCTATATATAATCCACAAGCCACTGTACAATGCATGGTGGTGGGTATTTCAGACCAAAATTATCAATTTTATTTCGCATCCTCTTTAGATATTTGGGGGGGGGGGGATAATGTTCATCTATAAACATCTACATGTGCCTTAATTTCTTCTATTTTATACTTATGACCCTGTACTGTATATTCATTGGTGGCAGCATAATGATAGCATAGTCTTCTTCAAATACAGACTCTCTAAATTTACCCAACAGAGTTTTGTGAGAGCTACATTGTCTTTCTTGTAAGGCTTTCCATTTAAGTTCTCCAGTTATTATTATTACATTTACATACCTAGAAAAAATTAATCTAATAGCAGTTTCAGGAACTTCTGAAGATAATTTGCACTTGGTGATGTGAATATTTGTAAAATAAAACAAGTGGCAAGTTTGTAAGATGAAAACCAAATGACAGTTTAAAGAAGTTAAGTTTTAACATCTTGTCAGTAATGATAATGCTAGAGTCAATCAACCATGTAATGAGTATTGTGGGCTATAGAAATGTAAATAACATGTGGGTGGCTAATACAGTCATGCCATCAGGATGAAAGAAGAGGATCATAAATTCCACTGGTGTCAAGTTCACTCTTGGCAATGCTCATAAGTATGCATCACGTCTCAGTTTCACATAATACAAGAAATCCTTCCAGCTATGAATCACTTAGTAAGTCTGAGGAAAGGAGAAAATTATCTTCACTTGCTTCATTTTCAATAAAGCTAGTTTTCCTTCAATTAAGCCTAAGCTTGAGGATTGTTCTCAAATATATATTAATTAATGAAATTTAAATGGAGACTTATTAGTTGTCAGTATTAGACTGGAACCCTGTAATGATCTAATATTTCAATACGTGTAATCAGGAGTGTGGGTACAGGGAAACATTTTACATGTCATCTTTAATGGTAATAATCACAGTTCCTCTTCCCTTTCTGATAATAATGCTAGAAAAGAAAATGAATACTCACACATCCATTGCGTAGTGTCTTACTTTCCTCCAGTCAATTCCTGGCTTTGCACGGACTGTTGTCACACAGTCTAGGAGCATTTCTCCCTCACAAGGAAAAAATTCAAGACCAAGCTTACGAACACCAGCACGGACTCTCTCAGCATTTTCGTGATGCCTCTTCCATCTGTTTTCTAACCCTTCCTCTACAATTTCAGCTAGAGCTTCACGTAATCCAAAAAGAAGATTCATAGCCAAAGTATAGTGATACCTGAAAAAAAACAAGATTGATTATTTACCAAATATGCGCAGCAAAAGACTGGACCAAATGAAATTTCAGAATGAAATACACAAAATGTCAGGTTCACATCAACTTGATCTGTCAGAGATCAAATATCTTATTTTAGTGCTACTGATGAAAGTTCCATATCACCCATACAGCTACAGCTTTCATATCTTTAGCCAAAAATTGCTACAGATCCAGAGGGTCTAACTCCCACCTTCCCCTGTACCTCATACCTTCTGAAACACAACATCAAATTATAAACATATATACAAAGAAAAACAGTTCCCATATTCCACTTCTTTATATTGTGATATTAAAAGCAAGTATTCAAATATAAAATGCTGTACCTTTCTGCATGTTGCAGCAAAATGTGTTAGTATCCTATTTATTAACTGATTTAATAAATCAAGTATGTTGTTTTTGTTGTTGTGGTCTTCAGTTCTGAGGCTGGTTTGATGCAGCTCTCCATGTTACCCTATCCTGTGCAAGTTTCTTCATCTCCCAGTACTTACTGCAACCTACATCCTTCTGTTTCTGCTTAGTGTATTCATCTCTTGGTCTCCCTCTACGATTTTTACCCTCCACGCTGCCCTCCAATGCTAAATTTGTCATCCCTTGATGCCTCAGAAATGTGTCCTAGCAACTGGTCCCTTTTCATCAAGTTGTGCCACAAACTCCTCTTCTCCCCAGTTCTATTCAATACCTCCTCATTAGTTATGTGATCTACCCATCTAATCTTCAGCATTCTTCTGTAGTACCACATTTGAAAAGCTTCTGTTCTCTTCCTGTCCAAACTATTTATCATCCATGTTTCAATTCCATACATGGCTACATTCCATACAAATACTTTCAGAAACGACTTCCTGATACTTAAATCTATACTCGGTGTTAACAAATTTCTCTTCTTCAGAAACACTTTCCTTGCCATTGCCAGTTTACATTTTATATCTTCTCTACTTCAAACATCATCAGTTATTTTGCTCCCCAAACAGCAAAACTCATTTACTAGTTTAAGTGTCTCATTTCCTAATCTAATTCCCTCAGCTCACCTGACTTAATTCGACTACATTCCATTATCCTCATTTTGTTTTTGTTGATGTACTACGAGGGCAGTTCAATAAGTAATGCAACACATTTTTTTTCTGAAACAGGGGTTGTTTTATTCAGCATTGAAATAAACCAGGTTATTCCCCAATCTTTTAGCTACACAACACTATTTTTCAACGTAATCTCGATTCAATGCTACGGCCTTACGCCACCTTGAAATGAGGGCCTCTATGCCTGCACGGTACCATTCCACTGGTCGATGTCGGAGCCAACGCCGTACTGCATCAATAACTTCTTCATCATCCGCGTAGTGCGTCCCACGGATTGCGTCCTTCATTGGGCCAAACATATGGAAATCCGACGGTGCGAGATCGGGGCTGTAGGGTGCATGAGGAAGAACAGTCCACTGAAGTTTTGTGAGCTCCTCTCGGGTGCGAAGACTTGTGTGAGGTCTTGCGTTGTCATGAAGAAGGAGAAGTTCGTTCTGATTTTTGTGGCTACGAACACGCTGAAGTCGTTTCTTCAATTTCTGAAGAGTAGCACAATACACTTCAGAGTTGATCGTTTGACCATGGGGAAGGACATCGAACAGAATAACCCCTTCAGCGTCCCAGAAGACTGTAACCATGACTTTACCGGCTGAGGGTATGGCTTTAAACTTTTTCTTGGTTGGTGAGTGGGTGTGGCGCCACTCCATTGATTGCCATTTTGTTTCAGGTTCGAAGTGATGAACCCATGTTTCATCGCCTGTAACAATCTTTGACAAGAAATTGTCACCCTCAGCCACATGACGAGCAAGCAATTCCGCACAGATGGTTCTCCTTTGCTCTTTATGGTGTTCGGTTAGACAACGAGGGACCCAGCGGGAACAAACCTTTGAATATCCCAACTGGTTAACAATTGTGACAGCACTACCAACAGAGATGTCAAGTTGAGCACTGAGTTGTTTGATGGTGATCCGTCGATCATCTCGAACGAGTGTGTTCGCACGCTCCGCCATTGCAGGAGTCACAGCTGTGCACGGCCGGCCCACACGCGGGAGATCAGACAGTCTTGCTTGACCTTGCGGCAATGATGACACACGCTTTGCCCAATGACTCACCATGCTTTTGTCCACTGCCAGATCACCGTAGACATTCTGCAAGCACCTATGAATATCTGAGATGCCCTGGTTTTCCGCCAAAAGAAACTCGATCACTGCCCGTTGTTTGCAATGCACATCCGTTACAGACGCCATTTTAACAGCTCCGTACAGCGCTGCCACCTGTCGGAAGTCAATGAAACTATATGAGACGAAGCGGGAATGTTTGAAAATATTCCACAAGAAATTTCCGGTTTTTTCAACCAAAATTGGCCGAGAAAAAAAATGTGTTGCATTACTTATTGAACTGCCCACGTACTTATATCCTCCTTTCAAGACACTGTCCATTCCGTTCAACTGCTCTTCCAAGTCCTTTGCTGTCTCTGACAGAATTACAGTGCCATCGGTGAACCTCAAAGTTTTTATTTCTTCTCCATGGATTTTAATACCTACTCCGAATTTTTCTTTTGTTTCCTTTACTGCTTGCTCAATATACAGATTGAATAACATTGGGGAGAGGCTACAACCCTGTCTCACTCCCTTCCCAACCACTGCTTCCCTTGCATGCCCCTCGACTCTTATAACTGCCATCTGGTTTCTGTACAAATTGTAAATAGCCTTTCGCTCCCTGTATTTTACCCCTGCCACCTTTAGAATTTGAATGAGAGTATTCCAGTCAACATTGTCAAAAGCTTTCTCTAAGTCTACAAGTGCTAGAAATGTAGGTTTGCCTTTCCTTAATCTTTCTTCTAACTTAAGTCATAGGGTCAGTATTGTCTCACATGTTCCAACATTTCTACGGAATCCAAACTGATCTTCCCCAAGGTCAGCTTCTACCAGTTTTTCCATTCGTCTGTAAAGAATTCGTGTTAGTATTTTGCCACTGTGACTTATTAAACTGATAGTTCGGTGATTTTCACATATGTCAAAACCTGCTTTCTTTGGGATTGGAATTATTATATTCTTCTTGAAGTCTGAGGGTATTTCGCCTGTCTCATACATCTTGCTCACCAGATGGTAGAGTTTTGTCAGGACTGGCTCTCCCAAGACTGACAGTAGTTCTAATTGAATGTTGTCTACTCCCGGGGCCTTGTTTCGACACAGGTCTTTCAGTGCTCTGTCAAACTCTTCACACAGTATCATATCCCCCATTTCATCTTCATCTACATCTACATCTACATTCATACTCCGCAAGCCACCCAACGGTGTGTGGCGGAGGGCACTTTACGTGCCACTGTCATTACCTCCCTTTCCTGTTCCAGTCGCGTATGGTTCGCGGGAAGAACGACTGTCTGAAAGCCTCCGTGCGTGCTCTAATCTCTCTCATTTTACATTTGTGATCTCCTCGGGAGGTATAAGTAGGGGGAAGCAATATACTCGATACCTCATCCAGAAACGCACCCTCTCGAAACCTGGTGAGCAAGCTACACCGCGATGCAGAGCGCCTCTCTTGCAGAGTCTGCCACTTGAGTTTATTAAACATCTCCGTAATGCTATCACGGTTACCAAATAACCCTGTGACGAAATGCGCCGCTCTTCTTTGGATCTTCTCTATCTCCTCCGTCAACCCGATCTGGTACGGATCCCACACTGATGAGCAATACTCAAGTATAGGTCGAACGAGTGTTTTGTAAGCCACCTCCTTTGTTGCTGGACTACATTTTCTAAGCACTCTCCCAATGAATCTCAACCTGGTACCCGCCTTACCAACAATTAATTTTATATGATCATTCCACTTCAAATCGTTCTGCATGCATACTCCCAGATATTTTACAGAAGTAACTGCTACCAGTGTTTGTTCCGCTATCATATAATCATACAATAAAGGATCCTTCTTTCTATGTATTCGCAATACATTACATTTGTCTATGTTAAGGGACAGTTGCCACTCCCTGCACCAAGTGCCTATCCGCTGCAGATCTTCCTGCATTTCGCTACAATTTTCTAATGCTGCAACTTCTCTGTATACTACAGCATCATCCGCGAAAAGCCGCATAGAACTTCTGACACTATCTACTAGGTCATTTATATATATTTTGAAAAGCAATGGTCCCATAACACTCCCCTGTGGCACGCCAGAGGTTACCTTAACGTCTGTAGACGTCTCTCCATTGATAACAACATGCTGTGTTCTGTTTGCTAAAAAATCTTCAATCCAGCCACACAGCTGGTCTGATATTCCGTAGGCTCTTACTTTGTTTATCAGGTGACAGTGCGGAACTGTATCGAACGCCTTCCGGAAGTCAAGAAAAATAGCATCTACCTGGGAGCCTGTATCTAATATTTTCTGGGTCTCATGAACAAATAACGCGAGTTGGGTCTCACACGATCGCTGTTTCCGGAATCCATGTTGATTCCTACATAGTAGATTCTGGGTTTCCAAAAACAACATGATACTCGAGCAAAAAACATGTTCTAAAATTCTACAACAGATCGACGTCAGAGATATAGGTCTATAGTTTTGCGCATCTGCTCGACGACCCTTCTTGAAGACTGGGACTACCTGTGCTCTTTTCCAATCATTTGGAACCCTCCGTTCCTCTAGAGACTTGCGGTACACGGCTGTTAGAAGGGGGGCAAGTTCTTTCGCGTACTCTCTGCAGAATCGAATTGGTATCCCGTCAGGTCCAGTGGACTTTCCTCTGTTGAGTGATTCCAGTTGCTTTTCTATTCCTTGGACACTTATTTCGATGTTAGCCATTTTTTCGTTTGTGCGAGGATTTAGAGAAGGAACTGCAGTGCGGTCTTCCTCTGTGAAACAGCTTTGGAAAAAGGTGTTTAGTATTTCAGCTTTACGCGTGTCATCCTCTGTTTCAATGCCATCATCATCCCGGAGTGTCTGGATATGCTGTTTCGAGCCACTTACTGATTTAACGTAAGACCAGAACTTCCTAGGATTTTCTGTCAAGTCTGTACATAGAATTTTACTTTCGAATTCACTGAACGCTTCTCGCATAGCCCTCCTTACGCTAACTTTGATATCGCTTAGCTTCTGTTTGTCTGAGAGGTTTTGGCTGCGTTTAAACTTGGAGTGAAGCTCTCTTTGCTTTCGCAGTAGTTTCCTAACTTTGTTGTTGTACCACGGTGGGTTTTTCCCGTCCCTCACAGTTTTACTCGGCACGTACCTGTCTAAAACGCATTTTACGATTGCCTTGAACTTTTTCCATAAACACTCAACATTGTCAGTGTCGGAACAGAAATTTTCGTTTTGATCTGTTAGGTGGTCTGAAATCTGCCTTCTATTACTCTTGCTAAACAGATAAACCTTCCTCCCTTTTTTTATATTCCTATTAACTTCCATATTCAGGGATGCTACAACGGCCTTATGATCACTGATTCCCTGTTCTGCACTTACAGAGTCGAAAAGTTCGGGTCTGTTTGTTATCAGTAGGTCCAAGATGTTATCTCCACGAGTCGGTTCTCTGTTTAATTGCTCGAGGTAATTTTCGGATAGTGCACTCAGTGTAATGTCACTCGATGCTCTGTCCCTACCACCCGTCCTAAACATCTGAGTGTCCCAGTCTATATCTGGTAAATTGAAATCTCCACCTAAGACTATAACATGCTGAGGAAATTTATGCGAAATGTATTCCAAATTTTCTGTCAGTTGTTCTGCCACTAACGCTGCTGAGTCGGGAGGTCGGTAAAAGGAGCCAATTATTAACCCAGCTCGGTTGTTGAGTGTAACCTCCACCCATAATAATTCACAGGAACTATCCACATCTACTTCACTACAGGATAAACTACTACTAACAGCGACAAACACTCCACCACCGGTTGCATGCAATCTATCCTTCCTAAACACCGTCTGTACCTCTGTAAAAATTTCGGCAGAATTTATCTCTGGCTTAAGCCAGCTCTCTGTACCTGTAACGATTTCAGCTTCGGTGCTTTCTATCAGCGCTTGAAGTTCCGGTACTTTACCAACGCAGCTTCGACAGTTTACAATTACAATACCGATTGCTGCTTGGTCCCCGCATGTCCTGACTTTGCTCCGCACCCTTTGAGGCTGTTCCCCTTTCTGTACTTGCCTGAGGCCATCTAACCTAAAAAATCGCCCAGTCCACGCCACACAACCCCTGCTACCCGTGTAGCCGCTTGCTGCGTGTAGTGGACTCCTGACCTATCCAGCGGAACCCGAAACCCCACCACCCTATGGCGCAAGTCGAGGAATCTGCAGCCCACATGGTCGCAGAACCGTCTCAGCCTCTGATTCAGACCCTCCACTCGGCTCTGTACCAAAGGTCCGCAGTCAGTCCTGTCGACGATGCTGCAGATGGTGAGCTCTGCTTTCATCCCGCTAGCGAGACTGGCAGTCTTCACCAAATCAGATAGCCGTCGGAAGCCAGAGAGGATTTCCTCCGATCCATAGCGACACACATCATTGGTGCCGACATGAGCGACCACCTGCAGATGGGTGCACCCTGTACCCTTCATGGCCTCCGGAAGGACGCTTTCCACATCTGGAATGACTCCCCCCGGTATGCACACGGAGTGCACATTGGTTTTCTTCCCCTATCTTGCTGCCATTTCTCTAAGAGGCCACATTACGCGCCTGACGTTGGAGCTCCCAACTACCAGTAAGCCCACCCTCTGCGACCGCCCGGATCTTGCAGACTGAGGGGCAACCTCTGGAACAGGACAAGCAGCCATGTCAGGCCGAAGATCAGTATCAGCCTGAGACAGAACCTGAAACCGGTTCTTCAGACAAACTGGAGAGGCCTTCCGTTCAGCCCTCCGGAATGTCTTTCGCCCCCTGCCACACCTTGAGACTACCTCCCACTCTACCACAGGTGAGGGATCAGCCTCAATGCGGGCAGTATCCCGGGCAACCACAGTCTTAGTCCGATCGGGGGATGCGTGGGACGAGCTGGCCGTCCCCGACAAACCCCCATCCGGACCCCCACAGTGATGCCCATTGGCAACAGCCTCAAGCTGTGTGACGGAAGCCAACACTGCCTGAAGCTGGGAGCGAAGGGATGCCAACTCAGCCTGCATCCGAACACAGCAGTCCATTTCTATAATATTGTCCTCAAGTACATCACCCTTGTATAGACCCTCTATATACTCCTTCGACCTTTCTGCTTTCCCTTCTTTGCTTAGAACTGGGTTTCCATCTGAGCTCTTGATATTCATACAAGTGATTCTCTTTTCTCCAAAGGCCTCTTTAATTTTCCTGTAGGCAGTATCTATCTTACCCCTAGTGAGATAAGCCTCTACATCCTTACATTTGTCCTCTAGCCATCCCTGCTTAGCCATTTTGCACTTCCTGTCGATCTCATTTTTGAGATGTTTGTATTCCTTTTTGCCTGCTTCATTTACTGCATTTTTATATTTTCTCGCTTCATCAATTAAATTCAATATTTTTTCTGTTACCCAAGGATTTCTACTAGCCCTCATCTTTTTACCCACTTCATCCTATTCTGCCTTCACTACTTCATCCCTCAGAGCTACCCATTCTTCTTCTACTGTACTTCTTTCCCCCATTGCTGTCAATTGTTCCCTTATGCTCTCCCTGAAACTCTGTACAACCTCTGGTTTAGTCAGTTTATCCAGGTCCCATCTCCTTAAATTCCCACCTTTTTGCAGTTTCTTCAATTTTAATCTGCAGTTCATAACCAATAGATTGTGGTCAGAGTCCACATCTGCCCCTGGAAATGTCTTACAATTTAAAACCTGGTTCCTAAATCTCTGTCTTACCATTATATAATCTATCTGATACCTTATAGTATCTCTGGGATTCTTCCATGTATACAACCTTCTTTTATGATTCTTGAACCAAGTGTTAGCTATGATTAAGTTATGCTCTTTGCAAAATTCTACCAGACGGCTTTCTCTTTCATTTCTTAACCCCAATCCATATTCACCTACTATGGTTCCTTCACTCCCTTTTCCTACTCTCGAATTCCAGTTGCCCATGACTATTAAATTTTCGTCCCCCTTCACTACCTGAATAATTTCTTTTACCTCATCATACTTTTCGTCAATTTCTTCATCATCTGCAGAGCTTGTTGGCATATAAACTTGTACTACTGTCGTAGGTGTGGGTTTCATGTCTATCTTGGCCACAATAATGTGTTCACTATGCTGTTTGTAGTAGCTTAGCCGTACTCCTATTTTTTATTCATTATTAAACCTACTCCTGCGTTATCCCTATTTGATTTTGTATTTATAACACAGTATTCACGTGACCAAAAGTCTTGTTCCTCCTGCCACCAAACTTCACTAATTCCCACTATATCTAACTTTAACCTATCCATTTCCCTTTTTAAATTTTCTAACCTACCTGCCCGATTAAGGGATCTGACATTCCACGCTCCGATCCGTAGGATGCCAGTTTTCTTTCTCCTGTTAACAATGTCCTCTTGAGTATTCCCCACCTGGAGATCCAAATGGGGGACTATTTTACCTCCGGAATATTTTACCCAAGAGGATGCCATCATCATTTAACCATACAGTAAAGCTGCATGCCCTCAGGAAAAATTATGGCTGTAGTTTCCCCTTGCTTTCAGCCGTTCGCAGTACCAGCACGGCAAGGCTGTTTTGGTTATTGTTACAAGGTCAGATCAGTCAATCATCCAGACTGTTGTCTCTGAAACTACTGAAAAGGCTGCTGTCCCTCTTCAGGAACCACATGTTTGTCTGGCCTCTCAACAGATACCGGTACCCCTCCGTTGTGGTTGCACCTACGGTACGGCCATTTGTATCGCTGAGGCACGCAAGCCTCCCCACCAATGGCAAGGACCGTGGTTCATGGGAGGGGTGGGGGTGGGGGGGAATCAAGTAAGTCTTACAAAAATAATAACTCAAATTAGTACTCACTGTGTGTAGAATGTGTTCAAAAGTGAGTAAAATAAGACATGGAAACACAATTTCATACAAACTATGTTTTAAAGTGCAAAACTGATGTATTAGCATTGTGAGTTTTCTATTGATGCTGTCAAGTCTCTGTGATGCACGATCACATGAAAATATATAACATAATCTGAAACAACAAAAGTCACAATGTTTCCCAAAGCTCACCCCCCCCCCCCCCCCCAGGAGTGTGCAGCAATGGGGAGAGGAAAGGTGCATTGTTGAATACAGGTGTAATGTAGGCTGCTCAATGGGTGCCAGTTGATCAAGCCATGGCTGGTCCAAATGGAAGGCATGGGAGGACCATTTCTCACAGAGTCAGGGAGATTCATGCAGGGTTGGCTAGAGAAGATATAGTCCACCATCCAGTAAGGAGGATGGACGGGTCAACCTACATGTGTGAACAGGACCAGCACAGAAGGTGGCAATGTTGGGGGAATGGCGGAAGAGGGGGACATGCATCTTGAGCATACTGTTGATGCCGAGTGTCACTGTTATTCCAGCTGCATCCATCTCATCTCGAATGGGTACTGTGCCCAGGATGGTTACATGTGAAGTGGATGTGGCCTTGTGCAGAGCCTTCCTCGCATGAAGGACAAAGAGTGAAGGAAAGCTCATTGCAAGGATGCCCAGAAGTGTTGATAGAAAAGCTGAGCTCATCAGTAGTAGTAATAACTGGCATTGTAGGAGATGGGGGGAGGGGGATATTGTAGTTTAGGAGAAACACAAGTACACACTGGGGGAACAGCAGGTAACAGAACTTGCAATGCTGTAATGTCACAAGCAATGTGTGGCTGAACCTGAGGCAGGAGATCATCACACACAGATCCTGAGTGAGACAAGGGAGGGGGGTCATCACACACAACCAATTAGTGACTGATAGACATATGCTCAAAACACACAAGATCTGGTTGGTGCACAGGCGGAGATGTGGTATGTGTAGGTCCAGAGTCATCCCATGATGGTGGAGAACTCAACTCGAGAGGTTGTGGGATGTGTTCTTTGATCATTCTCTGGTTTAATGCCCTGAAGTGAAACTGTCTGATGCTGACAATTGACACCGCCAAAGGAGGTTATCAAGGCTGTTTCTGGCATGTAACTCTGTTCCATACATATTTGTAAACATGCCTTATGGTAGTCCTAAGCATTAAAAATTCATGCTCCACTTAGTAGTTGGCTTTTTTAAATCCCATCCCCAGCTCTTTTCTTTGAACAGTGATTACCCTGACTATGAATTCTTCACTGACATTATGCTGACTGGTCAACTTCCATTGGAGTTTAAAAAGGCAAAGATAATATCTGCTCTGAAAGCTGGCAAACCCAGCAACATGGTAGAAATCTATCGCCCCATTGCCCTACTTAGCTGCTGCTACAAGCTGTTTGAAAGGCTAGTATATAACAGAATAAGTAGTGCTATCCTAGAGAATGTTCCAGTTGATCAAGCAGGCTTTGGACCAGAGTGTAACTGCTGCAACCAAGTATTGTCTCTCACATCCTTCATAGAGTCAGGATACCAAATGAAGCAGAAAACATCTGTGGCGCCTTCGACACTGTGTGGAGGGAAGGCCTTATCTACAAATTTCTCTGCATCATACGCTGCAGAACAATGGCTGGGCTGATTAACAGCATGCTAAGCAATCGGAAGTTCCAGGTAATCACTGGAAGCAACATAAGTAAGGAGAGGAAGCTAAACAATAGATTGCAACAAGGGTCAGTACTCTCACCATTACTGTTCAATCTATATCTGTCTGATCTACCTGACACTTCATCCAGGAAATTCTGCTATACCGATGACCTGGCTCTAGCTCTACAACACCAAGAAATGAAGACAACAGAAGAGATTCTAACCAATGACCTGTCTGTATTAGATAATTACTTCAAAATCTGTAGACTCCAACCCAGTTTGAGTAAAACAGAAGTGCATTGCTTCCATTTAAATAATTGGTTGGTGAATGTAAAACTGGAAGTAAGTTTCAGAGGCAGAATTCTTCATCATAATTGGAACACAAATTATCTTGGTGTCATCCTGGACCATACACTATGCTTCAAATAACACCTTCTTAACTTGGTTCAAAAATTGAGGACTTGAAACAACATCCCCCATAAGCTATGCAGAACTACCTGCCGATCTTCAGCAACCACCCTACGATCTTCAGCTCTGGGCTTCGTGTACTCAAGTGCTGAGTACTGTGCACCTGTTTGGATGAACAGTCATCACAAAAAGCTTGCTGACACCCAGATGAATACGACAATGTGCATAATATCTGGCGCAATCAGATCTACTCCAGTTTATTGGCTTCCACTGTTAACCGGTATAATGCCTCTTGATCTATGCAGATGCACTGCCCTTATGAAGGAATTCCGCAAGATCTTCAGGAATTCTAATTTACCTGTGCATAGCAACCTGCCACTTTTAAATCTTAGGAGACTGAAATCATGCCATCCAACTCTGTGCGATGCTGCTGACATGGTTGCATAGCATTTCAAACCCCTTGAAGGTTGGTGGGAAGCAGTGACAGATGTGAGCCTGCATAACATCTTCTCAGGTGCTAAACTTCCAAGTGGATTCGACCTACCACGCAAGACCTGGACTACTCTCAACAGAATCTGTACTGGACGTGGCCAATGCAGGGATACTCTCTCTAAGTGGAAGGAGCTGCCTATTCCAGCCTGTGACTGCAGAGCCCCATGCCAGACTGTTCACCACATTGTCAGTGAATGCAGGATTCAATCCTATCAAGGTGCTGAAGAGGACTTCCTGCTAGCAATTCCAGATGCAGTGCACTGGATTGAAGGACTGGGTATTCAGTTGTAAAGTCAAACTTAAGTTTCTTTTGTGTAAATATGTACATGTAATTTAATTTTATGATATGTCTGTATTACCCATACACTAAATAAATAAACCATGACTATGAAACTAGACACAGAACTGACTTCCATAGAGAAGTACATATGAAAGCCTTGTATCAAAAAAGTGTAATATATCATCCCAAAAATTTTTAGTGTCCTTTTCTTAAGAGTTAAAAAGATACCAGAGCTGCACATATTTAAACATGAGCTTAAGAAAATATTTATAAATGAAAGCTTTTACAGTGTTGATGAGTACATAAATTTTATGAATTTGAGGACATTCATAAATTAAGTTACACATAGCCATGTGTCACCAGATAAAATGTAAACTTAGAATTTGTTTGGTTTATGCATTGTGTTATCTGTATGATTTTATATGTATCTGTATGATTTGCTTTTGTTTATGTACTTATGAGGGGCATTTGAAAAATCTGTGCAAAAATAAAAACTATGTACGTGTTTGGGGTAAACCTTTTTTGTTTTTCAACATAGTCTCCTTTTAGACTTATACACTTCATCCAAAGCTGTTCTAATTTGTTGATCCCTTCCGAATAATAGGAATTGTCCAAGTCTGCAAAATAGCTATTAGTTGCTGCAATCACATCCTCTTTTGAATAAAATCTTTGTCCTGCCAGCCATTTCTTCAAATTGGGGAACAAATAGTAGTACGAGGGAGCCAAGTCTGGAGAATAGGGAATCCTATTTCCATTAATTTTGCGACCACAACTACTGAGTTGTGTGCTGGTGCATTGCTGGTGCATTATGTAAGGACTTTTTTGGGGTCCAATCACTGGTAGTTTTCTTGCAGCTCAGTTTTCAAATGGTCCAATAACAATTAATAATATGCACCTGTAATAGTTTTACCCTTTTCCAGATAGTCGATGAGGACTATCCCTTGAGAATCCCAAAAGACAGTCACCATAACCTTTCCTGACGAAGGAATGGTCTTCTCCTTTTCTGGTGCAAATGGTGATGCTTCAAGTCCTGTGGATTCTTCCTGAACAGCTGCAAACCATCCTTGCAACACTTCACAAGATTCCGTTTTTGGTCAAGCATGAGCAATTGCAGAACCCATCTTGTGGATAGCTTTCTCATGTCAAAATGTTTATGCAAAATATTATGTACCTATTCATTTGAGATGCCCACAGCACTAGCAATCTCATGCACCTTAACTCTTCTGTCATCCATCATCAATGATTTCTGGAGTTGTAATCTCCACAGGGCATCTAGAACATTCAGCATCACTTGTGCCCATATGGACACTCCGAAAATTTTGAAATCAAGGGTGGAGTCACTGTAATGTTTATCAAACTTCTCTTTAGTCTCCTGAGGTGTTTTGCTTTTCGTAAAGTAATGTTTAATCACTACACGAAATTCTTTTTCGTCCATTTTTTGACAGTCATTCAACTTCCTTGATTCACATAAATGCAAACACAAAGAAATAGACCAATATTGCTGAAATTTTTGGTGTGCATTCTTTCCAAAGAGGCTACCAACATGACCTTGATACGCACCAGTGGTGCCGTCTCTCGAACTTTGAACAGACTTCTCAAACACCCCTCATAATTACCTGCTTGAGTTGTAAACAGACACTATTATTAAATTTTTTTGTGTTAACATATGACAAGTCCTATATCACTGTGCATGATAAAATGGATGATCAATAAATGATCAATAAATAAATAAACTCATTAAGAATGTCACCTCCACACAACACCATGAATGTCATGGTGATCTATATGTGTACCTCACACACAAATATATCATTTGTTGCCATCAATGTTCCTTTCAGTTCTGACTTATTAATGAATCATTACATATCTGCTGTCACTTTTCAAGCTAAGCTATGACTTCTCCATTGATCTACAGCACAGTGTACACGTTTTCACTGCAAATGTTGAGTAAACATATGGGTGGTTACCTTAAATATTCACCACTTTCATGAAGCTTTCTGTACACTCAACTTGTTAATACCCACCTTTTTGTGACTGCAGAAAGGACAGACTATAAGTGGGAAATGGGTGTGTTTGTACTCATTTAATTATAGCATCTTAGCCATATATTCACCATAAAATTTCTGTTGTATTTCAGTTGACATGGATGCTGTCATAGGCACAAGTTTTGAACATAAACTGCAAGTAATATCAAGCAGACCTCACTGTATAGTATATACTTTTGAGGAACTGAACTTTTAGGCAGTCAGCAGTTCGTTCTTTAACAAGGGGATTTTTTTTTTTTTTTTTAATACTTAGTGGCGTTCTTTAAATCTGATATCTGTAAGTTCATGGGCTGTAGCTCTTACGAGTAAGTAACTCTCTCAAATCACAACATTAAAAACTTTGGAAAGTGTTTTCATGTTGCGGAAGGAGGTACCATACTCAGTAATTGTAAGAGAGAGATGAGGCTGGGGGGAGGGGGAGGGTGGGGGTTGAGGGAGATGGAAGGAGGAGGAAAAATTGTCATTTCTGCTGAGAACTCTGTGTCAAAAATGGTGCTTTCATTGAATTTACTAATCATTTGTGTAGAAATATATTATATTGAAATGTCATTCTGAGACACTTGTCAACAATGAATATGTGTCAGAAAGTAGCGAAAAAAGGGTACTTTTTAAGCTGAATGAACATAATTTATGTCTGTGACACAATCATGAAGTAATTGCATTTCATTGTTCAAAACATTCTTGAGTAAAACCTTGACAAGTTGGAATAAAATAAAAGTAAAATATTTCAAATTAAGTATATACCCCCTGGGAACATCAGGCCCCAAGCTCTTCCAGTTCCTAGCATACTCCAAAGCATCCATATAGAAGCACTGGACTTTGGTCTTACGATTCATCATCTTCTTTCTGAAAAAGAAACATATAGTTTTTTAGCACTTTTCATAGGGTATGCACCCACAGTTGGGTGTGTTTGAATTATTGTCAAATTACACATTTATGTTGTTCATGTCTCACAAGAAATGTATTAGTAGAATGCTGGAACTTTACACATTAAACTGTTTTGGAGTTTTTGCTCTAATTAATGTAAACTGCAAAGACAACTTTCTTTTAAAAGTGGAAAAAAGTTTCATTTTCTGTACAGACAAACACTCTTTTCATTTTTACTCATGTTATTGACTCAGAGGTACACTGATTAATCATGTATCATAAAGTTACAATGATGACATGTGACAAATAATGTACTCTGAAATACTTGTGAGTTCTCAGTATTGTAATGCACAGGGTTGCCCCATAGATACCAGCCTATTTTCTTTTTTTCAAGGGTTCAAACAACCAATTTTTACAGTTCTGAATGTGGTATAGACATCCACTCCTCAATTGATTTCAGCTCATATTTATAATGAAAACATACAACTTTATAATATGGAAAGTCACAGCCATTGAAATTCATGGTAAACTGAACTTGAATAAATTGCAAATAGCTGTTAAGTGATGGTTTGTTAATGACTGCTTTCACTGCGTTAAAGCAGCATCTTCAGATGGTTAGTAGTGTCACATGAAGATGCCCCCAGTGTCTGTAGTCACAGAATCAATCCCCATGAAGAGGGGAAGTCATCAACAAATAATAACCATCAGAGCATTGGGGCAAAATAGTGCTGGGGATGAGGTAGCTGTAGTTGACCATCACAAGGGTAAAACACTGGAAACATCAGCTGTATAATGGAAACATGCAGACTGTAGGTTGGGGGCACTGATAGAATGGTGGTACCAATGACAAAGGTAACTATCATTGATGAATTACTGATATAGATTATTTGCGTAGGTTTGAGAGGCTGACCCCAAGGCAATCATAGCTGATGCAACCCTATTCAGGATCCATTGTTATGTGTACATTCAGAATTTGCATAGTAGTTCTTTGTTTCCATTATTTAGATGGAAGACCAAAGAGACAAAGGGCACTGCAGGTCTTTAATACCTTAGATGAAGAAGCTACCCGAAATGAACAAACAGATTATGCCACTATCCATGTACATTTAACAAACACTGCAGAGTCCATAAGGGGAACATAAAATTGAAGAAAGAGGATGTAATTTCGGAATAAATAGAATGAACTGTAGAAATTGAGGTTTTCCTCTGTTTAAATATATCATTTTCTCTGTCTTTTGAAAATTGGATTTAGACTTTGAGTTTAATGTTCATGATTAAACAATGTCTACAACCAAAAAGTTCATAGTTCAGTTGCTGAATGGACTCCAAGAACACCTCTTAAGAATACTGAAATTGCTCTCGCCATTACTCCACCTCCAAAGCTTAGTGGTCATCATGTCTGGCTGCCATGTGGGGGACTTACGTTCAGTTACGGTACTGCATGAGATGTTTTCTTAGTGACCAGAGTGAAATTATGTGTACTCAACCTCATGAGACTATGTAAGGTGCTACATGAATGAAAATTAGTGACTCCAAGATCTGAAACACTGACAATAACTGAAAGAGTGGTATACTGATCGCTGGCCTCTCCCTGCAACATCAAAACACCACCATAAGGCAGAGGATGGTGTGGCTGCAGGTCAGCATCATGTGGGCATTTGGGCCTGATCAAGGAGTAATTTTTTCCTTTGCTTTCATCACCAAAGCCATTTGTATCAATGCACTTTACATTGGCAGTGGAGGATCTTGTATCTGCTTTGGAGGACATCTCACCATCAACAGAGAATACTTCACCACTTGTGGGGGCTCAGTTCGCTGGCAGTGAGGGACTCTTCACCGACAGCTGATGACCTTGCATTGGAAGTCAAAGATCAGTCACCAGCAGTAGTAGGAGACCCTTTGCTGGCAGCTGGTGATCCAGCCTCACCAATAGCTGCTGTGTAGAGCACTACAACACAGCCAAAAGGAAGACCTGCAAGTTGCAGAAGACCCATGGTGCTCAAGGATTTTTGGTATGTTGCCCCTAAACAGCAGCAGATATTACATAACAAAGTGTGAGTATAACTCATTTCTAGTGACTTTCACATTTTAAGCTATAAGTACAAGATACCAGAGGTGCCACATCTTTAAATGTAGGTGCCCCCTCCCCCCATTGCAGTTGCCCTCCATGTTATGAGGCTGGGTGTGGCCAACACAACTTTTAGCTGTTTCCTGACAACAGCCAGTTTCCCTTGCATTCCCATACAAGAAGAACAGTTTATGTCCATCTCCAACAATGTTGATTTTAAGCTTCCAGATGAGGTTTTCTGCATTCATTGAACATGTCTACTGAAATAAAAAGGAAAATGAAATACAAAGAAAATACAGTAATCACTTACACTGCACGAGGACCAAACGTAATTGGTGCAGTACCAGTTGGTGCTCCAAGTGCTTTCTGTGACCCAGCAAAAGCAACATCAATGTCCCATTTGTCAACAAATATTGGAACTCCACCTAATCCTACTACTGCATCCACAATCAGAAGGCAGTTGTATCTGAAAATTAGATCAATGTGTAATGTGCATTGCTTCATAAACACAGTGAAGAATGGAATCTGAGAAAGTAGTTGACAAGTAATTATGTGGATAACAGATTGCAGAAACATATATATTAGTTGGACAAAGAAGTAGGAGACGAGGTACTGTCAGATGTAAAGGTGTGTGGATGGGGCGTGAGTCGTGTTTGGGTAGCTCAGTTGGTAGAGCACTTGCCCACAAAAGGCAAAGGTCCTGAGTTCGAGTCTCAGTCCAGCACACAGTTTTAATCTGCCAGGAAGTTTAAAGTTCCATATACCTATAATTTATTGTTAATGGTCATATGAAATGCCAACTGAAAACCAAGAAATTACAGTGAAATCAACTGAAACATTGTAACCTAAAAAGTGAAGAAACTAAAAACTCAGACTGCCTTGAAAGAGTATATGACAAAAAATATTGTTACTTAATATAGCCACTTGTATGGAAAAGCAAAGACTTTAAAAGAGATGTAGTACAGACAGCAGAAAAATAATAGGACTGAAAGTAGCAGAAAAGTGACAGGCATGGATAATAGATGATACACTGAAATCATAAAGCAACATCAAACACGTAAAACTGTTGAAAGTGAATAGCAGAAATAAGGCTCATTCACATGAAATTTAATTAGTCATCTTGAGCAGCCTCTGGCTGAAATTGAGACCTGGGTGAGAAATAATGGCCTGAAATTAAATCTAAGAAAGACACAAATCATTCACTTTGATCCCCAAAAAATTATACCATGATTGTCCTCACATGGTATTTCTAATATATCCTGTACAGCTTGATTTGTGCTAGAGAAAACAAATTTACAGAGAGTCTTTAGGCTACAGAAAAAAAAAATCATTAGAGCCATGGCAGGTGCAGAAAAAAGACAATCGTGCAGACCTCTGTTCAAGACCCTTGATCTTATTATTGTTCCTGACCTCTATAGCTATGAGACAATTAAGTTTTATGAACAAAACACAACTTTTTGAGGATAACCTGTTTAAGCATGATTATGAAACAAGAAACAAATATCAGTATAAGTTACCAACTCATATGCTAAAATTGCTAAAACATATCGTATGGGTATGAGACTGGGAATTAAAGTCTATGAAAAATTTAAAAATTATGAACCAGAAGAATTTGGCATCATTTAAAAAATACCTAGCAAGTAAATATTATTACAGTGTAGAAGAAGTTATGACTGACTGTCACAAGTAACTGTACCTGATGTTACATTTTATTCTGCCATGCTAAAAAAGTACTTTAAGTAAATACTCATTCTTAATTTTACTTTATTTTCAACATGATTATTTTAAATCATTTTGTGGTACTTAAAATTACAAAATACCTGTAATTATTCTGTATACTTACAATTAGAAATAGCTTTAAACTGACAAGTCACCAATGTCCCAATCATCTGTTTGTATATGACATGTTATGTGACAATAAAGTTTCTATTTATTATTCTATGTAAAAGTAACCAAGAATGTAGGATATTTAGAGAAGAATTGACACAAAACTATACACAGTAATTTAAATCCTGCACACAGGGTAACAAAAAATAACTTTGGAAGTACTGGACAAGGGGCTCAGTGATAAGAGATGAAGGAGGTGACTGGGCAGCATAAATAAGAAGCAGATGGGAACAATACTTGGAGAACCTCTATAGAAATGAGGTAGTTGAAAATAAGGCACAATAACTCTAAAGCCATCAGATCAAAGAGTGAAAAAAAGAAACTAGGAAAGTTTCATGAAATTTTGAAAAGAAAGTAGCTTTTATACTTTCAAGGCAAGCAAGGATTAATGCATGAGTGTTATAACGTCAAGTTTAACACATATATTTCAGAACAACACAACACATACAAGTCACAGAGTAAGATGACAAGCAAGACATGTGTACACGTTAGCATTCGAATGAGCACTGAGTCCCAGTCTAGCGGCCGCTGCTCGGCTAGCTGCTTAGGTGGCGCAGCTGCTGCATGGCTGGCAGACAGCGCCGCACGTAGAGGACACGCATAATTGGGCGGCGGCACTTTGAATGATCGGCGAGTCACAACATTTTCCCCCCCTTTGAAATTGTTGCACTGGTCTTGATGGAGGTGTCCTGGAGATGGCTAGCATCCATAGGCATTGTTTGACTCACCGCAAAGTCTCGAGGAGGAAGTTTTCCGTACGGACGGAAGTGTCCCCGATGATAACGGGTTGAGATGACAGGAGACGTAGGGGTCGAATCTGCTGGGGCCCCATGCACCAATCTGCCTGTTGCGGCAAGTCCAGTTGATATGACGGGAGACATGGGCGATGTCGGCGTCCATTGGAGGAGGAGGCGAGTAGATTTGCTCTGACAGAGGATGGTCATCCGGTTCCTGCATGGACACATCTCCTGGTGGCGTCCGTTCTTGTGCTGGCATCGCGATGACGGTGAGAGGGCTGCGTTGTGAGTATTGAGAGATGCCAAGATCCCGAGCGTCAGGTAGAGCCGAAGGTGGTGTAGCGGCATTCGGAACAGGTATTGCCGGCACACGAGGCCGAAGCTGGTCCGAATGACGCACTGCAACACCCATGTCAGTCTGGATTTTATACAGGCGTCTGCCACGGTGTTGTACGATGTGGCCCGGGCTCCATTTTGGCCGCCTGCCATATCCCCGTACCCAGACGAGGTCGTCGGCAGTGAATCGGCCAAGTGAAGGCACCCGCGGCCATGAGGTGGAAGGTCACAGATGATCAAGTAGCGTGCGGGGCTGTCAGCCATGTAAGAGCTCAGCCGGGCTGTGGTTGCCCATGGGGGTGAAACGGTAAGACGCCAGAAACTGGAGAAGCGCATCATCAGTAGCAGAAGAAGTCAGAAGTATCCGCATCTGAGCCTTAAATGTGCGGACCAGTCGTTCAGCCTCACCGTTGGATTGTGGATGGAACGGCGGGGGCGTGACATGCATAACACCGTGACGAGCACAAAAATCCGCAAATTCGGAAAAGGCAAATTGTGAACCATTATCAGTAACAAGAGTAGAGGGGAGGCCTTCCAAAGAAAAAATGCAGACGAGAGCACTGGTGGTTGCCGCAGTGGTAGGCGACGTGCAACGGACAATGAAAGGAAAGTTAGAGTAGGCGTCAATTACGAGGAGCCAATAAGTACCTAAAAAGGGTCCCGCAAAGTCAGCATGAATGCGCTCCCAGGGCTTCTCAGGCGAAGGCCACGGTGACAAAGATGACTTCGGGGTCGCGGCCTGTGACACACAAGGGCCGCAGGCAGCGACCATGTGTGCTATTTCCGAGTTGATGCCAGGCCAGTACACATGACGGCGCGCCAGAGATTTTGTGCGAGACACACCCCAGTGCCCTTGGTGAAGGAGGCACAAGACCGAAGCACGCAAAGACGCAGGTACCACAACACATGGCGAAGCATTGTCAGTGGAAAGGAGGATAACACCATCCCTAGCCGTGAGGCGGTAGCGCAAAGCGTAGTAGTTCCACAACGGATCAGAAGTCTTAGCGGATGGGCGATCTGGCCAACCCTTCTGAATACAGCGTAAAACCCGGGAGAGGGTAGGGTTAGAACCCGTAGCAGCCGCCAGCCTGTCCCCAGTGATGGGGAACCCGTCCACAACCCGCTGCTTGGCAATATCCAGGTGGAAATACAAAAGTTCGTCCCTATCGAATGCCTGATCAGGACCTATGGGAAGGCAAGACAGAGCATCAGCATTTGCATGTTGAGCCGTTGGCTGGAAATGAATCTCATAATTGAAAAGAGACAAGTAAAGAGCCCAACGCTGAAGGCGGTGTGCAGCCTTGTCGGGAAGTGACGTTGATGGATGAAACAAGGAAACAAGTGGTTTGTGATCCATAACAAGATGAAATTTTGAGCCATAGAGAAAAACACCAAACTTATGAAGAGCATAAATAATGGCCAAAGCTTTTTTCTCAATTTGAGTATACTTTTGTTGGGCATCTGTGAGCGTTTTGGAGGCACAAGCAATGGGTTGTTCCGAACCGTCAGAAAACAGTGTGCAAGGACTGCACCGACCCCGTATTGAGAGGCGTCTGTGGCAAGAACAAGATGTTGGCCAGGTTGATAAGTAGCCAGGCACGGGGCCTGTTTCAGCATAGTCTTCAATTTCTGGAAAGCCGCATCGCATGACGCAGACCAGTGAAAAGGCACGTTTTTATGCAACAGGCAATGCAACGGCTGAGCCACCAAAGCCGCAGACGGTAAAAACTTGTGATAGTATGCTATTTTCCCCAAGAAGGCCTGCAGTTCCTTAACAGATGTAGGGTGAGGAAGGGCATCGATCGCAACGACAGTTTGCTGAAGCGGACGAATACCATCCCGAGAGAGTTGAAACCCCAAGTACATGATAGATGCCTGAAAAAATTGTGATTTCTTAAGATCACACTCAAGGCCGGCAGTCTGTAAGACATGAAAAAGTGTGCAGAGATTTTGAAGATGTTCTTCAGTGGTGGAGCCAGTGACAACAATGTCGTCCATGTAATTGATACACCCAGGGACAGGGAGCAATAATTGTTCCAAGAATCGCTGAAAGAGAGCAGGGGCGCTAGCAACCCCGAATGGCAAGCATTGGTATTGATAGAGGCCGAAAGGTGTGTTAAGGACCAGAAACTGCCGGGAAGCAGCGTCGAGAGGAAGTTGATGATAAGCTTCTGACAGGTCAATTTTAGAAAAATACTGGCCTCCAGAAATTTTAGTGAACAGTTCTTCAGGACGGGGCATAGGGTAAGTGTCAATGAGGCATTGAGCATTTACAGTAGCTTTGAAATCGCCACAGAGATGAATATCACCATTTGGCTTAGCAATGACAACAACAGGAGAGGACCACTCACTGGAAGTGACAGGAAGCAAGACCTTTCTTTTTGCAATTGTGACATACAACCCAACGTTGGGGACAATCCTCGCGTGAATGTTTCATAAAACACCGCGGACATGAAGGAAGTTGCCGGGGGTTTTGCTGCAGTTTCTTAGCGGGTTGTTTACGGTTAGGCCGAGGCTGCGCGTGGGGGCACTGTGGCCACATCGGCCGGCGGGGACACGCCGCACGCGTCGTCAACAACGCACAGAGGGTGTATTTCCCCGACATCACCCCACGCCTCTATTTGCGCCCCAGCGGTGCGAGAAATTTCTAAAGACTGCGCAATGGAGAGAACTTCATCTAGAGTCAGATTTGCCAACTGAAGGGCCCATTGCCGAACTTCTTTGTCGGGCACTGACCGGATAATAGCATCCCGTACCATGGAATTGGCATAGGATTCTTTGTGAACGTCAGTAACAAATTGACACTTTTGACTGAGGCCGTGAAGTTCAGCAGCCCAAGCGCGATAGGATTGATGTGGCTGTTTTTGACAACAATAAAAGGCAACACGAGAGGCCACCACATGCGTTTGCTTTTGAAAATAGACAGACAGAAGTGAGCACATTTCAGCAAAGGACAAAGATGCAGGACCCTTCAAAGGAGCCAATTGCGACAACAGCCGATACATTTGAGGTGAAATCCAGGAAAGGAACAGAGACTTACATGGTTGTTCGTCCGTGACATGAGATGCCAAGAAGTGCTGTCGAAGATGTTTTTCATAATCAGACCAGTCTTCCATCGTCTCGTCGTAAGGAGGAAAGGGAGGTATAGCCAACGACGAGAAATGCCCCGCATTTGACGCCGCGACAAAATCGTGAATCGCCGCTGTTAGAAGTGTTTGCTGTTCAAGGAGATTTTGCAATAGTTGCTTGACAGTAGCCATGGAAACCTGTGGGTCAACGGTGAAAAGGAAAAATCCACTACCTCGTCGCCAAATGTTATAACGTCAAGTTTAACACATATATTTCAGAACGACACAACACATACAAGTTGGTTGGTTGGTTTGTGGGATTAAAGGGACCAGACTGCTACGGTCATCGGTCCCCAACACATACAAGTCACAGAGTAAGTTGACAAGCAAGACATGTGTGCACATTAGCATTCGAATGAGCACTGAGTCCCAGTCTAGCGGCCGCTGCTCGGCTAGCTGCTTAGGTGGTGCAGCTGCTGCATGGCTGGCAGACAGCGCCGCACGCAGAGGACGCGCGTAATTGCGCGGCGGTGCTTTGAATGATCGGCGAGTCACAACAATGAGAAAATTAATGCACTCTCAGTCTACTATTATGTGTCTTCAAAAATAACCATACAACTAATTTATTGAAGAACAATAGGGAGAATTGTAAATACAATAGGAGAGGATCATTTTTGTTTCAGCAACGATGGGAGACCGATGGGAGAAATTTACCTTTGTGGCTGAAAACAGAAGGAAAAATGTATATTAAAAAAAAAAGGAAGGATAGGGCGTACAATGCATTCGTGGATTTTGAGAAGGTTTTTGTTAATGTGAATGGAATCTGTTTCATCCACATTAACAAATGCCTTCTCAAAATGTTTTCCATTGTTTGTAAATGAGGAATCAACTACAAGGATAGAATAGTAATATATTTTCTTTAAGCATAGGAAACTGGAGTAGTCAGCACTGACAGAATGGCAAATGATGTCAAAACCAGGAAAGTTGTGGGATATGTTTTCCCAGTGTCACCATTAGTATTTGATTGGCATTTGAAGAGCCTGTGAGGGATGTAAAGGATTATCTCATAGCAGGAGCTGTTTGTCACAGACAGGAAATCAGCATGATATGGTCTGCTGATAATACAGTAGCAGTTGCTAATGGACAGGAACTGAGTGAATTATTTTATGAAATGAAATATGTGCTACCTTATGGGTGTAATATGTGTATAAATTTAAAACAAATTAAGGTAACAGAGTGTGCTGCAGATGGGTGTGGTGGATGGCCAAATATTGAACTTAGGTTAGAGGCTGTAAAAGAGGAGTTTAAATAGTGTTGTCTTGGAAATTGAATAGATAAAGAAATAAGATGCAAGAAAATTGTAGCAGCACAGAGGCATAAGAATAAAGGCTTTCTGTAAAATGAAACATAATCCAAGAGATCAGGAAAAGATCAATGAAAAGCTGTTTTTGTAGCATGATTGTGTGTGCATAAAGTGGACAGAAATGATACATTTAGTACCTTCAAAATGTGGTTTTACCAGAGACCCTTGATGGTCAGGTGGGTTGAGTGTGTAAGAAATGAATACGTTCCGCAACAGGTCAACAAAAAACAGTGCCTAATAAAGAACATTACGTATCAAAGAGAAAGAAGGATAGGACATATATAATATCACAAGTGCTTGCTGAAAACTGTAGCAATATTTAAAGGTATGATGGAAGAAAAGAGCAGACATTAGAGATCAGAAATGGAGCAAGTGTGAGACATGTCTGAGGTTTGCATACATTTGAAATCAAGGAGCCACTTTTATGCCAGTGCTATACTGGCCTCCTCCTTAACCATTACAATTACACAAGTGTGATGAGGCTGAGAATGGTGGCACTGTTGTTACATCCTCCTTGTCAACCCATTCCATTTTAGTGAGGAGTGCAGGATTGTTAGCAAAGTCATGACTTAGTACAGAACTGAGGACACAATCTTGCTGATGTAAAGTAGCTCTGAGAGGGTGTAAATGAGTGACTCCCAAAATCAGATGCCCTCTAATGAAGCTTTTTTTGTGAGATTGTGCAGGATGCAAGATGAGAATTAAGTGATGCGGTGTATAAACTGAAAATGTATGCAATGTCAGAAAAAACATTGAAATTGTAGTCTACACCCCAGAAGACCAGAAAACATACAATGTTTGCCAAATTCAAACAAAATGGTTGTATCCTTGTTTTTCCATATGTGCTCCACCAAATGAAAACAGGGCACAGAGCAATGTCACTGTTATGTCCCTATGATGAAACATATTATTTGTGGCATCTTGAAGTTATAGGATAATATCAAGTTGTGTACCTTATCATACATTTCTGTAATGTTTTCGAAGACTGCTGTAAATTTATTTTAATTATTAACTACCATTTAGAGAATACACTCCATCCTTCTGTCCTGTTTTCCTGTACTGTTACCACAGACCAAGTAATGTGTCAAAAGTGTGTATGACGACATGATTGTTACACATTCTCTGAATAGCAACTGCATATTAAAATAAATTAACAGCAGTCTTCAAAACATATATGCCGCAGTTATCAATGGAAATGATACAACTGCAGTGGAACAGTAACAATGACAGGAGTAATAAATACTTATTGTAGTATTCACCATTACTCTTGTTTTTAGCTTCTTGTGTAATTCATATAACTAAAAGAAATGGATGTATCAGGCACATACTTATGACACAGTGGTCCAATATGCTGCACATCCTGAAGAACTCCAATTGAGCTCTCTGCCTGTACTATGAAAAATATCTGTGGTTTATACTTTTGTAATGCTTCCTCAATCTCATTCAAAGTGAATGTCTTCCCATGAGTTGTTTCTATTATATGTACAGTTGCCCCTGCAAAATATAGCCAGTAACAATTCTTTTTAAAATGGAAAAACAGTTAAAATTATATTTAAAAACACTGAAAATTCTAAATGAATTTGAAACTTTAACTCTATGAACTATGTTGAATCAGATGTGAGTAACCTTGCTGAAACTACAGTCATGTTCACTCATTCATAAATGATGAATCATGACTGTGACCAACAGAAACATTTTACAGGAAACCAAGAAAGTTTTTAAGATACTGAATACAAATTAAAACTTGCCAGGCAATGTAAAGTGGGCCAATCAGAGTAATAATACAGCCACTATGTGCTAGCAGTAATTAATTAATTCATTTTAATAATTTACACATTGTGTTCTGTAAATCTCACCATAAAGAAGAGCCTTAAAGGATGAGGAATGAATCAAGCTCCTGACATGCACCTACTTCCCCTTTGAAAGAAAGGTATATAAACAACTTGGACACCCACATGCTAGCCTTTTTATGGGCCAGTAGGAAAACCTTCTTAATCTCTCAAAATCTCAAATCTTTGTCTGGTTCAGGCTCAATGATGGTATCTTCACAATGCAGACCCAAGGCCCAGACGCCCTATCCTCATTCTGCCACAAGCTCGTCATCTATTCCCCCACCTGCTTTACCTGGCCCTCCTCAACCAAATGTGCCATCTTCTCGAATTTTGACTTACACCTCTTTAACCACTAACCACCAACAGTACCTGCATTTCAAAAGCCGTCATTCCTTCCACACCAAAAAAGTAGCTCCCATACAGCCTGACCATCCATGATCAGTTTATCTGCAGTGACAAGAACTTCATGGCCCAGAATGCTGAAGGTCTCGTAAAGGCCTTCATAGACAAACCTAGGCCACAAACAGATTTTCTGTGCCATATCCTCACAAACTTAATCCTCCCATTACCTACAAGAATCAGTTACAAAGGTGTGCTGCCTTATCATCCGATGTCACACTGGACTGGAAAAGTGAACCATACCCTTCACCAGGGCTTTGATTATCTATTATCATGCTCAGAAATGAGGGACACTCTACCTAAAATCCTTCCCACCCAATCTAAAGTTGTATTCTATTGTCCGCCTGCTGTAAATCTTGGTCCAGTCCCATGCCACTCCATCTCCCAATCCCTTGTCACAGGGATCATATCCCTGTGGAAGACCTACATGGAAGACCTGCCCAGTTCATCCACCCAGTACTTCCTAGTCCTTTCCTGTCATAAGGTTTATCCTACACCATCAGAAGCAGGGCACTGTGAAAACAGTCATGTCATAAACCAACTCTGCTGCAGTCACTGCTCAGCTATTTATGTCAGTATGACAAATAATCAGCTTTCTAGCAGAATGAATGACCACCACCAAACAGTGGCCAACAACAGAGTTGACCAACCTGCGGCACAACATCCTCAATTTCAATGGTTGCTTCACAACCCAGGCCATCTGTATTCTTCCCTCCAAGCAACTTTTCTCACTAAACAAACAGGGGTTATCCTTGCAATACATCCTTGATTCCTGTAACCATTCTGGCTTCAGTCTCCATTAACTCACTCACCCTACATTTTGCACACAACAGGTTCTCCTTCCTCTGCCCTGCCAGTTCCTCTCAGTCCACGTCTCCATCTCACTCTCATAGTGTACCACACCCCACTGGCTTTGGGACCCATGCATCACATGCCAGCCTGTGCACCTACGATCCCCCTGTCCTTCATTCCTACTCAGCAAACCTGCTCCCTCCTCTGAGCTGATAGCTACCCACTCCCAACCCCTTTTCCTGCCTTCTGCCTCTCTCTTCCTCTGCTTAACGCACCCCACACATCTGCCAAAATGTAGTTCCAGCATGGTGTATTGAGAATATGACAACATAGGGCACAGGTGTATGAGTGAGTGAGTGTGTGTGTGTGTGTGTGTGTGTGTGTGTGTGTGTGTGTGTTTGTATTCTAACTTGACAAAGGATCTTCTGAAAGCTAGCAAATATTCTTTGGCCTTTTTGGGTGCTTGTCGATGACTCAATACTTTTGCTACTTGGTGAGTCTTCTCCTTTACTCTTCTTAAAGTATCCACATTGTACATCAGCACATGGAAGCAGCCAGAGGAGATTACTTCTTACTAACAAAGGGTTATGATTAGTGCTAATCAAGTTGATAATTATAGGGATTACTTGTAGACTGATGTGTATATGTGCAATAGAAGAAAATCACATATTTTCAAGTAAGTTGCTGCTTCTCCTGTTACAACATGCTGCTGCTGTTTTTATAAACTACTCCTTATTAAGCATTTTTGTAAATTAAATTATTTCAGAAACCATTAGCATTTGTCTACATCCAGGAAAAGTTAAACACCAGTTTAATGAACATTAATGTTAAGCACAATTCACAACACTGTGTCCCAAAATTGCAATAAATTATAGATCAAGTACAGCGGTTCAGGTATGCAATATTATTGCTTTCACATGTAGCTCTTTTTGATGGGCTGGAATAGGATGAGCTAGTGGATGCATGGGACAGGTATTGCATCTGAGCTTCCACGGGTGTATGGCACACATTGTTGGGGATTGAGAGAATGGGGGAGTTGGGTGTACAGACGGACATGGGAATTTTGTACATTGGGTCAGCAGTGACATGCCACTTTGTGAAAGGAAGGATTCTCATTTCCAGATCTGATGTAACTTTTGAACAACCTTTTCTGTGGGCATGATCACCAACAAATTGTCTGCCCTAGTGAATGGCCAATGTCAGAGTGTTGCTATAAGCAGATTTGTCCACCCATCAGTGGAACACAATACTGAGCACAACATGCTCAACTTCAGTGGCTGCTTCACAACCTATGCCATCTGGATCCTCCCCCTTCCACAGTGACAGTGTCTGAATTAAACAGGCAAAAATTGTCATTGCAACATACCTCTCCCTCCTGAAAGCCTCTCAGCCTCAGTCTCCACTGTCCCACACCCACCTCCACTTCTATACTGGTGCCACCACTTCACTCATTCTACTCTTATACTCTGTTCTCCAAAATCATCCTCCTACTCTGTTCTATTGCCCCCACCCTGCTCAATCCCTCTCTATCTCATTCACTTGGTGCCTCTCCTTTCCCAGGCAACAGCCACCTTTTGTAAAGGTATTGCCGTAATGGCTATTTCGCAGAGCAGTGACTTTCCTATTTCAAAAGTTGTGTTATCATTTTAATACTTGTATTTTGTATGCAATAAGCTAATAAATATGTTTGTTCAAATGATTCAATATCCTACAGAAAATATCTGCAATTATTACATTAAGTAAATTGTTTGCAATGAGATCTTGTGAACAGAGTTGTGAGCGAGATTTTCCAAGCAGATCATCTCAGCGTAGCACTTGCAACCTACTTCCTCAGTTATTTGCTGGATGTAACCCAGTCTCTATCTTCCTCTACAGTTTTTACTCTATACAGCTCCCTCTAGTACCATGGAAGTTATTCCCCGATGTCTTAAAAGATGTCATATCATTCTGTCCCTTCTTCTTGTCAGCATTTCCCACATATTCCTTTCCTCTCTGATTCTGCACAGAACCTCCTCATTCCTTGCCGTATCAGTCCACCTAATTTTCAACATTCACCTGTAGCACCACATCTCAAATGCTTCAATTCTCTTCTGTTCCAGTTTTCCTACAGTCTATTGTTCACTATCATATAATGCTGTGCAACAAATGCACATTTTCAGAAATTTCTTCCTCAAATTAATGCCTATGTTTGATACTAACAAATTTATCTCAGCCAGCAACGCCCCTTCTGCCAGTGCTAGTCTGATTTTTATGTCCTCCTTGCTCCATCTGTCATTGGTTATTTTGCTGCATAGGTTGTAGAATTCCTAACTTCATCTACTTTGTGACTATCAATCCTGATGTTAAGTTTCTTGCTTTTCTCATTTCTGTTACTTCTCATTACTTTCATCTTTCTTCAATTTACTCCCAATCCATATTGTGTGCTCATTAGATTCTTCATTCCATTCAGCAGGTCATGTAATTCTTCTTCCCTTTTACTCAAGATAGCAATGTTATCAGCGAATCATATCATTGATATCATTTCACCTCAAATTTTAATTCCACTCCTCAACCTTCATTTATTTCCATCATTGCTTCTTCAGTGTATAGATTGGAGGGTAGGGGCTAAAGACTACATCCCTGTTTTACACACATTTTAATCTGAACACTTCATTCTTGGTCTTCTACTCTTATTATTCCTCTTGGGTCTTGTACATGTATATCAGCCATCTTTCCCTATAGCTTAACCCTACTTTCTTCAGAATTTCGAACATCATGCATCATTTGACATTGTCAAATGTTTTTCCAGGTCAGCAAAACCTAAGAACAATCTTGATTTTTCTTTAGTCTTGCTTCCACTATCAACCACAATGTCAGAATTGTCTCTCTGGTCCCTTCACCTTTCCTAAAGCCAAATTGATTGTCATCTAACACATCAATCAGTGAGGGTTACTTAATGAGACACATACACATGGGACTGTGTACAGTGCAATGATTCAAACAGTTTTCTTTGTAATGTTCAATGACATGGAGCTCGTGATCATCACATATATTTACTTCTGGGCACTGGTGGTGTAACACAATATATGCTGCAAGAAGAGAGGATTCATGTGCTAATTTTTCTAAAGCAGTCAGGTAGGCTTGGTGTACTGCCTTGGAAACCCAGTGACCATAATGTAATTTTTTTATTATATATTAAAAAACTTATAAATATTCAGCATGTAGCCATAACTACAAATTAATTTGTTGTTGGAATGCAATATGACTCATTCCATATCATTACAATGTTTCGTGCAAATGACCCATGGACCATGAAACTAATTAACTAATAAAGTCAGCTCATACAAAGGGTGTTATAGTGGGCTGCAACATATTACCAGTTCATCATCAGATCCTATGCTTACAAAGAAGAGAAAAGGAAGACAGTAAAACATCAGAAACTGAAATCATAAATAAAATTAACATGTATATACAACTACATGTACTTGAATATATTACAAAGTAATTCTTTGAACAGTCCCGGAGAGATGCTTATAATATAAACATAATTGTGCTGTGATTGTTGGATCTGAAGACTACAGTAAACTATCTAGCAGCATAAAATTGGCAACACTTAAATTGCAAATGTAAGATTAGAAATATTCACAGTATAAAATTTATCACAAGACAAAGCAGTCTGCAGACCTAATCAAATAAAAAGTACTTAACCATCAGTATTGATAAGGTAAATATGCACTAGATATGGGACAGATGACAGATGTGATCCACAGGTAGCAAGTGGTTGAAAATGTACAAGAAGAAGATCAAAACCACTGTTCTATCAGACTACTATTAGACAAGCTGGCAGAAGAAGTTACCTCAGTGTACAAAAAAGTGAAAAAACATGATGAAGAGGCTTCTTAACGGACCAGAAAAGTCTTTGAAAAGGGCTTTCTTAGGAAACACTTTGTTCATTTAACAACTATTTGAAGTATTTTTTAACGTAATAAAAATTTAAATCCCTTAGCATATACAAATACCATCCTTTAGGAAAATAATGACACTTATGAGAATGTTGATCTCTTTTTGAGATTAAACTTTAAACCACTTTCTTTAAATGTCTTAGATTACAATATTTTTAAACCTGTTGTGTATCATCTGAGATGTATCTAGTAAGGTTGAGTTTGGATCATTGATTATTGGGTTGTGTCTCCATCAAACATGACAGTTTTTGAACCACCCTTTAAAATCATTGGTAAATCATTTATTTAGGTTAAGAACAAGAGCAGGCTCTGTACTGGTCCCTTGTTGGATTTACATTTTGTCAATGTGACTCTCTACTTACTGTTGCTTACAACTAGAATTTTGTGACCCACCTAGTCAAAGGCTTTTGCAAGGTACAAAATACACCATAATGCTAACTTATTTTATTTAGTTATAGTAAGATTTCAGTTCTGAGGTTCTGTATTGCTTTCTCTGTGGAGAATCCTTCAAAAAAACTAAACTGAAACCAGTTAAGAAACTCTGCCAGATGAATGAGGCTTTCTCTGTGGAGAATCCTTCAAAAAAACTAAACTGAAACCAGTTAAGAAACTCTGCCAGATGAATGAGTCTGTGTTCTATAGTAGATTACTACCTCAAAACTTTTGAAAAATTATGGAAGGAGTCAAGTGGGCCTGAAGTTAGAGGCAGTTTAATTATCTGCAATTTTGTCATCTTTAAATCTGTCAGGAAATATACCCCGAATCATTGACTGATTACAATGGTAGCTTAAGAGTTGTGGCAGCTGAGCCACAAAAATGTATGAATGGGCCAGAGCCATTCATGGACAGCCTAAGTTAGCTGTGTCAGATATCCATTGACATGTAAACCTATTAATAACCAAAATTCTGGTAGTGTTTGGCTTGCATGGATGCAGGTCAGCAAAAAAAGCAATGGCAGTGCAAAATGAACCACCATTCAGTACAGACACATTTTTCGAGAGTCTGTAACTTCAATCCATGGACTACATGAGTTGAGCTTAATGCAAGCTCCCCACAAACGCATACAGAAGTTTGTTTGATACTATCCATCCGTTTCCGCCTTCGCTTCATTGCATCTTCGAAATACACGCCACCCCGAGAAAGATGTTCAAATCATTCTGGACATGCATCCACCTGTTCTCCTGCGGTCACATGATTGGATGATGAGCTCATCACTGAGGAGTGTATGCCCTCTGGGATCAATATTGAAGTGGAATTGTTATAAAAACACAATTATTGCAATTGCCAGTTAGTGGACATTGTGATCTGATTTCATTTTTTATCACTTGTTAATTTACTCATCTGGCAGAATAAATACATTTTTGGCAAGTGTACTGATCAGTTCCCATTACCACACCATCACCATAGCCTACATCCTGAACAAAGTGCCTGGGTACAAAAGTAAAGTTAGCTCACTGCACAACTTTCATGTAACCAGTGATACCCACACATTTCTACTTCACTGCTGACCTCAACATGATCACTATGCAAAATATGTGGTGACAAACATTCATTTACGTGAATGACACAGAACATGGACTGATCTATCACTTATGTCCTCATGTACAAAGAGTGAGTATGTGAAAAAACTGTCATGTACTAGGAGCTGAAGCAAAATGACAACTTTGGAAGAACTGCAAAAGACAGTAGACAGTAAACCAAACACAGTAGACAGTTAGATCAAGACTATGCAGCTGAAGTGTGGGACATCATCACCATCCCATCAATGCAGTCTTTTTGTAAGTGACTTAAAGAAAAGTTAATCTGATGAATTTCATCATCACAGGAACAACAGGTACATCAGTTGCCGTGCCAAGAGGACTGCAGTGACAAGAGGCCATCTCAGTTCCTGCGCCATTTGTGGAGCCTTGCACAGTTTGACATGTTCCTGGACTCGCTGCTGCTTGCCATCTGGATGTGTAGTCTTCCAGCACAAGTGCAAGCGGTCATTGCCACACAAACAGAAAAGCAGCTGTATGCAGTCAAGGACTTGCTGATAGGGTGCAAGATGTGCTGGCAGTGGAGCCCAATACTCCTGCTGCAGCAGCTTACAATGTTGTGACCATGTCAACAAACTTGACCTCACAGCAACATGCATCTCTGGCAGCCACCAGCATGGACTCCTACCTGCCCCACCTAGTTCAGGACTGGTGGCCGCACAGGTGGCAGCACTCAGCATGCAGGTCAACCAGTTGGCGCACTCATGGGGAGAGGGCAGCAGGTGCCATTGAGGCAGCGGATCCTGATACTACCAATCCAGCTCACACAACCCAACACCATTGTACCAGATGTTCTGGCAGTAGGCTTACAGTTTTAGAGCAGCAGTCAAACAGGTTTTGTTGGTATCATTCCCACTTCGGCAATGTAGCAACAAAGTGTCAGCCTTCCTGACCACACCCAAATGCAACCAGGTCTTGGTGCACCCAGCTGCAGAGCAATATCCAGGCGTCTCTTCATAACAGAACAGGCTGGCTGTGTGCAGCACCTTGTTGGCATGGGTTTCGATCTGTCTATTTCTTCCCAATCCATGCTTGGTGATCGCTGGAAGGCTGAGGCACTCTTATAGTGGCAAACAATCCAACAATAAAAATGTACAGCACTCATCACATAAATTTGGACCTTGGACTGTGCCACACATTCATGTGGACATTTACTGTGGCTGATGTCAATGAACCAATCCTGGGTGTGGATATCCTCAGACACTGCAACTTATTAGCTGACATCATGAATGCCCTGCTGATCTGTTCAACAGCAAATCTGAAAATAGTGGGACAGTGTCAGCCGGCTGCCTTCTTCAGTGTTGAACCAGTGAAGTCACCTAGACTGCACGCAGACATATTGGACAAATTTCCCAAGCTCACTTGCCCATCTGGTGCACCAAATGTAGCAAAGGCTGAGTTCAAGGCCATGTTGCATCATGGTTTTCTTTGACTATCATGCAGCCCATGGTCCTCTGCCTTGCACTTAGTGGCAAAGGAAGATGATTCGTGGCACTCATGCAGAGACTATCATGCTTTAAATACACAAATGCTGCTGGACTGATACCACACATGCAAGATTCTGGCAACACATTGATGGGCTCAGTTACGTTTAGCAAAATTGAATGTGTGAAGGCGTTCATGCAGATCCCTGTGACACCTGAAGACATTCAGAAAACAGCAATTACAAAGTCGTATGGGCATTTCAAAAGCTTATAAATGGCATTTGGCCTTTGGAATGCTGCTCAGATCTGGCAGCATTTCTCAGATGGTATCCTATGTCCTATGAGGCTTACCATGGTGGTCCATATACCTAGATGACATCCTCATCTATTCAGAGTCACCCGAATAATACCGCCAGCATCTAACGATCATGTGAAACCAGTCATGTGATTCACAAGCTAAGCTGCAACCACCGTGCTGCATTCTATGTAGGCATGACAACCAATAAGCTGTCTGTCTGCATGAATGGCCAATGACAAACTGTGGGCAAAAAACAGGTGGACCACCCTGTTGCTGAACACGCTGCCAAACATGATACCCCTCATCTCAATGACTGCTTCACAGCCTGCACCATATGGATCCTTCCCACCAACACCAGCTTTTCTGAATTGCACAGGTGGTAAATTTCCCTGCAATACATCCTACATTCCCATAACCCTCCTAGCCTCAACCTTCGTTAGTCACTGTCCTTACCCATCCAGCCCCCTCCCTGTTCCCATTCCAGCACTACACTGATACGTAACAAATAAGGCAGTAGAACAAGTTATGTGCCAAACGCAAACACTAGAACAAAGCAGACCAAAGAAGCAAAAGCCACAAAGATAGGGCGCTCTGTGCCAGAATGCAACAGAGCCCCCACCCGGTAGTGTGGAGCACAGCGGAGGGAAGCTTCATTACATGAATTCGTAATCTTGGTGCCAGCGCAGTGGCTTTGGCGGTGGCTGGGGTGGAAAGTGGGGGCATCAGTGTCAGCGGTGCAGGAGTCCCTTGGTTCCAGTGGCTGCACGGGCAGAGAAACGTCAACTGAAGACAGGTTGGCAGCATTGGGGGGCAGATTGGTGAGTGACCATGCCGGTTTCAATCATTTAACAGACACTGCCTGCAGCCATCCATGTAGGTGGTTGATGACCGTGTTCATACCGCAACATTGCATGCAGTGAGGTCCTGAATAAGGTGGCTGTAGGGCTGCGCACACAGTGTCGTCCCACAGCATCACAAAGTCACACGAAGCAAGGTCCTTGTGGACGAACACAGGTGGGATGGTGTGGGGGCAGGGAAGGCGGGTGCAGAGGTGTGTGATGTGGGTACAAACCTGCTCGCCCAGGGTGGGAAGATCCTCGGTTGCAGCTGACGGTGAATCCTCAAGGAACTCAGCAGGAAGAAGGAGGGGCTCGCCATGTTGAATCACAGTGAGGGAGCATTCAAATCTTCTTTATGGGCTGAGTGAATACCCAGCAGAATCCACAGGAGGGCCTCTGACCATAGGCCACCTTGGCACATTAGTACAGCCTTGAGTGTGCAGTGCCACTGCTTATCCAAGCGATTTGCCTTCGGGTGGTAAGCCATCTACATGTACATCTACATCCATACTCCACAATCCACCTGATGGTGTGTGGCAGAGGGTACCTTGAGTACCTCTATCAGTTCTCCCTTCTATTCCAGTCTCGTATTGTTCATGGAAAGGATTGTCGGTATGCTTCTGTGTGGGCTCTAGTCTCTCTGATTTTATCCTCATGGTCTCTTTGCAAGATATACGTAGGAGGGAGCAATATACTGCTTGACCCTTCTGTGAAGGTATGTTCTCGAAACTTTAACAAAAGCCCGTGCCAAGCTACTGAGTGTCTCTCCGGCAGAGTCTTCCACTGGAGGCCATGGTGTGCAACTTGACTACGCCACTGAGTTTGCAGAGTCATGCAAAGAGGGTGGACTCAAAATGGCATCCCTGGTCGGTTATGAGAGACAAAGGACAGCCAAAGTGAGCAACCCACACCGAGGCATAAGAATGGGCAACAGTCTCGGTAGTGATGTCAATCTACATCTACATCTACACCTACATTTATACTCCGCAAGCCACCCAATGGTGTGTGGCTGAGGGCACTTTACATGCCACTGTCATTACCTCCCTTTCCTGTTCCAGTCGCGTATGGTTCGCGGGAAGAACGACTGTCTGAAAGCCTCCGTGCGCACTCTAATCTCTCTAATTTTACATTTGTGATCTCCTCGGGAGGTATAAGTAGGGGGAAGCAATATATTCGATACCTCATCCAGAAACGCACCCTCTCGAAACTTGGCGAGCAAGCTACACCGCGATGCAGAGCGCCTCTCTTGCAGAGTCTGCCACTTGAGTTTATTAAACATCTCCGTAAAGCTATCACGCTTACCAAATAACCCTGTGACGAAATGCGCCGCTCTTCTTTGGATCTTCTCTAGATCCTCCGTCAACCCGATCTGGTACGGATCCCACACTGATGAGCAATACTCAAGTATAGGTCGAACGAGTGTTTTGTAAGCCACCTCCTTTGTTGATGGACTACATTTTCTAAGCACTCTCCCAATGAATCTCAACCTAGTACCCGCCTTACCAACAATTAATTTTATATGATCATTCCACTTCAAATCGTTCCGCATGCATACTCCCAGATATTTTACAGAAGTAACTGCTACCAGTGTTTGTTCCGCTATCATATAATCATACAATAAAGGATCCTTCTTTCTATGTATTCGCAATACATTACATTTGTCTATGTTAAGGATCAGTTGCCACTCCCTGCACCAAGTGCCTATCCGCTGCAGATCTTCCTGCATTTCGCTACAATTTTCTAGTGCTGCAACTTCTCTGTATACTACAGCATCATCTGCGAAAAGCCGCATGGAACTTCTGACACTATCTACTAGGTCATTTATATATATTGTGAAAAGCAATGGTCCCATAACACTCTCCTGTGGCACGCCAGAGGTTACTTTAACGTCTGTAGACGTCTCTCCATTGATAACAACATGCTGTGTTCTTTTTGCTAAAAACTCTTCAATCCAGCCACACAGCTGGTCTGATATTCCGTAGGCTCTTACTTTGTTTATCAGGTGACAGTGCGGAACTGTATCGAACGCCTTCCGGAAGTCAAGAAAAATAGCATCTACCTGGGAGCCTGTATCTAATATTTTCTGGATCTCATGAACAAATAAAGCGAGTTGAGTCTCACACGATCGCTGTTTCCGGAATCCATGTTGATTCCTACAGAGTAGATTCTGGGTTTCCAAAAACGACATGATACTCGAGCAAAAAACATGTTCTAAAATTCTACAACAGATTGACGTCAGAGATATAGGTCTATAGTTTTGCGCATCTGCTGGACGACCCTTCTTGAAGACTGGGACTACCTGTGCTCTTTTCCAATCATTTGGAACCTTCCGTTCCTCTAGAGACTTGCGGTACATGGCTGTTAGAAGGGGGGCAAATTCTTTCACGTACTCTGTGTAGAATTGAATTGGTATCCCGTCAGGTCCAGTGGACTTTCCTCTGTTGAGTGATTCCAGTTGCTATTCTATTCCTTGGACACTTATTTCGATGTTAGCCATTTTTTCGTTTGTGCGAGGATTTAGAGAAGGAACTGCAGTGCGGTCTTCCTCTGTGAAACAGCTTTGGAAAAAGGTGTTTAGTATTTCAGCTTTACGCGTGTCATCCTCTGTTTCAATGCCATCATCATCCTGGAGTGTCTGGATATGCTGTTTCGAGCCACTTACTGATTTAACGTAAGACCAGAACTTCCTAGGATTTTCTGTCAAGTCTGTACATAGAATTTTACTTTCAAATTCACTGAACGCTTCATGCATAGCCCTCCTTATGCTAACTTTGACATCGTTTAGCTTCTGTTTGTCTGAGAGGTTTTGGCTGCGTTTTAACTTGGAGTGAAGCTCTCTTTGCTTTTGCAGTAGTTTCCTAACTTTGTTATTGTACCACGGTGGGTTTTTCCCGTCCCTCACAGTTTTACTCGGCACGTACCTGCCTAAAACGCATTTTACGATTGCCTTGAACTTTTTCCATAAACACTCAACATTGTCAGTTTCATTTTGATCTGTTAGGTAGTCTGAAATCTGCCTTCTATTACTCTTGCTAAACAGATAAACCTTCCTCCCTTTTTTTATATTCCTATTAACTTCCATATTCAGGGATGCTGCAACGGCCTTATGATCACTGATTCCCTGTTCTGCACATAAAGAGTCGAAAAGTTCGGGTGTGTTTGTTATCAGTAGGTCCAAGATGTTATCTCCACGAGTCGGTTCTCTGTTTAATTGCTCGAGGTAATTTTTGGATAGTGCGCTCAGTATAATGTCACTCGATGCTCTGTCCCTACCACCCGTCCTAAACATCTGAGTGTCCCAGTCTATATCTGGTAAATTGAAATCTCCACCTAAGACTATAACATGCTGAGAAAATTTATGTGAAATGTATTCTAAATTTTCTCTCAGTTGTTCTGCCACTAAAGCTGCTGAGTCGGGAGGTCGGTAAAAGGAGCCAATTATTAACCTAGCTCGGTTGTTGAGTGTAACCTCCACCCATAATAATTCACAGGAACTATCTACTTCTACTTCACTACAGGATAAACTACTACTAACAGCGACGAACACTCCACCACCGGTTGCGTGCAATCTATCCATTCTAAACACCGTCTGTATCTTTGCAAAAATTTCGGCAGAATTTATCTCTGGCTTCAGCCAGCTTTCTGTACCTATAACGATTTCAGCTTTGGTGCTTTCTATCAGCGCTTGAAGTTCCGGTACTTTACCAATGCAGCTTCGACAGTTGACAATTACAATACCGATTGCTGCTTGGTACCCGCATGTCCTGACTTTGCCCCGCACCCGTTGAGGCTGTTGCCCTTTCTGTACTTGCCCAAGGCCATCTAACATAAAAAACCACCCAGCCCACGCCACACAACCCCTGCTACCCGTGTAGCCGCTTGTTGCGTGTAGTGGACTCCTGACCTATCCAGCGGAACCCAAAACCCCACCACCCTATGGCGCATGTCGAGGAATCTGCAGCCCACACGGTCGCAGAACCGTCTCAGCCTCTGATTCAGACCTTACTCTCGGCTCTGTACCAAAGGTCCGCAGTCAGTCCTGTCGACAATGCTGCAGATGGTGAGCTCTGCTTTCATCCCGCTAACAAGACTGGCAGTCTTCACCAAATCAGATAGCCGTCGAAAGCCAGAGAGGATTTCCTCCGATCCATAGCGACACACATCATTGGTGCCAAAATGAGCGACCACCTGCAGATGGGTGCACCCTGTACCCTTCATGGCATCCGGAAGGACCCTTTCCACATCTGGAATGACTCCCCCCGGTATGCACACGGAGTGCACATTGGTTTTCTTCCCCTCTCTTGCTGCCATTTCCCTAAGGGGCCCCATTACGCGCCTGACGTTGGAGCTCCCAACTACCAGTAAGCCCACCCTCTGCGACCGCCCGGATCTTGCAGACTGAGGGGCAACCTCTGGAACAGGACAAGCAGCCATGTCAGGCCGAAGATCAGTATCAGCCTGAAAACGGTTCGTCAGACAAACTGGAGAGGCCTTCCGTTCAGCCCTCTGGAATGTCTTTCGCCCCCTGCCACACCTTGAGACGACCTCCCACTCTACCACAGGTGAGCGATCAGCCTCAATGCGGGCAGTATCCCGGACAACCACAGTCGTAGTCCAGTCGGGGGATGTGTGGGACGAGCTGGCCGTCCCCGACAAACCCCCATCCGGACCCCCACAGTGATGCCCACTGGCAACAGCCTCAAGCTGTGTGACCGAAGCCAACACTGCCTGAAGCTGGGAGCGAAGGGGGACTACCTCGACCCATCAGATCACATGGTCAATGATCGATAAGATGTATCTGTAACCTTTGGAAGGGGGGAGGGGACCAACGACGCCAATATGGACATACCAAAAATTCCCCTTTGGATTGTCAAACTTGCCCAATGGAGATTGAGTGTGCCTGCCAACCTTGCTGCGCTGGCTCAGAATGATGCCTGGCTCCAAGTGTAACAGTCATGCTTCACACCGGCCTGACAAAGTGCTCTGTAACCAGCCACATCATGACTCGCGTTCCAGGGTGGGCTAAACCATATAAGGCTGTAAAGATCCTATGATGAAGGGTGGTAGGGACAAGGTGGTGGAGTCTGCCCATAGAGATGTCACAAAGGACAGGGATTGTCGACCCAGGTAGCATATGGGGCTGGATAGAGAGCGATGATTCATTGTCTGATATTATTCGCTGTATGTCATCATTGTTGGCTTGTAGTCGGGCGAGCTCCTCCAGATTCAGCAATGCAGTTAGCATGCAGATGCAGAAAAGGTAGGCTGCCAGAATGTTCTCCATGCCGCGGATATAGCACACATCGGAAGAGTGCTGATAGATGTAGTCCGTATGATGGAAATCTCTCAGTGGAAGGTCCGTAGCCAGATTATGAATAGCATCCACAAGTGGCTTGTGATCTGTATAGATTCTGATAGGTCACCCCTTGAAGCCACTACAGAAGTGTTTAATCACCTTGCACACAGCGAGGAGCTCATGGTCAAAAGCTGACCACTTGCACTGGCTCTTAGTCAGATTCTGGGAAAAGAAGTGGAGGGGTGGGTGGAGTCAGCAGAGTGCTATTGCAAAACAGCACCCACAGTTTAGTCACTGGCATCAGCTGTGATCGAGACATGGGCCTCAGGGTCAGGGTGGGCAAGTGTGATGGCTTTGGTGAGGGTAGTTTTAAGGTTACCAAAAGCAAAGCAGGGGTTTGGTCCACTCCACATTTCGTTTCCCAGTGGTGTTTTTGTCGGAGAGAGCATCAGTGAAGGCCGTTTGGACAGAAGCAGCTTGAGGAATATGGCGGTGGCAAAAGTTTGCCATACCCAGAAAATGATGCAGCTGAGCATAATCCTCAGGGAGAGGAAGATCAAGTATGGCTTTGACATGAGAACTCATCAGTCGGAGGCCTTTGGAAGAGACAGTATGGCCTAGGAAGGTAACTGATGTGGAACACAGTTGAGATTTATCATGGTTGATCACCATGCCATTGTCAGTGAGGGCCAAATGGAATGCATCAAGGTGTACTTGATGCTCCTCAGCAGAGGAGGAAAAGATCAGTACATGCACCAAGTAAACATAAGCAAATGGCAGAGGGAGAAAAATGGAATCAATGAACCGGCACCATGTCTGTGCAGCATTTTTCAATCCATAAGGCATGTAACAGTATCCAAATAGGCCAAAGGGTGTGATGATACCATCTTTGGAATATCCGGTGGATGCTTAGGGATCTGATGATATGCCTTGGAACAATCTAAAATGAATAAAAAGTTAGAACCATGGAGTAATTGCATGAAATCCTGGCTTTGTGGGATGGGGTATTTATTGATAATGGTGAGAGCACTAAGAGACCTGTAGTCCCCACACATGCATATGGTGTCATCCATTTTGGGAACAATATGAATAGGTGAAGACCAGTTGCTATCAGAGGAGCAGAGGATGTCCGAAGCCAACAGATCCTGAACGATCTCTTTGGCACGCAGGAGTTTGGAAGCGTTGAGGCGCCTGACCTTATAACGAACAGGTGGGCCATCAGTGGTGCAAATCCTATGACAAGTGGCATTACTGATGGCTAATACTGACCTGGGTGAACTGGGGTGGCGTAGGCTGAAGTCGGCAATGGAAAACATGATGCAGGAGCAGAGCATGCAGATTCATCTTGTAGATTCATCTATGGAAATGAAAAAACAACAGCAGGTGGTGGAATGCTCAACACAGGAGCAGATCTGTGAGAAAACACGTAGAGGTGTGTGATGGACCACCTTGTTGTGGGTCTGCAGATAGGCGATGTATGGTACGCCATATCTTTGGCCATTCAGCAATGTAGAGGTGAAACAGTTGAATAAGGCATTGTTCTGGGTGTGGAGTTCATCGATTTGTGAGTGCATGTCTGAAAGGTCAGAGAGTCATGTACTAATGCGCTCAACAAGGGACGCACATGTGGAGAGCATAGCTAAGTTGGCAGTGGAAGTTCGTAATGGTATAGAAAATCTAACCCGGTCATAAGTTCATCCACATCGGCAACGTGGAAAGTCCAAGGTAAGTATGAACCAGTGATAGGTGAAGCGACATCTTGATGGAGCCATGGACCACAATAAGAGAACAATTGGCGGCAATCAAGGTGAGGGTAGAAGATGATAGTGCATCGGCAATGTGCTTGGCCAGGATTACATTAACATCGGTGCCAGTGTTGATGAGAAAGCAGATGCCCTTTGACATGTCTGTGGCATAGAGGTGTCGCATTGCTGAAGCAAGTGGTGCAGCATCAGACGATAGATGCCATGAAGGAAAGTGGCGGGACGTGGCGCCTGAAAGTACTCAGTGCAAGGCGTGTGGCAGTTGCCGGCAGCATCCCCATAAGTAGCGTGGAACCAGTACAGTGGGAGGCTGGTAGCTGATCAGGTTGCTGCTCGGGCAAGGTCAGTGGCTGTTGGGAGCCCACAGACAGTACCTCCTGTAGACCACTAGGTGGCAGCTCCTGACTGGCAGCTGAGATGCCGAGGTGAGCACGCTGACCTCTGCCAGCAGGGCATGTATCCGGAAGTGCAGGAGTGACAACTTTGGGTGATGGAGATGTCGCTCATGACAAGTAGTGTCGGTGACAAATGATAGCATAAGCCTGATCTGCCATGTATAAATGAACCTCTAGTGGTTCAGCGACATGAGACAGTAGATGAAGTTGCAGATACAAAGGCATCTTGACTATCCACAATGTCCAAAGTGCAGTGTCAGGTAATCCTTGATCATCAGTTAATGCATGTAGGTGCTGCCAAAGCTGCAAAGCGATGTGGTCATTGTGGTGCTCTTCATGAATAATGTAGTGGATAGCCTCTGCTGCAGAGCAAGAAAGGCACTTGATAAGCAGTGCTTTTGCCATCGAGTATTTGTGTGAGGAAAGTGGTGAGAGAAGCAAGTTGCTGATAAGGTCTGTACGAGCATGGAGGTGGCTCACCAGGCAGACAAAATGGGCATTGTCCTCCAAAATGCCGTGGACATCCAGTAGGTGATCCACTAAGGCGAACCAAGTCTTTGGGTTATCTTTTTACTAAGCAGGTAGCTTAGGAAACTTGCCAGGTAGCACACGTTGAGGAAGCACCGGCAGATGGAGATCGGTGTGAGCAGATCAGGAAGCCTCCAACACTGGAAGTGCAGTAGTGGTGAATGGTGCGTTACCCGAGGTTTGCTTGGGGCCGGGGCAGTGGCTGCATGCAGCACATGGTGCGGAGGGAGCAGGTGTATAAGTCAGCACAGTGTGTCCAATCTGCAGGCCTGGCGAAGAACACGGTGCGGGTGTAATGGCAGCTGCCATTGCAAAAGTGGGCAGGAGGCAGTCGTGGTGAAGCCACGGTGGGGCTGACCGTGTAACCAAAATGGGTGGAATGGCCGGCGCCATTACAAAAGTGAGTGGAAGGCAGTCATGGTGCTACCACAGTGCTACAGTCATTAGGCAGTGTGCACAGTCCATGATGTTGCTGTTGTTGTGCTGCCACACTAGGCGGTGGCATGTTGTGCCAGGTGAGGTTAGGTGGCTGCCAGCGAGGCCAGGCATAAATTATTGATCACTTTTAACCAAATTCGAAGTAGGTACACTTGTTCACCCATGGTCACAAGCATAGTTAATGGGGTCCGCTACACTTGCACCAAAATACACTGTTAGATCCATTGTGGTGGAAACAATGCGGGCTGGCACACGAAGTTTGTAAATGATGAAAACAAGCACAAAATAACTTGGCCTGAGACAATGACCATGTTGGGGTCACCACTGTGATTATCACATAGGATTGGTTGGAGGTAACACACACGAAGTATCGAACATGCATTTATTAATCACTGATACAAAACAAACCCACGTCTAATACAATAGTACAAGTTTATATGCCAAAGAGCTCTGCAGATGATGAAGAAATTGAAGAAATGTATGATGAAATAAAAGAAATTATCCAGAAAGTGAAGGGAGACAAAAATTTAACAGTCGTGGGTGACTGGAATTTGATAGTAGGAAAAGGGAGAGAAGGAGACATAGTAGATGAATACGGATTGGGGGTAAGAAATAAAAGAGGAAGCCGCCTGGTAGAATTTTGCACAGAGCACAACTTAATCGTAGCTAACACTTGGGTCAAGAAGCATAAAAGAAAGTTGTATACATGGAAGAAGCCTGGAGATACTAACAGGTTTCAGATAGATTATACCTGTATAATGGTAAGACAGAGATTTAGGAACAACCAGGATTTAAATTGTAAGACTTTTCCAGGGGAAGATGTGGACTCTGGCCACAATCTATTGGTTATGAACTGTAGATTAAAACGAAGAAACTGCAGAAAGGTGGGAATTTAAAGAGATGGGACCTGGATGAACTGAAAGAACCAGAGGTTGTAGAGAGCTTCAGGGAGAGCATTAGGGAACAATTGACAGGAATGGGGGAAAGAAATACAGCAGAAGAAGAATGGGTAGCTTTGAGGGATGAAGTAGTGAAGGCAGCAGAGAATCAAGCAGGTAAAAAGACAAGAGCCAGTAGAAATCCTTGGGTAACAGAAGAAATACTGAATTTAACTGATGAAATGAGAAAATATAAAAATGCAGTAATTGAAGCAGGCAAAAAGGAATACAAACGTCTCAAAAATGAGATCAACAGGAAGTACAAAATGGCTAAGCAGGGATGACTACAGGATAAATGTAAGGATGTAGAGGTTTATCTCACTAGGGGTAAGATAGATACTGCCTACAGGAAAATTAAAGAGACTTTTGGAGAAAAGAGAACCACTTGTATGAATATCAAGAGCTCAGATGGAAACCCAGTTCTAAGCAAAGAAGGGAAAGCAGAAAGGTGGAAAGAGTATATAGAGGGTCTATATAAGGGCAATGCGCTTGAGGACAATATTATGGAAATGGAAGAGGATGTAGATGAAGATGAAACTGGAGATATGATACTGCGTGAAGAGTTTGACAGACCACTGAAAGACCTGAGTCGAAACAAGGCCCCGGGAGTAAACAACATTCCATAAGAACTACTGACAGCCTAGGGAGAGCCAGTCCTGACAAAACTCTACCATCTGGTGAGCAAGATGTATGAGACAGGCGAAATACCCTCAGACTTCAAGAAGAATATAATAATTCCAATCCCAAAGAAAGCAGGTGCAGACAGATGTGAAAATTACCGAACTATCAGTTTAATAAGTCACGACTGCAAAATACTAACGCTAATTCTTTACAGACAAATGTGAAAACTATTAGAAGCCACCTCAGGGAAGATCAGCTTGGATTCCGTAGAAATATTGGAACACGTGAGGCAATACTGACCCTACGACTTATTTTAGTAGCTAGATTAAGGAAAGGCAAACCTACATTTCTAGCATTTGTAGACTTAGAGAAAGCTTTTGATAATGTTGACTGGAATACTCTCTTTCAAATTCTGAACATGGCAGGGGTAACATACAGGGAGCAAAAGGCTATTTACAATTTGTACAGAAACCAGATGGCAGTTAAAAGAGTTGAGGGGCATGAAAGGGAAGCAGTGGTTGGGAAGGGAGTGAGACAGAGTTGTAGCCTCTCCCCAATGTTATTCAATCTGTATATTGAGAAAGCAGTAAAGGAAACAAAAGAAAAATTCGGACTAGGAATTAAAATCCATGGAGAAGAAATAAAAACTTAGAGGTTTGCCGGTGACATTGTAATTCTGTCAGAGACAGCAAAGGACTTGGAAGAGCAGTTGAACGGAATGGATAGTGTCTTGAAAGGAGGATATAAGATGACCGTCAACAAAAGCAAAACGAGGATAATGGAATGTAGTCGAATTAGGTCTGGTGATGCTGAGGGAATTAGATTAGGAAATGAGACACTTAAAGTAGTAAAGGAGTTTTGCTATTTGGGGAGCAAAATAACTGATGATGGTCGAAGTAGAGAAGATATAAAATATAGACATGCAATGGCAAGGAAAGTGTTTCTGAAGAAGAGAAATTTGTTAACATCAAGTATAGATTTAAGTGTCAGGAAGTTGTTTCTGAAAGTATTTGTATGGAGCGTAGCCATGTATGGAAGTGAAACATGGACGATAAATAGTTTGGAAAAAAAGATAATAGAAGCTTTTGACATGTTGTGCTACAGAAGAATGCTGAAGATTAGATGAGTAGATCACATAACTAATGAGGAGGTATTGAATAGGATTGGGGAGAAGAGAGAAGAGAAGTTTGTGGCACAACTTGACTAGAAGAAGGGATCGGTTGGTAGGATATGTTCTGAGGCATCAAGGGATCACCAATTTAGTAAATTTAGTATTGGAGGGCAGCATGGAGGGTAAAAATTGTGGAGGGAGACCAAGAGATGAATACACTAAGCAGATACAGAAGGATGTAGGTTGCAGTAGGTACTGGGCGATGAAGAAGCTTGCACAAGATAGAGTAGCATGGAGGGCTGAATCAAACCAGTCTCAGGACTGAAGACCACCACCACAACAACAACAACAACAACAAAACAAACATGGCAGTAGAAAAAGTTATGTGCCAAAAGTTAACACTAGAACAAAGCAGTCCAAAGAAGCAAAAGCCACAAAAATAGGGCACTCAGCACCAGAGATGCCACAAGTGAAATAAGTGGTACACCAATAGGCCATGTGTTAAAGCAACGACAGTGTCTTTTCGATTTATTTGAAAGACTGTGAACTGTGTGCTTAGGCTTTTACTGCTAGTTAACTATTGTAGCAATATGTGGATGTTTATCTGCCAACTATTAATGAGAATTATTGAAAATTTAAACAGTAGTGTACTGGCCATATATTGAATGTGTATATGAGGAGTTGTGAAAGTAAACTGCTGTGAATTGCAACTGTGCCTCTGTCGGCTACATCATTTACAGTAGACAGTAGTTGCACTTACACCCCTAATTTTTCAACCATTACGTCGACACCAAGGAGAACAAATGAAGGAAAAAAGTAGGCAAAATGCTATAAGCCCCAGTCTGGCACAAATTTTCATTTGTTCTGAAATATTCTACAGCTGATGTGGAAACATAATCACAATTTGCAAGTTGATTCTTAATTGAATGTGACTGTTGATCAACAACGCAGTGTCCCAGACACTGCACTGCAGTTATCTTCTGGAAACTCAATTTCATACACATTATTATTTATGTTTGTATCTTATTTAGTAATGTTCCACATTGTTTTTGTTTTATTTCTGGAGTTGTTTATGTTTTGAGCTTTCTGTGTACATTTCAGTTTTTTAATAACAAAAAGATTTTACAATAGAGATTGTAATAGATTTCATATCTGTCCAATGACCTTTCTTGTAAAGAAACAAAAGATTAAAAAATAATGCCACAGCAAATGAAAGAGGAAAGGGAAAATATAAGAATAATAAAGGTAGGCAGAGGGACAGGATAAGAATAATGAAGGTAACTGGGGCACATATCAAACTGTAATGGAAATAATTATTGACTATAATGGAATTAATTATATGGGCACCTCATTGTATATAATAAATTATGATGCTGTACAGGCTTTTTTTCTTGTCCTTTTTTTCTGCCACTTGTGTGATGGACTGAAGCCTTATACACATTAGGAACTCTCTGATACTGATCGGCATCAAGAAGTCATTAAGAGAAAAACATTATCATACAGTGAAACATTCAATAACTAGGCAACAAAAGCTAGAAGTACATGTGCTCCTGAATGAACACAACCAGATGTATTATGCATGGGCTAAATGAAGCATAACTTTGCAGTCTGATAGTAAGAGACTCTGATCTGGTTAATTATTTCTGCAGATCAAAATGTAAAGGTACGGGTGCTGTTATATACAAAAAGAAAATTGGTAGTCTGTAAGATAGATGACTGAGTACTGCAAATATCTACCTAAACTTGCTAATAAACATAGAAAAAGGCTTTGAAATGTCTGGCATAATGAATGAAGAACTAAGAATTTTCTGCATTTACAGGTATTCAAGTGGTAGTAGTACAACCCATTTACATCTATGAAAGTATATGCTTTTTGAAGTGTCACCCCCAGTTTTCTTCTTTAAACAGTGAGTTCCATGACGATACAACAAGACAGAGTAATGACTTTCACCGAGAAATACATAAGAAAGCCCCGTACAACAAGAGTGCAATATACCACCCGAAAATTCTCTATAGTGCTCTTCCCTTAAAAATTAAAAAGATTCAGAAGCTGAGCAGTTTTAAAAGTGAACTCAAAAGAATGTTAATTAGTAATAGCTTTTACAGTGTTAGTGAATACATGAATTCTTCAGAAAGATAGCATGCCTTCACCTATCTTATAAGTCACTCATATACAAACTTGTGTCGTGGGGTAGACTCTTTTATGTACACACAAAAGTTAATTAATTTGTCAATATAGAGTGTTATAATCATTGTTTCTTGTTGCTGTCCATTATACACAGAATATATGTAACTTATTTGTGTCCTATATTGTTACAAATTTATATCATGTAAGCTATAATTGTTTTGCCCAAATATTTAATTCAGATTGTTCACTGATACTTTTTTACATAATATGTTGTTATTCATATTTTTTATGTATGTAACATTTGACAAATCCCATATCACTGTACATGATAAAACGAGTGCTCAATAAATCAAATCAAATCACATCAAAAAGCTAACAAAATTATTACTAAAGTTTGGATTGGAAGTAGTAAATGCGGGCATAGAATCAAAATAGAAAGAACAATTTAAAGATGGATTATGCATTGCAAGACAAAAATAATAATAAATATAACCATGAGATTGACTGGTAAAAGCTGGACAATCATTGATGCCATTGTCACCAACACTGATAACAGAGGTGGTGGAGCTAAAATTTTGAAAACAGCAAGCTCTGATTAATCATGGGTTAATACATTACATCTACAAAAATAGAAGCTCTAAAATGAGAATAATGTAAGAAAAGAAAGCAGTTAGGATTATCAATCAATAAAACATGAATATTTTGAAAATTACATCAAGGAAGGAATTTTGGAGTAAAACTGTGCAAGACAAGTAACAAATGAAAAAAATGCATTTCTTAATACATAAATGCACCATTTTCATGTAATCTCCCCCAAAATGACCTGTTGGAAAAAGAAAGGTCATGACAGGAAATAGGTTACCAAATGAATAATGAAATGCTGGACTGGACTATGGGATCTCATACAAACAGAAAATTTGGGGACATATAAACAGTACCTGAAGGAATACAAGAAATTTATAAGAGATGCAAAGGCCAGATAAATAAATGGAGTCATAAGAAATTCAAAATATAAATGTGAAACAGCACTGAAAGATATAGCAAAAAGAGTGCAAATATCAGAAACATTACTAAGTCAATGAAAACAGAGAACACCATACTCACACACAGACTTAAGACTGCTAATGTACTCAACAACAGTTTCATAAATACTGTAGATTAATTCACTCAAAATTGAATACATTGAAAGAAATAATCAGGGGCCTAAGCGTCCTAGAACACATGGACAATAATCCCACTTAATGTTCCTCGAACTAGGGACACAAAAAGAAGCTCATAACAATCATTTAAAGTAAAAAATCCAAGATATCTTCAGGGTATGATGTAATATAAAATCAACTAATAAAGCATGTGATTTAGGATATTACTGAACCACTGTTGGATATAGGAAATACCTCATTTAGAGGAGAAGTATTTCCAGAAAATTAAAAATAAAGAAAGTAATGCACATGTGCAAGAAAAGTACAAATGTCATGCAAATAATTCAAAAGTAGTATCTGCTGTATCAAAAATATTACAGATGCTAATTCACAACAGACTGATTTAAACAGCAGAGAACTGCAGTATTTTGAGTATGCTTCTATCTCTAATCCAACAGAATCTGTTATAGATGCATTAGGCAAAAGAAATTTGGCATCACTATGTTTCTGGATCTGTTTAAAGCTTCTGACACAATCACCTATGCAGCTCTAATGGAAAAAAACTTTAAAGGAGTGGCCTAAGTAGACATGCTGTGGAATGGATAAAATCATATGGTACGTTGGCAACAAAAGGCAATATGTGACTACAGTAACTGGAGGCAGATCTGAAATTAAAATCATTAAATGTGGTGTATCTCAGGGATATGTATTTATTCAACTTCTTTATAAATAATATCAAAGTCGATGAGAAGGAGCAAAAAATGCTCTATGCTGATAATGGGACATTATTAAATATAGAAAAAAAGTCTGGAAACTCTTAAAAGAAGTGAAATTATTTCAACAAATAACAGTATGCAGTGCTTCATGCAAAGGAACTTAATTATAAGTCAAAAATGACGATCATCATGGTGATCACTAACAAAGAAAAGAAAGAACACATAGGTATATTTAAAAAAGAAAAAAAGACTGGAAGGAGTTGAATCAGTAAATTTTTTGGGAATTGTGTTTGAAAATAGGCTGCAAAGGAGACAACATATAGACAATGTTAAACACTGTGTTATTTATCATGAAACAGTTTGTACATTATGCCAACAAACATATTAAGTGTCTAGTGTGCTGGGTGCTTGAATCATACTGGCAGTATGAAACTACAGATTAAGGAAACACCAACAGCAACAATAGAAAAATAATTTGTGAATCACTGGAAGGACTTTATAATCATTATGAATAAAAAACAGATTGATTCATGCAGTGCTCTCTTCCTAAACCCAAAAGGAATGATATTTCCATCTATGCTGACATACAGAACAATAGCTTCATTAGTAAAAGATAGGACATTACTAGTAAAAATTTTAATGTCTTTTAATGTCCATAAACAAGATATAAGAAGTAAAAATCAGTTGCAACCACACAGATAGGTGTTGAAGAAGGTCCTCAGTGATATAAGAAGTAAAAATCAGTTGCAACCACACAGATAGGTGTTGAAGAAGGTCCTCAGTACTCAGGTGTACAGTTACTGAAGTGGCTGCCAAAGAGCCTGTGAGGCAGTGTGAGAGAGGAGACAATCCAAAAAGTCCTTACAGATTATTTAGTGTGAAAATAATTTTACAATATTCCCAATTTTTGGCTTGAAATTGTCACATATAGACTAAATATTAAGCTGTTAGATTCAGTTGACTTGTTGTATAGTACAAACATACATTGCACATACTGTAGTCAAATAGGACAAAACAGACATCAGTTTATTACATTATTGCTCCAGCAGCTTATGATAAACTGTTGCTGGAAGTGAAACACGTTCTTAAACATAATCTATATACCACATTCACATGCCTCATCATGTGCAATTACATTTCCTGTATTGAGTGAATTTAGTTAATCTTCTGTTCCACAATCATTTATCTCAATATCTATCTATTTAAAATTCATGCATTGATTGTAAGGAGGATCTATGTTATGATCTATGGTGAAAATATTTTGAAAAATGTAATTCAATATTTCAGCCTTCTGTCTATCATTCATTTCATTGTCATCTAAATCATTGTGTGACTGTTGTAATGGAACTGATAAATAGACGTCATTTTATTTTATTATACACTAAAGTCGTGTTAAAAAAGCTTTTGCTTAAGATAATACTAAGTTAGGTGTTGCGATCAATAATCGATATTGAAATTGTATGTTCTTTGTAACTTATGACCGTGATCTTTGGTCTACAACGGGTCTTCGGCCACTTGTGTGTTGGCCGCGGTTGAGTGTAGTTGTGCATATAGTTCTTGCAATAAATGTGTTTGATACAAAGGAACCGTGGAATACTGCGTCATTTTTCGATAGTCCAGTAATAATTAAAAAACCCGCACCTTTTCTTGGACCCAAAGCAGCCAAGGAATCATCGTCTAGACAACAAGAAGCCACATGGACAACGCAGACACAGCAGCATCAACAAAGGAGACATCATGGCCAGCTCTACTAAATTACTTTACAGCCATTAGCCACACCGTAACGGTGTCCTTATGGGGTTAACTTTTCCTGAGGAGTAGAGCGGGTTCGTGACACTGTGTAGGTGGTTCTGATCTGTTGTTGTGTGCTTATGTAAAACCAAAATAATTAGGATTCTTTATTAGGTTTGTAGGATAAATTTTTTTATGGAATTTATTGAACTGCTTTTTGCATTGCCCTTATTATGTTCATTTTGCTCTCAACCAGTTTTTGTTTGTCAATAAGGTCTTTGCTTTATTTAAATCTGTGAAGAATCCCTTTTTGTTTTTGTAGCATGGTGGAGCTTTCCAGTGACACACCACATTGCTCAGCATGATACATGTCTGTGGGATCAACAACATTGCTGATCAGCTGGAGTGACTGTGCAGACTCTGACTGTTCAGTGCTTGTTGTGCCTTTGTCATGTCCAGATGATTTGTACAATTTTTTTGTCAATAAAATTTTTATTAATCTACATATGGTTTGTCTATTGTGTATCCTACACCCATCCTTATCTGAGTTCCTTTATGTCTAAGGTGTACTGCACAATCGTCCTGAAGTGTGTCCATTGATACTATATATCTTCATCCCTGGAGATGAATGTTAAATGTTTACTGCTCAGGTAATCTACAATCTGTTTCCTATCACATTTCTTAAGGAGGATATTTGCCTATCTTCCTTGACATTCCAGTTGTGGCTTGAGATTATTGATTTTATAACAGCATTATGACTACAGATTCCCTTTGGGTCTGTTAATCACCAGAATACGGTAAGACTTTACTCTCATGAGTTGGTTCCCTTGATAATTGCTCAAGGCCATTTTCAGAAAAATCTATTTAGAACACTCTCACATGAATGACTATTCTTGGAATCTGTTTTAATAATGTAAGGCTTCCTCTCTATAGCTAGCAAGCTGAAATCCCCCCACTTACCATAGCATAACCAGGTAATTTTATGTGCATGTAATATTTAAGCTTTCGAGACTAGAGTTAAAAATGTTAGTTACTAACATTAAAACCTGTAGAAAGGGGTTATTATGACTACAAGTGCATGTCAGCACTCATTTTATCAAGAAATTAATGAGGATATGGTAGAGAATACTGAATGGGGTTTTTAATTTCCAAATCTTTCAGTAACTTCTCAAAAAATTACTGCTGTAATAAACTGGACTTTTCTGTTTCTACTAAAGGGGAAATCGGAGTCATTTAGTTCAGCAAAAATGGTTTACCATTGGGAAAGCAATGAGCAGATTGAAGGAATATTTTGAGAAGTATTTTATAAGCTAGGAATAATTATTATTCTTACCATGTCTTTCAGAAGCTTGTGCTGCCCTTTCACTCCATATACCATTACAGGCAACAAGAACTGTATCTCCTGGTTCATACAAATTTAATAAAGCTGCCTCCATTCCCAGAGTACCTGACCCACACATTGCAAAAGTCATCTCATTTTTTGTCTGGAAGACATACTGCAAACCAGCCTTTACATCATCCAGCACCTAAATCAGAACATCAACAAATCTATTAAATTATATGCCATGCTCAGAAATGTACGTACTTCTATACTAAAAAAAATCTGCTCTTTGAGATGACGAAAAATTATTGTAGTATTGTGGGTACTGTTCATACTAAAATGACGATAAATTACAGTAAATATACAGTCTGCATTTTTGTTAAAATGCCTGTAAAGAAATGACCACCATAATAAAATAAAGTCATTGAGGGTAGAATCACATGCAAAAGTTGACAGAACCATTAACTTCAGAACAAGTTTTCATATACCAGACAAAAGAGAGAAAGTATCTGAAATAAATAAGTCTGTTCAGAAAATAAGTAGGATAGTCATGCAGGATAATATGGCAGGGAAGATACAACAGATCATAATAGAGCAGAGTCAACATTGAAAAGAGTGAAAAAGCACAATTTGAAGAGAAGAGAAACAAGAAATGAAGTAGAGCTTAGTCAACAAGTCAGGCATAAATTAGACCATATGAGAAATAGATGCAAAAATGATGGAAAACGAGCAGTATCAGAGAAAAATGAAAGAATAAGATACTGGTGAATATGCTTCCAAGGTAAGAAAAGGTAAAAGAGAGCACCAAATAAACAAATGAACAGTAGAAAGTAAAATTATGTGAGAAATGAAAGGAAGGGAAGAGAGTGAAAAGAATTTAGTTAGCAACAGTGGTGATAAATATAAGTTAAGACCATATTAGTGGTGGCAAAAAGTGCAAATGGCCCACCTATGAGGATCTGTCCATATACCAGTGCACTGAAGCAGACACCAAGATCATTTCTGTTATGGTGTAGAGCATGCCGAGCAAGGAGATATTGTATTTACTCATTAGTGACACTAAGCTCTGTGAAATGGCTATGCCATAGCTTCATATGGTCTTATAACTACTTACAGTCTCCCCTAGGGGGTTTTCACTCTTTAATGGCCATGAAAATTACATGTTAAATAAAGAAATAGTATTTTGCCAGTGTGCTGCTGTAGCACAAATGCTCCTCCAAAGTCATATTCACAGGAGAATTCTCCAAACCTTTTGAGATAAAAACTAGTGTATATGAAGGCAATGGATTCTCTCCACTGATATTTAACTGTGACCTAGAAAAAGATGAAGATCTGTTGTGGAATCTGGTTGAGACCAAAAGACAAAGGCCTCAAAGCCAATTGTCTAGGCTTTGCAGATGATATGGTCCTTGTGACAACACAAGTATACATCACACAGTATAGGAATTGTTCTATTTCATTTCACAGAAGTTACTTCATTACTCTCTCTCATAATTTAAACAATATGATCAGTAGCAGGGTAGCTATAAAGAACCTGTATGAAGCAAGCAGTGAGATGATAGAACACTGAGGGCACATATGCCATCTAACAACAACAGGGTAAAGTAAGACAGCCTGCAACTGTAAGGTGCTGCCATCATGCTGTGAAGTATGCAACCAATAATCTGTAACTGTATTTTAAATGTATAGCTGTAAATAATGTTTTTTGTATTAATCTATATATATATTGCTAAGCAGGTCTTAGTTTTAAAATTATTATGAACCTTTATAATTAAAGCTTGTAAGGAGTCATGGCTTTAGGCTTAAGTTAAAATGTAAAGGGTCTTCCCTGTGGGGGACGGGTGGGGGGGTGGGGGGTGGGGGGATGGGGGGGGGGGTAAGGTGGAAGAAACATTGCAACAGGAAGTTCCAGAACAGTTCTCTTTGTGAGTCAGAAGGGTGGTGAAGTAGTGTGTGGTGCGATGCCCACATACCGTATTGTGTGGTGATTATAATGAGCATGATCATTGTTAAATAGCCTCATAAGGATGGGATATTATTGCTACACATAATTCTACAGTATTATGCAGCTATTTGTCAACAAAGCAAGATACAGAATTGGGAATGTTATTACAAGGGCTGGAGGGAAGTAATTGCTTGCTGGGAAGGAGGCAGACATTATGTTGCAGCATTACCCACTGCACTGGCCAAATATTATGATGGGAATTACAACTTCGAAGCCACTTTGTAAAAGGTGCTAAACCATCCATCAGTAGCAAAATCTCACAAGAGGCCTCAGTATGCTGCTCAACACCACAAAAGGACTGAAGTATTTATTTCCATGGTGAAGTTCAGTATATTCTATTTCTCACACTGTGAGAGTCATGACTCATTGTCCTCATTGTCTTCTTGTACCAGTTATGTGTTTAAAAGCAACAAGCGTTATCACACTGTTGTTATTTCAGTACATACTTAGTGTGTCCTTTTCACATACTGTGATATTTAATCAGCAACATTTTCAGATCATAAGCTGGTTATATGTAGGCCTATATATAAACTGCTTAAAATTATTATTGCCATATCAGGCAAAGCATCAGATTGTGTACAAAGTACCAGCTCTTTTATTACATTGACAAGCGTAATGAAAGCAGTTGCAGAAAAAGACAACAAAGGGTACTGAGCACATTTTCAGTACTACAAAAAAGATTATTACTGTGGTGTTCAGGGCATATGACTTTACTGATTCAAGGCATGTGACAAACTAAATTATGTATCAACAAAAGTGCAGGAAAGTGTTTTTGTTATGTTGCATTGAGGTACTATCAGTTCAAAAATTCTTCACATTGAAAATTATCAGGAAACATCAGTGTAAAAACTCATTTTCAGTCAGTGGTTAATTCTGTGTAAAGAAAATGTTAAAGAAAGATGTTTACTAGTTACAAAAATTACAAATAATAACACCACAGTAGCTATGCATCTTCAAAGCTTAGCAGGATCTTTTCACTCAACATTTCAGTGTTATTTTACATGAAAGTGTATCAAGTTTAAAATAGATTTATTCTGTTCTGATGAAAGTGTCTTTTGGTGTGGTAAAGAAAGTAATACACGTGTAGGATCCATACTGTACATATCCAGGATATGTCGCTATTTTAAAGTGATTATGACTTATATTGTGTGCTCTCCTCCCCCTTGTTTCCTCATTAAGTTATTATATCAGTTCCAATTATTCAAAATTAGAGATTGTGGTAAGGATTTAACTCTGCAGTGCTTAGAGCGATTAGTGAACACTGAGGTCCTATTGCATGCAAGTGTCTGGTCATTATAATTACAAGTCCGATCGCCAACCACAGTGATTTATAAGCAAAAACTGATCCATGTAAGGGTAGAGCTGGTGGGGCATTGCACCCTTCTAGCCAAGACCTGAGAAGAAGCCAAAGAACAGATACTCAAACTTCGAAAACAAGCTGTAACAATAGGTCTCAAAATCTCATATCAAAAGACCAAGATAATGACAAACATAAAAAACACCAAAACATTGTAAAGTGGGAGAACAAACAACAGACATTGTCAAAGAATTCAAATATCTTGGAGAATGGATCGGCTGGAATGCCCCTAAGAAAAAGCAATGAAATCTAGAAAAAGTAAAAGTGAACTGGCCTTCCAAGTTGCCAAATATGAAGCCATTACCACATGACCAATAAACTCTCAGATGCATTGAGGAAAAGAAGAACTGATTTTTATGGATACATCCTTGGTATGAACCCAGATAGATCAGTAAATAATTTTGACTACTTCCACTTAGGAAAAAAAAACCAAATCAGGTTAAGGCAATGGAGAAGGACTTAAGAGAGCCCCAAGTCACAGAAAATATGCTCATAGATAAAACTGAAAAAAAAAAAGCTGAAGACAAGAAAGAGAGGTTCAAATTCAAAATGAAAACCAAACAAACAATCTAAACCTCAGAAGAGGAAAGGAAAGCAAGATCAGAAAGAATGACACAATAATGCATTAATAGAAAAGTACAGAACATCAAAAATTGATTGATTCATTGTACCCAAAAGTAGGGTGAAACAAACAGAGAAAATAATTGATTAAATGTTGTATCCTTTCAGATAACTGACAGTAGACAACACCAAAGAATTCAGATTTAACTAACAGATGATATATTCATTAGTTAAAATGCATAAACAATTTAAATGGTGGTCCTGCAAATATGTGTGCGACCATGAAACAAAATAACAATAATAAATAGTAATAGAAAAGATTGGATACATGCATATCCAGAAGTTAATGAAACATCTGTGGTCCTCAAATACTGAGTCCCATTTCACTAAACAGTTTACGAGCCAGAAATAATTAGATTTCAATATAGCAACTAACATATCTAAATGCATGTAATCATACATATATTCTAATAGTCTAACCAGTAACGATACTAAAATGCAACCAAAAAGAAAAAAAACTCGCTGTCCAAAGCTGCATGTCACCAGAAACTTTTGAAATGTTAAAGCCCCAAAAAGCTCACAGATTATAAGTTCAACTTAGCTTGCTTTTCTCCCAAGTTTGAACAAAAGTTAAAGTATTTGCATGGTCACTTGCTACCTAGAACCTATCACTTTACAAGTTCCAAGTCCTTCTCCAACATTCAAATTTCCCCAATGACTGCCTGGAATAGAATGACAGCCTGGAGCAGAATTATCAGGAGCTGCCATTTGCACACCCTTGTATGCCACCACATTTTTAGAAAGATCACAAAATATAGAAAATGGACCACCATTAAAAATATATACAGTTCACAAATACAACATATGTTTTCTCACTCTATCTGTGCTTTCAGACCATTCATTTCCACTTGCCTCTCACCAGCAACTGCAGCTTGGACAGCCCTTGAAAAGTTTCCAGCATAGCCTGCCTCATCTCAACCCCAGCCATGGTGACACTTGTATTTCAGTAATTCTGCTTCAGCTGACAACTCACCAGCATCCACATTATCTTATAAACTACACAAATGATTATCAAATGTATTGCAAATTCTCCAAAAGACAGTGATACTTTCTAATTCTAGAAATATATTGGCCAGCATCCACATTATCTTACAAACTACAAAAATGATTTACCAAATGTATTGAAGAATTCTCTAAAAGACAGTGATAGTTTCTAATTCTAGAAATATATTGGTAAAGGACCAAAATGAATTCACACCACACTGTTTAGAGACAGACTTAAATAGGTTCACACCAAAACAGCTTAACTCTTATTCTTCTTACAACGATTCGTTGTATGCAATTCCAAACAAACAAAAATAACTTATAGGTATCACAAGCAGTCAATGAGCAAATATTTTATGAGATTTCACATGTGAAGTTTCTAGTCATTTACATGGATAGTTAACATACTGAGGGGCAGAGAAGGTAGATAAGTTAACTGAACAGCTCAGTTCTGCCTGCTTTGCACTAGTTAGCAATCTAAATGTTAACTTACAGGCAGAATTGTTGGCGTAATTTGCATTTTTTTCACTCAGTACAGTGTTATGGCATAATCTTCTGACACAATGCAGGTCATAGTAGTGTTTATTCTACAAAAGTGCAAGGCAGGAACATCTTACAGAAGCCTTTTATAGGAACTTTTGAATCTTATGCTAATATATCAATAATTTACTCCCTAATGGTATCAGTAGTTAACATTAAGGGTGAATTTAGGATGAACTGCCGTATTCAACAGCACACAATATTAGAAATAAAAATAATTTCCATATGAACTATGCATTCTTCTCTAGGATCCAGAAGGAAATTCTATATTCTGGCACAAAAGTCATTAAGAAGCTGCTACATGAAATCAAACAGGAAGTGGGAAATCACCAGACATTTAAAACTAAAGTAAAAGAGTATCTTTATATCATTCCTTTTGTAATGTATCAGAATATTTGGACTCAGGGATGTAAATTCTGATTAAAAGTAATGTTAGTGTTTAAAAGTGATCATGTTTTATGTAAAATTACATGAATGCTTAGTTTGAAGTAATTCGTATGTTAATAAAGTAATCTGCAAGAAAGACATATAATTATCAGAGTGAGTAGATTAGCACTATTTGTGATTGGTTGTTAACATACTTTAAAGTATACACATAAATCTAGGTATAGAAAGCTGACTGAAAACTGAAATTGATACAAGTGACATTTTGGGGAAAATTTAAGTGTATATCAAAAGGACAGGCAAATGGGTGCATTTGTCACAGTAGACAAGAAACTCAGATCCACCAAGATATAGATTGAAGCTGCATATGAGATTGTTTTGGTAAAACTCAGTATCAGAGATGGGCATAAAATGATAATTTGATCTTTCTATCGCCCACCAGACTCATCTCCTGATGTAACCAAAAACTTTAGAGAAAACCTCAGTTCACTTGTATGAAAGTTTCCCAATCATACTGTAATCATTGGTAGAGACTTTAACCATCCAACAGTTAATTGGGGAAATCAGTTTTGTTAGTGGCAGGCGTGATAAGACATCATGTGAAACTTTACTAAATACCTTCTCTGAAAACTACCTAGAACAGTTATGAACCCCACCCATGATGGAAATACATTAGATCTAATGGCAACAGAAAGATTTGATCTGTTTAAGGACATCCACAATGAAAATGGTATCAGTGACTATGATGTGGTTCTGGCAGCAGAGTTTACCAGTGTACAAAGGACTAGATTAAATTAAATTAGATTTACTTTCATTCCAATTGATACATCGTGAGGAGGTCCTGCTGGATGTAGAATGTGTACCAGTATACAAAGGTCTAGATTAGATTAGTTTAGATTTACTTTCATTCCAATTAATCCGTAGTGAGGAGGTCCTCCATGATGTAGAAGATGCAGAAAAATAATAATACATGACAAATACTTACAACTGAAACAAATAAGCTAATTTACCTTCCACAGGTCCCAAGTGGAATGATACAGATAACAGTACCGTAGGTGCAACTACAATTGAAGGGTATCTGTTGAAACACCAGACAAACATGTGGTTCCTGAAGAGGGACAGCAGCCTTTTCAGCAGTTGCAGGGGCAATAGTCTGGATGGTTGACTGATCTGGCCTTGTAACATTAACCAAAACAGTTTTGCTATGCTGATATTGCAAACAGCTAAAAGCAAGGGAAACTACAGCCATAATTTTTCCCAAGGGCATGCAGCTTTACTGTATGTTAAATGATGATGGCATCTTCTCGAGTAAAATATTCCAGAGGTAAAATAGTCCCTCATTCAGACCTCTGGGTGGGGATTACTCAGGAGGACATAATTATCAGGGGAAACAAAACTGGCATTCTTCAGATTGGAATGTGAATGTCAGATCACTTAATCGGGCAGGTAAAGAAGGGAAATGGACAGGTTAAAGTTAGATATAGTGGGAATTAGTGAAGTTTTGTGGCAGGAGGAACAAGACCTCTGGTCAGGGGAATACAGGATTACAAATACAAAATCCAATATGGGTAATGCAGGAGTAGAAAAAAAATGGTTCAAATGGCTCTGAGCACTATGGGACTTAACATCTGTGGTCATCAGTCCCCTAGAACTGAGAACTACTTAAACCTAACTAACCTAAGGACATCACACGCATCCATGCCCGAGGCAGGATTCGAACCTGCGACCGTAGCGGTCACGCGGTTCCAGACTGAAGCGCCTAGAATCGCACGGCCACACCGGCCGGCCACAGGAGTAGATTTAATAATGAATAAACAAATAGGAGTGTGGATAAGCTACTATGAACAGCATAGTGAATGCATTATTGCAGCCAAGATAGACATGAAGCCCACACCTACCACAGCAGTACAAGTTTATATGCCAACTAGCTCTGCAGATGATGAAGAGATTGAAGAAATGTATGATGTAATAAAAAAATAATTCAGATAGTTAATAGTAATGAGGGACTGGAATTTGATAGTAGGAAAAGGAAGAGAAGGAAAAGTAGTAGGTGAATGTGGGCTGGGGGCTAAGGAATGAAAGAGGAAACTGCCTGGGAGAATTTTGTGCATAGCTAACATTTGGTTCAAGAACCATAAAAGGAGATTGTATACATGGAAGAAGGCTGGAGATACTGACAGGTTTCAGATAGATTATATAATGGTAAGACAGAGATTTAGGAACAAGGTGTGGACTCAACCACAATCTATTGGTTATAAACTGTAGATTAAAACAGAAGAAACTACAAAAATTTAGGAATTTAAGTAGATGGGACCTGGATAAACTGAAAGAACCAGAGGTTGTAGAAAGTTTCAGAGAGAGCATAAGTGAATGATTGACAAATACAGGGGAAAGAAATACAGTAGAAGAAGAATGGATAGCTTTGAGAGATGCAATAGCGAAGGCAGCAGAGGATCAAGTAGGTAAAGAGAAGAGGGATAGTAGAAATCCTTGGGTCAGAAGAGATATTGAATTTAATTGATGAAAGGAGAAAATATAAATGCAGTAAATGAAGCAGGCGAAAAGACAAAGTCTCAAAAATGAGATCGACAGGATGTGCAAAGTAACTAGGCAAGGATGGCTCGAGGACAAATGCAAAGATGTAGAGGCATATATCATTAGGGGTAAGATAGATACTGCCTACAGGAAAATTATAGAGACCTTTGGAGAAAAGAGAACAACCTTTATGAATATCAAGAGCTCAGATGGAAAACCAGTCCTGAGCAAAGAAGGGAAAGCAGAAAGGTGGAAGGAGTATATAGAGATTCTATACAAGGGTGATGTACTTGAGGGCAATATTATGGAAGAGGACGTAGATGAAGATAAAATGGGAGATATGATACAACGTGAAGAGTTTGACAGAGCACTGAAAGACCTAAGTCAAACAAGGCCCGGGGAGTAGACAACATCTCGTTAGAACAACTGATAGCCTTGATAAAGCCTGCCACAACACAACTCTACCATCTGATGAGCAAGATGTATGAGGCAGGCAAAATACCTTCAGACTTGAAGAATATAATAATTCCAATCCTCAAGAACACAGGTGTCAACAGGTATGAACATCACTGAACTATAAGCTTAATAAGTCATGGCTGCAAGATACTAACACAAATTCTTTACAGGTGAATGGAAAAACTGGTAGAAGCTGACCTCATGGAAGATCAGTTTGGATTCTGTAGAAATTTTGGTACACATGAGGCAATAATGACCCTACAACATATCTTAGAAAATAGATTAAGGAAAGGCAAACCCATATTTCTCACATTTGTAGACTTAGAGATAGCTTTGGACAATGTCAACTGGAATACTCTCTTTCAAATTTTGAAGGTAGCATGGGTAAAATACAGGGAGTAAAAGGCTACTTACAATTTGTACAGAAACAAGATGGCAGTTATAAGAGTCAAGGGGCACGAAAGGGAAGTACTGATTAAGAAGGGAGTGAGACAGGCTTGTAGCCTATCCCTAATGGTATTCAGTTTGTATATTGAGCAAGCAGTAAAGGACACAAACAAAAAATTTGGAGTAGGAATTAAAACCCACGGGGAAGAAATAAAAACTTTGAGGTTTGCCAATGACATATTAATTCTGTCAGAGACAGCAAAGGACCTGGAAGAGCAGCTAAGTGGAATGGACAGTGTCTTAGAAGGAGGATATAAGATGAACATCAACCAATGAAAAATGAGGATAGTGGAATGTAGTCAAATTAAATAAGATGATGCTTAGGGAATTAGATTAGGAAATGAGACACTGAAAGTAGGAGTTTGAGTTTTGCTATTTGGAGAGCAAAATAACTGATGATGTTCAAAATAGAGAGGATATAAAATGTAGACTGGCAATGGCAAGGAAAGTGTTTCTGAAGTCAAGAAATTTGTTAACACCAAGTATAGATTTAAGTGGCAGGAAGTCTTTTCTGAAAGTATTTGTATGGAGTGTAGCCATGTATGGGATTGAAACTTCACAATAAACAGTTTAGACAAGAAGAGAATAGAAGCTTTTGAAACATGGTGCTACAGAAGAATGCTGAAGAATAGATGGGTAGATCACATAAATAATGATGAGGTACTGGATAGAATTGGGGAGAAGAGGAATTTGTGGCTTAAGCTGACTAAAAGAAGGGATTGATTGGTAGGACACATTCTGAGGCATCAAGGGATCACCAAATTAGTATTGGAGGGAAGCATGGAGGGTAAAAATCATAGAGATGAATACACTAAGTAGATTCAAAAGGATGTAGGTTGCAGTAGTTATTTGGAGATGAAGACTCTTCCAGAGTATAGAGTAGCATGGAGAGCTGCATCAAACCAATCTCTGGACTGAAGACCTCAACACAGATAGTTGATAGTGTCCTATATACAGCTACATTAATATTTTGTTTGAATTATTAGATAAAAACTGAAGCTGAGTGTTAAAGGAAGAGGAACAGTGTCTTTTTCTTCTTCACAGTATCTGTTTTCCACATATTATACATAAACATATGTAAAGCAATTCCCATAATTATCAGTGAGTAGATTAGCACTACTCTGAATCTGTTTCTTGTATTCTTTACAGAAGTAGCCTGCAGTGACTGTTTCTGTCTGTTAATGTATGACATCATTCTTTTCACCTCCTAGGGGTTCTAGAGAGCACTATATGTGAAAGAATGAATGCATAGAACTATTTAGCAAGGTATGTAGGGAAGAAATGAATGATTCAACATCACAGTATGTGATCTACATTTCCTAAACAATAAGTAAATGAAGAAAAAAAAACAAGTAGCTCATTTAACAAACAGTTCAATTGCCCAGAGAACTTTCCTTGACCTCTTAAAAATCATTAATATGTGACCAGTGAATAAAGGGAGAGAAACTACAAACACAAAGAATTGGAGACCAATTTAACTAAAGTCAATATTTGGCAGGTTACTTGAAAGCGAAATTCTTGAGCAAATTGAACCTATATTCTGTAAATGTTGCATAGTAAACAACTTGTATCATGGTGTCCGAAAACAGTGATCTACAGAAACAGCAGTGGCAACTTTTTACTTGAAGTGTTGACAGATCATGTATGGTAAACAAAGTTATTGGCACTTTTTTAGATCTGTCTAAAATCTTTGATTCTATGAATCGTTCAGTACTCTTGTGCAATGAAGAAACTCATGGTATCAGAGAAATAGCACTAGGTTTCTTATATTCTTTCCTTAGTGATAGATGACAGTAATACTACCCAGGTAGCTCATTTTGCATAAGGTGTACGCAAGGGCTTTTTAAAATAGGTGACTATCCTTCCAGTCCAGATAATAATATCAGCAGAGGACCAGGATGTATAAGTACAAAGTGCAAAGAACAGTCCCCTACAGGGCAGAGCATTAAATTCTACTGATTAACTGCCTAAGCATTTGCAAAAGTATCAGAATTTGAAGTGCCCTGAAAAACTATGAAGCTCACATTATACTAACTACAAAAAGATATTTGGAATCCAAAATTGAAAGCAGTGAGAGTTTTTTGGGAATATTTAAGTGTATATTGAAATGACAGGCTAATGGTAAATGGAGGTGGTATTTTTGTTGCAGTAAATGAGAAACTCAAATCTACCAAAACTGAAATTGAAATGGCATGCACACTTAGCATCAAGAGTGGTCATAAACGTATAGTCAAAACTTCTTATTGACCAGCAGACTCATTTCCAGATGTAACCAAAAACTTTAGAGGGAAACTAGGTTCACTAGTAAGTAAGTTCCCCAATCATACTGTCATCATGAGAGGAAACTTTAATCATCAAACAATTAACTGAAAAAATTACAATTTTGTAAGTAGTGGGAATGGCAAGATGTCATGTAAACCATTATTGAATGATTTCTCTGAGAGCTACCTAGAACAGATTGTTTAACACTTTCACACCTGAGCCCAATGCTGATCCGTGTGCCCAGCAAGCTGAGCATTTTTCATTATTTTTAGAATCCAATAATTTTTTAAGCTGTAATTCTAGAGGTAAAAACTTTTAATCTTTTTGCAGACTAATGTGTCACCTTTTTGAAGAAATAGGTTGTGGCTGGCAAAAGAAAGAAACAAATTTTTGATACCAAAAAATATTACTATATATTTTCAGATTTTGAAAAATGTCAAACATTGAATGTAAGACACATAATTTGTTTTTGTGTGGTATTCCCTGAAACATTCTGGTATACATCTGGTATACCCGCTTGACACCACCAACATTTCTCTTTCCTTTCTCACTTGCCAGTCTGTGCTTTGATCCCTTCTGAACAAATTTTACAAACCTGTGCAGGGTTTGCTTTCTTCTCCATCACTGGGATCTTCTATACAAAATGCCTTCCCTACAGTCTGTTATTGATTGGACTATTTATAGGCTTAGTTTCCTTGTGTGATTTTTTTCATAAGAGACTCGACAACCTGTAGAAGAAATATCTTCAGACTACATTTTTTTCCTGTCTTCAACATTTCTTGTCTGCTTCTACAGTACATATGCATTTGTGAGACACATCACAAACATGTGAAAAAACAACTTTTTCCACCATTTGAACTGCTTCCTGCCAAATGGACAGTAAGCAACCATCAGATCAGAATGATCCACTTCTGTTTTATAAGTATTGTAGTCCAACACTACATCTGGTTTCATTTTGTTGATGCAGCCCTGTTTAGTATGCACTGACACTTCTGACATCGTGGCCTTGTGACAAGTTGAAAGCATCAACACATCCCTTGTATCTTTCCACTTCAAGCAAAGTTAAGTGTTCTTGCCTCATAAAAATCATTTCCCCTCTCTTTATCTTCTTTTTCACAATGGTATCTTTGGGAATGTCTGTCCTGTTAGGCATCTATGTCCCCACTCCAGTGATAGTCTTTTTCCACAGGTGGTCAAATACTGCAGGAGAGTAATATCTGTCCTTGAAGATAGTATGGGCTTTACTGAAATATTTTGAAAGTAGTCTGTCTAAGAGTGGTATAACACCACTCTCTTTGGATCCTTTTCCCATGTACAATTATAAGTTCAAGCAATAGCCAGTCTTTGCATCACATACCATAAATAATTTCACACCATATTTATCAGGTTTATTTCTCATATAAACTCTGAAATGAATTCTTCCTCTGAACCCACACATGCCTTAATCAATAGTCAATTGTTGGGAGGGAGCATATGATAACTGACATGCTCGAACCATACTGTCATAAAACATTCTAATTTTGAATAGTGGGTCATAATTCTGTTGCCCTTTAGGTTTGTAATTTTCATTATGGTTCAAGTGCAAGTTTGACAGAATTGCTTTGAATCTGTCCATGCTCATTATGCTAGGAGCAAAGGATGAAGAAAGCATGTAATTTGTCGACCAATAATCATGCAATGATGACTTTTTCACAAGAAACATGTGTAAAATAATAGCAAGAAAAGAATAAATGTCATTCAGCTTCACAGGCTGCCACTTAGCAAATAAACTGTTTGTATTTAAAGAGTTATTCCTTCTCATTTTATTGAAGATACTTGCTGCATATATATTAGTTTCAGTTTTGATTGTTTTCTTCTTCTTCTTCTTCACGAATGGATCACTTAGGACCACGCGTAATCAACATTTGTTGGCCTTCCTTTTCACCCAGCATTCCTTCATAAGCAACGAATGGGCCAGCTTTCATTGTGTACACAACGTATGTCGGTTAGTTTTTCTCTCTCTTCTTCCTCAAAACCCAGTATGTTTGTGATTTTTCTGATTTTATTTCTGTCATGTAGATTTGGAGACCCTAATTCTCTCAGGTCTTTTTCCATGTATTTGTACCAGTTCGGTCTTGTAGTTTTGTTCTTTAAAAATGTATGGATTTTGTGTGTTAACTTGTTTCAGTGCATTCTTTCTAAATGCCCCATGAATTGGATTCTTCTCATGCACATTGTGTCTGTTATTTTGGAGATATTTTTATATACTTCTGCATTGGTTTTTGGATAATGCACACCATCTTTAGTTCTTGGTCTTAGGATTTTCCTCATTATTTCACTTCTAATTCCCCTTTTAGTGTTCTGTGTTGAAGGTTTAGTGTCTCAGATGCGTAGAGAGCTTCGGGTTCAATTACTGTTGTGTAGTATTGTATTTTGCAGTTTCATGAGAGACTCTTTTGTTGTAAATGTTTTTTGGTAACTGAAATGCCGTCTCCATTTTCTGGACTCTTGATCTGACAGATTTCTTTTCATTACAATTTTCTGCAATCCATTCACCTAAATATTTAAATTCTTTTATTCTAGAGATGTAGTTATTACCAATTTTGAGATCATAAGGTGCATCTTTGATGTCAGTCATAAATTTTGTTTTTTCAAATGAAATTTGTAATCCTATTTTTGCTGGCTGCTCTTCTAATAATTCTAGCTGTTTCTGTGCATCGGTTATGTCTTGGGTGATCAGTGCCATTTCGTCAGCAAATGCTAAACAGTCTAATTCTATGATTATATACTTGATTGTTTTCATAATTTCATCTATCATAAAAACACTGAAATTATCGTAAGCGCTTGAGTTTCCATTTATTTGTGCAGTAACTCCACTATGTTCCCCAAAAACAGGAACATCCAGCAAAACATTGTCTCCTGTCCACACTGTATCTTCGTCTTCATTTCGAGAGCGCTGTAACTTTTTGGGTGTCAGAGGAGTTTCAAATTCAGTGGCAATTTTAAGGCAATACTCTTGTTCACTTATTTCATCAGCATTGCTATTCTCTGTGTATTACAATATATTTATCTTAGCAGTGTTAACTGTTGTATACACACAAAGAGAAAACCAAATAAAACCTCAGTAAACACATATTTTTAACTTCAACAACTTACCAACAGTAAATGTTTCATTATTATCTGAAATATTTTCCTGTTCTTCAATATCTCCTTCAGAACAGAATCATCTACAACTTCTGCTTCTAGAAGAGCTAAAATACCTTCATCCTTCAGTCTTTCACACATGATATAGCTAATTCGCTTAGAAAACAATCATGCACACTTGCTGTCACTAGATTATTAAAACAGAAACTAACTGTGATGATAAAATATACCAGACATCAATTCCACCTGATATTCTAAATGTTCGTTTTGTCAGTCCTCAATCAGGTGACAGCATAATGGAGAATGTGAGTAAGGTAGAGGCACTGCTGCCAGAAATGAACAGAAAGCAGACAGACAGCTTTCACTGGACTTGTGTAACTGAGAAGATGGTCAATGAATCAATAGCTAAGCTCAGTAATTCTATAGCAGAGGATTACTATTGTCTCTCAAATTACAGAAATCAAATTGTAACACCACTGACTAAAATAATCAACAAAATTTTAAATGAAGGTAATTATCGAGAATGTTTAAAAATATCTGTAGTTAAACCAGTACATAAAAATGGAGATATAGCATCACCAGATAACTATTGATCAATATCACTTACACCCATGACATAAAAAATAATAGAATATTGCATGCATAAACAGATGAGTCAATACTTTGAACATAATGATATACTCACCTCCTCACAGTATGGTTTCAGATACAGCATTTCTACAGTCAAAGCAGTTGAGATAATGGCAGCAAAAATATACAATTGTTTTGAAAATAAAGATATTATCTGTGCAACACTGTTGAACCTCAGGAAAATGGTCTCTCACAATATTCTCATAGAAAAACTCTACCACTACAGAGTGAGAGAGAATGCTCTATGCCTAATGCTGTCATACTTGGACAACAGAAAACAGTTAGTTAAGGTAAATAATCAAATGTAAGAATGTCTCCCAGTTGTAAAGGGCATAACTCAAGGATCAGTTCTTGGACCTTTCCTTTTCATTATTTATATAAATGATTTACCTGCAGTTGTACCATGTGATGCAGTGCTATATGCTGATGACACAACACTCATCACATGTGATACAAATCTTGAAAATGTGCAACACAGCATGGCAGTGGCAATGGTGAGGTGCACTACTTGGTTTGAGGCAAATGTACTGCAGAAGAATGATAGTAAAACTGAAACTATTGTATTCAATCTGAATGCTCCCAGTCATGATAACAAAACAGTAAAATTATTAGGTTTTCATATAGATCAAAAGCACAGCTGGGATACCCACACAGGGAAGATACGTGGCAAATTGGCACATGCCATGTATATTCTGTACAAGCTGAGGAGCAGTGTCAGTAAAGAACTTCTGTTGTAGTACATGCATATTTTGCATTTTTCCATTCGTATACTATTATGGGGCAATTCCATAGGCTAAAAATTAGTGTTTAAATGGCAAAAGAAAGCCATAAGATGCATAGCAGAACTTAGCCCATATGAATCACGTCGAGATTATTTTAAGAAACTAAATATAATGACAGTGCCTAGCCGGCATATTTACAACTGCCTTGTCTTCATTAAAGAGAATCTGAGTAAATTTGACTTAAGCAGAACAGTTCATGACCGTAAGAAGCGGACATACAATTAATATGCCATATGCTAGGCTTGCAAAGACACGTAACAGTTACAAATATCTTCGTCCTGTGTACTTCAAAAAATTACCTGAAAATGCCTACACAGTGCCAGTAAATAAATTTAAAAGTAGTTTTATGAGGTGGATCAAAAGTAAAGTAATTTACTCTGCTCAAGAGTTCCTTGAGTATGTGACAAATGACCCACTTTCCTTATGAGAATGAACTATAAATTAACTGCAAACTATACATATGCCACACTGTGCAACTATTTTATTACTGTTTCATGTACTTATTATTAATTATCTGTTTGATTATTTATTTGTCATTCACTGAACTCTGTAGTTCATTTATCTTGTAATTGATCTAGTAGGAAACTTCTTGTTGTTATTGACATTAGCACAAATATGTATTGCATCCAGCTTGGATTATTATATTGCAGTTAATAACATTTGTCATGTCAAAGTTTATATTATTATTATTGTTATTATAATTATGTTAGTACTGAAGATACTAATTGCATGTAAATATGCTCAACGGTGGAATAAAACATTTGCATTTATTTGTAGATACAAATGCGAAAAACGCAGGAATTTTTGAAGTCAAAATTCACGCTACATGATGCAAAAAGTTTAAGAAACACTCAACAGATGACAGCACATGATGCAGGAAGCTCAACAGACACAATAACATGTGATGGAAACTCTACCAAATTAGAAGGCAGTGAAAATTCTGCAGCTGACTGCCATCCGAGTCGCACTTGGGCTCTGGACAGTCAGCAATACCAATAAGCCCAAGTCACACTCGGGTTCCATCTAGAAAGTCTTAAAAGCCCACTCTTGATGGAAATACAAGGTGTGGCAATTAAATAACAAAATTGCCCACTTCCAATAATGTAACCACCTGGGAGTAGGTTGGTATTGGATTGCAGTTGACCTTGAACCTTCAAGATCAATCACCATCTGTTTCATCTTTATATTTGATTTAGTTTGCTTTTGAGCCTTGTTAGTATAGGATGTTGTTCTGTAGTAGTCCATGAGAATGGTGAACTTAAAAACTGAACACTGCATTAACTTCAAATTCCTGATGAAATTATAAGTCACCAGCAGTATGTTTTCTATTTTAAAGGAGGTGTTTGGTAATAATCCTTGGGTTTTTGAATTGCACAAATGATTTTCAGAAGGTTGCAGAGGGGTTGAAAGATGATAAACATTCCATTCAGTCTGAGAGCTCAAGAACTGAAGGAAATGTTCATAAAACTAATGAAATTGTGTGGAATGACTGATATCTGAGCATTCAGATGATTGTGGACCTGCTGAACAAAATCAAAGAGACAGCAAGACCAATTTCGTATGATGAATTACACATGACAAAAGTTTGCACAAAATTGGTTCTGAAAAACCTCTCTCAGGAACAAAAAGACTACTATTAGAAGAATATTTGCTCTGGTGTCACAGAATAGTTCAATGGAGAAGTAGACATGCTCACACGTGTCATGATATGTAATGAAACATGGATCTTTCAGTATGTCTCAGAAACAAAGTATCAATCAATGCATTGGAAGACTCCCACATTGCCAAGAATGAAAAAAGTACAGATGAGCAACTTGAAACTAAGGCAATGCTGGTAGTTTTTTCTTATATCAGGAAATTTATCATGATTGAATGGGTGCCTGAGGTCAAACCATTAATCAGAAATACTACTAGGATGTCCTAAAACAGAGACAAGGGCATTGTCAGGAGTGTCCCAGGGAACTGTGATAGGACTGCTGTTGTCTCTGTATACATAAATGATTTGGCAGATAGGGTGGGCAGCAATCTGTGATTGTTTGATGATGATGCCATGGTGTACAATAAGGTGTTGAAGCTGAGTGACTGCAGGAAGGTACAAGATAACTTAGACCAAATTTCCAGTTGGTGTGATGAATGGCAGTGAGCCCTAAATGTGGAAAAATGTAAGTTAATGTGGATGAGTAGGAAGATCAAACATATAATGTTTGGATACAGTATCACTAGTGACGTGCTTGACACAGTCAAGTCATTCAAATATCTGTGCATAACACTGCAAAGTGATATGAGATGAAACGAGCATGTGAGAACTATGGTAGGTGAAGGTGAATGCTCAACTTTGGTTTATTGGGAGAATTTTAGGAAAGAGTAGTTCACCTGTAAAGGAGACCACATATGGAACACTGGTGCAACCTATTCTTGAATATTGCTTGAGTGTTTGGGACTCATACCAGGTCTGATTGAAGGAAGATATCGAAACAGTCCAGAAGTGCGCAGCTAGATTTGTTACCAGCAGGTTTGAACAACGTGTAAGTGTTATAGAGATGCTTTAGGAACTCAAATGGGAATCCCTGGAGGGAAGGTAAACAACGTTTTGAGAAACATTATTGAGAAAATTTAGAGACCTGTCATCTGAAGCTGATTGCCAAACGATTTTATGCTGCCAACATACATTGTGGGTAAGGACCATGAAGATAAGATTGAGAAATTAGGGCTCATATGGAGGCATACAGACAGTCATTTTTCCCTCGCTCTATTCACAAGGGAAACAGGAAAGGAAATGAAAAGTAGGGGTACAGGATACGCTTTGCTACACACTGTACCGTGGCTTGCAGAGTATCTATGTAGATGTAGATGTAGAAGTAGAAAGTCCAGATTTGGGGAAGAATAAGGCTTGGATTCTGAATCAGGACCACACACCAGCCCACAGTGCCATATCTTTGAAACAGTTTTTAGCAGACAAGTGTATTCCTGCGCTCAGACATCCTCTGTATCCACCAGATACACCTGTGACTTTTATCTGTTCCGAAAAATGAAAAGTGCATGGAAGAGAATGAATTTTCAGTTTGTTGAATAGACGAAAACAAAAATAGTAGAGTTGTCAAATGGAGTGAGAATGGATGACCTACAGCATTGCTTTGAACAATGGAAGAGATGTATGCAGCAGTTTATAGATAGCACAATGGTGTATGTCGAAGAAGATAAAAGCTAATTGTAAATCTGTTTGCAATATGTCACATTCCTGACATCAGTCTCATTATTTAATTGCCACAGTTCATTTATTTTATCTCCTGACATCAGTCTCATTATTTAATTGCCACAGTTCATGTACTTTATCTAATAGCAACACATAGACCTGACCTCTTTGTGGATTTCCACGTGTATCTGGCATCAGTGAGCATGATGCAGTTGTAGCAGTAATGATTAGAAAGGTATGAAGAGCAGCTAAAACAAATAGAAGGATTCATATTTTCAACAAACTAGATGTGGGAGGAGTACCAGTTTATCTGCCAGCAAAAAAATCACAACACTTATCATGTAGTAGAACCATGGATCAGATTTAGAAAAGTAGTTGAACATGCACTTGACTGATATGTACCTAACAGAATAGTTCATGATGTACACTGCAAAGAAAATTCTAAAGAAGGAGAGGCTACTACAGAATATATGTAAATCATGACATACGGAGATGCTGAATGAAATACATTTGGCTGCCATGAAAGCAAAGCATGAAGCCTTCAATGACTACCATAGCGGAATATTATTGAAGGATCTCTCTCACAAAACCCAAAAAAATTGTGGTTGTTTGTAAAAGCTATTCATAGTGGCAGATTTGATGTCCAGACACATCACGGGCAAGAGAGCGACTGAAACTGAAGGTAGAAAATAAAAAGCAGAAATGCCTAACTCTATTTTCAAGTGTTTCTTTACAAATGAAAATCCAAGGATATTGCGCCAGTTTAATTCACACATCTCTGAAAAGGTGAATGACATAGATATTAGTGTCAATGGTGTTGAGAAACAGTAGAATCCATTAAAACTAAACAAATATCCGTGATCTGACTGGCTCACTATCAGATTTGAAGCTGAGTTATCTCTCCTTTTAACCATAATCCTCTGTAGATCCCTCAAACAAAAACCTGTGCCTAGTAGTGGGAAGAAAGCACAAGTCACTCCAATCTACAAAAAGGGTAGTAGAAGTGATTCACAAAACTACTGTACATTGTCCTTGACATCCATTTGTTGTAGAATCTTAGAACAAATTCTGAGGTCAAATGTCATGAGAAGTCTTGAACAAAATGATCTCCTTCATACCTGCCAGCATAGATTACAAAAACAGAGATCTTGTGACACACAACTCATATTTTTCTCATTACAACCTGAATACCATGGACCAAGACAATCAAGTAGATGGAATATTTCTCAGTTTCCAAACAGCATTTGACACAATACCCCCATCTACACTTGTTATTGAAAGTATGGTCATATGAGGTAGCAAGCAAAATTGGTGACTGGATTTTTTGTCAGGGGCGATGCAGCATGTTATCTTGGATGGGAAATCATCAATGGATGGAGAATTAACTTCCAGTGTGGCCCAGGGAAGTGTGCTGGGATCCTTGCTGTTCATATTGTATATCAGTGATTTTGTGGACAACATTAATTGTAACATACAGGAGTTTTCTGTAATGAAGTAGCCTATTATCTAAGAAAAGCTACATACTTATTCATTGATATCTTCATAAGATTTCAAAGTGGTACAAGGATTGGCAACTTACTTTAAATTTTCACAAACATAAAAATGTGTAATTTGGTATCAACAACTCAAAGCTGTTATCAGCCAACTCATAAAAACACCTGGGTGTAACACTTCATAGGGATATGAAATGGAGCAATCACATAGGCTGTCACAGAACAGCAGGTGGCAGACTTCAGTTTATTGGTGGGATACTATGGAAATGCAATCATTCTACAAAGGAGAGTGCCTAAAAACCACTCATGCAACCCAACCTGTGATATTATAAGTGTTCGGGACATGTGTCAAATAGTACTAACAAGGAGTATTGATAAAATACAGACAAGGGCAGCACAAATATACACAGATTTGTTTGACACATAGGAGAATTTCACAGAGATGCTGAAGAAACTGAACCAGCAGACTCTTGAAGATGACTGTAATATCAATGAGTCACTGTTGGAATCGGCCAACTCATACAGATGCATGAGTGTAACAGTTTGTAGGGATATGAAGTGGACTGATCACATAGGCTAAGTCATGGATAAGGCAGGTGGCAGACTTTGGTTTATTGGTAGAATACTGGGGAAGTGCAAATGAGTCCACAAAGTAGATTGGTTAGAAATCATTCATGTGACTGGTTCTAGAATATTGCCCAAGTGTGTGGAACAGAATTGGAAGACTCTTGAAGATAGGACATAAAGTATCACAAAAAAGTCTGTTAATTAAGTTTCAAGAACTGGCTTTAAATGATGAGTCTAGGAATATACTATAATCCCCTAATTGCTCACAAAGGGATCATGAGAATAAGATTAGATTAATTGCTGCACACACAGACATTCAAAAAATCATTCCTCCTGCACTCTGTATGTGAATGGAAGTGAATGGAATAAGGAGGAACCCTAATAACTCATACAATGGGATGCAACCTCTACCTCTAGCTTGAAAAAGGATTCATCTGAAAGCTAGTGAAGTTTTCATTCTTTTTTGTGTGCATTTCTGCTATTTGGTGAGTGGTCATATTTACTGCTAATTTATTTAGATTCTGCCCAGTGATTCCTATGTGATATTTATAAAACTTAAAAGTATAACTGAACAGTGAAATCAATGTTCAGTTTTTCATTTATACAGTCCCATATGAGAGCATTCTTGAGCCATTGCCATTTCTTGTTTGTATTAGTGATGTGACAAAGCCACAAAACTCAAAATTAATGAACTATGCTGATAATATCTTCTTTCTTACTTAGAACTGTACTGAACAATTAGCAATTCAAAACAGTAAAGAAACCTTTGGTCCAATCACAGTATATTTTATCATGAATAAATTCACATTGAATAAGGATACAACAGCTGTGATGAAATGAATTTTACATTATAATCCCTCCCAAGTGTGTGTAAATATCATATCATCCTCTTCAAAAAAATTATTGACATACATTTTTAGGCATTGCAATGATTGACATCATACAGTAAATGAACAGAGCACCTGTAAAAATATTAGCTGCAATATTTACTTATTAAAATGTCTGACAACCATAATAATTCTTCCTGTCCAAAAACAAATCTACTGCCAAAGAACACACTTACATTTGCAATTTGAGACTAAGAGTCAAGGTAGGGCACTGGCAGTCTACTGTCTCAAGCCCCAAAAGATGGTTGTTAGAATTGCTAAGAACTATTCGATTAAGTGTAATTTACAAACTGTGTACTATTTGTATGTTTTTAGGATAAATATGTTTGTAAAAGAGAATGTATCACATAAAAAAATGAATAGTAACATTAATTATCACAATACATGAACAAGATATGATTATCATAATATATCTGAGTTATGAAAAAGCTAGAAATCTCAGCCCATTAGTTTCTGCAAGACATTTCTTTAACAGGTGGCCTAATGATACAAAGCAACACCAGAGAAGTATTTAAGGCCAAATTGAAATAGTTATTAATTAATATATTTTTAAAATTGCTCCAAGATTTCTAAACTTCATTTCTAAAGTACTATTTTTGCATTTTATTCAGTTACAGTACATTAGTGGTAGTAAATATTTATTTAATGGTATGTAATGTGGTTTTTTTACATTTAACTAACATAAATATACAAAAAAGATGATAAAGTGAAGATTGTACATATTATTACGGGAAAATGAAGATTATTATCATCATTTTAAAAATGAGTCAAACATATGGAAAAAGACATACTGAGCAAAAGTGATGCAGATTTAAATTGCTTATCAGTTACATATTTCAAAAAGCTACAATATACCATTTGCATGAACTCTACTCTACAATAAGCAATTCTATTGCTTAATTTTACTGTCTTGTACATTACACTTACCTCATATGCTTCCTTATGAAGAGGACCAATTGTAGCCTGAGAGAGAGCATGAAGAACACGTGGAGTGCAGTTTGCAGGGCCAGCACTCATCATATACTTGTATGGGATAATCAGTGGTTTTCGGAGCCTGTCTGGGGGTGGTATTGTGCACTCCATGGTGGGAAGGAGTGGATCGCTGTGTGCTGGCAACAGAACTGACTGCTCTACACAACAGCTGAGCAGCTACTGCCCAGTTGCAGAAATAGTGCCTGCTGATAGGACAAGAGCAGATTTGTCCTTCAGATAAGACCCATTCTTTTCTGCCTTGCATCCAAGAAGATTAAGATAAGGAAAATGTGAAATTTAATGCTGACAAATGGTTGATGAGCTCTACGTTATCATAAGTACATGCACACTTTGTAATCAGTGTTTGTTAAGTACCATCTAAAAACAAAAACAGATTGTATTTAAAGATCATACTCTCATGAACTAACTTCAATTTTCAGTATCTTCAATTCATTTTCAGCAACAATTTGTGACACTGGTAGAAATTTACCTCCAGTATAACTGAAAAACAAGTGTACATAAAAGTAAAATGAAAACAACATAGGAAGAAAACAAATTAATTCGCATGACTACTGTAAAATCTGCACAAGGAAAGCATGGCTATCAACCTACATTTGTACTCACATTAGCAGCACTGTAACATAATAGGTTTTCCTTAGAAAATGATGGAAGGCTCCCTAAAAATAGCCATATTTTATATTTAATCAATAAATTTCAACTGTTTTCTGCATTTTCCCAAAGTAAAATAATATTATAGAGTTAAGAATACTTGGACTTCCGTGACATTTCAGTTACACACAGCTGATTTTTAGAAGATAAGATCTAGACCATATCTTGCAAATTATATTTCTAGAAACCTGCAAAAAATTGTTTTCAGTAGGAACAACTTCCAATGGAAACACTACAAATACAGAACTGCTCCAAATGTCAGAACAGTATTTTCTTTCTTCAGAGAGGTAAAAGGTATTGTTTGGTTGAGGTTGCAATGGGATGAGAGCTCATGTGATTCAGAGGAGGTTATGTGGAGGCAGAGAGGTAAGAATGAATGAAAAAGTATCAGTAAGAGTACCGAGATAAAAGCACTGTGTCAGCTTCAGTTTGCAAGTGATAGAACAGGCAGAGTTAGAAGTAAAGCAGTGTTCAAGAGGAAGGGCAAATAAAACGTGGAAATAAATAATGTAATTAAGGAATAGAAAGAGAAGTGGAAGAGAAACAAGTAAAAGGTAGAAAGAAAGGTATATAAACAAGTAATTGTTATCATTTCAACAGGCGCCATATATAAAAGTTAGGTTGGATAAATGCTAACAGAAACTGGGAAAGGAGGAGGGACAGTGCAGAATGAGAGGATATGTTGGAGGAAAAGTCCACATCTCAGTGGTTTGGGGACACTAGTGCTTCAAATATAAAGGGAGATAAAAGTCTAATAATTGTGAGGGATTGCATCATTGTAGTAGAGGAACAAACAGAAAGCAGAGTTATAGAAGAACATTGGCTCAGTGACTGCAATGACAGAGGAATAAGATCCCTTGAGTTCTGTAATAAATTTCAGTTACAATATAAAATATTGCGTTCAAAATTTATGAGAGGAAGCAGTGTAATTGAAAAAGGCCAAGTGACACTGCAAGAAACCAGCTGGCTTACTCCGTGGTAAGGCAGAGATCAAAAAACCAGATACTCAGTTGTTAGGCTTATCAAGGGCATGTAACAATTTAGTAATGATGAAGAGTAGGGCGAAGTTTAAGAGAATCATCTGAATAATCAATATATGATGAAGTGGGATATTGCCATACTTACATGTTTGTGGCTAGAACCTCCCATTGGGTAGATCAGTCTCTTGATGCAAGTGCTTTTAGTTTATGCCACTTTGGCAGCTTGTGTGTTGAACTAAAGTACTGAGTAATGATGTGTGCATAAAGTTCTGTGAGGCTGTGCTTATCAGAATGCTGAATATCACACTAAGTAGTTGAGCTTAGGAGAAATACTTCAACTGATCAGAAAAAGGAGGAATTACAAAAATACTCAGGAAAAGAAACTAATACAGCAATATACATCACTTAGGAAGAAAAAGCAATTGGAAGAGTGAGGCTGTCAAAGCAAAATGAGTGCTAAAAACATGTCAAATTGACAAGGAAATGGTTGTCAGAAGAACAAATCCTGGACATAGAAAAGCCAAATTAACTTCTGGAGATTCCTGAGGGTATTTTTGTTCCATCATTACAACTACAGCTTTTGGAGAGTATAAAGGCAAATGTGCCAACAATGAGAGTGCAAAAGTGATTTCCATCTTAAACAAAAAGGAGTTTGAAGATAAGTGGAAAGAGTACCTACAATGAGAAGGAGACATAATCTAATGGCACAGTAGAAGATGAAATTAGAGTCAATTTGGAGTATGTACAGGAGTAGAGTCAGAGAAGAAAAGAGCCTGGAAGACTTACAGTCAAATAATACAGGATACGTAAATAGCATACTTTCAGAATTTCAGCAATCATTGTGGAAAGTGGCAGCCAAATGTTTAAATTTAATATGTAGGATCTATAGGTCTGGAGATGTGCCATATGACTTAATAGAAAATCCAAAGATAACAAGAGCAGAGAAATTTGAGAATTATCATAAACACATCTTGACAGCTCATGCTTTCAAATTGCAGACAAAAATACTATACTGAAGAATGGAAAATAAAATTAGGAGAATTAAATTAGCTTTGGGAAATGTAAGGGCATCAGAGAGACAGTTCTCATGTTATACTTGATAATGGGAGCAAGATTTGAGAAAAGTAAAGACACTTTCGTAGAATATATTGTCCTAGACAAAGCTTATGACAATATCAAATGGTGAAAGTTGTTTGAAATAACCAGAAAATACATAGGGGCACACACTACAGAAAAGGGCATGTAATATGCAATGTATATCAGAGCCAAGAAGGAATAATGAATATGGAAATATGTGCTTGCATTACAAAGGGCATAAGGCAGAGCATGATGATCCTGGGCCACTATGATAAATGACAAAGCTGCTCCTCCACCATAAAATGACCATTTTGCAATTATTTGTTAGCAGATATAGCAAATATTATAATTTTATAATTAAGTTAAAGAGAAATGAAGTGTTATTAAAAAATAATACGTAAAGAAACAATGTTGATGTAAAGTATTGCACACATCATATTAAACATAGCATTGTATTAAATAAATTACAAACTGGCCAAACTTCCTAAAGAAAGTGAAATTAAAACAAAATTTATATCTTGTTATTTAAGGCAACTATTGTATAAATGAGATACAAAAAATAACAGATTATAATGCACTCCTCATAAATTATTAATACTGCAAAAATTATTAATTAGGAATAAAACTGCTATAACTATGAGGAAAAGAGTTAACAAGGCCTTGGCACAGAAATAAACAAACATACAAGGAAGCAGATTGTATAACAAACTACCGGTAAAGATAAAAGAAATAAAAAAATTGTCTTCATTTAAAGAAGCAGTATTCAAATTTTTAATGACCAACTGCTATTATAGTGTAAAAGAATACCTGGAATAGCTTCATACTAAACAATTATATTTATGTACTCTGTGCCAACAGTAATTTTTATCTGACTGTTGCTATGATCTAAATAAATAATATGTACAAAAGTGCTAGAATTGTATGTGTTATATCTAAATATCAACTGTGTATTCCATGTAAAAAGTATTTCTCATACATCAATGTAAATAATCAAAGTTGTACATGCTATTTCAATGTGGTCTGATGTTATGTAGTCTACTATGCACATCTGTATTTTGTATAGTATTGTTCACCCTATATGTGTGTATATATATACTATGTATTTTTTGACGAAATCCATGCAATGTAAATTGTCTCTGGATGAATAAACTACTACTACTACTGCTACTACTATTACAATTTTGCTTGGGTTCCCTTGTTTTGAGTGAATCAAACTCACTGATTATGTCACTGAAGTCCAAAATCAAGCTTAACAGCTTGAGAAATGCAGCCGATGACCACTGACAGTCCATAGATTTACATAAGGATTCAACATAGATGAACAGAGCAGAGCTGTCTAGAGGCACAATAAGTATCAACTCCTGTAATATTATTAATCGGGCATTCAAAGCTTATTCTTAAACTATTTTTAATTTACAAGGCAGATCATATCAGTCAAAAGTATTGATTGGAGGGGCAAGCAAACCACGTATCCCACTCAAACTTTTTGTTTGCTCCCTCCACCATCATGTCTTCTTCCAGTTCTTAGTCAACAAAAAATCAGATGCATTTAGAGAAATAGAATATTTGCCTCAGCACCCAGTCATATACTTTTGAGATACTACAATACAGTAGCACAGTAGTAGGAAGAACACTCTTGCTGAAAATAAGCAAGCTCTGTAGTTCTCAGCTGTGTGAACAAAGCACAGTGTTGTGACACAAACTATGTTAGTGATAGGAATCTATTTGGTAGCAATCATTTCTAGATGATAATACTACAGTGTGACAACATCATGTGTTTTCAAACATGGACCAAGATGAAAATACAAACACTTAGGGTAGGAGAACTCACAAATATGTCGTGGTTAATTCTTAAACAATCTTTCTTTCCTGTTTTCTTCTGGAATGAAAAGAAAATTTCAGAAGTGGGATTAAAATTCAGGGTGAAAGAACATCAATGACAAGAGCCACTGATGACATTCCTGGCCTCTATTAAAATGAGGAAGAAACACAGGTCCCACAAAATCGGATGGACAGTCAGTTGAGATTAGAGTGTGGAATGAGAGTCAACAAAAGAAAGGTCAAAGTATTAAGAAGTATCAAAAATGAATGAGTGATAAATGTGAAATTGTGGGACACATAGTAGATCAAGTAAAGGAATTGTGTTACCTTGGATGCATAATGATACATGACAGAAGAAGCAAGGAGAATGTAAGAAGCACATTAGCATGTATGTTTGGAAGTGAATTGTGGACTGTGGCAAAAATGGAAGAAAGGAATCACATCATTGAGATGTAGTGTTACAGAAGAACTCTGAAAATTAAGTGGGCAGGTAAATTAAGAAGTGAGGAGGTTGGCTGGAGGATTGGCAAGGAAAGGAATGTATTGAAAATACAAATTAGAAGAAGGGATAGGAAGGTAGGGCATGTTTTGAAACATCAAACTTCCTTGATACTAGAGGGTGTTGTAGATGGCAAAATTCTAATGTGGTGTTACTCTGAGATCAAACCAGTTGATATACTGATGCAATATACAAGTAATATATGGCAGACAATTTAAATGGGCTCTGTGGTATAGCAGACACTGAGATCACCTCAGCCATGCTGTAGAGCATGCTTAGCGGCAGTATACTGCACATCAACCAATCAATCAATCTCTTTATTCATCCGTTAACAATATACATTGTATGGATGTAGTCAATTACAATATAGTTTCTTATATTTAATTTGTTTCAAAAACTTGGATAATAAATACAAATATGTTATATTAATATATATAAATAATATTACTTTTTCATATTCAGATATTCTTCAATGTTATAAAAACTGTGTTAGTAAAAATTGTTTAAGATCTACCTCAAATTTATGAAATTCTTTAATTTTCTTTATTGTAGAAGGCAATGCACTAAAAAGTATTTTGGGCTGGTAGTTTACACTTTTTTGCCAGAGTGTTCCTTTGTGGGTGTCTCTGTGAAAATCATCCCTGTTCCTTGTTTCATGGTTATGAACCTGATTATTTAATGTTGAAAATTCCTAGTGAGTTTTCAGAAAGCATACACATTCATAGATGTATAAGCTAGGAAGAGTCATTATTTTAAATTCTTTAAATATTTCCCCACATGACACTATGCAGGGAACCCCTTTCATTATTCTAATAGCCCTTTTTTGAAGATTGAAAGCTTGTTTTGCCATACCTGTATTTCGCCAGAAGATCATACCACATCTAAGCAAACTGTTCATGTAAGCATAATAGGCACACAGCAATGATTCAATGTTGCAACATTCCTGAAGCATTCTTAGCACATAGCAGCATTTACTTAATTTTTTACTCAAAACTTCAAGTGCGCATCCACCCATATACAGAGGAATTTTGTGTATGGAGCTTGTGCAATGACATAGTTCCCTAACTCAGCTTTTACTCTTCTTCTAGCTTTACTTTTAATATTACTGAAATTCATCAATAACGTTTTATCCTTATTTATGATCAAAGGATTATCACTAAACCATTTTACTGTCTAATTTATTGTCCTAGAGACACTCTGCTGTAGATTATCAAAAATATGGCTCTGAGCACTATGGGACTTAACATCTGTGGTCATTAGTCCCCTAGACTTAGAACTACTTAAACCTAAGGACATCACACACATCCATGCCCGAGGCAGGATTAGAACCTGCGACCGTAGTGGTCGCGCGGTTACGGACTGACGCGCCTAGAACCACTCGACCACCGTGGCCGGCGCTGTAGATTATCCTCAGTGTATCCTTTTATAAAAATGCTAGTGTCATCAGCAAACTGTCAGAATGGTTGGCAAATTGTTTATGTACACTAAGAACAGCAGAGGGCCTAACACAGAACCCTGGAGCACTCCATAGCTATTTTTTTTTTTTAATCTGAAAGATATGCTTTGCCTTCATGACATATTTGTACTTTCTGTTGTCTGTCAGAGAGATAAGACTTGAACTATTTGACCCCAATGTGGTCAGTTCTTCAGTGGCTGAGGGTCGAGTAGTTAGTATACAGAGAAACTACATCAAGAGTGACAAGTAAGGTTTCAGTTTGAAGAGGGGTGAGATGGGCTTGAGACACACAAGCAAGTGCATGGTATGTTTTAGCTAAGATGAGAGTCTGTCTACCAGAGCTGAGCTATGTTTGATTGGAACTCTGATTCAGTGAAATAGTCAGGATGTGTATTTTGGGTAGTATTGTAGAGACACAAGCTGATCTGGGCTTTATGTCATAAAGCGGACCACTTTCAGTAGTGCACTGACCCAGACAATGACCAAAACCAGGAGGCTTTTAAGGTACATGACTTCAGCAGCCAAAACACAACAGACCAAGTCGGGCATGTACGAGGTGTGGCTAGAAAAAAACCGGACTAGTACTGGTGAAACAATAAAACGAATGCAATAAGGCTGAAAGTCGCGTGGCCTGTCACGTGACTCTCGCTCCGCCTACTGCTCGAGTTTCATCTGCCTCCTGCACTCAGTCTGCCCGTGGCGTCTGTTTTAAGTAGTTGACGTTTTGTCTGTGAGTCGGAAAATGTTGAGTGTACAGAAAGAACAGCGTGTTAACATCAAATTTTGTTTCAAACTAGGAAAATCTGCAAGCGAAACGTTTGTAATGTTACAACAAGTGTACGGCGATGATTGTTTATCGCGAACACAAGTGTTTGAGTGGTTTAAACGATTTAAAGATGGCCGCGAAGACACCAGTGATGACACTCGCACTGGCAGACCATTGTCAGCAAAAACTGATGCAAACATTGAAAAAATCGGTAAACTTGTTCGACAAGATCGCCGTTTAACAATCAGAGCAGTGTCTGAGTTAACAGGAGTTGACAAGGAAAGTGTTAGGCAGTTTCTTCATGAAAGTTTCAACATGAACAAAGTGTGTTCAAAAATGGTTCCAAAGTGTCTCACAATTGAACAGAAGGAACGCCGAAGAATGATTTGTTCTGACATCCTGGAAAACATTGAAAGTGATCCCACCTTCTTACAAAATGTTATTACTTGCGATGAATCGTGGTTTTTTACTTACGATCCCGAAACTAAACGCCAATCGATGCATTGGAAAACTCCTGGTTCTCCACGACAAAAAAAAAAGCACGAATGTCAAAATCGAAATTCAAGGCAATGATGATTGTTTTTTTGACATCAAAGGGATTGTGCACATTGATTGGGTACCAGAGGGACAAACAGTGAATCAGCATTACTACATTAGCGTCCTGGCTACCCTACGTGAGTGAGTACGGAGAAAACGGAATGATTTGTGGAGAAAAAAGTCATGGATCCTTCACCAAGACAATGCCCCAGCTCACAGTGCGTTGTCAGTGAAGACATTTTTGGCAAAACACAACATTCCCATCTTAGATCATCCACCCTACTCACCTGATTTGCCCCCCTGTGACTTTTTTCTTTTCCCTAAAGTCAAGTCAGCTTTGAAAGGAACTAGATTTGAGACTGTTGAAGCAGTAAAAGAAAAAGCGACGGAAGTAATGTATGGACTTACCGAAAATGATCTGCAGCATTGCTATGAACAGTGGAAAATTCGTATGGAGCGGTGTAGAGACCGAGGAGGAGAGTACATTGAAGGAGATAACATGAAATTGTAAATAAATGTTTTTTCCAGCATCAGTCCGGTTTTTTCTAGCCGCACATCGTATAAATACTGGCTGTCTGGCCAAACTGGTCATTAATTAAATCAGTAGTCTTCATTTGCCAGCCACCATAATGATGGCTTCCACTGTGAGAGCACTGCTCCTCTGTCATCACCTGACAGGACAGCCTACTAAGTGTTCCTGCTGCCACCTGATGGGCCAAGGATCGAACTAAGGCTTTCCAGCCACCAGTCCATTGAGGTATCCACCATCACAGCTGCCGCCAGCCAGATGCAAGTCTAGGTTTTGTGTTCAGTCAGCTGACCATCAGCAAGCCTCACTCACAGCGAAATTCAGTCAGCCAATGCCAACCCACAGGTGCGCCAGCGTCGCTGCACTGGTTGTCTTGCAAACAGCATAATGATACGAGTCACCTGCAGCAGCCTGTGATGCAGCAGAGCACCACAGGGAATGCTTAGCACACAACAATGCTCCACACACAGACCACCCTAACTATAGCAGCTACTGAGAACACTCATTGCTGAGGACCCCACGATCAACAACTGGCCATGCCATGGAACACAGACCCTGTGGATTGACACCAGGATGAGTGCACATCCCTGTAGTTGCACTAAGATTTTTGAAAGAATAAAGAGTTTAGATCCACACTATCTGTCTTGCTGTTGCCACCTCACATATCCGACAGTTCAAATGGTTCAAATGGCTCTGAGCACTATGGGACTTAACTTTTAAGGTGATCAGTTCCCTAGAACTTAGAACTACTTAAACCTAACCAACCTAAGGACATCACACACATCCATGCCCGAAGGAGGATTCGAACCTGCGACCGTAGCGGTCGTGTGGTTCCAGACTGTAGCGCCTAGAACCGCTAGGCTACCCCAGCCAGCACACATCTGACAGTCTTTGGTAGCTGTCACCAACCCGTCAAACCCAGATATTAGTTCTGCATGGTATTCTGATACCACAAAGAAGGCTCTCCCACTCCCCTCTCCATCCCCCCCCCCCCTGCCCCCCTCCCATCCCATAGCCATCACTTCTCACCAACCTAATATATTTTGGTATCAGAAGATGGATTGGCAAAGGTATTACAGTTTTGGCAATGCAAATAAGTAGCAGCATGAGTATTTTATAGCCACTGATGGCTGTTCCTTGCATTTGTCCTCTTACTACCGTCCTGTTCATCATTATGTCAGATATAGACTCGGTTATGTTACCTGGGAAGTACCCAAGAGATCAACCAATAGCATCATTTGTGAATACACAATGTAACCTACCAGGCCTTGTGGCCCCATGCACAGAATCGCACAATGTGGTACGCTAGATATGCTGGAATAAATGGCATTACACCATACAGAGTGGGAAGAGAGCTTGCTTGAGACAAAGAAAGCCTTGCGTACCAGGAAAGTTAGGCCAATGCAGATAGCAGGTGGTTGTAAGCGTAGTACTTTTCTAAATAGTGTTGATATGTGCATTATGAATTTAATGGTTCTCCAGCGATCTACGCTAGTAGATATGTGGTTTAACGTCCATATAGTGCCTGAGTCGCTTGTGAAGCTTGTTTCATACTTCCGATTTCTGTGCCGCACCCCTTCCTCTTGCCTTCACTTTCCAGTGACATACTTATAAATTGTGGTTCAATTCTCACAAAGTAAAACATCGATCAGTTTCGCAGACAAGATCTTGTGGCTTAGTAAATACGTCAGTGGTATTGCAGAGCTTATGAAGCTACTCTGGATGGCTCTCTCGGAGATGAGAGGAAAAGTTTGGGCATCAGTGATAGTTTTTCGATCGTTACAACCATAAACGTGGCTGTAGTGACTTTCTCACGGATTTATTTTTGTAAATAGTTCATGAGCTGTTCTTTCTGAGCTCGGTTTCTTATTTCTACGACCTAGTGATAAGGCAGTGATGAGGCATAATAGGTCGTTAAGGTAGCGTGTTATGTGAAGATGAGGTAATTGGAACGTAGAAGACGAGTGAAATTTTTTAATGTTAAGCTTAGAATCAAAGAGGAAAAATGTGGCTGAGAAGGATTTAATGTTAGTGGAAGTACTATCGTAGGATGCCTCCTGGATACTCACACTTCTGTTCCTGTTAGACGTTATGATGCAACTGCCAACACAGACTGAAAGGGAATTGTGGTTCAAAAAATGGTTCAAATGTCTCTGAGCACTATGGGACTTAACATCTATGGTCATCAGTCCCCTAGAACTTAGGACTACTTAAACCTAACTAACCTAAGGACATCACACAACACCCAGCCATCACGAGGCAGAGAAAATCCCTGACCCCGCCGGGAATCGAACCCGGGAACCCGGGCGTGGGAAGCGAGAACGCTACCGCACGATCACGAGATGCGGGCGGGAATTGTGGACTCCTCAGTGATGCAGAGAGTGGTGAATCAAGCAGCGAGTGAACCACGTAAGAAATCTTAAACATTGGTAGTGCAAGCTTGTTAACACATCCCTGCTATTTGTTCACATAACTAGTGCTTGTGACCGAAACTACACAGACCAGCCACATTAATGTGACTTCTTGTCAAAAGCCTGAATAACCATATTTTGCATTAAGGATGTGCAGGAAGAGAGTCGATAAGGTACTGAAAGGTATAGGCGGGGAGCCATGCCGGCTCCAGTTCTGTGGCCAGTTGCGCTAAATTTCTTGATTGAGGATGCATGGCGTGAACAGCCAGATCGAGGTGGTCTTCCAGATTCTCGATTGGGCTTAAATCCGGAGAGTCTGACGGCCGTGTGGTACGGATAACTCATCCTGGTGTCTTCAGACAACGAATGTACGTTGTGAGCTGTGTAACATGTATTGTTCTGCTGGTAGATGTCTTCATGCGAGGATAAAACAGACTGCATGTAGGGGTGGATATAGTCTGCAAGGGTAGATCTACAGTTGTGTTGATGCACTGTGCCTTCCAGAATGACAACTCCACCCAGGGAATGCCATGAAAACATTCCCCAGTCCATAACACTCCCTCCTCCATCCTGGATCCTTACAATAATTGTTGCAGGGCTGTACATGCCAAATGTCCATCAGTCTGATGGAGCATAAAACGAGAATCACTTGAAGAGGCCACCTGTCGCCATTGGCAAGTAAATTCTAGTCTTCGTCCTTGATGAACAGAATCAGCATGGCTGCATGAAACAGGCACTTGCATATGCAGCAACTTTTGCTGAGCTATTGAAGAGACGCTGCTGCTAGCCCTTCATTCATCTGGATGGCAGTTGCTCAAAAGCTGCACGTCTGTCTTTCCCAAACACATTTCCACAGCCATCATTCACCCCTGTTGCCTAAGGCCCGTGGTGCACCACAGTGCGTTGGCACTGGTTTTAGATAATGTCATTTTGCCACATATAGTATACTTAAACCATTGTGGAACATGAACAGTTTACAAACTTAGCCTTTCAGAAATGTTTCCACCCTTGGCCCAAAAGCCAATGATCGTGCTCTTTTGGACATCAGGTAAATTGCTCCATTTCTGCATTTGACAGTGACTGCGCTGTTTTCCATGTTTCCCCAACATACCCCTCACCGCTAGTGTTGCCACCTGCCATCTATGAGAGGTTATTGGACGTTGACATCGAACCATATACATGAGCTGTGGAAAGATTTGAAATATGTCTTGGTTTAGCTGTTAAAATGTTACAGAAGGACTCTTATAGATGTTGTGAGCCAAAGATTAACCAGACATACCCACAATGCACTGTAGAGAATTAACTAGTTCCACATTCAGTAATGGTCACAATTTGGTGGGCCAAATTCTTCAAAGAGGGGAAGAGTGTGGAGATACAAACATATGTAGATGGGCTCAATGCCATGAATCAGGAGACTTTGTGCCAACAAGTTGACCCATGCTCCAAAACATTCAGCTGATGCCTGCCCAGATGAAAACCAAAACCAAGAGGCACTTTGTGATGTGGTGTACGTGACTTTAGCAGCCACAACACCACAACAGACCCACTCTGGCAAGTATAAGTTGAGTTGTGAAGTCATAATGATGGCCTCCACCACAAGATTGCTGTTGCTCTACTTTCATCCTATAGGGCCTTAGGACCTCCTACCAATGGAGTCCAGCTGCCATTTGATGGTCTGGATGCCCTTGTTACCTCACATCCGGTCGAATGCCAACAAGTAAGTCTCTCTTGCGCTTGAGCCAGTTCATGCCGCTCTGTCCCATAATTGAGCCAGCATCACTGGTCATCTTGTTAGCAGCAGAACAACACCATTCACCTGCAGCTGCCGCTGACACAGTACAGCACCACCAGGTGCATCTTAGCACACAAGCTCACTCTGCATTCAGGCTGCACTGAGCATAGTAGCTACCGACAACATTCATTTCCGAAGGCAGAGAAATGATACCTGGCCACATCACAGAACATAGATACTGTGGACGGATGCCAAGCTGTGCCAGCAGATGAGGGCATCTACCTTTAGTTGCACTAAGCTTGTTGAACCAATACAGGATTTAGATGTGTACCATTTGTCTTGCTGCAGTCACATCAATCCTCTGATGGTCTCCTTCAGCCAACCCATCAAAGCCACAGCACTCAGGTGGGAGAGCTGCACGCCATCCTGATAATCTGAAGAGTAGGGTTGTTTCACCAACCCCCCTCTCTCCCTCCATCATGGTCACTGTTCACCACAGTATGTAGAGGGTGCACAGATCATAAGTGGCAAGGAGTTCCATGAACACAGATTTGTGACCTTGTGAGTAGCGTGGTCTGATTGAAAGGCAGCTGGTGAAGAGAAGAGTTTCGTGTGCTTTCTGAGAAGCAGAAAAGCCCCTCTGATACAAACTCCCTTAGGTCAAGTACAGTAGTAGTGCAGCCTTTGTCCCCATGTAAAATAAAGATAGGGCAATAAGCCACAGCACTCAGGTGGGAGAGCTGCACGCCATCCTGATAATCTGAAGAGTAGGGTTGTTCCACCAACCCCCCTCTCTCCCTCCATCATGGTCACTGTTCACCACAGTATGTAGAGGGTACACAGATCATGAGTGGCAAGGAGTTCCACGAACACAGATTTGTGACCTTGTGAGTAGTGTGGTCTGATTGAAAGGCAGCTGGTGAAGAGAAGAGTTTCGTGTGCTTTCTGAGAAGCAGAAAAGCCCCTCTGATACAAACTCCCTTAGGTCAAGTACAGCAGTAGTGCAGCCTTTGTCCCCATGTAAAATAAAGATAGGGCAATATGCCTTCAGCCAGATATTGCTTGGGACTCAGTTGTTGCAGGTTTCTGAGATATATTTTAGAAAGATTTGGGAAAAACTGGTGGAATTGAGGAATTCCTGAAAAGACTGGAGATGAATTGTTTGGGAAAGAAAAGGCAGATGTCTTTCGTATTTGGATCAGAACTGTTCCAGTCACTCTAATGAAGTGAAATTTCTAGCTACAGTTACAGGTGAATGAGAAGAAATCATACTTATGTCCCCATGACTAAATGGAAAGTGTTGAATTCCTGAATGCCTGGAGGAGAAGTGTTTGAGGAAGAGGAGGAGGATCCCTTCCACATTTGGGTCAGAACTGTTCCAATCCCTCTGTTGAAGTGGAATTCATTTGGGACTACAGGCGACGAGAAGATGTCGTACTTAGGACAATGTGATGAAGTTTTAGTGAGAGACTGAAGGTTAGGGCTATACAATAAGGCAATGCCTTTGTAGGAGATAGATCAGGTGAGGGGTTTAGGACTAAATGTACATAATTATAGCTTGTGTCAAAGTGGGAGGTGGGCTGAGGCTTTGATGGCAGGCAATAGGCCTACTGTTGCTGCCTGGACAATAAAACCATTACTCACAACATCTGTTTTGTAAGTACCTGTCTCATTCTATCCAAGCTTCATACAGAAGCTTGCCTGATACTGCGATAATTCCGGGAGTTGATTAGAAAAAAATCGCTAACAATATTCTATGTTTACATAGTGTTTACAAAATGTGACAGTTTATATGTGATGTATTACGACAGAGAAATGACCCTGCGACCATCGGAAACAGTGCCACAGGTTTCTCCAAGTCGTAACACAACACACACGTCATATTAACACATATAAATATAACTGATGTTGATGCGGACGGTGGAGGTTTACTAAGAGAGATTAATAAAGCTGTGTATGAACTTATTTTATGAATGAAAATAACTGGCTTCCTTTACAATGGCTCTTTTCACATGCAACAAAAACTACAAAGCATACTACTACACTGCTGGCCACCGTAAATGCAACACCCTGAAGGAAGCATCCGAATCAAGTGAAATTTACACCATGGATTTGCAGCGATGAGATATGCAACTGATCAGAATTTCAGCGCAGACGCACATCACGCGCGCCTGTGGCGCCACCTCATAGCGCCATTTAAGGCTTGGCGATTTCGACGAGTGTACGTTCGGCACGTGTGTTTACCTTGTGGTTGTTTCCCAAGACGATCAGTTATGCCTCGTAGACAACAGCGAACATCGTTTGATCAAGTATCCGAGTTCGACAGAGGAAGGATAGTGGCTTACCGAGATTGTTGATTATCATACAGAGAAATCGCTAGTCGTGTTGGACGAAACCAAACAACTGTAATGCGGATATGTGACCGTTGGATGCAGGAGGGTACGACGGACCGACGTGGTCGATCGCATTCACCTCGGTGCACCACTGCACGTGCTGATAGGCAAATTGTGCGCATGGCAGTGACGGATCGCTCAGTGACATCCCGAACCATAGCACAGCACATTGCGTCTGTAACGCATCATCCAGTGTCTGCGCGTACCATTCGACGCCGTTTACAGCAGAGTGGTCTGTCCGCAAGACGTCCATTGCTTCGTCTACCATTGACGCAGAACCACAGACGTCTCCGTCGCCAATGATGTGATGACAGACGGATGTGGACGGCAGAATGGAATGACGTTGTCTTTACTGACGAGGCACGCTTCTGTCTGCAGCACCACGATGGTCGGATTCGAGGGTGGAGACACCGTGGAGAGAGGATGCTGGACAGCTGCATTATGCACCGCCACACTGGTCTTGCACCGGGTATTATGGTATGGGGCGGTATTGGATATTACTCTCGCACGCCTCTAGTACGCATTGCCGGTACTTTAAATAGCCGGCGCTACATATCCGAGGTGCTGGAGCCAGTTGTCCTTCCTTACCTTCAGGGCTCGGCCACAACCATATTTCAACAGGATAATGCGCGACCACACGTGGCACGCATTGTCCAAACGTTCTTCGTCAATAACCAGATTGAAGTGCTTCCGTGGCCGGCTCGCTCTCCGGATCTTTCGCCGATAGAAAACATGTGGTCCATGGTTGCTCAACGAGTGACCCAGATTACATCCCCAGCTGCCACACCAGATGATCTTTGGCAACGTGTGGAAGCTGCTTGGGCTGCTGTACCCCAGGAACACATCCAACGTCTCTTTGACTCAATGCCGAGACGTGTGGCAGCGGTGATCTCCAACAATGGCGGCTACTCTGGCTACTGATTCTGGCAGGAACCACATGTCACAGACGTCTGTAAACGTAATCATTTGATACTTGGTCAACATGTTATCTACAAAATAAATTTTGTTGTGCTACCTCTTGTCTTTCTTGGTGTTGCATTTACGGTGGCCAGCAGTGTACAAAGAGGACAAAGATAAATAGTTGCGCTCACATAAATTAACTCTGTGCGCTAGTGCTCAGAATGTGAGCATAAACAAGAACTGAGAACACACAGAAATGCAATTGTGCAAAATCTTTCCAAGACTCCCATTGTTTAATGATTGTATTTACCAATTAACAACATTGAGCTCTGAGCGCAAATATACAAATTTTTCTTTGGTTAATGCTTTTGTCAAGAATTCAACAAGTTGTTGTTTGATACACACATAAACAAGTTCTATCCCTTTACACTGCACTTTTTCACGTAAGAAATGATAGCGTACTTCTATATGTTTGGTGCTTTTGTGATATTCATGATTTTTTGACAACTTGATTGCACTCTGGTTGTCGATTTGTAGTGTAGTTGGTTCTGGACACAAATTACTTACAAAAGAATGGAGAAATTGGTACAAACTGATCTCAAGGAAATGCAGGAACATGTGAGACAATACTGACCCTACAACCTACGTTAAATGATAGACTGAAAAAAGGTAAACGACGTTTATAGCTTCTGTAGATTTAAGGAACGTTTTTGACAATGTTAACTGCAATACACTCATTGAAATTGTGAAGGCAGCAGAGGTAAAGTACATGGAGCGAAAAGTTACGTATAGTTTATACAGAAAGTTGATCAGTTATAAAAGTTGCTGGGCATGGAAGTGAAGCAGTATAGTAATTGAGAAGTGAGTGAGACATGGCTGTGGCCTCTGCCCCATGTTATTCAGTCTGTACATTTGGCAAGCAGCATAGGAAACCAAGGAATAATTTGGAAAGGGAATTAAAGTTCGGAAGAAGAATTGAAAACCTTGAGGTTTTAAGATGAGATTGTAGGGTAATTGTCAGAAACGGCAAAGGACTTGGACGAGCAGCTGAACAGAGTGGGTGATGTCGAAAATAGGTTATAAGATGAATATCAAAAAAAGTAGAACGAGCGTAATGGAATGCAGTCGAATTAAGTCAAGTGATAGTACTAGAACTAGGCTGGCAAATGAGCCACTCAAAGTACGTAATCGATACTGTTTGAGAAAAAACTAGACGGTGGCCGACGTAAAGGATATAAAATGCAGACTAGCTATAGCAAGAAAAATTTAATTCTATACTAATCCAAGTCTTTTGATAAATTTACCTGCGTACTTGGTTATTATTCCTTATTGATTTACCTCCTTATTAACCTCCCCATTCCTACCAGTTTCGATGCGGGAAAAAGTGAAAAAAACTGCAGGACGCAACTGGGAATCGAACACAGATTCCTTGTTCACTACGCCAGTTGCGCTTCCGTCTATCAGCGCGTACACAAAGTGGCGCTCGAAGGAGTTTCTTTTCTCGATTTCTAGGAAAATACGCCTTTGTGCAGCTCATGTACTGAAAGTCATGCGCAACCCATTGTTAAAATTCAAATTCCAGCAACGTAACAAAAGCGACTGCAGTAGGCTATCGTAACCTACAGACTTAATGTCACATGTTGCCATATTAATTCTATACTAATCCAAGTCTTTTGATAAATTTACCTGCCTACTTGGTTATTATTCCTTATTGATTTACCTCCTTATTAATCTCCCCATTCCTACCAGTTTCGATGCGGGAAAAAGTGAAAAAAAACTGCAGGACGCAAGGAAGTCATAGGAAGTTCATAGGAAGTAGTTCCAAAACGGCTGACACCAATGTTTCGTTTTGGCCGGCCTCTGTGCGCGCGTGGTTCTAGGCGCTTCAGTCCGGAACCGCGCTGCTGCTAAGGTCGCAGGTTCGAATACCGCCTCGTGCATGGATGTGTGTGATGTACTTAGGTTAGTTAGGTTTAAGTAGTTCTAAGTCTAGGGGACTGATAACCTCAGATGTTAAGTCCCATAGTGCTTAGAGCCATTTGAACCATTTTGAACCTTTGTTTCGTTTCGACAACGTGCTATCATTGAATTTATCGTTAGAGAGGAAAACTCTGATGGTTAAATTCACCTCGTACTTCAACGTACCTATGCAGATATCTAAGCAGATATCAGCAGTGTAAGGAGATTGGTGTAGCATTTCAATGACGGGAAAACGAGTGTCCAAGATGAGTTTGGTAGCAATCGCCCGCTAACTGTCTCCACTGAACGCAACAAGGAAAGAGTTGGTGAGCTCATTAGAGAAGACAGGGGGTCACAGTGGATGAAATAACTGCTAAGCCTGCAGCAGGACACAGCACAGCGCAAAAATTGATTCAAAACTTAGGTGATCGAAATGTTTGTGCCAGTTGGGTCCGACGTTTATTGACCGATGACCACAAACTTCAGAGAAGAACCATCAGCCAAAATCTTCTTCAGAGACTTCGGAATGAAAGTGACGATATTTTGACGAATGTTGTGATAGGCAATGAAAGCTGTAAATGAACAGATGCGAGGATAACATTACAAGATTGTGGAGAAAATTCCGAGAGCAGTGCGACGGTGTCTTCAAGCAGCTGATACGGAGTTCTGTCATCAGACTTTCAGAACGATGGAAAAAAAGTGTGCAAAGAAAATGTGACTATGTTGAAAAGTGAGAGACAATTGTATACATGATGATGATGTACTCGGTTTCTCTAAAAAGTAAATACTAATAGATTTAAAAATTGTGGCTCACTACTTTCAGTGTGACCCTGTTGACGGAAAAAAGTCTTTCATTTTACGTTGTGCACAAGTGACTTTCCAAACATGAGCTGAATAGGTTGGCCCTGTCTGAGACCTTCCCCTTGTAAGAAAAATAACTGACATAAACGTTAACCTCCTGTGCGTAGGCAGGAACTACTGAAAGAAACAACATTCCCCTCATTTACAGGCTAGTAAAGGCTTAGTTTACAAAACGGTGCTCACAATCGTAGTGCGTGATGACATATTGATGATTGCTAGTGCACACCTAGATTTTATATTGTGTAAATTATGGCGTAATCAAAGTTATGAGAGTTCGCTACCACTGTAATTCTTAAGTTAATTGTACGACATAAGTTCTTTTCATTTTTTTTTAATTGGACGTTAGGTAGTTTGGATTACGATATTTTTTGCTTAATTCGACTTGTCTACAGATATGAACCTCTCTGCCTTCTTCTCAGGATCTGCACAGAGCGCTTCGACAGTCAAGCTTTACTACAACGACATAGGTTCTCATTCTTCTCAGGCATTACGCCAAATACTACAATAGTAAAGAGGTACAACACGAGGTCCTGGGACACCGCTTTGCTTCATATTCAGTGCTGTTTCTTACACTGCGGCAACCATGTGTTGTATTTATACGGTTTTTGTGACTCTGCCGTGAAAATAGTGATTTGGATGCGACAATAAAAGTTTGATTTGCAGTTGATTCTTCAGTTATAAAACTTGTATTACGATTGAAAAGAATGAAGTAGTTAGTTATAGAACGGCTCGGTGGGGCAAGGTTTGCAGTGATTGTGCTTACTACATGTAGCGATGAAATGTGTTGAGCAGCACCTGGTGGGATTAGTTTGTTGGGGAGATTGTAAGGACACCAAGAAAACCGCTGTGGGTTGACGAGGAAGAATGGTGGGTATGGTGAGCCTCATTCCGGAGCTCGACCTGTGCTTCTACCTAAAATTATGCTACCTCTTCTCTCTCACAAAAGGGGACCGTACGAACGTCCCCTCACCGATCTGATTCATATTGACAGGGTTGTTGTTGTTGTGGTCTTCAGTCCTGAGACTGGTTTGATGCAGTTCTCCATGCTACTCTATTCTGTACAAGCCTCTTAATCTCCCAGTACCTACCGCAACCTACATCCTTCTGAATCTGCTTAGTGTATTCATCTCTTGGTCTCCCTCTACGATTTTTACCCTCCACGCTCCCCTCCAATGCTAAATTGGTGATCCCTTGATGCCTCAGAACATGTCCTACCAACCGATCCCTTCTTCTAGTCAAGTTGTGCCACAAACTTCTCTTCTCCCCAATCCTATTCAATACTTCCTCATTAGTTATGTGATCTACCCATCTAATCTTCAGCATTCTTCTTTAGCACAACATTTCAAAAGCTTCTATTCTCTTCTTGTCCAAACTATTTATCGCCCATGTTTCACTTCCATACACTCCATACAAATACTTTCAGAAATGACTTCCTGACACTTAAATCTATACTCGATGTTAACAAATTTCTCTTCTTCAGAAACGCTTTCCTTGCCATTGCACGTCTACATTTTATATCCTCTCTACTTCGACCATCATCAGTTATTTTGCTCCCCAAATAGCAAAACTCCTTTACTACTTTAAGTGTCTCATTTCCTAATCTAATTCCCTCAGCATCACCCGACTTAATTCGACTACATTCCATTATCCTCGTTTTGCTTTTGTTGATGTTCATCTTATATCCTCCTTTCAAGACATTATTCATTCCGTTCAACTGCTCTTCCAAGTCCTTTGCTGTCTCTGACAGAATTACAATGTCATCGGCGAACTTCAAAGGTTTTATTTCTTCTCCATGGATTTTAATACCAACTACGAATTTTTCTTTTGTTTCCTTTACTGCTTGCTCAATATACAGATTGAATAACTTTGGGGATAGGCTACAACCCTGTCTTACTCCCTTCCCAACCACTGCTTCCCTTTCATGTCCCTCGACTCTTATAACTGCCATCTGGTTTCTGTACAAATTGTAAATAGCCTTTCGCTCCCTGTATTTTACCCCTGCCACCTTCAGAATTTGAAAGAGAGTATTCCAGTCAACATTGTCTAAAGCTTTCTCTAAGTCTACATATGATAGAAACGTAGGTTTACCCTTCCTTAATCTAGCTTTTAAGATGAGTCATAGGCTCAGTATTGCCTCACATATTCCAACATTTCTACGGAATCCAAACTGACCTTTCCCGAGGTAGGCTTCTACTAGTTTTTCCATTCTTCTGTAAAGAATTCGCGTTAGTATTTTGCAGCTGTGACTTATTAAACTGATAGTTCGGTAATTTTCACATCTGTCAACACCTGCTTTCTTTGGGATTGGAATTATTATATTCTTCTTAAAGTCTGAGGGTATTTCGCCTGTTTCATACATCTTGCTCACCAGATGGTAGAGTTTTGTTAGGACTGGCTCTCCCAAGGCTGTCAGTAGTTCTAATGGAATGTTATCTACTCCTGGGGCCTTGTTTCGACTCAGGTCTTTCAGTGCTCTGTCAAACTCTTCACGCAGTATCGTATCTCCCATTTCATCTTCATCTACTTCCTCTTCCATTTCCATAATATTGTCCTCAAATACATCGCCCTTTGCTTAGAACTGGGTTTCCATCTGAGCTCTTGATATTCATACAAGTGGTTCTCTTTTCTCCAAAGGTCTCTTTAATTTTCCTGTAGGCAGTATCTAACTTACCCCTAGTGAGATAAGCCTCTACATCCTTACATTTGTCCTTTAGCCATCCCTGCTTAGCCATTTTGCACTCCCTGTCAATCTCATTTTTGAGACGTTTGTATTCCTTTTTGCCTGCTTCATTTACCGCATTTTTATATTTTCTTCTTTGATCAATTAAATTCAATATTTCTTCTGTTACCCAAGGATTTCTACTAGCCCTCGTCTTTTTACCTACTTGGTCCTCTGCTGCCTTCACTACTTCATCCCTCAAAGCTACCCATTCTTCTTCTACTGTATTTCTATCCCCCATTCCTGTCAATTGTTGCCTTATGCCCTCCCTGAAGCTCTGTACAACCTCTGGTTTAGCCAGTTTATCCAGGTCCCATCTCCTTAAATTCCCACCTTTTTGCAGTTTCTTCAGTTTTAATCTACAGGTCATAACCAATAGATCGTGGTCAGAGTCCACATCTGCCCCTGGAAATGTCTTACAATTTAAAACCTGGTTCCTAAATCTCTGTCTTACCGTTAGATAATCTATCTGAAACCTGTCAGTATCTCCAGGCTTCTTCCATGTATACAGCCTTCTTTTATGATTCTTGAACCAAGTGTTAGCTACGATTAAGTTGTGCTCTGTGCAAAATTCTATCAGACGGCTTTCTCTTTCATTTCTTAGCCTGAATCCATATTCACCTACTACGTTTCCTTCTCTCTCTTTTCCTACATCGAATTCCAGTCACCCATGACTATTGAATTTTCGTCACCCTTCAGTATCTGAGTAATTTCTTTTATTTCATCATACATTTCCTCTCTTTCTTCGTCATCTGCAGAGCTAGTTGGCATATAAACTTGTACTACTGTAGTAGGCGTGGGCTTCGTATCTATCTTGGCCACAATAATGCGTTCACTATGCTGTTTGTAGTAGCTGACCAGCATTCCTATTTTCCTATTCATTATTAAACCTACTCCTGCATTACCCCTATTTGATTTTGTGTGCCGGCCGCGATGGTTTAGCGGTTCTAGGCGCTCAGTCCGGAACCGCGGGACTGCTACGGTCGCAGGTTCGAATCCTGCCTCGGGCATGGATGTGTGTGATGTCCTTAGGTTAGTTAGGTTTAAGTAGTTCTAAGTTCTAGGGGACTGATGACCACAGATGTTAAGTCCCATAGTGCTCAGAGCCATTTGAACCATTTGATTTTGTGTTTATAACCCTGTAGTCACCTGACCAGAAGTCTTGTTCCTCCTGCCACCGAACTTCACTAATTCCCACTATATCTAACTTTAACCTATCCATTTCCCTTTTTAAATTTTCTAACCTACCTGCCCGATTAAGGGATCTGACATTCCACGCTCCGATCCGTAGAACGCGTTTTCTTTCTCCTGATAATGACATCCTCTTGAGTAGTCCCCGCCCGGACAGGGCGTGTAGGGTGTGTAGGGCATAATTAGGACTTCAACGTATGTAAACAGGAAGACGCAACTCCCAACCGTTTCCGAGAAAATCTAGTTTGAAAATTGTTGGCATGATTGTATGCTTTGTATGGTCACTAGTGTTCAAGAAGTCCACTGCCGAGCGAGTAACTGTATAGTTTCATAAGTGCGAGGTCTCTGGCTCGAATATCGCTGCTGCTACTTTCTTTTTTCACGTAAATCTAACAACACATGTGCGTGGTACGCCACAGAATACTGTGATGACTGGGAACCGTTTACGAATGTAAATAAGATTTGTTTTCAACAACCAGATTGAAAGGACCATGCACACGCAAAAACTCACCATTCACTACATGTGCACTATCGCAGTAAATATTAGGTCCCATGTTCTACGAACAGTACCATCCTGATTCGTATACTGCTCTGAACGTTACACATTATAGCTATCACAAATATAGATACAACAATATACACACATCAAAAGTGTTTTCGATCACCCCAGTTCCCAGAACTCCTGAAGAGGGGCGTTGACTGTGGATATTGTATCACACAGTCCCTTTGACTGTTCAGAGATGTCACTAAACCCGCCCAAAGATGTAAACAACTATGCATGAGCAGCACCTATTAGACGGAGAGGGTCCGACAGTCGAACAATTCCAGTCATTCCACCAGGAAGGAGGTACACGGCTCGTGTTGTCTGTACTTCAACCATGCCTAGACGGTCAATGCCGCGGTTCCATCGCGTCCGCATTGTTACTTTGTGCCAGGAAGGTCTCTCAACAAGGGAAGTGTCCAGGCGTGAACCAAAGCGATGTTGTTCGGACATGGAGAAGATAAAGACAGTTAGAAATTGTCGATGACATACCTCGCTCAGGCCGTCCCAGGGCTACTACGGCAGTGGATGACCGCTACCTAAGGATTGTGGCTCGGAGGAACCGTGACAGCAACGCCACCATGTTCAATAATGCTTTTCGTGCAGTCATAGGACGTCGTTTTACGACTCAAACTGTGCACAATAGGTTGCATGTTGTGCAATTTCATTCCCGACGTCCATGGTGAGATCCATCTTTGCAACCACGATACCATGCAGCGCGGTACAGATGGGCCCAACAACATGCTGAATGGACCGCTCAGGATTGGCATCACGTTCTCTTCACCGATGAGTGTCGCATATGCCTTCAACCAGACAATCGTCGGAGACGTGTTTGGAGGCAACCCGGTTAGGCTGAACGCCTTAGACACACTGTCCAGCGAGTGCAGGAAGATGGAGGTTCCCTGTTGTTTTAGGGTGGCAATATGTGGGGCCGACGTACGCCACTGGTGATCATTGAAGGCGCCACAACAGCTGTACGACACGTGAATACCATATTCTGACCGATAGTGCAACCATATCGGCGAGGCATTCGTCTTCATGGACGACAATTAGCGCCACCATCGTGCACATCTTGTGAATGACTTCCTTCAGGATAACGACATCGCTCGACTAGAGTAGGCAGCATGTTTTCCAGACATTAACCCTATCGAACATGCCTGGGATTTATTGAAAAGGGCTGTTTATCAATGACGTGACCCACCAACCGCTCTGAGGGATCTACACCGAATCGCCGTTGAGGAGTGGGAGAATATGGACCAACAGTGCCTTGGTGAACTTGTGGATAGTATGCCACGACGAACACAGGCATGCATCAATTCAAGAGGACGTGCTACTGGGCATTAGAGGTACCGATGTGTACAGCAATCTGGACAACCACCTCTGAAGGTCTCGCTGTATGATGATTCAACATGTTTTTCATGAGTAATAAAAAGGGCGGAAATGATGTTTATGTTGATCTCTATTCCAGTTTTCTGTACAGGTTCTGGAACTCTCGGAACAGAGGTGGTGCAAAACTTTTTTAACGTGTGTAATTAAAATGAGTATACTGATTTGATTGAAAGTTATTGGAAATCATCTTTTTGTTTCCAATAGCCTTACAAATTTTTTTTCACATTTTTTTAGGATAAAGATTATGAAAATAATAAATCTGTTGCTGGCATTACGTGAAAATGAAAAAAAATATACCAGCAGCGACTTTTGATCCAAAGAACTCGCACTTATGAAACCAAGCACCTACTCTTTTTTTTCTCATTTTGTTCGTTCTGTTTGTTTGGGGCGGACGTCCCAAGACGGTTGTTCAAGTTCATCATTGATCCAGTGACTCAGTTTTTTTATTATTATTATTACAGAGGGCACCTAACCCTCTGACCGAACATGCTGAGCTACTGTGCCGACCTCATTCGGCTGCGGACTCCTTGAGTCCTAGGGACCATACAAAGCATACAACGACGCCTAAAACATTCAAACATGATTTTCTCGATAACGGTTGAGAACTGCATGTTCCTGTTTACACATGTTCCAATTCTAGTCATTCTCTTCACATCCTGTCAATATGAATCAACACGGTGGGGGAAAGTTCGTACAGTCCGTGTGTCAACCAAATGCATAATTGTAATGCATGTCTGATTGGTGACAACGTGTTGGTGATCTTAAATTAAAGTATGCACCTTGATGAATTGAAAAATGTTGGTCCGTCATTAGCAGTGGGCAAAGAGACAAGCGACTCTGCAAAGGGTCAAGCGCAGCCAAACTAGGGAGACCCTTCGAAACGTTCCTAAATTCCTAAAGGCATAATTACTACCAAGGAACGCAAAAAAAGCAGCATAAAGATTTCCTAACGTCAGGCAAATATTCCACTTCACTGGTGAACAGATAGGAGTCAATCGGAATATTTGTGGCACCAGTAGTTTGTGTTCAACATCTGACATACAATATTTGATCAAAAGTTCTAAGGATCCCCAAGTCAAATGCTGGTGACTGTAAAGTGGAAACGCGAAGGCACAACCGCAACTAAACAAAGACAAGGAAAATTTGTGCACTGGGAGTGAGGGATCATCGAGCAATGTGGAGGATGATCAGCGGAAAGCGTCACTCCTGAGTCCTGCTGCCAGCAGTCCAGCTAGCACAATAAGTGTGCATAGGGATTTAAAAATAATGGAGTACAGTAGTCGAGCAGCTTTTCATAAGCCACGTATTTCTGTAGCCATTGCTAAGCGACACTTGAGTTGGTGTAAAGAGCGATGCCACTGGTCAGTGTATGACGGGAAACAAGTGATTTGGAACGATGAATCAAACTCAGTGGCAATCCTATGGAGTGGCTTGGGTTTGACAAATGCCTAGAGAACGTTGACTGTAATGCCAACTGTGAATTACAGAGGAGTTGGTGTTACGATAAGGATTTGTTTTTCGTGGTCAAGGTGTGATCCTCTTGTGCGAAATGCGGGAGCATGTGAACGTATTTTACTGTGTAGTGTGCTGCATACAGCAGAGAAACAGTTTGGAGGCCACGATTATTCATATCAATATGACAACACACCCTGTCCATAAACCATCTATGAGACAATGGTTTGTGGGCAATAAAATTCCTAAAATGGACTGACCTGCCCAGATTCCTGACTTGAACCCAATGGAATACCTTTGGAATGACTTAGAACGTCGACTTCCTTCCAGACCCTAGCACTCAACATCACTACCTTCTCTGGCTTCAGGTCTTGGGGAAGAATGGGCTCTCAATTCTCCACAGACATTGACAAATGGTCAAATGGCTCTGAGCACTATGGGACTTAACATCTGAGGTCATCAGTCTCCTAGAACTTAGAACTCCTTAAACCTAACTAACCTAAGGACATCACACACATCCATGCCTGAGGCAGGATTCGAACCTGCGACCGCAGCGGTCACGCGGTTCAGGACTGAAGCGCCTAGAACCGCTCGGCCACTCCGGCCGGCGACATTCAGACACCTCACTGAAAATGTCCCTAGCAGAGTTCAAGCCCTCATAAAGGCAAAGTATGGACACACCTCATATTAACTTCCACTAATAGTTGTCCGAATAGTGTACGCGAAAATTGTGTTCAGCATCATATACCGGATGCTTTTTTTTAAAAAAAGTGTTACACATCCCTGCAGAACGTAGTAGTGGTCAAGGAAAGACGTGCGTAGTGTGATAACCTGCCATGCCCTCTCTTGAGAATCATGTCTACTCCATTAAATATTACGCATTACTCATCACAAGCAAAGCGGCCCATTCCTCAATAGATATTCCCGATATATCGTTACAAGGATTTTCTGCTAGGCCAATACTCCCTCCTTATGAATACGTGACACTTTTTTAAAATACCCTTTATATCAGGCCGTTACACGGAAATGGCCAATCACTTTTTTGACCTGACCCCTTTGGGTAGGCAACCGGATCACCGAATATAAACACCACACTAGAGGAGCGTATATAACTCCCTTGATCGACAAAATAAAAGTGTGCTTTAAAATTACAGGTTCAGTTAGAAATAAAACACAAAATAGGTGAGTAAATGTACAATTTTATTTTCACATAAAAATGATTAGAAATTATGCCGTTGAAGCTTGGGTGGTTCTAATTATCAAATCAATTCTCTTGCCAGATATTGATTACACTTCTTGTACTGTAAGAGTCATTTATGCTGGACATAAGGTAATTATAAATATTTCACAATGCCTTTGAAAATATACGACATAGCTCTTATCTGGAGATATCTGCAGGACGTAAACAGTGAGAGGAACAAAACACACTGATAAGCCAGAACATTATGACCATCGGCCTACTATCGATATGAACCCCTAAAGGCGATAGCAGCGTCATCTGGAGAGGAATTTCCGATAGTCAGATATATGCACGGTGCATGTAGTTTCAGTATGTATAGAATGGGGAAGGCGCGCGACCTATCTGATTTTTGACCGAGGGCTGACTGGGATGGCACGGAGGCTTCGGAAACTGCACGATTTGCCGGGTGTTTGAGGGGTGCTATGGTGAGTGTCTTCAACACGTAGTGAAACCAAGGTAAACCACGTATAGACATCGTGGAGTTAGGCGCCTACCCCTCAGTACAAATGTAGGTCATCGTAGGCGAGGTAGATTGGTAAAACAGGACAGATGGCGAACTGCGGCGGAACTAACATCAGACATTAATCGTGGGCAGAGTAAAAGTGTATCTGAGCACACAGTGCCCCAAACACTAATAACGACAGGCCCCCACAGCCGATGACTTACGCAAGTGCCAATGTTAACTCCACGACTTCGGCAACTACGACTTAAACGAGCACGTGACCATCGGCGTTGGACACTGGCGCAGTGGCAGAACGTTGCATGGTCTGATGAACCCCAATACTTTCTTCATCATGCCAATGGGAGGGCGCGAATGCGGTGTCTTCCAGGGGAACAGCTCCTTAACACCTCTACTGTGGGACAGAGACAATCTGGTGGCGGCTCCATTATGCTCTGGGGAACATTCACGTGGGAATCCATGGGTCAAGCGGAGCTCGTGCAAAGCACCATGACAGCCAAGGAGTATAGTACACTAGTTGCAGATCACGTATACCTCTTCATGACGATCGCGTTTCACAATGGCAGTGGCATTTTTCAACAAGATAACACACCATGTCACAATTCCTGGAGCATGATGGAATGGCTCACGGGACACAGTGGCGAGTTACAAATTCAAAAATGGCTCTGAGCACTATGGGACTTAACATCTATGGTCATGAGTCCCCTAGAACTTAGAACTACTTAAACCTAACTAACCTAAGGATATCACACAACACCCTGTCACCACGAGGCAGAGAAAATCCCTGAACCCGCCGGGAATCGAACCCGGGAACCCGGGCGTGAGAAGCGAGAACGCTACCGGCGAGTTACAATTGATGTGCTGGCCCCCTAACTCGTCAGATTCGAACCCGATCGAACACATTTGGGATGCGACTGAACGTGCCGTCAGAGCTCATCGCCCCCTCCCCAGAATTTACGGGAATTAAGTGACTTATGTCTACAGATGTGATGCCACCCCCCAGCGACCTACTGAGGCCTCATTGCTTCAATGCCACGATGTGTTGCGACTGTTATCCGTGTCAAATGTGGACAGATGGGCTATCAGGTAGGTGGTCATAATGTTCTGGCTCATCAGTGTCTTTATCCACGGTCATAATATCACAATCAATGAATCAGGTTAAATAGTTTGATATAAGCGACTTTGGGCAGACTGTTATGATCCGGCGCCAATGAACGACCATACTGCGAACTTCGAAGACAGTCGGGTGTTCGCGTACTATTGTTGTGACGATCTGGAAAATGGTCGATGGAGATGAAGCCACGAGTACGCAACGAGGTGTTCGACGTCACCCTCAGCACAGGACGTGGAGTTCGGAGGTTTGCAGTCTCTGTAATGCAGGACCTGTGGCGATCAGTGGCACATCTTACAACAGAGTAGAAACTGGTGCAAACGCAAGTTCAAAAAAATGGCTCTGACCACTGTGGGACTCAACTTCTGAGGTCATCTGTCCCCTAGAACTTAGAACTACTTAAACCTAACTAACCTAGGAACATCACACAAATCCATGCCCGAGGCAGGATTCCAAACTGCGATCGTAGCGGTCGCGCGGTCCCAGACTGTAGCGCCTAGAACCGCTCGGCCACCCCGGCCGACGCAAACTCAAGTGTTCGGTGGATATCTTACACGCATATTCTTGGACATGGGACTCCGCAGCAGACGACAAACATGTTCCCATGTTGACTGAATGACGTGCTCAGTTAAGTTCACCGAACAAAGAAATTAGTAGCTCTTAGAAAAATCATTACATGCATCATTTAATTCCGTGTAACTCCGCCCCAGGACATAATAAAAGCGTGGATTCGGTTAGTATGTGAGTCCACAAGGTTGTGCAGGTCCGTAGCATCCAGGATCTCAGGCGAGAATTTGATGGCGCAGTGCCACCAGTAATCGGGGTTGCTGATGTCGGTGGCGTTTTACGCCCTGCTCCGACATGTCCCCCTGTTTATGGGGTTCAAGTTAGGTGATTTTGCATGTCAGTTAATATGTAATAGGATGGGGGAGTGTTCAGGAAGCCAGTCACATATACTTCCAGTCCTATGAAATCTGCTTTTATCGCCTTGAAAAATAGGGGTATCAATAGTATACTCATCATACAGATGTTGCCTGAAAGGCAACACTTTGTCATTCAGAATGTTTAAAGAAACATGCTGGTTCATGTTTGTGGTTACCTCAGTGATCGGATCCAATCATGATAAGAAAAAACACCCTCAGAACATCAAGGACCCACCTTCAGCTTCAACCTGACTTCGCAAACTTTGAATTTGCAATGATTCAATTAATCTTCAGTGCACTCGACTACGTGCATCATTTGAATATAGGCAAAAAGGTGATTCGTGGCCAAGTGTGTTACACCACTGCCTGTAGACACGTTGAACAATCTGCCCTGAAACACCAAAAAACACAGAAACTCCACACACTGTGTGGCCACCCTCACAGGCAAGTACGACTGCGCCTTTTTGTCACTCTGTCACGTCCTTACACTACCCATTTTTACGTACAATGTCCGTTTGAAATATAGCTGTCTCACTGGTCACTATCTCCTTATACTCATGTAGAGGCAGTATGTCACCTGTCAAGGCTTAACGATTCATCTGTGCGTGTGCACCAGGGTGACTAATTTTTAGCCCGATGGGCATGTGATTGCAGTGGGTTCGAGGTTATCAAGATTGGACTATAGCTTAAAGGATACGAATCGCTTGGTTGGATGAATCACGTTTCTTATTACACCAGGTCGATATCCGTGTCTGGGCACGCCATCATCAAAGCAAATGGCTGTTTGAAACATGCCCCACGAACGCAGGCCGACTGGAATAGAAGTACGACATTCATCTGAGCTTCCATGGGATCTGTTGTACTTATCGAGGGCGCCACAACAGCTGCAGACAACGTGAACATCATTGCGGAACACCTGTATCCCTTTATGCTTGATGTCTTCGCCGGCAGGGAAGGCATCTTCGATCAGGATAACTGTTCGTGTCACAATGCCAGAACAGTTGTCTGAGGAACATGAAATCAACTCACGATGTCTTTGCCACCAAATTTGCCAGACCTGAACCCGATGGAATATATCTGGGACGCTATCAGGCGTCAGCTCCGCGGCCACAAACCACCATCCTGTAATTTGCGGGAATTTCATGACTTCTGGCGGCAGTTACCTTCGGGAATCTACCAAGGATTTGTCTAATCCAAGCCACGCAGAATAGTTGCCGTATTGTGTTCCAAAGGTGGACCAACACACTGTTCAGCAGATGGTCACGAGGTTTAGGCCCGTCTGTATATATTTACACACAAGACAACTGCACTACTAGAACTTCCATTTTAAAATTTGTTTGGGAAGTTATGAAATCCAGTCTTAGAAATCTAAAAGCTACTTTTAGTAACAATTCACTATCTCAACCGATGAAAATAAGTAGTTTTGATTTAGTTTTCCTAAATTTTTGTTTAAAAGTTTTCAAAAATTAGTAGAAAAACTGGCTCATTAAGATACTAAATTCCTTCAACTCATCTGATGACGCTGGCAACACGAGTTGCACTTCGAATCGCGAACAGTTGACACAGACGAGAGAGCGACGGCTGCCAACAACTGGCGGCCTGGAAATGATTGCTCATACTCAAGCCAAACCTCGCTAAGGGAGGGATATTTGGGAATTGGGACGTCAAAATGCACACTGAACAGCAGATGAATGGACGACTGTTCTCTTGAAAATGAGTTCTTATGTACATAGGTGGTGACAGAAGTGCTATAATTTTCTGCTAAGTAGTTTTTTTTTTTTTTGGTCATCAGTCTACTGACTAGTTTGATGCGGCCCGCCACGAATTCCTTTCCTGTGCTAACCTCTTCATCGCAGAGTAGCACTTGCAACCTACGTCCTCAATTATTTGCTTGACGTATTCCAATCTCTGTCTTCCTCTACAGTTTTTGCCCTCTACAAGTCCCTCTAGTACCATGGAAGTCATTCCCTCATGTCTTAGCAGATGTCCTATCATCCTGTCCCTTCTCCTTATCAGTGTTTTCCACATATTCCTTTCCTCGCCGATTCTGCGTAGAACCTCCTCATTTCTTACCTTATCAGTCCACCTAATTTTCAACATTCGTCTATAGCACCACATCTCAAATGCTTCGATTCTCTTCTGTTCTGGTTTTCACACGGTCCATGTTTCACTACCATACAATGCTGTACTCCAGACGTACATCCTCAGAAATTTCTTCTTCAAATTAAGGCCGGTATTTGATATTAGTGGACTTCTCTTGGCCAGAAATGCCTTTTTTGCCATAGCGAGTCTGCTTTTGATGTCCTTGCTCCGTCCGTCATTGGTTATTTTACTGCCTAGGTAGCAGAATTCCTTAACTTCATTGACTTCGTGACCATCAATCCTGATGTTAAATTTCTCGCTGTTCTCATTTCTACTACTTCTCATTACCTTCGTCTTTCTCCGATTTACTCTCAAACCATACTGTGTACTCATTAGACTGTTCATTCCGTTCAGCAGATCATTTAATTCTTCTTCACTTTCACTCAGGATAGCAATGTCATCAGCGAATCGTATCATTGATATCCTTTCACCTTGTATTTTAATTCCACTCCTGAACCTTTCTTTTATTTCCATCATTGCTTCCTCGATGTACAGATTGAAGAGTAGGGGCGAAAGGCTACAGCCTTGTCTTACACCCTTCTTAATACGAGCACTTCGTTCTTGATCGTCCACTCTTATTATTCCCTCTTGGTTGTTGTACGTATTGTATATGACCCGTCTCTCCCTATAGCTTACCCCTACTTTTTTCAGAATCTCGAACAGCTTGCGCCATTTTATATTGTCGAACGCTTTTCCAGGTCGACAAATCCTATGAAAGTGTCTTGATTTTTCTTTAGCCTTGCTTCCATTATTAGCCGTAACGTCAGAATTGCCTCTCTCGTCCCTTTACTTTTCCTAAAGCCAAACTGATCGTCACCTAGCGCATTCTCAATTTTCTTTTCCATCCTTCTGTATATTATTCTTGTAAGCAGCTTCGATGCATGAGCTGTTAAGGTGATTGTGCGATAATTCTCGCACTTGTCAGCTCTTGCCGTCTTCGGAATTGTGTGGCTGATGCTTTTCCGAAAGTCAGATGGTATGTCGCCAGACTCATATATTCTACACACCCACGTGAGTAGTCGTTTTGTTGCCACTTCCCCCAATGATTTTAGAAATTCTGATGGAATGATATCTATCCCTTCTGCCTTATTTGACCGTAAGTCCTCCAAAGCTCTTTTAAATTCCGATTCTAATACTGGATCCCCTATCTCTTCTCAATCGACTCCTGTTTCTTCTTCTATCACATCGGACAAATCTTCTCCCTCATAGAGGCTTTCAATGTATTCTTTCCACCTATCTGCTCTCTCCTCTGCATTTAACAGTGGAATTCCCGTTGCACTCTTAATGTTACCACCGTTGCTTTTAATGTCACCAAAGGTTGTTTTGACTTTCGTGTATGCTGAGTCTGTCCTTCCGACAATCATATCTTTTTCGATGTCTTAACATTTTTCCTGCAGCCATTTCGTCTTAGCTTCCCAGCACTTCCTATTTATTTCATTCCTCAGCGACTTGTGTTTCTGTATTCCTGATTTTCCCGGCACATGTTTGTACTTTCTCCTTTCATCAATCAACTGAAGTATTTCTTCTGTTACCCATGGTTTCTTCGCAGCTACCTTCTTTGTACCTATGTTTTCCTTCCCAACTTCTGTGATGGACCTTTTTAGAGATGTCCATACCTCTTCAACTGTACTGCCTACTGCGCTATTCCTTACTGCTGTATCTACAGCGTTAGAGAACTTCAAACGTATCTCGTCATTCCTTAGTACTTCCGTATCCCACTTCTTTGCGTATTGATTCTTCCTGACTAATGTCTTGAACTTCAGCCTACTCTTCATCACTACTATATTGTGATCTGAGTCTATATCTGCTCCTGGGTACGCCTTCAATCCAGTATCTGATTTCGGAATCTCTGTCTGACCATGATGTAGTCTAATTGAAATCTTCCCGTATCTCCCGGCCTTTTCCAAGTATACCTCCTCCTCTTGTGAATCTTGAACAGGGTATTCGCTATTACTAGCTGAAACTTGTTACAGAACTCAATTAGTCTTTCTCCTCTTTCATTCCTCGTCCCAAGCCCATATTCTCCTGTAACGTTTTCTTCTACTCCTTCCCCTACAACTGCATTCCAGTCGCCCATGACTATTAGATTTTCGTCCCCCTTTACATACTGCATTACCCTTTCAATATCCTCATACGCTTTCTCTATCTGTTCATCTTCAGCTTGCGACGTCGGCATGTATACCAAACTATCGTTGTCGGTGTTGGTCTGCTGTAATAGTAGTATTAGTAACCCCTTATAAATCAATCAAACGTCCGTCCAAGAGACGCCATCGAACTAGCTAATGTCTTTGAATGGGTTGGTGTATCTTCAAGAGTTGAAACATGTCTTCTCAGTGGTAGCATTTCTTTACTTGGCACCACAGACGCCCATACCTTTATACAAATCTCGAATGATCAGAGTCGCCTTGTGGGTGGGCATTTCCAAGAATAAATAAGTCGCTGTATGGAGCGGACAGTTTGCTCTCCCAATCTGAATCCCATAAGGCATGTTTGGGATGGTCTAAGGAGATATATCGCTGCTCGTTATCCATAATTCGTGTTATTGTTAATTTCGTGACTTTACTTCATGTGTGAAAGCCATTGTAGTTACAGGCTGCACCATACTGTCTTCCTCTGATAAATAGTCTATCGTTAAAATAAAAAAAAAATCTTATTTATGGGAAGGATACACAATAACAGCTTGCCAAATAATCACGAGAAAACGGCTGACCTCACTCTCTGTAGCCATTTGGTTGTTACTCAAGGAAATGAGAATTTTAAACCTTATAATTAGCCACAAGACCACTAAACAGTTATGAATATAGAAAAGATACCATTTCCCTGCTCAGTGAGGTTATACGGGAAACCTATAGCAGAAATATAGTGATCTATGGATACAAATAAAACCTCCATTACTTCTCTCAGTACCCTGATAGAAATGTAGAAATAAAACAAAAGTATTTTGTAAATTCTGAAAAAAGCTTTGGTGGGTGAATATGCCTTTCATATATGTAAGAGGGGTACAAAAAGCTGAAGTGTTGCCACAATAGCTTTCAGTCATATTTTATCTATCAAAGATAAATGTAGTATATAACTAGTATAAATAGAAGGAAATAACTACGCTATGTAATAGAGCAGGGTAGATCAAATAAATAACGTAGTAGGACTGAATCAAATTGACGAGGAAAAAGCTTTATGGTACAACTTGACTAAAGGAATGGAAAGGTTGATAGACCACTTCCTTAGGCCTCAAGGAATACTTGATTTGGTAATGGATGGAATGAAGTGTGAGGGTGAAGAGGAGGAATATTTTAGAATTGTTAGGGGAGACAAAGGGTCCAAGCGGATGTAGGTTGTAGTAGTTACGCAAAGATGAAGCGACTTTTGTAGGATAGATTCATATGGACAGCTGCATCGAGTAGTTCTGCGAACTGAAGAGCAGAACAATAGCTAACAAACATGCTCGTACTAACGGTCAAACGGAACTACAAGAAACCAAAATTATGGTGCTCTATAATGGTATGCGGCTTCTGTAAGATGAATTTTGCTGCTGCTACTGTGGTACATTCTATAACATGCCAAAATATGAAACACCAAGAACACTGATTGAAATCACTAACGTAGCTAACGAACAGGGGTTGCAACTATCACACAAAAGTCATCATTATGTATCGAGACACTCGTGACAGAAATGTGTGCGCACTGTTATTTGCTGAAATAATCTGTCTGCTACGAGGTCTAGTCACTACGCAAAGCACCCAAAGCCCATGCATCATTGTGACACGTGCTTATCCTGTACTTGTTTTCAAAGCGTTTTATCAGCAAATATTTACAGTTATTTTGCGTTTTGGGATCGTAATCTTAACATGTGACAGTCACAGTTTTTTCAGTCACTGTCTTGCTGACTGCAAGTACGTGTTAACTCCAGAAGCACAATTTCGTAAGAAAAGCACCTGGACCCTTTTGATTTTGTTTGAGGCTGATTTGAATTTGTTGATGCTTGTTGTTAAAATATTTCATGTTACAATACTTCTGAATTTCTGTTACTGTCTCTCAACACAGTGCTACAATATTTCATTTACCACAATTACTTTGTCACAAAAGGTACAGTATTGTGCCGAGAAAAGAGAGCTTTTATGCAACTTGGTTCGAATTCCATTTTAAAACAAAACGAGATGGGCTTCCTAATCGTTTGCGGATTAACCTAACATCAGCGATATTCTAAATGGTACATCAATCTCTGGCTTGCTTATTCTATGCCGTTCGCTCTTCATTATGTAAATTCGTGGCGGATGTTCAAACACTAACAAGAAAGATAGAGAAAAATGTCATTTCAGTACAAGCACAGGGAGTCGGCGACCGCAGTCTTTGGCATTTTACATCTGTTTAAAGTGACAGATATCGTATCTTAGAAGAATAATGGTAAATAACTTGACTTCATGCACCTTTGAAAATTTGATTTTGTTCTACAGGGTGTTACAAAAAGGTACGGTCAAACTTTCAGGAAACATTCCTCACACACAAAGAAAGAAAATATGTTATGTGGACATGTGGCCGGAAACGCTCACTTTCCATGTAGAGCTCATTTTATTACTTCTCTTCAAATCACATTAATCATGGAATGGAAACACACAGCAACAGAACGTACTAGCGTGACGTCAAACACTTCGTTACAGGAAATGTTCAAAATGTCCTCCGTTAGCGAGGATACATGCATCCACCCTCCGTCGCATGGAATCGCTGATGCGCTGATGCAGCCCTGGAGAATGGCGTATTGTATCACAGCTGTCCACAATACGAGCACGAAGAGTCTCTACATTTGGTACCGGGGTTGCGTAGGCAAGAGCTTTAAAATTCCGCCATAAATGAAAGTCAAGATGGTTGAGGTCAGGAGAGCGTGGAGGCCATGGAATTGGTCCGCCTCTACCAATCCATCGGTCACCGAATCTGTTGTTGAGAAGCGTACGAACACTTCGACTGAAATGTGCATGAGCTCCATCGCGCATGAACCACATGTTGTGTAGTACTTGTAAAGGCACATGTTCTAGCAGCACAGGTAGGGTATCCCGTATGAAATCATGATAACGTGCTCCATTGAGTGAAACTAAAATGAGCACTAACATGGAAATTAAGCGTCTCCGGACACATGTCCACATAACATCTTTTCTTTATTTGTGTGTGAGGAATGTTTCCTGAAAGTTTGGCCGTACCTTTTTGTAACACCCTGTATATTGTTGCATTTATACGATACCATGGTTAATATTTGTATTCTTTTGTACATAGGCAACTGAAGAAACACTGGATGGTATTAAAATTTAGGGACTATATTTACATTCTCGATAAGGCAGCACAGGACGACAAAAAAACAAGTTATGACACGGTCCTGTCACATTAATGCGAAGACCGCCTTAAGTTCACGTCAACGGGCAATGACCATAGCTGCACTGACAGTGGAGAGTATACTAGTATAAAGCGTGTCGGTGGGACGCGGTAAACAGTTTGAATGGAAACCAACCCACTACTAACAACGCTTATCCTTGCATGGCCTGTCGCAGGCAGCAAGACATCCGCTACTGCCATTACCACCCGACCTAACCATCGCAGAGGTTTTTTTTTCCCTTGGCTCTTGTCTTGGCACTTTTTTTCCTGTGCGCTTCAAACCGCTACCCTTCGTTCGACTTTCGACCCAATCTATCTCCAGATGAGCGCGTATTAATGGTTAACCTTAACCAGACGTAAGCAAACATCGCAGTACCCACATCCTGTGACACCGCACTTTAGTGAAAACTAATCCTTATGCAGAGATGGCAGTAGACCTTCTGAGTTGGCCATCATGCCGGTGTGGGCGTGAAGGGGCTCCACCTCTCTCTCTCTCTCCCTCTCTCTATCTCTCTCTCTTTTTTTTTTTTAAGAAAAGCGGTAACTAGTGCAGTCGTTGCCGCAGTGTGGAGGCATTTCCGAAACGGCTAAGTCTATAAACTTTTCGCGTGCAGCCATGGTTGAAGTACGCATGGCAAAATGGCGCTGTCCAAACCTGCGCTGAGGTGACTGTGGTACAACAGGGCCATAGATGACAGAGGTGAACTACGGCTGCGAGGATGTATACGATCGAACAGAGATGCAACTGTTGAGCGACTGACCTCCCAAATGAACCAAGCGGCTACAAACAGTCTCCTCAACGACAGTTAAGCAAACGTTGCTGTGTATGGGGCTCCGCATTAGGCGGCTCGTTCAAGCACCCATGCTGATAGCTGTTCATGTCTGGAAGCAAACACCGTGTACATCTTATGGTCTGAGGAACATTTTCGTGGCATTCCCTGGGTGATCTCGTCATTCTGGAAGATACAGTGGATCAACTCAAGTGTGCATCTATCTTTGAGGACCACGTCCATGCAGTTTGTTTTTCCTTGGCACAATGGCAGGGGAATGCAACATGTCACACATCTCTCAGTGTGCATGCATGGTTCGAAGACGAATTTACCGTACTCCCCGGATTTAAGGCCGACCGCAGTGGTCGAGCGGTTCTAGGCGCTTCAGTGCGGAACCACGCAGCTGCTACGGTCGCAGGTTCGAATCCTGCGTCGGGCATGGATGAGTGTGATATGCTTAGGTTCGTTAGATTTAAGTAGTTCTAAGTCTAGGGGACTGATGATCTCAGATGTTAAGTCCCATAGTGCTTAGAGCCATTTGAACCATTTTGAATCCCCGGATTTAAACACAGTCGAGAACCTGTGAGACCACCTCGATTGGGCAGTTCACGCCATGGGTCCTCAAACGAGAAAGCTAGCGCGGATGACCAGGGCACTGGAGTCGGAACGGCTTCACATACCTGTCGGCACATTCCAGAACCTCCCTGACTTCCTGCACGTCTCGCAGCAGTCCGCATTGCAAAATGTGGTTATTCAGGCTTTTGACACGTGTTCACGATAATGTGACAGGTCGATGTACATGAAGCACATGGAGATCATACAAAATCAGCACTGGATCATTAATTGTAATGTGATGAAATGGATCGTAGACCAGAGATATTGAAATGTTAAGACTAGAAGGCTATTAGGGACCTCAGAGAGAGGGAAGCATTGGGCTATAATACTATCTGAATCACTTACGTCGTTGGGGAATGTGGTAATACCCAGACTGGCGAATCTTATCAGCAGGATGCATGATGAGGGCATTTGATCTGAAGGTTTCGTTAAAGCTATTCTAATTCCTTTATTGAAGGAATAGAATGCCAAAGAACCCAAAGATTATAGGACAACAAAGCCTGTGTGTCGCCTTTTATTCATAATATTGAAAAGAAAAATAAAGTAAAACTTGGGGAACAATCCTTTTACGTTCAGTAAAGGAAAAGAAATATGTGGTGCAACTGGATGTTTGTAGATGATAGGGTAGCGAATGGTAGAAGTTAACAGGAAAACGCATAACTGTTTGCTGCTTTTGGAAAAGAAGTTTGGCAGCGTTGACTGCAGTATCTTTCTGAAGACCTTGAAAGACGTTGGCGCGATATAGCAGTACTAGATGAATTAGAGGAAGAACTTCGATTTGTGATGGAGAGGATCGCAAAAATGGGGAAAAACTATGGAATAAATGCAAGCAAGGAAAATGCAATGAGAATAAGCAAACCTGTTGGTTCCGTCATAATATCTTTGGAAGGAAAGACCTTGGAACATATTTGCTGACAGAAAAAAAAGGTTCAAATGGCTCTGAGCACTATGGGACTTAACATCTGAGGTCATCAGTCGCCCTAGAACTTAGAACTACTTGAACCTAACTAACCTAAGGACATCACACACATTCATGCCCGAGGCAGGATTCGAACCTGCGACCGTAGCAGCAGCGCGGTTCAGGACTGGAGCGCCTAGAACCGCTCGGCTGCTGACAGTAGATGTAAGCTGTGTGAAGGAAATATGAAATAGAATTTCAACACGCAAGAGACGTTTTCAAAATGTAAAACATATGTTTACAGCACAAAAATTCCAAAAGAATTTAGAAATTGATTGGCCCAGTATTTTATCTGCAGTTTTTATTATAGGCATCGGAAGTCAAAAATAAAAAGGTAAAAATATCATATTTAAACAGTTCTGAAATGCGGTTCTGGAGGAAAATGAGAAATGGACTGACGGCATGACGGATGAAAAAGTCCTCCCAGGAATAGGAGGAAAAAACAAATATGTGGAAATGTTAATAATGAGGAAAAGATCTTTGCAGGTGGATATACTGCAAAGAAATTACCTGCAGAGAGGACTCATCGAAGGGAAGATGGAAGACAAGTCGAGGAGTAGTATATCACTTGCAACCTACGTCCTCAGTTATTTGCTGGATGTTACCCAATGTTTGTCTTCCTCTACAGTTTCGCCCTGTAAAGCTGCCTCTAGTACCGTGGAAGTTATTCCCTGATGTCTTAACAGATGTCCTACCATGCTACACCTACTTCTTGTCAGTGTTTTCCATATATTCCGTTCTATATATTCTGCAGAGAACCTCTTCATTCCTTACCTCATCAATCCACTTAATTTTCAACATTCCTCTGTAGCACCACACCTCAGATGCTTCTCTTCTGCTCCGGTTTTCCCGCAGTCCTCGTCCCATAGCCATACATAGCTGTTCATTTTCAGAAATTTCTTCCTCAAATTAAAACCTTTGTCTAACACTGGTAGACCAGCATGCCCGTTTCGCGTTTTCGCCTGTGGTAGTCTGCTTTTTAAGTCCTCCTTAGTCCGTCCGTCTAGGGTTACTTTGCTGCCTAGGTAGAAGATTTCCTTAACGCCATCTACTTCGTCATCACTAATTATGATGTTGTTTCTCGCTGTTCTCATTTCTGCTACTTTTCGTTACATTAGTTTTTCTTAGATTTACTCTCAGTCTATATTCTGTACTCATTAGACCATTCCATTCCACAGATCACTTTTACTGAGGATAGCAATATCATCAGCGAATCTTATCAATGATATCCTTTCACCCGGAATTTTAATTCCATTCTTGAACCTTTCTTTTATTTTCGCCAATGTTTCTTCGCTGTACAAATTGAATAGTAGGAGCGAAAGACTACATCCCTGTCTTAACCTTTTTTTATCCGACCACTCCACCCCCGTTAGCTGAATGGTCAGCGGTGCGGAATGCTACGCCAAGGGGCCCGGGTTCGATTCCTGGCTGGGGCAGGAGATTTTTCTCCGCTCAGGGATTGGGTGTTGTGTTGTCCTCATCATCAATTCATCCCCATCTCCGACGCACAAGTCGCCCAATGTGGCGTCGAATGCAATTAAGTACTTGCCCTCGGCGGCGGAACTTCCCCGAATGGGGGACTTCTGGCCCACAATGCCGTACGCTCATTTCCATTTAATCCGAGCACTTCGTTCTTGGTCTTCCACTCTTATTGTTTCCTCTTCGTTCTTGTACATATTGTATATTACTTGTCTTTCCTTATGGCTAACCCCTAATTTTGTCAGAATTTCAAACACCTTGCACCATTTTACATTTTTGAATGCTTTTGCCAGGACGACAGATCCTTTTCAACTTCTCTTGCGTTTTCTTTAGTCTTGCTTCCATAATCAACCGCAATGTCAGAGCTACCTCAACTGTGTCTTTTCCTCATCGTCACCTAACAAGCCTTCAGCTTTTTTCCATTCTTATGCATATTATTGTTGTCAGGAACTTGGATGCATGAGCTGTTAAGGTGACTGTGCGACAATTCCCGCACTTGTCGGCTCTTGCAATCTTGGGAACTGCGTGGATGATTTTTTTCCGAAAGTCTGATGGTATATGGTCAGTCAGACGCATTCTACACAGCAAAGTCAAGAATGGTTTTGTTGTCACTTATCCCCAATGATTCTAGAAATTCTGGTGACATTTTGTCGATCCCTTCTGCCTTATTTGATATTAAGGCTTCCAAGACTCTTCTAAATTCTGATTCGAATACTGGGTCCCCTATCTCTTGTCAATCCACATTCGTTTCTTCTTCTACCGCGTCATCACGTAACTCCTCCTCTCCACTTATCCCCTCTGCATTTAGCAGTGGAATTCCCATTGCACTCTTAATGTTACCGTTCTTGCTTTTTATTTCATCGAAGGTTGTTTTGACTTTCTATATTCTGAGTCAGTCCTTCCAACAATCATTTCTTTTTCGATTTCTTCACATTCTTCATGTTAGATATTTTGCTTTAGCTTTCCCCAGCTTCCTATTTATTTCATTCCTAAGTGACTTTTCTTTCTGTATTCCTGAAATTCCCTAAACGTTTTTGTACTTTCTTCTTTCGCCGATCAACTGAAGTGTGTCCTCTGTTACCTATGGCTTCTTCGCAGTTGTCTTCCATGTACCTACGGTCTCTCCAGTTTCTGTGATTGCCCTTTATAGAAATGTCCATTCCTCTTTAACTGAACTGACTATTGAGTTATACATTATCGCAGTATCTATAGCCTCAGAGAACTTCAAACGTGTCTCTTCATTCCTTAGTACTTCCGTGTCCCAATTCTTTGCATATTGATTCTTCCTTACTAGTCTCTTAAACTTCGGCGTACTCTTCGATATTACCAAATTGTGATCTGCGTCTACATCTGCCATGTATACATTAGAGATGGGTAGTTCGCGAACGAACGGGTGCAAAGGAACGGTTCACCAAGGACCGAGGAACGAATTCCAAGGAACGATCGGTTCATAGTTCACTTCGGTCGCCGCGGTCTACTTATAGTTCCCGGGAACGAGGAACGATCGGTCCATAGTTCACTTCGATCGCGGCGAGTGTTAACTAATTCCGTAACTGATGTTACCGGCTAGGGGAAAAGAGAGTTATTAGAAGTTCATTCATTCAATATTCATTCACGAGTGTTTGTTTCAATGTTCTGTAACGTATTCAAGTTTCCGAGTAACTTTTAGTCCAGTTTTCGGGACACGATGCGTTTTCTGTCAAGTTCCTTAGAAAATTATACAGTTTATTACTCCGTGACTAGCTTGGCACTCTTAGAATGTCCTGTTAACTTTTGTAGTCACTTTACATAAACTCCAACTCTGCACCGTCGTCCGCAACACGCACGTACACAGTTGTATAACACACACTAAGTTTTCTACCTTGTCACTATGGTTGGTGTGCAAAGGTAGATTCACTTTGGTTCACACTTACTACCGAGTTCCCCGTGTAAAACATTTAGCTTCCCACGATATTACCATTCATATTATTTCGTGAAGTCATCTTTGCTGCACAGCTATTGTCTTCACACATTAACTATTTAAAACTACTTTTTTATGTCAGAACAAAATAAATTACTATGTCAGTCGTCAAACCCAATTGTAGAGTCCTTTTCTCCTTAAATTATTAACTGATAAACAAAATGCACATTGACACAGTCTAGTTTGCTAGTAATTTTTTTTCTTTTCTTACATAGCACACTTAGCTAGTCACGGAGTAACAAACTGTATAATTTTCTAAGGAATTTGACAGAAAACACATCGTGTCCCGAAAACTGGCAATACTGACCTTACGACTTATCTTAGAAGAAAGATTAAGGAAAGGCAAACCTACGTTTCTAGCATTTGTAGACTTAGAGAAAGCTTTTGACAATGTTGACTGGAATACTCTCTTTCAAATTCTGAAGGTGGCAGGGGTAAAATACAGGGAGCGAAAGGCTATTTACAATTTGTACAGAAACCACATGGCAGTTATAAGAGTCGAGGGACAAGAAAGGGAAGCAGTGGTTGGGAAAGGGAGTGAGACAGGGTGGTAGCCTCTCCCCGATGTTATTCAATCTGTATATTGAGCAAGTAGTAAAGAAAACAAAAGAAAAATTCGGAGTAGGTATTAAAATCCAGGGAGAAGAATTAAAAACTTTGAGGTTCGCTGATGACATTGTAATTCTGTCAGAGACAGCAAAGGACTTGGAAGAGCAGTTGAACGGAATAGGCCGTGTCTTGAAAGGAGGATATAAGATGAACATCAACAAAAGCAAAACGAGGATAATGGAATGTAGTCGAATTAAGTCGGGTGATGCTGAGGGAATTAGATTAGGAAATGAGACACTTAAAGTAGTAAAGGAGTTTTGCTATTTGGGGAGCAAAATAACTGATGATGGTCGAAGTAGAGAGGATATAAAATGTAGACGTGCAATGGCAAGGAAAGCGTTTCTGAAGAAGAGAAACTTGTTAACATCGAGTATAGATTCAAGAAATGAATACACTAAGCAGATTCAGAAGGATGTAGGTTGCAGTAGGTACTGGGAGATGAAGGAGCTTGCACAGGATAGATTAGCATGGAGAGCTGCATCAAACCAGTCTCAGGACTGAAGACCACAACAACAACAACATAGCACACGCTGATGCTTCTACAACTGACAGTGTTTCACATATACTGTCTATTGAAACATTATTTATCCTGTTAAAGATTGTCATTAAATTTTCAGTTTGACAAGTCATGACATTAACATTTTGTCCACATTAGGATTTGATGTTATTTATAAGATTTTGTCATCAATTGTCCTCAACCTTTCGTGCCGAAAGTAGACCTTGAGCCATCTGAACTACCGATCATCAGGCAGTTAAATGTATGTTATGAGCCATGCATCACAGATCCACACCCTTAACTATTGTAAATTTTAAGTGAGGAACCCTTTGCCCTAAGACCAGGTCTCAACTTCATGGATACAATCCATGTTTTCGCAAGCTTCATTTCCTGATAGACCTCAACCTTAAACTTAATGTCATGAAGTTACTTTCTCTACATGAGATGCTCTCTTTAGTTCTCAATAGTGCCCCTCGGACGTGTGCAATTACATGGCTGAAGGCCGCTACTGGAAGAAACAAACTATCATGAGGTCTCAATAGTGTTCTTAAGTAATCATAATATGCTTGTTTATATTCACACACCAAGAAGTCAATTATTAGTCACTATTTCACATTATTATTTCTCATGTACTCTGGCAAGTTATTGATCACATAATATTAAATCACATTTTATATACTAAAATTGGTTACTCACAAAAAAATGCACAAGAAATTCTTATGTTAGTATATACACACAAAACTGACAACTGTCTTTTAATTCTACCTTAAATGCAAGTTATTCGTTGCTACTTCTTTTTGTTTCGAAATCAATTCATCCTTCAAACTGAAGGTCTTATTACCCACCATATCTTATCTTAAAACTACAAAAATATCAATGATATTGACACATGAACATGAAATTTCTTACTTACTTAAGTATTTTCCTTCCACACACCTTCACGTTTACTCCACGGCACGGAATAAGAAGCATGACAAAACGTCTATACTTGCATATCATATACATAGGCTTGAATTATTCCGCGTTTTTCCGAAACTGTGCCAACGTAATCACTCAATAATTTAGAGACCTCATGCTACTGCTCATCGGTTAAATATCCTGACTCCTTAACCTTTGATTGAATCTCCTGTCGTATCTGAACGACTTCTTCGTCATATTGCTCATTTGTTTCAGGATACGCCTTTAGTGGTACATTATCCTGAATATTGAGTATAAAGGGTCTACTTCTATCTTTTCAAACCACCGACAATACCTTTTGTGCCTTGCCATTGTTTTAATTAATGGTAATTGCAAATCCTTGTTAGGCGTTAGTAGTGGGGCAACCTTTGTGCCAGCTCACTCTGCATTGTTACCAAATTTGTTCAAGATGGCAGAGATGACATCATCCAAGATGGCGGCATGTAGACTTGGCAACAGTGCATGGCGTCATCCAAGATGGCGGCTCTTGGCGGGAAAATAGCCCAGTTGGGCTACCTCCACTTACCTAACCCCCCAGAAAAAAAGGCTGGAATTTTGAGTTTTGGCGGGAAAATAGGTTAGTTGGGCTACATCCACTAACCTAACCCTCCAGAATAAATTGGTGCCAAATTTGAATTCCAACAGTATAATGCATGCAAAACTCTACTTGTCCTTATTACTATTCATTATCATTTATTTTTATCATTCATTATCATTTATTATTATTTATTATTATTGGCCTACCTCCACTAGAAAATTCACTCCACATTCAAATTCCAACACGATAATGGCTGCAAAACCGTACTTGTCTTTATTATTACTCATTATTATTCATTATCATTAATCTTTTATTATTATTTATTATTATTATTATTTATTACCATTTATTATTATTGGCCTACCTCCACTAACATAGAAAATCGCGCCATGTTCAAATTCACATGCCATAATGTCTGGAAAACCGTACTTCTATTTATTATTATCATTTACTAGTATTTATTAGCATTTATTATCATTTATTATTATTATTTATTCAAGATGGTCGATTTTTGCGGCAAGAAAGCCAATTCCCTTACATCCATAATGAAAAATCGTCACAAATTCAGATTCAAACACGATAATCTGTCACACATACGAAAAAAAAGACCAATTGGGCCATGTGCACTAACCTAAATCCACCTCATCCTACGAAGTTTGAATTTTTCGCTGTCACTTATTTTTTCACTCCTAAGCTGTGAAAATCGCGTCAAATAATAATAAAGTGCACTCTTGAAAAAAGAGACAGCATTGGTCGTATATTTTTTACTATTGCAAAATCGATTTTCTGTCACTGAGTGACCATCTTCAGTGCTATATTGTATAACTTAAATTGGGATGCACTGTTGTCACTAAGCTTACGGCAATCACATAGACTCAGTCTATGTGATTGCCGTAAGCTTAGTGACAACAGTGCATCCCAATTTAAGTTATACAATATAGCACTGAAGATGGTCACTCAGTGACAGAAAATCGATTTTGCAATAGTAAAAAATATACGACCAATGCTGTCTCTTTTTTCAAGTATACCTGTTATCTGGTCGTAGTGCACAAGACAACATGGAGTCGCCAATCAATAAAGTGCACTCTTACTAATGTAAGTCACCTCCTCTGAATTCGTGGGAAAAGGACTGAAGTCTTTATTTGAAACAGTACCGTCATCACTTGTTCTCTAACAGAGTTAGTACACATCTTAAGAGATCGCAGTCCACTCGCCACGAATACCCCAGTCCAACTGAATTAGTTCAAATGGTCGCCGCCGACCCACGCGGCTCCGCGCGCCACCGGTAAGCGAGCGGTCGCTCACGTGACGGCCGTCGGCTGTGATCCGTGAACGCTACCGGTCCAGCGGCCGCTCGCGTCACTGTCTACTGGTGCCGACTCACTCGCAGGCCCGCGCTGGTCCAGCGATGTAAACATGTTTTCGTGGACAGTGGAGTCCGCCTCCACCGACCAGTCGGCGCCAAAGCTGTTCGCTGGATAGGTTGGAACCTGCCGATGCAGACTTCATAACGGTCGCTCGGTTGATCCAGCACCTGGTTGACAAAGAACGTCCTGCCCCACGTTTGGCGCCAAAGTCTGCTCGAGAGTGGAATCCGCCATGACGTCACAACAGGTGGTCCAGTACACGTGCTCGCCACGACGTCCCTCCCTAAGTTAATTGATCACCTGACTCTCATTATTCAATCCACATACTGCGCTTACCTAATCCAAGATCGTCGCGAAAACACTCGCCGGTACACGGGAGCCTTCGCGCCCGCCTAGCTTAGTACCTCCGCAAGTGAATGTAACAAAGTTCCCATGACTACTTAATTAAATTGATCAATTAGTTAACCTCTCTGATGCGGAAAAGTGCCATGTCCACCTAGATCGGGAATCAATTATCACCAGTGCCACGCCCACCTGGACTTGGAATGAAATAGTTAAAGTCCCTACCGACCACCACGTCCCATTACCGACCCATGTTCGTTGACTAACATGTACTAATGTGCACTGCCGTTTACTAACCTACACCAACCTACATGAACCTATATCACATTTTGTATACACAAATAAGCCAAGTTTGAATTGTGATGGTCAGTTTGTGTTTCGCTACCAACACAAGAAAATTGTGGCAAACAAAGCCACTAACCTAAGTCACCTGTAATGACTCAAAATCGTCGGCTTTGCCTCTCTCACGCACCACGAGCGTTAGACCACCCACGTCACAGCCTGGACCTTTATACTCGCGTTGGACATACTCCTCTGTAAATATTCTAACTAAACTAGGACCCGAATACTGTTGTTCAATCCACACGGTCTAGGACATGGACAGAGCACACCCCCAGTACCTAAGCCGAGAACATCGCTCGCCCCACCTGTTGTTAACTGCTGAGAGACTGAGATATGTGGCAATCCTATCCCTCGTGCGCTCTCAGCTACTTGCCTACATCTACATTTATACTCCGCAAGCCACCCAACGGTGTGTGGCGGAGGGCACTTTACCTGCCACTGTCATTACCTCCCTTTCCTGTTCCAGTTGCGTATGGTTTGTGGAAAGTACAACTGTCGGAAAGCCTCCATGCGCGCTCGAATCTCTCTAATTTTACATTCGTGATCTCCTCGGGAGGTATAAGTAGGGGGAAGCAATATATTCGATACCTCATCCAGAAACGCACCCTCTCGAAACCTGGGCAGCAATCTACACCGCGATGCAGAGCGCCTCTCTTGCAGAGTCTGCCACTCGAGTTTGCTAAACATTTCCATAACGGTACCACGCTTACCAAATAACCCTGTGACGAAACGCGCCGCTCTTCTTTGGATCTTCTCTATCTCCTCTGTCAACCCGACCTGGTATGGATCCCACACTGAGGAGCAATACTCAAGTATAGGTCGAACGAGTGTTTTGTAAGCCACCTCCTTTGTTGATGGACTACATTTTCTAAGGGCCGGCCGAAGTGGCCGTGCGGTTAAAGGCGCTGCAGTCTGGAACCGCAAGACCGCTACGGTCGCAGGTTCGAATCCTGCCTCGGGCATGGATGTTTGTGATGTCCTTAGGTTAGTTAGGTTTATCTAGTTCTAAGTTCTAGGGGACTAATAACCTCAGCAGTTGAGTCCCATACTGCTCAGAGCCATTTGAACCATTTCTAAGGACTCTCCCAATGAATCTCAACCTGGCACCCGCCTTACCAACAATTAATTTTATATGATCATTCCACTTCAAATCGTTCCGTACGCATACTCCCTGATATTTTACAGAAGTAACTGCTACCAGTGTTTGTTCCGCTATCATATAATCACACAATAAAGGATCCTTCTTTCTATGTATTCGCAATACATTATATTTGTCTATGTTAAGGGTCAGTTGCCACTCCCTGCACCAAGTGCCTATCCGCTGCAGAACTTCCTGCATTTCGCTACAATTTTCTAATGCTGCAACTCCTCTGTATACTACAGCAATTCGATCTAACAAAACCTCAAATAGAAAAAATAAGAACTAATTCGAACTCTCTCATATTCTATATCGCCCCACAAATACTTAACGTACATTTTATTTAGGCATCGAGTATATCTATCACTGTCAGGAGACTACACAGTCAGCAGACACGCAAACAGCTCCTAATTTCAGTGCACAATATCAACTGCTCCTAAATAATGCAGTACACATAACCGTAAACACCCTCAGTACTCGTAATCTGTCCAAATAACGCATAGCAAAATAACTCAACAGATGCGCTCAATCAACCTGTCCCACACTAAGTCACACGCCTGACAGCTCTCAATTCGCTCAAAGGTCTCTGCTCAACCCCTCAAACATGACTTGATGACAGCCGCATTCACACCTAACCCCGGAGAAATTCATATCACCTAGACGCCGAACAGACTATCCGAGCCAGGTCGCGCGCTCCGTCTGTCACCCTCCTAACTCAATGTGGTCCAACACACGGGTTAAGGCCGCATTCCATTGCTTGCCGGCCTATTTGCGACACATCTCCACCTTCACGTCTGTTGTCAGAATAGCCAAGTGCGAGTTCACACACACCGTCCGCACACATCCCAGTACTGCCCTCCCCTCACAATCTAAAACGATCATCTGACTATGTAAAGAAAAATAAGAGCCCAGTCAACCTCTCCGAAATTGTATAGTGTCACCAGAAATAGTTAACGCTCGCTTTCGTGTTTTCTCATCTTATGTGTAAATTCATATTCTTACCCTAACAGAACTTGTTCACGTAAATAATACTGAATGCGTGCCTAACCTCCTACCCTTCTAGCTCTCAACATACGCAAATGTTTTCAACCCTCCTATATCCCAGCACAACCGCTTAATCATTCTTATTCCTTATTATCGAATTTCCCTGCCTAATTTCCTAAGGCCCCGTTATCGAAGTACGATCCTGCTTTTCTTCTGAGGCTTTCTGTGCTTACTTTTACAGAGATCGCTAAATTACCTCCACAGCCCCCTCAATCTACACACACACACACACACACACACACACACACACACACACACACACACACACACACACACACACATGGTCATCCTCTCTACTCATCCCATAACATAAGCAATAGTAACTTTACAATCCACTATATACAAAGCCTACACAATGTAAGCCACAGTAACTTTACAATACCGACTATATACCCCAATGCTCTCCATTCCTAAGGAAGCACTGTGAACCTGCTCTTTCTTTCTACACACGCGACACTCAGCGGTAATCAGCCCTAGATTACGCTCCAAGGCAGGCTGCGCGCGCGTGCGGTCTGCGGGAGGGGGGGTTCCAGAGCCACCAGCCAAGTTCAGCTTCCGCGCGCTCGTGACAGCCGACGAGAAAGGGCGCTCTCCTCTGACACATGTGAAAGCTGCTTTGTTCTTCTCGTGTATACCGCCGGCGTCTCAGGTCTGGACCTGCCTTCACGTCTATTGTCAGAATAGCCCATAGCTCTTTGACACACACGATTAACGCCGCCACGATAACACTTCCTACTCGCCTTCAACCGAGATGGTGACGGAAAACCAATCACTCTGATCTGTGCTGCAGGAGCGTGTAATGATTGACAGCACTTTATTTATTTTTTCAAACAACTTATTTAACCATACAGTATATCTATCACACTATCACAAAACACCCACCCAGATGTGCCCAGGGCCATGTTGTACAGCCTACAGACACGCACCCAACTCATAATTACAGTACACACAATAACAAACTGCTACTAAATAATTCTTCACACTGATGTGTAGATACGCTCAGTACTCGTAAACTACCCAAATAACGCATAGCAGAGCCTGCAGATCCGCTCGCAAAATAACTCCACAGACGTGCGCAGGTACCCCCCACCGCACCATGTCCACAGGATCGTGAAGTCACGCATCCGTCTTATTTCAGACCGCTGACAGCCCCTGCTCGGCTTCCGTAAGCGTGAGTTGGCGCGGTCGACCCGCTGGTCAGCTGTCAAAGCAGACACAGACGTCCGTCCAGGACCGCGATCCATCACAACCCCGAGCCGCGACCACCGAACTCGGGTGAAAGTCAACTTTATAACAACGTAGCATAATTCCAAAGCGCAGCCTCCATACCCTACACACATCATAGCAGCAACACATGTCTTTACCTCCTATGACACACTGCGCATTACTCCTGACTCGACATTACACGGCCCTTTAACTAATCATAACTACACATCCCTGCTCTCGCTTCGTCACCTGACCAGCCATCTAAAACCTTCTCAACATTATTCTTACTTTACAACATTTTTTTTAAAAAATAAGATCTAATTTACTCCTCCCACCGCACCTAACCGCACACCCGTCCCACCATCAACATAAGCAAACGTCCTCAACCCTATCTTGACACTCATATATCACCACACAAACCATGTCCATCAATCAGTTTACCATTCTCATCCCCTCTTTTCGAATTACAAACGTAGCCTCTACCTAAACACCCATCAACTCATCTTTCTCGCACTTTCAAGAGTAAAATTAATTTTACACACACCCAGAAATACCAAACGTAATTAAAGAGTCAAACTTTTATACAGACCATCAAGCACATACCACACTAACACCAATATTCAAAGCCTGGTACATATTTACCACCTCCAACTTAAAGTAAATATTATTACCATTGCCCCAACATTCTGCCAGCGCTCGATTTGGACCTATTTTTCAGCTCTTAACTGTTGTCACTAGCGGTCCAATATCAATATCTATAGATTCCATAAATTTCCACATAAAAAATCTCGTCCAATTATCTATGTCAACAAGCTGCACCCTCTCACGATAGCATACAAACTCATCTTCTCTAGTCATTATACAACTTTTATCAGCGACACGCCTCAGTCGCTATCCCCGATAATGAATACACGACCAGCATGCGTAAGGCCTGTGAAGACATCGCCGACGTGGGTTTGTGTACTGTAATCATCATCACATTTCACTGAACAACAAGGAAAGACGCGAATTCGCTCGTCCTCGATGTTCTAATGTCTCACTCCTTCCATCATGCATTACACTTCATCCATTTCACATACACATTCATTCGCGCTGCCGTTTAGAGACTCCTATATCAGAACACATACTCTTCGTTCAACAACTATCACTTGCTCTTATCTAATAACTCATCCATCAGGTCTGAGGGCAAGGTCACCCCTTTCTTTAAGCAGGAGACAGCTATTTTTTTTACAGTGGTAGCTAAATTACGCCATCAACTTAACATCACCAATCGCGAAACATATCTTCAAATACGTAAACACTCTTACTCAATTACACAGCGTTCCCATTGAGGACATGACCTTCAATATTACAGTTCTTAATCCAATAACCACCAAAACAAGTACTAAATGCTCAGACTAATGCCATTGCACCTTACAAAGCGAGTGTCTGAGCGCCGCCAGCGGCATGTCAAAGCCACATATCTGTCCATCTAAACAGCCGTCCACTCAGCCCCAGGACCAGCATGCCGAAGTGGGCTCTCTCTATACCTGCTCTCCAGCTATTGTCTAACGACATACACTGCCCAAATGGATTCCTGAATAGCGCAGATCTCTATCCTCCCCTGCATCTCCAACTTGAAATGTAAACAGTGTCTCCACCAGTCAGCGAACCCGACGCCATTCACGCTGCGCTGACAATTTCCACTCAAAAATCTTAAAGACTCACATATGTAAAAGCCTATTCATCCTGCCAAAACTCACTTAATAATAAAAAAGCATTCTTCCTTCCTAAGCATAGAGAGTATGCATTTAGAACAAATAGACAAACGTAATTCCAAGCAGAAGTCATACATATGATTAAAAAGAAAAAAAATTACCTCAATTTAGGTTATCCGACATTTATTTACATATCCTAATGATACAGTCGAAGATTAGTCGTGTCATCCACTCACTCATTCCTTCAACACACGCTTTCACAGAACTTGTTCTACTTATATGCCACCCACCCTGTTATAATAATTTTGTACAAGCATTTACGCCCACACATACAACCCAGCTCAATAGAACATAATAATTCCTTTTTCCACAGATAGTCATATTCGGTGAACAATTAAACGTACTACATTACGCATACATGTAGTCAAATAAGCAAATACTTTTACCGACAGACACACCCCTCTCACTGAGGATTGGGTATTTAATATTATATACTTAAACACAGACCAATGATAACAATATTCCAACGCACACCTTGTCCTTATAATAAAGATACAATTCATTTTCCTATAGGTACAAAATCACCATTTTACATTAGAGCACCCTCAGTCGACCCAAGTCGCTCTCAGAACAATTCAGCTAATTCGAGAGCCTTTTCCCGTTGGCAGAAACGTGTCAGCCTTTCTGATCAGAGCCTGCTCCCTTTTCTACCGACATCTCCAGACTCGCGTATTAGAAGACCAAAAATATTTTAAATACAATATTATAAAATTCACCTTGTACTCGTCGTTATTAAGCACAGTCCTAGTACTTTAGTGTGCCATAGACCTCTGACTAACTAGAATTTCTGCCCTGCACAGACATTAACATGGACTGCACCTTGTAAATCATATTCTTACAGTTAATAGCATAACATTGAATGATTTTAAATAAAGGACAGCCACAACACTAGGAAACTAGAAGAGCCTGGTGGCGTTGTGGCGACTTTCCAAACTACCCCCCGAAAGTGATTGACGGCCTCTACATTTACTCATATGTCACAATGACCCAATAGTTGATAACTCTGTGTTCCATTTCTATTGATTGTTCATTTTGCACACAAGTACAGAATCACCGTTTTCGGTGCTAGCAATCCCAGAAGTTGCGGTCCATCAACCAAAATTTGTTCCCCAAATCAAGCAATCATTGTCACTCAATCATTATGTGGTACCCAATTCACAGATGGGATGGATAAGACACCACCGATCTACTGTAATATTATCCATCACACCTGATATCGAGAAAAATTTTACAGTAAGTCCAACACTGGCCAATCATGTGACAGCATGTTTTCCTAATTTCAGTATCATAGCTAAACCATACCTGCTCTACTTTGCAAGTATCATTGCGAGCATTGATATTAGTAAATGATAATAATAATAAAAGCTTTTAACAATGTTGACTGGAATACTCTCTTTCAAATTCTGAAGGTGGCAGGGGTAAAATACAGGGCGCTAAGGGCTATTTACAACTTGTACAGAAACCAGATGGCAGTTATAAGAGTCGAGGAACATGAGAGGGAAGCAGTGGTTGGGAAGGGAGTGAGACACGGTTGTAGCCTCTCCTCAATGTTATTCAATCTGTATATTGAGCAAGCAGTGAAGGAAACAAAAGAAAAATTCGGAGTAGGTATTAAAATCCATGGGAAAGAAAAACTTTGAGGTTCGCCAATGACATTGTAATTCTGCTAGAAACAGCAAAGGACTTAGAAGAGCAGTTGAACGGAATGGGCAGTGTCTTGAAAGGAGGATATAAGATGAACATCAACAGAAGCAAAACGAGGATAATGGAATGTAGTCGAATTAAGTCGGGTGATGCTGAGGGAATTAGATTAGGAAATGAGGCACTGAAAGTAGTAAAGGAGTTTTGCTATTTGGGGAGCAAAATAACTGAAGATGGTCGAAGTAGAGAGGATATAAAATGTAGACGTGCAATGGCAAGGAAAGCGTTTCTGAAGAAGAGAAATTTGTTAACATCGAGTATAGATTCAAGTGTCAGGAAGTCTTTTCTGAAAGTATTTGTATGGAGTGTAGCCATGTATGGAAGTGAAACATCGATGATAACTAGTTTGGACAAGAAGAGAATAGAAGTTTTCGAAATGTGGTGCTACAGAAGAATGCTGAAGATTAGATGGGTAGATCATATAACTAATGAGGAGGTATTGAATAGGATTGGGGAGAAGAGAAGTTTGTGGCACAACTTGACTAGAAGAAGGGATCGGTTGGTAGGACATGTTCTGAGGCATCAAGGGATCACCAATTTAGTATTGGAGGGCAGTGTGGAGGGTAAAAATCGTAGAGGGGGACCAAGAGATGAATACACTAAGCAGATTCAGAAGGATGTAGGTTGCGGTAGGTACTGGGAGATGAAGAAGCTTGCACAGGATAGAGTAGCATGGAGAGCTTCATCAAACCAGTCTCAGGACTGAAGACCACAACAACAACAATAATAATAAATAGAAGTACAGTTTTCCAGACATTATGGCATGTGAATTTGAACATGGCGCGATTTTCTATGTTAGTGGAGGTAGGCCAGTAATAGTAAATGCTAATATAATAATAATAAATAATTATAAAAGATGAATGATAATGATTAATAATGAGTAATTATAAAGACAAATATGGTTTTGCAACCATTATCATGCTTGAATTCAAATTTGGCGCCAATTTTTCCGGAGTGTTAGGTTAGTGGATATAGCCCAATTGGCCAATTTTCCCGCCAAAATTCAAAATTCCCCCCATTCTTTTGGGGCTTAGGATAGTGGAGGTAGCCCAATGGCCCATTTTCCCGCCAAAAGCCGCCATCTTGGATGACGTCATGCGCTGTTGCCAAGTCTATATGCCGCCATGTTGGATGATGTCATCGCCGCCATCTTGAATAAATTTGGCAACAATGCAGAGTGAGCTGGCACAAAGGTTTCCCCACTACTGGCGTTTGCAGGAAGCACAAGCCCTGAGAGATGTCGATTATAGCACTCCTTTCCCTCAGGATGTCCCATCCCAGGATGCAAGTTGCAGTTAAATTCGTTACAATGAGGTACGTGCATAAATTCGCATCATTTCCTATTTCTATTCCTGCCTGCACCTGGGCCCTGACACTTTGTGCCTTTCCCTTTAGTGCCCACGTAATTTTACAATTTTGAACTGGCAACGTAGGCAGTCTTTTATTGTTGTTAATAATGTAAATAAATCCTCAGACATCTTGGACTCGAGCAGGCCAAGGCAACATGTCGACACTCTCTAGAGCACTTCTGGTTATAACCCGGTTGTGGACGGGCGTTAACCTGCTGGGAATCACACTCTGGAGTGCTGTTTATTACACGCAGCATAACAGGTCGAATCACCAGATTTTTTTTTTTTTTGGGCATCAGTCTACTGACTGGTTTGATGCAGCCCGCCACGAATTCCTTTCCTGTGCTAACCTCTTCATCTCAGAGTAGAACTTGCAACCTACGTCCTCAATTATTTGCTTGACGTATTCCAATCTCTGTCTTCCTCTACAGTTTTTGCCCTCTACAGCTCCCTCTAGTACCATGGAAGTCATTCCCTCATGTCTTAGCAGGTGTCCTATCATCCTGTCCCTTCTCCTTATCAGCGTTTTCCACATATTCCTTTCCTCTCCGATTCTGCGTAGAACCTCCTCATTCCTTACCATATCAGTCCACCTAATTTTCAACATTCATCTACAGCACCACATCTCAAATGCTTCGATTCTCTTCTGTTCCGGTTTTCCCACAGTCCATGTTTCACTACCATACAATGCTGTACTCCAGACGTACATCCTCAGAAATTTCTTCCTCAAATTAAGGCCGGTATTTGATATTAGTAGACTTCTCTTGGCCAGAAATGCCTTTTTTGCCATAGCGAGTCTGCTTTTGATGTCCTCCTTGCTCCGTCCGTCATTGGTTATTTTACTGCCTAGGTAGCAGAATTCCTTAACTTCATTGACTTCGTGACCATCAATCCTGACGTTAAGTTTCTCGCTGTTCTCATTTCTAATACTTCTCATTACCTTCGTCTTTCTCCGATTTACTCTCAAACCATACTGTGTACTCATTAGACTGTTCATTCCGTTCAGCAGATCATTTAATTCTTCTTCACTTTCACTCAGGATAGCAATGTCATCAGCGAATCGTATCATTGATATCCTTTCACCTTGTATTTTAATTCCACTCCTGAACCTTTCTTTTATTTCCATCGTTGCTTCCTCGTTGTACAGATTGAAGAGTAGGGGCGAAAGGCTACAGCCTTGTCTTACACCCTTCTTAATACGAGCACTTCGTTCTTGATCGTCCACTCTTATTATTCCCTCTTGGTTGTTGTACGTATTGTATATGACCCGTCTCTCCCTATAGCTTACCCCTACTTTTTTCAGAATCTCGAACAGCTTGCACCATTTTATTTTGTCGAACGCTTTTTCCAGGTCGACAAACCCTATGAAAGTGTCTTGATTTTTCTTTAGCCTTGCTTCCATTATTAGCCGTAACGTCAGAATTTCCACTCTCGTCCCTTTACTTTTCCTAAAGCCAAACTGTTCGTCACCTAGCGCATTCTCAATTTTCTTTTCCATTCTTCTGTATATTATTCTTGTAAGCAGCTTCGATGCATGAGCTGTTAAGCTGATTGTGCGATAATTCTAGCACTTGTCAGCTCTTGCCGTCTTCGGAAATGTGTGGATGATGCTTTTCCGAAAGTCAGATGGTATGTCGCCAGACTCATATATTCTACACACCAACGTGAATAGTCGTTTTGTTGCCACTTCCCCCAATGATTTTAGAAATTCTGATGGAATATTATCCATCCCTTCTGCCTTATTTGACCGTAAGTCCTCCAAAGCTCTTTTATATTCCGATTCTAATACTGGATCCCCTATCTCTTCTCAATCGACTCCTGTTTCTTCTTCTATCACATCAGGCAATTCTTCACCCTCATAGAGGCTTTCAATGTATTCTTTCCACCTATCTGCTCTCTCCTCTGCATTTAACAGTGGAATTCCCGTTGCACTCTTAATGTTACCACAGTTGCTGTTAATGTCCCCAAAGGTTGTTTTGACTTTCCTGTATGCTGAGTGTGTCCTTCCGACAATCATATCTTTTTCGATGTCTTAACATTTTTCCTGCAGTCATTTCGTCTTAGCTTCCCTGCACTTCCTGTTTATTTCATTCCTCAGCGACTTGTATTTCTGTATTCCTGATTTTCCCGGAACATGTTTGTACTTCCTCCTTTCATCAATCAACTGAAGTATTTCTTCTGTTACCCATGGTTTCTTCGCAGCTACCTTCTTTGTACCTATGTTTTCCTTCCCAACTTCTGTGATGGACCTTTTTAGAGATGTCCATTCCTCTTCAACTGTACTGCCTACTGCGCTATTCCTTATTGCTGTATCTATAGCGTTAGAGAACTTCAAACGTATCTCGTCATTCCTTAGTACTTCCGTATCCCACTTCTTTGCGTATTGATTCTTCCTGACTAATGTCTTGAACTGCAGCCTACTCTTCATCACCACTATATTGTGATCTATGTCTGCTCCTGGGTACGCCTTACAATCCAGTATCTGATTTCGGAATCTCTGTCTGACCATGATGTAGTCTATTTGAAATCTTCCCGTATCTCCCGGCCTTTTCCAAGTATACCTCCTCCTCTTGTGATTCTTGAACAGGGTATTCGCTATTACTAGCTGAAACTTGTTACAGAACTCAATTAGTCTTTCTCCTCTTTCATTCCTCGTCCCAAGCCCATATTCTCCTGTAACGTTTTCTTCTACTCCTTCCCCTACAACTGCATTCCAGTCGCCCATGACTATTAGATTTTCGTCCCCCTTTACATACTGCATTACCCTTTCAATATCCTCATACACTTTCTCTATCTGTTCATCTTCAGTTTGCGACGTCGGCATGTATACCTGAACTATCGTTGTCGGTGTTGGTCTGCTGTCGATTCTGATTAGAACAACCCGGTCACTGAACTGTTCACAGTAACACACCCTCTGCCCTACCTTCCTATTCATAACGCATCCTACACCTGTTATACCATTTTCTGCTGCTGTTGATATTACCCGATACTCATCTGACCAGAAATCCTTGTCTTCCTTCCACTTCACTTCACTGACCCCTACTATATCTAGATTTAGCCTTTGCATTTCCCTTTTCAGATTTTCTGGTTTCCCTACCACGTTCAAGCTTCTGACATTCCATGCCCCGACTCGTAGAACGTTATCCTTTCGTTGATTATTCAATCTTTTTCTCATGGTAACCTCCCCCTTGGCAGTCCCCTCCCGGAGATCCGAATGGGGGACTATTCCGGAATCTTTTGCCAATGACACTTCTTCAATTACAGGCCACATGTCCTGTGGATACACGTTACTTGTCTTTAATGCAGTGGTTTCCATTGCCTTCTGCATCCTCATGTCGTTGATCATTGATGATTCTTCCGCCTTTAGGGGCAATTTCCCACCCCTAGGACAAGAGAGTGCCCTGAACCTCTATCCGTTCCTCCGCCCTCTTGGACAAGGCCGTTGGCAGAATAAGCCTGACTTCTTATGCCGGAAGTCTTCGGCCGCCAATGCCGATTATTTATCAAAATTTAGGCAGTGGCGGGGATCGAATCCGGGACCGAAGACGTTTTGATTATAAATCAAAGACCCTACCCCTAGACCACGGGTCACCAGATTAACCTACAAATTTACAGTCAGGGTGCATGGGATCACCACGAGAGTGTTCCTGCTGTCACACAGGTGTAGGTCCAATGTGTGTACCACGCAGACAGGTAGTTTGCAGGCCCTCAGCAGGCCTCTTCTATCCAACACACGACCATCACTGGCACCGAGGCAGAACCAGCTTTCATGACAAAACAAAACAGACCTCCTTCACACCCTCCAATGAGCTCTCGCTTGACACCACTGAAGCCGCAAATGGCGGTGGTTTGGCGACGTCCGGAGACCGGTATTCTTGGAACCGTACATTCTCGTGATCACCGCTGTCACCCTTCACGAACAGTGGCTACACTCCAGCTAAGATTTTCTGCAGTACCATGGAAGGAACATCCAACATCTCGTAGTCCTACTTAGCGACCTCGTTCAAACTCAGTGAACTGTTGACAATGGCGCCTTTGTCTCCTTAAAGGCATTCTTGTCTAACATCTACTGACCACGTCCAGTCTCAAAGGTAGGTACCGGTAACGACCGTTACAGCTTGTATTTGAAGCAAACCTGATTTGCATCCGCATAGTGGCGCTACTAGCGCCATTCTTATGCAGCTAATGCGAAATTCGAATTTCAGATGTAGAAACACACCTAGCAACTTTCGTTTATGTCGCAGAACTCCTGCTTGAAGTTGCAAACTTTTCCCGTCAGTGTATATACTACCTTGTTCGTGACAGTGACGTGCCCCGTTTGTGTCAAGCTACGACATAAAATTTACCACCCAGCTACAACTACGTTTATCGCTCATAAATCTGCGACACCTCTAGATTTTAGATTTTCTAGTAAATTATTTCTCCACACCGTTTGGCAAATTTGGCTTTTCCAGCTATACGCTTTCACCGCACCAATGGCCTATTAAAAATGTGCACTCGGGCCATTAAAATTACAACAGCAGAAACAGATAGCAAATAACGAAATTTTATTTATTGTGCATATGCAGCATGGTAGGAAGAATACACGGTTAAACTTGTAGATGATTCTGGAGTATACAGCATTGCCATCCATGGAAGCAGCAATAGCTGTAATCCGGCTGCGAATCGAGAGATGTGAGCTCGCGTGCCAGCTAAATGTTCGTCATTTCATGCTATTTCAAGTCTCTGCCATGGTTCATGAACTGTGGTCGCTGATGAGTGGTGGCGTGTTCTTGGTAACCACGAGCACACATTTACAGTGGTTGAGAGATCCCGTGTACGTGCGAACACTTTCTTCATTATGACAGGTCACGACAGAACGAGCAACATGTAGTATTACGTTATCTCGTTGGAAGACACCATCACGGTGACCTTGAAGATAGGACAGAGCCATAGGCACTAACACGTCTCATATGTAAAGCTGTTGCCCATATTATCTGGTATGCGTAACTGAGATGATCGTATAGGTTGACTCTTATATAGAAGATAACAGCAACCAGCCACATTTTGCGATGCTATTTACTTATTTAAATAGCGTCGTTAGCGGTTTCGATCATCACAGGTTCACCATCAGACGGCTAGTTCACGCTAAGAAACATTTTACATTAGCTTTCACTATTATTTTGTTTTCCTAAATGATGAAATTTCCTTGAGGCGGTGGTGTCCTACAACTAAAATAAGATGTGAGACATAAATAGCGTTGTAAAAAGTGGCTGGCTGCTGTTACCTTCTATATACGAGTCAACCTATATTCTGTACATAGCCACAGGCTCATAATGTCGATTTTCGACAAAATAGTATTGAGATGATCGAGCTGGGTAAGCAAAGTTTTGAGCCCACATGACGATGGCGAATGCAAAGCTTCCACACACATATAGGTCCGTCACGACAGTGTAAGCAGTAACGGGACTCATCTGAAAAGGCGACGTTGTGCCACTCCTGTGTTGCCAGGCTAGGACGGGTGAACTGCGAATACAACTAGTGTTTACGAAAGTCACATATAATGGAAACGATGAAGGCGAAGGAAGAGATTAAAAGGAAAAATAAGAAGAAAGGGGAGGAGGAGGAGGAGGAGGAGGAGGAGGAGGAGGAAAACAGTAAGAAGTTGGAGGAGGTGGAGGCGGAGGAAAACACGAAGAAGAAGAAGAAGAAGAAGTAGAAGAAGAAAAAGAAGGCAGACAAGGGAAAAAGGAAGCTGCAGCAACGGTCGGTTAAGACTAAAGCATTCCAAACCGGCAAGATATACTCATGTATTGGAAGAAACCCTAGATATCAAGCAAGGCAAATTTTGTGTTATATTTCTAACTGTTAATTTTTGTTGTAATACCGTTATGAATAAGAATTTCGTAAAGTAAATTTCATTCTGTGAAAAGATAAGGGAAGGCCAACAATGATCACAATGCTGACAGTCCATCGCACTGCCCACGTGAATACTTGTCTTGCTGCGAACAATCCCACTTTGAGACTCAAGGTACGATCCTGCGTGGCCGAGCAAGAGGTGTTAAAGGTATATGTGCCCACTTCAGCGTGTTAGTTGCTTCCTATGTGCGTCTAACAGTCTTCCTACAAACACCTGTTATAATTTGCTACCTGACGGTTTCGGCACAGTCGTAAATGCACCACTAAATGGACTACGCTTGTCAGTATAGGCTAAACGTTTTGTGTCCACGTGCCTGCATTTCAACACCTGACTTGCTGCCCAGGGGAAAATAAGCATTAATGACGTGTGCTTCAGGACAGTAACCAATCTCAAAACACACTTCTCCTAATAGCTACAATTATTAGTCTGCAAATGAGGTAAATACTGGTGTGATGTTGTTCGGTACATTGTCCTTAGCAACCAATAAAAGTATATGTATTTATACCACTGACACCCTGTATCTGTCCTCTCAGACGCCAGTCGTGTAGGGCCACTGAGGTCCTGGATGACGCAGACTGTGGCTCTCCTGAACACACCGTTTCCATACTTGGATGACGGTTGTGTGATCCCGGCCAACGTATGCTACAAAACAAAAGAACAATAATCTCGTTGCGACAGGTTACAGTTCTACAACTGTCGAATTCCGAAAAATACTGGTAGACGTCTCTCCTGCTTACATGAAGTACAATATGATGTTCTCTTAGCATTTTAATCTTAAACAATCAACATTAAAATGCTATTTGTGAATCAGAAACCCACTGCGTAATCTTTCCTTATATACTGAATGTAGATGGTGGCCGGCCGGAGTGGCCGAGCGGTTCTAGGCGCTTCAGTCCTAAACCGCGCTGCTGCTACGGTCGCAGGTTCGAATCCTGCCTCGGGCATGGATGTGTGTGATGTCCTTAGATTAGTTAGGTTTAAGTAGTTCCAAGTTCTAGGGGACTGATGACCTCAGAATTTAAGTCCCATAGTGCTCATAGCCATTTGAACCATTTTGTAGATGGTGTTACTCCCACTTTGCGCCGTTATGCTGAAAATCTAATCAACTGCATATCGAAGCTCGTAGTACATTTTATGACAATTTGAGGTTTATTGCATGCTGCGATCACGGTGTTGCAACATTGTAGTTGTGTGCTCCCGAAGGATGACTCAAGTGGGTTGCCCATTTGACTTAAATTTTGTGTCACTCTCTCTTTATTTTCCCGATGTTTTGATCATTTCTTTGCGTCATGGGAGGCAGCACTAATTGTACCATGACGGCGATGTTAATAACAAGCATTCCCAGGGATGCTTTTTTCAGGAAATAGGTGAGCTGCCACTAATCATTTTCACTGGAAACGATCACCTGCCTGTGGACCTCAGTGGGTGGGTCGCGACGTTTCGGAATGCAGGTAAACGACAACGCGGGACTTGTGCTCTGGCTGCCTGGTTATCTGGCGCACCCCATTCCGCCGCCCCCGCCACCCCCGCCGCCGCCGCCGCCGCCGCCACCGCCTCTTCATTTTCTCGGCCGCTCCCCTCCTGAGAACAATGACGCGCCGGGCCGCCCCGCGTAACGACCCGACGCCGGAATGAAAATGTCAGTCACGACGCGAGTAATCAGCTGTAATAGGCCCCAGAGACGTCTGAAATGTGATCTTAAAGGTTAGGTTCCGCGCCGCGCTCCGCACTACCAACTTCGGCATCGGCAGCTGCCAGACACTGCGCCCGTCCCACAATCAAATTAAGCGCTGCGACACTGAATCGGAGCTAGCCAAGAAAAATAATTTAGGTAGCACTTCTGTAGTCGAAAAGACAGTACATTCTGTGTCCTTTATATGCATGTTTTAGTTTATTTCCATTCGCTGTACCCAACTAAGGGGTGTGTTTGAACTCATTTAGTGCTATTTCTTCTTTTTCTCCCAGTATCTCTTCATTCCTTCACTTTTTATTTTCACATTCTTCTGTCCATCCTGAATTTCGTCACGTAGGCCTCTCACAAGGGAACCTCCCCATCGCACCCCCCTCAGATTTAGTTATACGTTGGCACAGTGGATAGGCCTTGAAAAACTGAACACAGATCAATCGAGAAAACAGGAAGAAGTTGTGTGGAACTATGAAAAAATAAGCAAAATATACAAACTGGGTAGTCCATGTGCAAGATAGACAACATCACGGACAGAGTGAGCTGAGGAGCGCAGTGGTCCAGTGGTTAGCGTGAGCAGCTGTGGAAGGAGAGGTCCTTGCTTCAAGTCTTCCCTCAAGTGAAAACTTTAATTTTTTATTTTCAGTTTATGTGACAAAACTCTTATGTTTTCATCACTTTTTTTGGAGTGATTATCACATGCACAAGAAAACCTAAATCGGGCAAGGTAGAAGAATCTTTTTACCCATTCGCCAAGTGTACAAGTTAGGTGGGTCGACAACATATTCCTGTCATGTAACGCACATGCCGTCACCAGTGTCGTATAGAAAAAAATCAGACGTGTTTTCCCGTGGAAGAATCGGTTGACCTATGACCTTGCGATCAAATGTTTTCGGTTCCCACTGGAGAGGCACGTCCTTTCGTCTACTAATTGCACGGTTTTGCGGTGCGATCGCAAAACACAGACACTAAACTTATTGCAGTGAACAGAGACGTCAATGAACGAACGGACAGATCATAACTTTGCGAAAATAAAGAAGGTAAATTTTTCAGTTGAGGGAAGACTTGAACCAAAGACCTGTCGTTCAGTAGCTACTCACGCTAACCACGGGACCACGGCGCTCCTCAGCTCGTATTGTCCTTGATGTTGCCTATCTTGCGCATGGACTACTCAGTTTGTATATTTTACTAATTTTTTCACGGTTCCACACAACTTCTTCCTGTTTTCTCGATTGATCTGTGTTCAGTTTTTCAAGGCCTATCCACTGTGCCAACTTATAACTAAATATGAGGGGGGTGCGATGGGGAGGTTCCCTTGTCAGTAAATTTGTATTCGACAAGGATTCTAAATTTCGTTCTGTCTTGAATGATTTCCTCATGAATTTCAATTTCATTTAGATCTCCATTAACTTATGTCAGCCATTTGTTGTGGTTTACATCCATAAGATTAACAAAGGCGCCGCGCTTCTAGTCGTCACCCATTTCGTCCAAATTTACGGCTTATGCAGGGCTTGGCCTGGGATGACAGTGACAGGATTGAGAGCTCCAGATGGCCAAGAATTTAGAAAAAAGAAGTGTTTTATGTGAGGATCAGGCGTGGCATCTGACCTTTATGTTAGCCTAACCTGCAGACAGCGGTTAGCGCAGTGGGTAGAGTATAGAACGCTAACCAGAGGATTGCGGGTTCGAGTACCTATGGCGAAACGTTTTGTATTTACAACTTTTGGGTTACTTGCACTGAAAATAAAATCGAAAAACGTTCAATATGTAGCATTTCTTAAGATTTTTCATAAAAGACAGGAAAACAAAAGGCAAAGGAAAATTTGGAATTGCAAATAAATTTCCGAGTGGGGATTCCCCTCAAATGTACTCTACTAGTGCAATACTGCGATGGTAGAGAATTTGATCAGCAGGCTTAATAACTTCTCTTGTCTCATCGAGAGCGAAAAATAAAAGTGCATCCCGAGAAGGCTATATCAAAATACATTCTGTTGTACATCAGCAGCTGTTTCGCTATTATTTAGTAAATGTAACGCCATCTAGGGCTCAGGAGCGTGGAATAGCGGCTGGTCGATGAAATATAATAATACCGTACCAACAGCCATTATTCTGATGTTGTTTAATTAGGCAGCCAGTTTCGACGTTCAAATCACGTCATCTTCAGGGCAGACCCATGAATGACACGAGTACCATTCGTGCACGTATAAAACAAGGCACCAATATTCGTATCTGGTTCCGTAGGTATCTGAACTTCATGAGCATGTGTGCTCTTCACACATGTGACAAATACGAATATTGGTGCCTTGTTTTATACATGCACGATTGGTACATAGTGTCATTCATGCAACAGACCTAAGGATGACGTGAACGTCGAAATTGGTTGCCTAATATAACAATATCAAAATAACGGCGGTTGGTACAGTATTACTATTTTTCGCCAATATTTTGTGAAATGATGCGTTACGCGTGGTTTTCCGCCAAACTGTTCGACGAGAGAGAACCATTTGTGAAAGCAAACTATTTTGATTTTCCATAGAAACTTTAAAACACTCACCTAATTGTGAAAATGCAGCATTTATGACACTTTCAAGATGCCGAAAAAATTACTGCTTCTCCTGTTTTACGTTAATATCACCCCAGCACGTGTAAATAACCAAATGTAAAAGAATAAAAGTATCTTATTTCATATAAGAAGTTCTCGTGTATGCCTATTAGTCCATACCTAGAAATTTATTTACAATCCTAAATTTTCCCTTGCTTTTCATTTTCATGGCTTTTATGAAAATCATGATAAACACGACGTATTGAGCGTTATTTCGATTTATTTGCAGTACAAGTAACAAATATTGAAAAGAAGAAGAGTTTCTGCTTAGGGACTCGAACAAACGCCTCTCAGATTACCTTTCTGTATTCATGCCGGTGTCCTTATCGCAGCGGAGAGTCTGTCTAACGTAAACGACTGATGCATCACCCGACCCTCGCCAAAAATGCCATTATTTTTTCTAAGCGCTTGGCCATCTGGAGCTCCTACTTCGGTCACTTTCATTTCTGATCAGGCCCATAACTGTGGAGGAAATTGGTAATAATGAGTAGGCGCTGTCCTTTGTAAATTTAAAATTTATGTTGTGAGACTGCTATTATCCTTTCTAGGCACACCGAGTGAAATGTTAGTCACATCCATAAAAGAGTACATTGAGCCGAGCAGTCTAAGGCGCTTGCAGTCATGGGCTGTGCGGCTGGTCCCGGCGGAGGTTCGAGTCCTCCCTTGGGCATGGACGTGTGTGTTTGTCCTTAGGATAATTTAGGTTAAGTAGTGTGTAAGCTTAGGGACTGATGACCTTAGCAGTTAAGTCCCATAAGATTTCACACACACAGTACATCGAGCGCTTAGGACCACAGTGGAAGATGTTGGACTCTTGTCAGGCGGTTGTGTTGACATCCACAGCTGACTTAAATTACGATAGTGAAGTTGTGTTTGTGTACCAGTCGTTTGTATGGAATCAGGACAGTCAGATGACAAGGCGTAGAATGAAGCTACCCGATTTGTTGATGTATCAGCGCGGACTGTTCGAGTGACTACAGTGAGTGGTGTACCAACCGCAGCCATATAAGAATGGCAGTATAAGATCGGTGGTCGTAATAAGATGCTAACCGATAGAAACTGGAGGCGAATGACTGACCATGCCAATGACATCATCTTGTATCCTGACAGGAACTGCTGCTGTCAGTGGAAGTAGGTCCATTAAAACCAGTTTCCGAGCGAACTTCCCGCTGGGAACTACATGCAATGGTTATTTGGAGTCACCTCGAAAATGGCGTTACACACAGCGACACATTAACCTGTGCCTCTTCAGTGGATCTCACAACATAGAAGCTCTTCAGAGTAACTAACTGGGGGCATGTCCTGCTGTGCGACAAGCTCATTCCCCCACAGGGTTGTAAGTATACGCTCCTGATCTGATGACACGTCATGCATACTTTCACACCACGAATGTCCAGCTAAACCACAACATTTTAATCCCACAGAAAATGGAAAAAATAGAAGTCGGCGGGCCTTATTTTGAGGCAGAAATTTCTGAGAATGTTTTACGTCTGGAGTACAGCGTTGTATGCTAATGAATCATGGACAGTGGGAAAACTAAACAGAAGAGAATGGAAGCGTTTGAGATGTGGTCGTACAGAAGGATGTGAAGAATTAGGCGGACTGATAAGGAATGAGGAAGTTATCAACAGAATCTGCGAGGAAAGGAACATGTGGGAAACACTGACAAGAAGAACGGACAGGATGATACGACATGTGTTAGGATATTAGCGAATAATATCCATGGTACTGGAAGGAGCTGTAGAGCGTGAATACTGTGGGAGAAGACCGAGATTGTAATGTATCCAACAAATAATTGAGGTCATAGGGTGCAACTGCTTTTCTGATGTGAGGAGGTTAACGCAGGACAGGGACAAAACATGTCTGCGAGTATTTGGAACGGCAGGTGATACACAGCACTCAGCGTCTTAGCAATTTTATTTATTTATTTATTTATTTATGCATTTATTTTACATGGCAAGATTAGGGCCTTCAGGCCCTCTCTTACACCTAACCAGGCATACTCATATTGAACATTAAGTTTCTACGGAACATTAAGGACATATAACGTGTTATACAGTATTAATGTTAAAGAAAAGTAAATAGAGATTACAACGGTAGTACAATGATAATTACAACAATCAAAAAATAATTATGACAATCAATAATAATAATAATAATAATGACTATGTATATGAAAGTAAACATATTTTTCTTTTATGAATGTCAGTCCTATTGCTAGTTGGGAATTTTCTCGTTATGTTCTTGCAGCTTGTGAGTTATTCTCATCGAGCAGAGACATAAGACGATAGAATGGGGTGAAAGAGATATAGAAGAGGTAGATAGGTTAGAGGAAGAGAAATAGAATGGTAAAGTTCGAAGCTATGATGGAGAGGAGAAAGAAAGAGATGAGAGGAGCACAACAATGGTGGCTATACCGTCCCTAATATGTAAGTTTTGAGTTCCCTCTTGAATGTTGAGTGGTTCTGGATAAGACGCAGATCACACGGGAGCGCGTTCCATAGTCGTATGGCTGAGATGGAGAATGACACGGAGAAAGATTTTGTGTTATGTAAAGGTACAGCCAAGATGCTAGACATATCCGATCTAGTATTGCGGTTGTGGAATGATGATAGGTGTTTAAAGTGAGAAGATAAGTGTTGGGGGCACCAGTGGCTAAGAAATCGATGAAGTAAGCACATCGTGTGGAGATCGCGTGCCTTATGTGGGCGTATCCAACCTAGCTGGGAGTATGAAGGACTGATATGATCATACAACCGTATATTGCACACGTATCTAACGCAAGCATTCATCACTAGCTCGAGGCATCTCGAATTTTCACTATTTGTGCCGTTGAACTAAATCACAGTAGTAAAGATTAGGCAAGACTAGTGTTTGGACTAATTTTTGTTTAACATGGGTTGGAAATATTTTTCTAAATTTTTGAATTGCATGTAGGGAGGAGAGCGATTTCCGGCAAGCTGTGACTGTTTGTTCTTCCCAGTTTAGGTGCTCATCCAAGATTATTCCAAGGTCTTTTACTGTTTTTTGGTATGGTAGTTGGGTACCATTGAGGAGTATTTGAGGGACTGTTTCGCGAAAGTACCGGCTGATTAACTTTGGATGAGATATAAGTATGACCTGGGATTTCTTGGGGTTTAGTTTCAGACCTAGGTTCTGTGCCCATCGAGAAACAGAGCAAAAATCTGCATTCATACTCGCTACTGCGTCAGCAATGTTCTTGGGGCTTGCAATTATGTACAGTTGGATGTCGTCGGCATATAGATGGTAGCTCAACGGGATCTGGTCATCCACTGGCGGCTTAAGCTGAATATAGCGTAAGTGAATAGACTTGTAGATTCTCTTCTTCGCTAAATTGTGTCCATTACCAAAGTATGAGACAGTGTTTCGTGGTATTACCATAATATCTCGTTAGAAGTGACTAATTATTTCTTCTGTGTGCTTGCATAGGTGACAGTAAAACTGTAGTCGCTGTTTCCTGATGGTGTCAGATTTTATCCTGTAACTTGATAGTTAACCTGCGATTTCTTCTTCATTCGAATTTCGTTTCTACATTTTAGTTCTAAGATTATTCTGAGAACTTCCTTTAATTTTTTCAATGACGTTTTATTTGGAATCTGTCAGCAGTTTTCGTGGTTTCCGATGTGTGAAGAGCTTCTATTTTAACAACTGGTGTTTAAAGTTCCCTTCTGTGATATAGAGTTTTTATTGTGTCTCTCCCAGGTGACTTTGTAAGCTCTTTGTTCGCTTCACGCTTTAGCTTTGTCGTTCCAATAATTTCTCCTACGTACTTGAATTTGACTACTTGGAAAATTCTGTGGTTAAATTTGATTGTTGAAATATTTATCTGATCTTTTCCATATAGTGTGTCTGTCACATGAAAGTTAGACCACAATTTTTGCTACTGATTCATGGAATTTCTCTACAGATTGCATTGCTCCTACATTGTACATTGTTACTGGAATAAATTGGAATGTCATCAACAGTTGCTAGACAATGAAGATGAATCTGATTTTGGAGATTTTAACTGAAAAAGTAGGGAGCCTGCTTACACCAAAACACACAGGAAATATCCCTGGAAAACTTGCGAAATTTTGTTTGTTTGGTTCAGGCTCAAGCTGGTTAGGTCTGAAATATTGATCTGGAACAGAGGATTAAGATTATTAAACAATATACTAGGATCGCTACGAGAACAATACCTCCTATTTTTATTCATGGAAACTACAGGAAACACATAAATCTCGACAGAACAGCTAAATAGAGCAATATTTCAGCTACAGACTGTCAGTTTTCCACAGAGGCACACCATTCGTTGCACACCTTTGCCAATGATGAACCAGAGCCTGCATGTCACTCTTGTAAAAATCACAACCAGCTGAGGCTAACCACTTCCTTACAGCTTTGACAAAAGATCCTAGTATTGAAAATATTGGCCACATACTCCCTCTTTCAGAGGCCTAAAGAGATGGAAGTCTGAAGGTGGGACTGTACGGTGGATTTGTTAATACAGTCCAGCCAAATTCTGCAATGATTTGCTTGGTCACAAAACTGGTGTGAGGTATAATATTGTGCCCTGCCTCTGCGACATAACAACATACTATTTTCTTTTTCTATCGAAATATTGAGGTTTAAAGATATAATTTAACCAATGAGTCAATGAACTGCTCTGCAAGTCAGCGAATATGTACGCCCAGAATAATGAGACCGGCGTATCATTATCATCTGTATTTTGTTCTATATAAGAATGCGCGCTCGTCTCTTTTTTTCTCTTCCTTAATCGCGCGCCTTCCGACAGCATCTTACGCTATCAGACTCCTATTTTCTTCCATTTTGTTCGAATGAACTAAACTTGTATTCCTGCTGGTAATTTATTTAATCATTATATTATTATCACCAATTGCGAGTACTAATATGATCTTATTATGAATACTTTATTTTTTCACTCCAGAGCTGAGCTAAGATTATTGTAATTTCCAAGTATTTGACTGAAATACGGCACTACTCTTTGTTATGTTCAAAACTGTGAGAATTATTAGATTTCTGTACAAATTATTTACTTCGTTAAATAATAATTGTTTTAACGTTTCTGCTTTCATTTCGTAATAGCAGTCCCAAATTTCCAATTTATAAATCTTATAGATATTTCTTTACTAATTTTTTTTTCTTACGGTGCCAGTGCGATACTCACGAGATTAAATCAAATTATTCTGAATTTCTCGCGAGGCGAGAAGACAATTAGAAGAATCCCTGAGATTACAAAAAACACAAATTAACTGTTTTTCAGTTCAGTTCAGTAATATTCATCCATATATATAAAATAAAGATTCAACATATTTGGCACTCAAAACGAGTGGCCGCAACGTTATTTCTAATATAAAATATGTATTTCTATTTCATATATCCATCCGATGTACTGTACAAAGACGTGGATAAAGGTCAGCCAATCCTGTTTACGAGAAATTGTACATCTCTAAGACAAAAACTCATTGAAATGAATTTTTTTGCTATATCAAGGTCGTAACTTTCTTCTATAGCATTTTTTCACTTTGATTCTCTACAAAAAGTAAAATTGTAGTTGGTTGTAATTTAGCTGAGTGATTTTAGAAGGATGTATTAAGAAACATCCAATTTTGCAAAAATCAAGGTAAGATTGTTTTGTGTGTGAAGATAGAGAACACAAAATGGCCGATTTGGCCGCACAAAGATAAAAGAGCATCGTAGTCAGGAAAATTATTTATTGTATTAACATTTTTTATTGTTATTTATATGTGTGTTACTGTTAAATATTAACATCCGTGTGACGAATTTTTCCCAATTTCCCGAAATTTAATATTATGGTCAAAGTCGGTAAACAAGAGAATTTACCAATTGAAACAATGGCTTCACCATCAGATTTCGAAAATGAAGCGGTAAATCTAAATGAATCACTCATAGATTTCACTGCAAATGAGTTAGAAAATCAACCCCCGGACTTGAACATGTCCACCGCGAATTTGGAGTTCGCACAAAATAACGAAAATGGTCGTCCGATCGCTGCAATTAACGGAACTGCAGCTGGTACGGATCAATTGGAAGACAGTATTGCGCTTGACTCGCTTACTGCTTTCTTGAAAAAGTTGGAATTACGCGATCGCGATCGCGATCAACGGGAAAAAGAGAGGGAAACTGTGCGCGATCAGTGGGAAAAGAAACAGGAACAGAGAGACAAAGAATTAAAAAATGAAATAAAAACCGAATTAGCCAACATCAGGTCCGAGCTAATGAATATGAAGCAAGCGTATGCAACAATTTTGGGCCAAGTCAATACACTGGACTTCGCATTCCGCAATAAAGGCCTGCCACTGTGCCGCGCGGTTCTAGGCGCTTCAGTCCGGAATCGTGCGACTACTACGGTCGCAGGTTCGAATCCTGCCTCGGGCATGGATGTGTATGATGTCCTTAGCTTAGTTAGGTTTAAGTAGTTGTAAGTTCTAGGGGACTGATGACCTCAGATGTTAAGTCCCATAGTGCTCAGAGCCATTTGAACCATTTTTTTCCGCAATGTGAAAGACCTAACATCTGCTGTTACGAATCTCAATACAAATAACCAAGAGATTTTGGATGAACAGCTAGAATCTCACAAAAGGCAAATAAATATTGGAATATCCAATTGGATAATCACTACAGAGATGTAACTTGATGCAAAAATTAATGTTGCCGTCGACAACGCTGTGCAGCGCGTGCGGGAAGAAATGTGTTCTGCAGTACAAACGAATTCACAATGCGCGAGGCGAACAAAAAGAACCAAACGAAGAAATGCGTATGTGGAGGCGGGAAATGAACGCTCGCGTCCTAAATTTGGAGAAAGCCGTTTCGACGGACAGCAGAACGGAAATGAATTTTCCTATGTAACCGCCGAACGACGACAATGCACGAAAGACGACATTCGGGAATGACAGAATTTTCCAAATGTCCGACTTGTCGCTAGCAAAATGTAATTACGAAGACGAACGTATAATGAATTCAGTGAAAATTCAGCAAAGTCTACTTAAGCATCGCCATTTTCAAACATTTGCCGAGGACAAGAAGTTCATTCATCCAATTGTACTTGTACGAGCATTCAGGAATGTCTTACCCAGATACTAGCCTGAATATCAAAAAGTTCAGTTCGTGATGTCACACATGTCACTATGGGCCAGCGAAACAGCCGAACTATGTAATACGCTCGCTGAATTCGAGAAAGCTTTCCTTGCAAAATATTGGTCCACAGGAATCCAAGAACGTTTGCCCAAAGAAGTTTATACCCCGGAACTGTACAATCCGAAGAAAGGGAGCTTGCGCAAGCATTTTGAACGATACATTGCGAAAACGAGATATTCGTCTGAGCCTATCTCACACAAAGAAGTACTACGCATATTAAAGACAAAATTACGATCAACCTTAGGGAAAAGTTAATAAATGTACCAGATGAAAATTTGGAGCATTTCCTTTCGGTGATCGACTCCTTAGACCTAATCCAAAAATACGCAAAATTCTACCAGTCATTCACGAATAACTGAAACAATTGTCACAGTGTTGATTTACCGAGTAGTAATAAACAGAGTAAACGTAATCAGCTCAGAAAATGTCAATACGACAAAACGAATGTGCCTGGTTACAATAATAATCCAAACCATGCTTTGAATGACGCGAATACCGGTTACGTAGCCAGAAAACAGAATTATGGCGACACTAACTCGGGAAACGGTACGAATCATAAGCGCAAATTCGGAGATGGAAATAATTACCAGGACGCTAACCACGATAAAAAGGCTCCGTGGAAAAGGCTGAATGGAAATCAATGGAGCAACAACAACAATCCTCCGAATCAGTCAAACACAAATGAACGGAACAAGAACCAATATCCGAATAGTAATAATGGCACTCAGTGGTCAAAACAGCAACCAATTTTATGGTTCGGTAGCCAGACGCCGAATATAATGCAAGCTGTGCCCGTCATTCCAAACACAAACAGTCAAACTCATACTGACAGTAGTCATTCGACTGCAGCGCGCGTATGCGAAGTCGTAGAACAATCCGGCCAACAGCAACAGTCAAACCAGAGCCGACCGTTCTGAACGGTCTCCCGAGTATGGTCGGATCTATAAGTGGTGGCAACCCCACAATCAACCTGAAAGCACTACGTTACAACGACGGTGCCGACATCAGGGATGAATTATTAGAAGAAGGTAATGTCTGTAAACATGACAAGCTACAATTATGGTCACTATTAATGGTGTTAGTGTGGAAGCAATCATTGATACTGGTGCCACTACAAGTGTCATAAATGAGACCTTGTTCGACCAAATTAATCGCATAAAGAGATTCCCTATATTGCCCGTGCAAAATTGCCGAGTTTCTGGCTCATTAGGCGCTGCCACACAGATAGTTAAGCAACAGGTGCAGGCCGATCTTTATGTACAAGACGAGCAACGTACGTGCCACCTCCTACTAATTAAAAATTTATCGGTTCCTTGCATCCTGGATGGGATTTTCTACGCGGTAGAAATGCAAAGATTGATCTACCTGCAGGAAAATGTGTGGTTACAAACAAAGGCAAAATAATTGCACTATGGTTAATTAGGACTCCGAATGCACATTACAGATACGTCGTAATGTTATTGTTAAATTGGTAGGCCCAAGAATGCTCCACCTTTCTAAGGATTTCGAGACATCAGAATTTCTGGACTCGGAAGATAATAATGCAGCAGTACTTAACAATTCAACATCAATTGCAGCAAAAGCATTAGAGTCGACCTATCTGAACCAAACACAGAAGGTAGGGCTTGCAAATGTCATTGAAAATTATATGCCAATATTTGCTAATAAACCTGGCATCATAAAGGATTTTGTGTATAATATGGAGGTTGCCCCGTACGAAACTTTTTGTAGGACATCATATGCCGTGACGTGGAGTAAAATTGAAGCTGTAAAGACGGAAATACGTAAGTTGTTAGACTGGGGAATGATCGAACCATTGGACTCCCCATATTCTAGTCCCCTTTTAGCGGTGTCCAAACCGGGGGGCAAGATAAGGTTAGTGCTTGATGCCCGGAACATAAACAAAATTACCATACCCGTCCAAACCAGACCGGAAAATTCAGAAGAACTTTTGCAACGTTTTTCATGGCACTTATTTCCTCTCAAGCCTTGACCTCCGATAATCGTACTGGCAAATCCTATTGATTGAAAAGTCAAGAAAATACATAGCATTCATTTTTGCGACGCAGTTATCAGTTCCGCGTTGTGACCTTTGGCTTGAACGTCAGCGCGGGAGATTTCATTACAGCGTGAGACAAAGTTCTGGGTACTGCGCTACTCGCCAAGGTCACAGCATGTGTAGACGATTTGTTAATGGCCACTGCTACGTGGGATGAACATTTTGAGATACTGCAGACAATTTTCCGAAAATTCGACGAAGCAGGAATAACTGTCAACCTAGCCAAATCCAAATTTGGGAGGTCGGAGATAAAATTTCCCCGGCTCATTATCTCGCCCGAAGGAATAATACCTGAGCCAGGAAAATATATGCTATTGAACGCCTCGCTGTACCAACAACCAAAAAACAGCTAAAGTCTTTTCTCGGAGCCGTTTCGTTTTTCTGACGTTTCATACTCAATCAATTATTGAACTATGGAAATCTTTTATCACTTCTACGGAAGAATAATGCTTGGATCTGGAATGATCAAAGTCAAACTGCATTCGACAAGATAAAAGCAGCACTTGTAAATGCAAAGTTATTCTATCATCCGGACATGCTTCAGGAGTTTTGCTTTGCAACTGACGTTTCTTTTTGCGGTTTGGGTGCGTGTCTATTCCAGACCGCTAAAACCGAAGAAAAGACCGATATAAAAATAATTGCATTTGTGAGCAGAACTTTGTCAGCATGCGAAAGGGCATACATGGTAACTGAACTTGAGACTCTTGCTTTTGTATAGGTTCAAAAATGGTTCAAATGGCTCTGAGCACTATGGGACTCAACTGCTGAGGTCATTAGTCCCCTAGAACTTAGAACTACTTAAACCTAACTAACCTAAGGACATCACAAACATCCATGCCCGAGGCAGGATTCGAACCTGCGACCGTAGCGGTCTTGCGGTTCCAGGCTGCAGCGCCTTTAACCGCACGGCCATTGTATAGGCCTTAAAGAAGTTTCACTATTACGTATATGGGAAACGTATACGAATATATTGCGACAATCAGGCCCTTTGTTTTCTGCTGTCATGTAGATTGTTGCACGTACGACTCGCCCAGTGGACACTAGTTTTACAAGAGTATCGCCTGGAAATAATGCACGTTAAAGGCAACGAAAACGTGATTGCAGATGCTTTGTCAAGACTCCCACAAAGCCTCACAGATTTTTCCAACACGATTGAATAAGCTGAGGAATTTAGAGTCTTAAAAATAGATGCGAAACATTATCACAACCAGTTTCTCCATCTCTGTAAAAATATAAGAACATTACAGGATTTCGACCCCTAGTGGGGAGAGATACTGCGAACTTTTCAACAAACTCCAAATAATGATTTTAATAACCACTTCTCTGTACAAAATGACTTACTTTATCACCGCAATGATGAAAATTCTAATGACTGGTGTATTTGTATACCTGACAAGTCATATAGTAGATCTAATTTTGTATACTCACAGCATCTGGGGACATTACGGAGCCGAAAGTGTGCCAGAAAGCTCCAAATTTATTGTTATTACCCAAATTTACATCGTGTTGCTTTGGACGTTTTGAAAAAAAAAAAAAAATGCACGACATGTCAAAAGTGCACACCAAGCAACATTAGCAATCAGATGTTATTGCAACCCATCCTACCAACTAAACCATTACAAACCGTCTAACTGGAAGTTACAGGCCCTCTACCAACTGGTAGGGGAGGTGTTAAATATCTTATTGCTTTATATGATATTTATTCGAGATATTTAAAACTGTATCCTGTTCGAACTTCACCCTCGAAAACGATCAGCACAAAAATAGCAAATGATTACATTCCCAATGCTGGCAAACCCAACACCATAGTTTCTGATAATGCCATATATTTTACGTCGTTCTACTGGAAAAATTTCTTATAGGAAACCGGAATTAACCATACCCTTATATCCTTTTACCACCCACAATCCAACTCAGTGGAAAGAATTTTCCGAGAATTTAACAGATATATAAAAACCTACGTCCCTCATCAACAGGCGAAATGGATAGATTACGTAAAATCCTTTGAGCAAATATATAATCACATACCACACTCACCGACACATTTTACTCCACATGAATTAATGCTTACTGAACCACCAGATGAGAACTGGATAAAACATCTACCAGTAATTCACCATCCAAGGGTATCTCATGAAGATAAAATTAGTGAAGCTTTGAAAAGCTTACAAAAACATGCCATACAACGTAAGAAATGTCACGATTCGTGTGTGCACAATGTTATCGAATTCCAAATTGGTGAGGAAGTTCTAGTTAAGAATCATCGTAAATCATCACTACTTAAGAAACTGAATAAAAAATGGCAGAGCCTATACATTGGACCTTTTGTAATAGCAGAAATTCCCCATGAAGGAAGCTATTTATTGAAAATACCGTTCAGTGACAAAGTCAAGGGACTATACAACCAGATAGATTTAAAAAAGTATTATGAATGATCAAACGTTAGTAGACAAAGTGCTACTTGCCCACTTGGAGTAATGGCCTTTATTTAAGGAGCACAAGTATTTGTATGTGAACAACCTTACCATGTATGTGACGGTATGTAGATTTCATGACGTATGTATAACAAATGTGAATTTTTTTCAGTATTTAGCTTATAAGTTTTTCCTTCTGACTTAGTTAAGTAGATTAATTCTTTCAATAATCAAGGATAATTTTTGAAACAGAACTTTTTCCAACGTTATTTATTGCTTCGATGGATATGAATAACTAGTCATGTCATAAATAAAGTTGAAAAAACTTTTTGGACTTTCTTTGCAAAGTCAATGAGTAAACACAAACTCTGAATCGCTTGATAAATAGTAAATTCCATTTATCCAATTATTTATGAAATAATTTCGATTTTTGTGCTAATGTGTTATTTGCAATGTATGTTACAAAACACTAAGATAGACAGTCTCTAGAGAATCAAAGCTGTTACCTTGCTTAAACCATTAGATTATACATCCTTCTGATGTATATGAGGTAGTCTTTTGGCTAAAAGTCGTTGCAATTTTAAGTTCGTAAGTAGGACACAGAATCGCGAGATTTTCTCTACTTGGCCGAGCAACGAGTATCATTTGAATGAGAAAAGAAGTTATGCTTTCTTTCCTGTGAATGTGTAAATGATTACGAGTAACTGAATTTTGGGTAGTTTATACTTCTAATTTCATTGTAATTCTTTATGGACAGTAATGATGATCTTCTGGTCAGTGACCGTTACTGTGAAATTCAGTATATGGACCTCCAACGCGACTATAAATAAATGTACACAGCAATGAACTTCACAGAACTATGTTTGAAAGAGTGCTCAGATATTGTAATTATAAAACTTGTCCACGGTGAATACGTTGACTGAGACTTTTAAAATAAAGCGTCATCGTATTTTTCACTGAACAGTGATGTGATTTACTGGAACATATATATAAACCGAAGGTTGTCACAAACGAACTGTGAGTAAAATAATCTTATTTAAAGAACAGTGATACCACATCAGGTTTTCTGTGGCGATTTTTCTCCAAGATATGACAATTGATGACATTTCCCCATACATCACTGCGTGTGAAGTACTTCATTCAGTGACCATAAACTGCGACCAGACAGAAAGTGATCTCTGAATTTTGTGCTTTACTGCAACCAAAATCGAATACAAGTGAGAGCAATAGGACAGAATCCGCCCGGGAACTGAAAATCTGATCGACTTGTTAAAGACTATGGTTCGTATTTGTTGTCGGAACATTGAGTCAACGTTCTTGCATTGGCACGAACATTTCCTCGCCAGCCGCCGCTAGCTTCGTCTGAACCATTGTTGAAAAAGTTTACGCAGCGCCGTGAGAAGCCAGCGAATGTTTGCCGAACCGCCTGTAGAGAGACTTCGCAGGCAACGGCTATTAAGCGCGCTCCACGTACAGTGAAATATTATGAAAGAACGGCAAGATTCAGGACTCGGCACCTGCCTAATAAAACAACTTACCTTACAGGGCGACAAGCTAGCATCTACAAATACAGCTATTACTGTGGTGTCACCGCCCGACACCACACTTGCTAGGTGGTAGCCTTTAAGCCGGCCGCGGTCCTTTAGTATACGTCGGACCCGCGTGTCGCCACTATCAGTGATTGCAGACCGAGCGCCGCCACACGGCAGGTCTAGAGAGACTTCCTAGCACTCGCCCCAGTTGTACAACCGACTTTGCTAGCGATGGTTCACTGACAAAATACGCTCTCATTTGCCGAGACGATAGTTTAGCATAGCCTTCAGCTACGTCATTTGCTACGACCTAGCAAGGCGCCATATTCAGTTACTATTGATATTGTGAATCATGTACCGTCAAGAGCGACGTTCATCATTAATGGATTAAAGTTAAGTATTCCACCAGCTACGTCCGTTTTTCTAAATTCTAAATGCGTGAGCTAAAACGCGTGTATTTCGGCCTCCTTTAGTAAAACGGTGTTGGCTCTCTTGCCAACCACAACAATTACAACATGTGCTTCGTTTTTTTTTTCGTGACCACCTACACCGAGCTGCCATCCACCCATAACGGGCCGCGATCCATAGAAATGCAAGTGCTCCTGCCCGAGAGGGAGGAAGAATGAAAGTCGCAGCCAGCAGCCAGCGGTGAGTCACAACAGGTCCATCTGGACCTAATACTTACATATGGGGGGCGAGAGCTGTTCCTGACAGACCCCGCCTACCGCAGTTCCATTGCGACGAAATTCTTTTTCGTCACCTCAACCAACTCTCAATCAAGTCACTCGTCATTTCAGTACATGAAGGTTTAAATAGAAAGCTGTTATGAAAAATAAAAGACCCACAATAATACACTAGACACACAGTAACGTTTTAAAGTACACCGTTATTAAAACCTGGTTAATTTACAGTAACATAAATTTTTATGCAACCGTATTGTGAAATACAGGGTGATTCAAAAAGAATGCCACAACTTTAAAAATGTGTATTTAATGAAAGAAACATAATATAACCTTCTGTTATACATCATTACAAAGAGTATTTAAAAAGGTTTTTTTCACTCAAAAATAAGTTCAGAGATGTTCAATATGGCCCCCTCCAGACACACGAGCAATATCAACCCGATACTCCAACTCGTTCCACACTCTCTGTAGCATATCGGGCGTAACAGTTTGGATAGCTGCTGTTATTTCTCGTTTCAAATCATCAATGGTGGCTGGGAGAGGTGGCCGAAACACCATATCCTTAACATACCCCCATAAGAAAAAATCGCAGGGGGTAAGATCAGGGCTTCTTGGAGGCCAGTGATGAAGTGCTCTGTCACGGGCTGCCTGGCGACCGATCCATCGCCTCGGGTAGTTGACGTTCAGGTAGTTACGGACAGATAAGTGCCAATGTGGTGGCGCTCCATCCTGCTGAAATATGAATTGTTGTGCTTCTTGTTCGAGCTGAGGGAACAGTCAATTCTCTAACATCTCCAGATACTGTAGTCCAGTTACAGTAGCACCTTCGAAGAAAAAGGGACCAAAAACTTTATTGGCTGATATGGCACAGAAAACGTTCACCATCTATCAGGAGGTTTAACACCATACTTCGTTCGAAATGCACGCTGAACAACTGTCGTCGATTCACTTCTGCCGTACTCAATAACACAAAAAGCTTTCTATTGAGCGGTCGCCATCTTAGCATCAACTGACGCTGACGCCTAGTCAACAGCGCCTCAAGCGAACAAATGTACAACTAAATGAAACTTTATAGCTCCCTTAATTCGCCGACAGATAGTGCTTAGCTCTGCCTTTTGTCGTTGCAGAGTTTTAAATTCCTAAAGTTGTGGTATTCTTTTTGAATCATCCTGTATTTAAGATTTTTCCTTTTTTCAATTTATGATGTATTGTGTAATCATAATCCAGAGGAATACCCTTTTACATACTAATATGACGTTAATAACAAAAAGTATATTTATTGTTCTACGATAATGTAATTAATTGAGATTTAAGTTGAAATATTTAAGGATTCATAAGATATCAACATGGCCGAACACTAGTTCGGTCATCCACTGCAGTAGTAGCTTCTGGGCGACCTGAGTGAGGCATGTCATCGATAGTTCCTGTCTCTCTGTATCTCCTCCATGTCCAAACAACATCGGCTTTTGTTAACTCCGAGACGCCTGGACACTTCCCTTGTTGAGAGCCCTTCCTGGCACAAAGCAACAATGCGGACGCGATCGACCCGCCGTCTAGGCGTGGTTGAACTACAGACAACACGAGCCGTGTACCACCTTCCTGGTGGTATAACTTGTACTGATCGGCTGTCAGACCCCCCCCCCCCCTCCCCACCCCTCCCCGTCCGTCCAATAGGCGCTGCTCATGTATGCTTGTTTACATCTTTGGGCGGGTTTAGTGACATCTCTGAACAGTCAAAGGGACTGCGTCTGTGATTCAATGTCCACAGTCAACGTCTATCTTCAGGAGTTCTGGGAACCGGGATGATGCCAAACTTTTTTTGATGTATGTATATTTGTGTTCCCAAATTAGACCAGCAAGCTATTGAGCAAGTGGTCATAACTGTTCCGTCCATCAGCATTCATAGGTAGATCGACTCGTCTAGAGTCCGCAGCTCGTGGTCTAGTGGACAGTGTTGCTACCTGTAGATCACGGGGTCCCGTGTTTGATTCCCAGCGGGGGACTGGGTGGTTGTGTTGTCCTGATCATCGTTCGGGTAGTGGTGAGACTGGAAATGGAAAGATTAGAACTTGTACGGGCGCTGATGACCACGATGTTTAGCACTCCACAAACCAATATTATCATCGTGTAGGGCAGTGGTTCCCAACAGATGGTCCGCGGACCCCCAGGGGTCCGCAAGCTATGCCAGAGGGGTCCGCAAGATGCTATTAGAATAAAAAATATATTAAATATATTTCCTATGATAACAGATTTTTTGTTTTGGCCGCTTCCTGCAAGAGCAGTTTTAAGCTCAATATTTTTTCAATAATGAATATGTGGAAGTTTTTTCTAAGTACCAAAAATAGGAAACGTATAAAAAGACTCTTAATTTGGCTTTTTTAGGTACTTGATACTGTGATATGACAAGGTACCAATCATGCTCGATGTGGGGGTCCTCGAGAAAATTTTGTTGGGAACCGCTGGTCTAGAGTTTTTACAACTTGTCCCTTAGTGAGCTACATTACAAAAGCAAACATTTAGCAGCAGTGTTGTTTAATTTGAGATAGAAAAATTTTCCAGAGATTTCGGATTGCATATTCGTAAAAGAAAGGCTATTTGTCATTCCCTAGTGTGGCACTCGCAGCAGAACAAAATTTTTCTTTAGTGATAGCCACTCTCCATCTCGCTCAACACGCAGTTGATCGAATCATACCGTTCTTCGCTATAGTTTTTGACCAGAATTAGGGAAACAGCTTGTATCAGGAAGAAGACTAAACTTGACTCGCACACAGATCCACCGGCCGCATCGGTCCCTATGCAAACTTGGCAAGATGGGTGGCGTTCCCTCCCAACGAAATTAGCAAAGAGTAGAGGGAGGCGTGTTGTCGATTCTTTCGCAACGTCGCTCTGGGAGACGAGCGCGACAAAGGGAATTTTAGGACGGAGCAGACGCTGTACGCGCGCCGCAGTAAACAGAGGCTAATTCGCCACCTCCTGGAGGCCCTAATACCTCTGCGTCTGTCCCACCTTTCCGACCACCTCCCCCACACCCCGCACCCCCTCGTCGCGCCGTGTCCTGTTCCCCCTCCTCCTCCTCCTCCTCTTCTTGCTCCACCCTTTTCAACCTAGTTAACAAAGTCTCGTGATTCTAAACTCATTTGCATAAATTAAACATTTCCTTTAATTGCTTCAGCAGTCCGGGAGCTCACGGCTTCTCCCTCCGCTGCAACACCCCGTCCCCTCCCCCCCTCCTCCCGTCGCGCCCTCATTCCCCGCTCCTCGTTGCTCCTCACGGGTGGTGTTCCCGGCTAATTAGGTAACAAATCTTTAACAACTTTCCGGCAATGAAGATCTCCCCACCCGGCCGGGCGCAGCCACTAACGAAACTTGCTCCGCAAGAATAGGAATAATAAAGTATGTGGTTCGAGCGGAATAGAGGAGGAGAAGAATGGCGCGTGTTGGCTTGCGCGCCGGCCGCAGAGCCCCGCGATGGCGCTTCTGCCGCCTCGCCGCCCATCCAAGATGGGAAGCAGCGTCCCGCCGGTAGCTGCACGGCGTGGTCACGCCCAAGACCGATTGAGTTGTCGCTTCGGACAACTCCGTGGCCGTCACTGCTGATGAAGCTGCTGTGGCACTGTTGATTGTGCGAACCGGGCGTATCTCATTCCAAACTTCAAATGGATTTCTCATACTATGTTGCATCTACATCTATATCCATACCTCGCAAACCACTGTTCTTCTAATTCAGTTCGCGGGTGGATTGTGGGAAGAATGATTACTTGTAAGCATCTTTGGCTGCTGTTATCATTGTCTTCGCAGTGGTACGTAGAGGGATCTCCATTAATAACGTGAGAATTTTTCTTTAAAATATGGACTCCGGCCCCCTTGGTGAGATGTGGTGGCCCGCCCCACCCCAATTTCCCCTCACATAATCGGGTAAAAATACGTAAAAATGATTTTTAAAAATTTACTTCAAATATTGATTAAAACACTTTAATAAAAACATGTTTCTTACATAAAGTGTTTGAAAATTGTTTTCAATACGTGTTTAAAAACATTATTTTAAACATGCCAACCCCGACTAGTATTGGGATGGGCAGACAGACAGACGACGGAAGAAATGTTCCAGAAATATAGCATTAACTGTTCTGAGGGATCCCTAAAAAACTGACCTTTTATTGGTGTACTATATACATTAAATGTCATTGATGAAAGACAACATTGTCAGAGGAAAAACAATTAAAGTAATATTAATTCTTCTGTATAAAATGTATTATATTATTTTTACTTTTTATAATATACCATGTAATCTAAAGCCTCTTATATAATTAAGGAGTTTTATATTCAGAAATCAGCACATTCATGTTAAACAATTTCAGTTCTCATTTTTATATGAAGCAAGAAATACCGTTCTAGCTATAGGATGTTAAAACCATGACCGGTTTCACGCCGGTTTAGGCACATCCGCCGGTCGGTGTGGCTGAGCGGTTCTAGGCGCTTCAGTCTGGAACCGCGCGACCGCTACGATCGCAGGTTCGAATCCTGCGTCGGGCATGGGTGTGTGTGCTGTCAGTTCTAGGGGACTGATGACCTCAGCTGTTAAGTCCCATAGTGCTCAGAGCCATTTGAACCATTTCATTAGGCACATCTTCATTTGGTATAAATTGTGTCTACAACATTATTTTGTGTTTTTTGATGCCTCTCCCCGTCCTTCACATCGCTGATAAATTCAAACCCGCCAGAATCGTTTGTCAAATTGATAAAAATGTGAGTGTCCCATAATATCAGCTGCAGGCGATGCGGGCGAGGTCGTAAGGAACACTGAACTAGCTATTGCACTATACCCAACACTTCTAGCGGGTTTTAATTTGTCAGTGACTTGAAGGACGGGGGCAGGCTACGGAAAAGTGTAAAATAATGTTGTAGACGCAATTTACATCACCTGAGGATGAGCCAAAACTGGCGTCGAACTGGTCGTGGTTTAATAAGCTTTCTACAGCCAGAGCGTTGTCTTTTACCTTCATATAGAAATGTCAATGTTTGGATGTGCGTGCCCACAATTCAAGGTAACATGTACAATTTCAGTTCTTTTTAGTCATATGGGAACAGTAAGCAAAATTTAACTAACTTTCACCAGGGCAGAACCTGTAGGAAAAATGTAATATTTCATCATAGATGTAGTTTTGGATACAAACAACGATGTCAGTCGGCAACATAGCGGATAGTGGTTGTTTTTGTACAAAATGCAGTAAAAAAGTGTTTGTGCCATATCCATAATGGCGCAATCAGAATAACAACAAGCAGAGTAGAAAGTAGGTACACCTAAATAGCAATCAATCGTAATTATACAACTAGTGAAGCATAGTAGCTAAACAAAATTTTTATTTTGCTCAGGGACTCTGCAACACCCAATTTGTTGTCGACGTTGTAACCATGTACTGACTGAAGAGTCGAATACGTAATACAGTACAGAAGATAGGTGAAAGGCCGAAATGCATATTAGCTTAAATAAAAATGCGTAACAAAGTGGCTGGTTATTGTATTTGTTAAAGTAACAACATTCCTGATACCTTCCTTTGAACCGTATCAGTATGCAGTTTTTCAATCTCATGATTTATGTGATCAGTTACAGAACTGTTCTCGGTGAATTTCAGCTTAGCTTCCTTCCACAAACGGCTAACTTCTTGCTCTCATGTGTGTTTCGATCTATAGGCATGCCACTTAACATACACATTGTAAAAAGTTTGATACAAATTCACGTTTAACACAGTAACAGCGGGTTTATATGCTTCCAGAATATCACGTCTGACTCACTGACTGACACGCAGTGATACTGACCGGCATGACAGGGAACTCCCCGAATGAAATATGACACTTGTGCGGCACTTGTTGCAAGCAATTTAATGTCTGACCTGCACACTTGTAAAGAGTTCAGTTCAGAAAGGCACTTTAATATCGTCTATTATATTAATGCATATTTTCTGAATCAAAAAGTTGATGTGAGATTTTCATTGCTCCTCCCTCTTTAAATGAGGTTTTGTGACATTTTGCCGTGACCCTCCCCTCCCATTTTGAGCTCACATAATTAATGGACGTTCAATAGGGGGTTGAAGTAGATTCCTAGATTGTCCACTTAATGTTAGTGATGGGGAGCAAGCAGGCAGAGTGGTAAGGTGCTGGACCATGAATAAGCACAATTCTCAACCAGAATATTTGGGTAAACAATTTTATTAAATGAAATTAACTTGTCCTTCTGCAAAATAACAAAGTTTTTCTTGTCAGTGTTTCCCATATGTTCCATCCTTTGTCGATTATGCGGAGAACCTCCTTATTCTTTATCTTATCAGTCTATCTAATTTTAAATATTCTTCTGTAGCACCCCTCCTCAAACGCTTCGATTCTCTTCTGTTCCGGTCCTTCTGCTATCCATGTTCCACTACCATACAATGCTGTAGTACAAACGTACATTATCAGAAATTTCTTTCCCAAATTAAGGCCTTTGTTTGATACCAGTAGAATTCTCTGGCCAGGAATGCCCTCTTTGCCTGTTCTAGTCTGCTTTTTATGCCCTCCTTGTTTCGTCCAGCATGGGTTGTTTTGCTTTCAAGTTAGCAGAATTCCTTAACTGCCTCTACGTCGTGAGAACCTATTTTGATGTTATATTTCACTCTATTCTCATTTCTGCTGCTTCTCATTACTTTCATCTTCTTCTGGTTTACTCTCAATCCATATTCTGTAGCAATTAGACCGTTCATTCCATTCAACTCCTGTAATTCTTCTTCACTTTGACTGAGGACAGCATGTCATCTCACAACTGGTATCCTTTCACCCTTAATTTTATCCCGGCCTTGAGCCTTTCTTTTATTTCCGTCATTGCCTATTTGATATATAGATTGAAAAGGCGAAAGGCTGCATCCCTTTCTTACATATTTGTAATCCGAGCATTTCGTTCTTCGTCATCCAGCATGTTGTTCCTTCTTGGTTCCTATACGCACTGTATGTTACCCATGTATAGATTGAAGAGGCGAAACGCTGCATCCCTTTCTTATATCATTTGTAATCCGAGCATTTCGTTCTTGGTCATCTAGCATGATGTTCCTTCTTGGTTCCTACACGCACTGTATATTACCCATCTTGTGCTGCAGCTTGCTCCTGTTTTTATCAGAATTTCGAACATCTTGCCGCAATTTACATTGTCCAACGCTTTCTCTAGGTCGAAAAATTCTATGAGCGTGTCTCGGTTCTTCTTCAGTCTTGCTTCTATTATCAAATGCAACTTTAGAAGCACCTCTAGTGTGCGAAACTAATTTTTCGCTTTTCTAAAGCGAAACTAATTGTCACCTAACGTATTCTCAGTTTTATTTTCCATCCTTCTGTATATTATTCTCGTTATCAGCTTTGCTACATGCGCTGTTAAGCTGATTGTGCGATAGTTCTCGCACTTATCGTCCCTTGCTATCGTCGGAAGTGTGTGTGCGATATTTCTCTGAAAGTCTGATGTTATATCACCAGTAATATAGTGCTCGCTCCTTTTACAGCAAAGACAAGTTAAATAAACGTTCATGATGCTTTGTTCTAGAAGAGGCGTACCATTGATGCACAATAATTCTACTGCTTTGACCACCAAGAAATCTTCAGTCCAGTCACATATTTGATTAGATACCCCATGCTATCGTGCCTTCGTTTACAAGCGATTGTGTCCTTAAAATGGTTTTTTCTTTCAGTCTCTGATCACAATATGCATTCTTTAGACGATGTCCGGTTTCAGTCTGTAATGACCATCCTCAGATCTTTTTTACACCATGTCCTAAACTGTAAAATGATTTTTTATTTCCGTCTCTGATCACAATATGCATTCTTTAGACGATGACCGGTTTCAGTCTGTAATGACCATCTCAGATTTTTTTTACGGACTGAAACCGGTCATCGTCTAAAGAATGCATATTGTGATCAGAGACTGAAATAAAAAAGCATTTTACAGTATTGGATCACTGTTTGTATAAGCGATTATGTCGCAGTTGGTGAAAGATTGTGTCCTTCTGGGTCAAATGCTTTACGGACGAAAAGAAATACTGCATTTGCTTGTTTCCTTTGATCAATGGCTTTCAGGATGTCATGTGTGAAAAGCCCGAGTACGGTTTTTGGTAAGCGATGTTTTCGGAATCCGTGATGGTTAACGTGGAGGTCACTCTGTTCGAAATACCTCATTACGAGTGAGCTCAGAATATTATATTGTATCTAACCAGAATATATAAGCAATATCTGTGAAACTGAATGCTGTTTTATAAATTAAAAAATTAATTGAATGTCTATAAAAGGTACTGGTCTAGTTGGCATTTATACTTATACTCAGACGCGAAGCAGATTAAATGGAATTAGTGATGTTTGTTAGCTGTGACTAAATTTCTCTTTTTGCAGAAAGCAATTCAATGCCTTCGTCGCCCACCTGTTGCTGAATCTCTATCAATGTGAACGTCCTTAGCGCCTGTAATCCAACAGCCGCGCGAGGTAGCCGCGCGCTCTAAGGCACCTTGTCACGGTCCGTGCGGCTCCTCCCGTCGTAGGTTTGAGTCCTCCCTCGGGCATGGGTGTGTGTGTTGTCCAAAGCGTAAGTTAGTTTAAGTTAGATTAAGTAGTGTGTAGGCTTAGGGACCGATGACCTCTGCAGTTTGGTCCCATAAGATCTTATCACAAATTTCCAAAAAAAAAAAAAAAAAAATGGTTCAAATGGCTCTGAGCACTATGGGACTTAACATCTGAGGTCATCAGTCCCCTAGAACTTAGAACTACTTAAACCTAACTAACCTAAGGACATCACACACATCCATGCCCGAGGCAGGATTCGAACCTGCGACCGTAGCAGTCGCGCGGTTCCGGACTGAGCGCCTTAACCGCGAGACCACCGCGGCCGGCACAAATTTCCAGTTTTGTAATCCAACAGATATCAACACTGCATACGGTATCTGCCAAAGAAACCTGAAAAACTTTCCTGGAACTATTTATCGGCGAATGACTATCTCTGCTGTGAAATGCTGCGTCTGATTGAAGAATCAGGGAGTTAGTCTAATGTGCTATGATGAAGCTCAGCGTTCGGGATGGTTGGGTATTCCGGTAGTGTTGTACATTAAATTCCGTTTTTTAAAAGTGTACGTGAATCACAAGCACCGCGTTACAGGATGCAATCAACTTGTCACCTGTCAAGCTTCCCTGTATCTCATGTTGATAAAGTTCCTGGAACGTCAAATATGACTCAATAAGTATCGAGGAATTTACTAAACGTACCTTGATTAATGTTGATAATTATATATGTTCAGTATTTCCACAGGTGACAAGTTTAGTATCCATCAATACACCCATGTTTAGAAAAGCAGAACACCTTGAACGACTAGAGACAGAACGTTCATATTCACATGACATGTTCATTATTATGTTCTGTAGAAGTGAGTAGCATTTGAATCATGTCGGCACTCGGGTCCAAGGTCAACATTAATACTGCGGCGCAACATCACCTTCCGATAAAATGTGCATGCGGCTCTCGTTGCCGCTATAAATCGAAGGAAATGGATCAGTAGTGACTTGGGGAGACGTGCAGGATGCCTCGCAGACGAATGCACGATCCATACCGTCGAATCAGTGAGTTTGAAAGGGGACGCATTATTGGCATGAGAGAATGTGATGCATCCATGCGGGAAATTGCTGCTCGTGGGGGACGAAGTATTTCGGCAGTGCAACGGGTGTGTGCGGAATGGTTCACGGATGGCCGTAGAACACGACGAGACGGGTCAGGAGGCACCACGCAGACCAGCCACAGAGAAGATCGACACCTCATCTGAACGGCATTGCAGGACAGATGCGCATCCTCCTCGGCTCTGGCGCAACAGTGGAACTGTGTAACACATCGTACACTATCAGGGGCAACAGTCCGTTTGTTATAGCATGGGCTACGCAGGGGGTGCTGGCTACGCACACGTCGTCCAGTCCTCCGCCTACCTTTGTCAAATTTGCAGAAACATGCTGGACGGCAATGATGTATGGAACGACTTTACTGGTGACACGAAAAGTATCATATAGCGTTTTAGGACGAATCCAGGTTCTGTTTGTTTGAAAATGATGGCCGCATTTGGTTCCCTGCAGACAAGGCAGCAACGTCACAATGAGTGTATCTGCACAAGTTATATAGCGCCAGCACAAGTCTAATGGTGTGAGGTGCTATTGAGTACAACGACAAATCACAGTTGGTGCGTGTGACCAGTGTGACCTACGTGAATGACATCCTGCGACCCGTGGCCACACCCTTTTTGTACAACACACATGACGCCATTTTTCAGCAAGACGATGCACGATCACATGTTGCTGTACAAACACGTGTCTTCTTGATTTCACAGGATGTCAGCCATTTATTCTGGCCCGCCAAATTGCGAGATTTGTCGCCAATCGAAAACGTGTAGGATCTGGTGAAACGACGGGTGCAGCGATGCGACTCGATGCCAACCATCACGGATGAAGTTTGAAAACAGTAGTTGGCATCACAGAGTCACAACGAACTGTAACAAATCGGTTACTTCAATGATAGCTTCGAGCTAGACGCCATGTAACGTAAATTACTCTGAACCCAAACTAACGCCATTTACGACTTCAGTGGTGTCGAGCGAGAGCTCATTGAAAGGGGGGGGGGGGGGCGTTGGAGGTCTGTTGTGTTTTCTGCCTCGGTGCCAGTGGTGACGCGTATTGGTTAGAAGGAAACCATTTGAGGGTCTGCAACCATTACTCTGACCCCAAACCAACGCCATTTGCGACTTCAGTGGTGTCGAACGGAAGCTCATTGAATGGGTGGGGGGGTTGGAGGTCTGTTGTGTTTCCTGCCTTGGTGCCAGTGGTGAACGCGTATTGGTTAGAAGGAAGCCATTAGAGTGTCTGCAAAAATTACTCTGACCCCAAACCAACGCCATTTGCGACTGAAGCGGTGTCGAGCGAGAGCTCATTGAAAGGGGGGCGTTTGGGGTCAGTTGTGTTTTCTGCCTCGGTGTCATTGGTGAACGCGTATCGGTTAGAAGGAAGCCAGTTGAGGGTCTGCAACCATTACACTGACCCCAAACCAACGCCTTTGCGACTTCAGTGGAGTCGAACGAGAGCTCATTGACAGGGTGTGGGGGAGGGGGGGGGGGGTTGGAAATCTGTTGTGTTTTCTGACTCGGTGCCATTGGTGAACGCGTATTGGTTAGAAGGAAGCCATTAGAGTGTCTGCAAAAATTACTCTGACCCCAAACCAACGCCATTTGCGACTTCAGTGGTGTCAAGCGAGAGCTTATTGAAAGGGGAGGGGGTTGAAGGACTGTTGAGTTTTCTGCCTCGGTGCCAGTGGTAACGCGTATTGGTTAGAAGGAAGCCACTTGAGGGTCTGCAACCATTACTCTGACCCCAAACCAACGCCATATGCGACTTCAGTGGTGTCGAGCGAGAGCTTATTGAAAGGGTGGGGGGGATGGGGAGTAGGAGGTCTGTTGTGTTTTCTGCCTCGGTGCCAGTGGTGAATGCGTATTGGTAGGAAGGAAGCCAGTTGAGGGTCTGCAACCATTACTCTGACCACCAACCAACGCCATTTGCGACTTCAATGGTGTCGAACGGGAGCTCATTGGAAGGGTGGTAGGGGGGGTTGGAGATCTCTTGTGTTTTCTGCCTCGGTACCAGTGGTGAACGCGTATTGGTTAGAAGGAAGCCAGTTGAGGGTCTGCAACCATTACTCTGACCCCAAACCAACGCCATTTGCGACTTCAGTGGTGTCGAACGAGAGCTCATTGAAAGGGTGAGCGTGCGGGTTGCAGGTCTGTTGTGTTTTCTGCCTCGGTGCCAGTGTTGAACGCGTATTGGTTAGAAGGAAGCCAGTTGAGGGTCTGCAACCATTACTGTGACCCCAAAGCAACGCCTTTGGCGACTTCAGTGGTGTCGAACCTGAGCTCATTGAAAGGGTGGGGGGTGGGGGGATGGAGGTCTGTTGTGTTATCGGCCTCGGTGCCCGTGGTGAATACGTATTGGTTAGAAGGAAGCCAGTTGAGGGTTTGCAACCATTACTCTGACCCCAAACCAACGCCAATTGCGACTCTTTGGTGTTGAGCGAGACCTCATTGAAATGGTGGGGGGGGGGGGGGGATCTAGGTCTGCTGTGTTATATGCCTCGGTGCTAGTGGTGAATGCGTATGGGTTAGAAGGAAGCCAGTTGAGGGTCTGCAACCTTTACTCTGACCCGAAACCTACCCCATTTGCGACTTCAGTGGTGTCGAGCGCGAGCGGGGGGGGGGGGGGGGGGGGTTTAGTGGTCTGTTGTGTTTTCTGCCTCGGTGCGAGCGGTGAACGCGTATTCGTTAGTAGGAAGGCAGTTGTGGGTCTGCAACCATTACTCTGACCCCAAACCAACACCATTTGCGACTTCAGTGGTGTCTAGCGAGAGCTCATTGAAAGGGAAGGGGAGGGGGGTGTTGGAGGACTGTTGTGTTTTCTGCCTCGATGCCAGTGGTGATCGCGTATTGGTTAGAAGGAAGCCAGTTGAATGTCTGCAACCATTAATCTGATCCCAAACCAACGCCATTTGCGACTGCAGTCTAGTCGAACGAGAGCTCATTGAAAGGGGGGGGGGGGTTGGATGTGTGTTGTGTTTTCTGCCTTGGTGTCAGTGGTGAACTCGTATTGGTTAGAAGAATGCCAGTTAAGAGTCTGCAACCATTATTCTGACCACAAACCAACGCCATTTGTGATTTCAGTGGTGTCGAGCGAGAGCTCATTGAAAGGGTCGGGGTGGGGGTTGGAGTTCAGTTGTGTTTTCTGCCTCGGTGCCAATGGTGACCGCGTATTGGTTAGAAGGAAGCCAGTTGAGGGTCTGCAACCTTCACTCTGACCCCAAACCAATGCCATTTGCGACTTCAGTGGTGTCGAGCGAGAGCTCATTGAAAGGGACTGGGGGTTAAAGGTCATTTGTGTTTTCTGCCTCAGTGCCAATGGTGAACGCGTATTGGTTAGAAGGAAGCCAGTTGAGGGTCTGCTAGCATTACTCTGACCCCAACCAACGCCATTTGCGCCTTGAGTAGTGTCGAGCGAGAGCTCATTGAAATGGTGTGGGGGGGGGGGGGGAGGGGTTGGGTGTCTGTTGTGTTTTCTGCCTCGTTGCCAGTGGTGAATGCGTATTGGTTCGACGGAAGCCAGTTGAGGGTCTGCAACCTTTACTCTAACCCCAAACCATTGCAATTTATGACTTCAGTGATGTCGAGCGAGAGCTCATTGAAAGAGGGGGGCTGTTTATGTTTTCTTATTGGCAACGTTACGTTGCGCTCTGTATGAAAATCACTGGCTGTGCTGTGTGCAGTCTGTGGCTAGTTTGCATTGTTGTCTGCCATTGTAGTTTTGGGCAGCTGGATGTTAACAGCGCGTAGCGTGGCGCAGTTGGAGGTGAGCCGCCAGCAGTGGTGGATGTGGGGAGAGAAATGGCGGAGTTTGGAAATTTGTAAGACTGGATCTCATGAACTGCTATGTATATTATGATTTTTCAACACTATTAAGGTAAATACATTGTTTGTTCTCTATTAAAATCTTACATTTGCTAACTATGCCTATCAGTAGTTAGTGCCTTCCGTGGTTTGAATCTTTTATTTAGCCGGCAGTAGTGGCGCTCGCTGTATTTCAGTAGTTCGAGTAACGAAGATTATTGTGAGATAAGTGATTTGTGAAAGGTATAGGTTAAAGTTAGTCAGGGCCACTCTTCTGTAGGGATTTTTGAAAGTCAGATTGCCGGCCGCTGGTGGCCGAGCGGTTCTGGCGCTACAGTCTGGAACCGCGCGTCCGCTACGGTCGCAGGTTCGAATCCTGCCTCGGGCATGGATGTGTGTGTTGTCCTTAGGTTAGTTAGGTTTAAGTAGTTCTAAGTTCTAGGGGACTTATGACCTCAGCAGTTGAGTCCCATAGTGCTCAGAGCCATTTGAACCATTTGAAAGTCAGATTGCGTTGCGCTAAAAATATTGTGTGTCAGTTTAAGCACAGTCATGTATAATTGTTCTAAGGGGACGTTTCATATGTCGACCCTTAGCCGAGGATACCTCACTGGAATCTCCTGATTTTTGCTTGTAGTTTGTGTAATTAGTGTAGCTTTTGTTTATTACTAACGCGTAATTATAGAGAGAATTTCCTTTGTAGTTGTAGTTTTTCATTGTTGTACACAGTTGTGGCATGCATGTAGATTTGCACCAAGTATTTCGCAGCTGCGCTTGCAATTAACTGGATATTATTTTCAATGCTATGTTAATGTGTTTTGTTATTTTGCTCTTCAAATTGTGCTTTTCTGTGTTGGCGTGTGAAATATTGTGACAATAATGGCGTGTGAAAAACTTCATACTAGGCTTCAAAGTAAACTGAGAAATGACAGTGAAGACGAAAGCAGTGTGTTAGCGCCGCAGAGTAATGAATTAACTAATGTTCAAAGTAGTAATTTGGTAATTGTGCATAGGGAAATGGAGCGGGCTGCAAATAATGGTGTAGGCAGTGAAACAATTAGTGAACAGGGAAGCATTATCGATCGATCGGTCGGCAACAGCTCGCCTCAGGAATCCGAAATGACAGAACACAATATTGCAAATACTGTAGACTCAGGTTTTGGGTCCTCACCGTTTTCTCAAATGAGTCAAGACACATTTTCTGCTTGTCAAAACGTGAATGTTGCCGGTGAAAATGCACTGCCAAAAAAGCATAGAGAAACACATTCAAGACACTAATACATTATTATTGCAATTAATGCAACAAATGGAAGAAAATCAGAAACAAACACAGCAAAAGCTTCAAAAGTTAGACACAATGGAAGAAAATCAGAGACAAACACAGCAACAGTTAGACACAATGGAACAAAATCAGAGACAAACGCAGCAACAGTTAGACACAATGGAACAAAATGAGAGACAAACACAGCAAAAGCTTCAAAAGTTAGACATCACACTTGAACAAACACGTGAAGATTTAACTACTGAGTACATAACATTGAATCGAAATGTCAAAAAGCCTGTAATGACGTAAAAACACAAATTTGTGAGCATTTTCAACCTGTTTTTTCGCGGCATGAAAATACATTACAGAATCACGAAGCAGCCATAAAAGAACTGCAGATTATTGTTCATGAAAATCATGAGACCTTGCAAGCTAAAATTGACTTAGTTGCATCTACCGATTCGGTTACGCAACTTGCAAAAACTCAGGAAAACTTAAAGGACACAGTAGATACGATTTCAACACAAATGGACACACTGAAACGTGGTTCAGAAAAACACACAGAGGAAATAATTTCACTATCAAATAAAGTAGCCGAACTTTCAGATCAGTTCACTAACTTATCCACAAAGGTAGATGATGATCTGAATGACACAAGACCTGTAGCTTTCACTGACACTGAAGAGTATGAACAAATTAGAAAATTCAAACAAAATCGGAATCAAATTAATACGCAACACAAAAGAGAAATCCGGGAAGTACAAGATCAGTTGCCACAAGTAATACAAAAATTACATGTTTCAGAGGACACTCGAGCTCCAGTACGGGATGAGGGACTTAGAAATACGGAAAAGCCGCAAAATAATAACACAGGACACTTCGGAAATTATGAAAGAAATTGGCAAGTCGCATTGAATTTTGAGATGGAACCGCCGAAACGAAGTAACAATGAGCGATGTGCGACTCGCCGACACGATGATTTTGACTATAAGCTGTTCATTGCTACACGTAAATTCAAAACATTTAAGAATTCTGGCAACGACATTCATCCGTGAGCATGGCTTCATCAATTCTCTCATTGTTTTCCTCCCAACTGGTCATTGCAGCACAGATTAGAATTTATGTGTGGCTACTTAGAGAATGAACCAGCTGTAACAATGCGATCGGTCATTCACGATTGTCACAGTGAAGGAGAATTTTATCATGCCTTCCTCTCAGCATATTGGTCTCAAGCTACACAAGACCGAGTAAAACATAGCATCATAATGATGAAACATTTCGAACAATCTGAATTCTCCAGTCTTGTGAAATATATTGAAGACATGTTGCACAAGAATCAGTACCTGTCAAACCCATACAGCCCCTCAGAACTCATCCGCATTTGCTTAATCAAATTACCTGAACATTTACGACATATTATTTTGGCAGGACGTTGCAAAGACTACAATGAAGCTTTTCGGGGACTCTTACAAGAATTAGAAATTGACACTGATAATCGTGGAACGCGAAAACAGGAACACAACAATTACAGGTCACATCCGTCGCAATTCCGCGATGAAAGAAATAATAACTGGACACGACAAGGCTATTCTTACAACATAAATCGTGACCAAAACAGACACCACACGTATGACAATCGTTGGCAGGGTAATAATTACAGAGAAAGATTGCATTTCCGTAGTAGTGAATATTACAGAGATAACCACAGAAACAAACAATATGGTAACCAATACAATTATTATCAAGGGGGACAGAATAACGTCAGACGCAACGGTCCACTGCGCAGTTACGATTTCGGGAGAAATTCTCCAGCACATGACCGACAAAAAAGAAACTATGTAAACTACCGACAAAACAACAGACCAGAATTTAATCAGAACTGGCGGGTTTCAAACAGGGCAGGGCCCTCTCGACAAGGTGAATTTGTAGCAGTTAGACCTCCAAATCCCAATAACGACGCACGCCAACAAAGAAACAGACAATGACTCGCAGCGCAGGCAGCCACGTGCGCCGGCTCGGCTTGAGGAAAATAACATAGACGCTAACCTTGAGAAAAATTCCAGTATTCCTTACCGACGTATACCGCATGATAATTGCGTTCAAGTTGAAAGGGTAAAAGATTGCACCACATTTCACATGTAAAACCGTTTATTGAGAGACAATCTGCTTTTTAACTTTGTCTTTGCCATAAAACTTGTCACTTCACGTTACTAGTACTCTTTGTCATACTTAGAAACTGTTAACATGCAACAGTGTTTGAAGCTAACTATCCAGTCAAGAACCAAGAGAACTTATTTAAACAGAAATTACGAATGCATTGTTATAGTGAGCAAACGACATAGTGTTGTTATTTGTACATTCTTGCTTGTTAGTTGCACGATTACGTAATGACCATAAGGCTCACATACTTAGAACATGTACCAGTACTGCTAATGAGATTTTAATGCAACATTTTGGTTTATTTGAAAATACATTCTGGATTTAAAGTACTTTCTGAGAGATATCAGATGACACAGTGGTTAGTTTATTTGACAGCTACGCGATTTTATCACGATGCTGCTAATGAGTGACAATTTACAATGTTGCTTTTTCAGTGTTTCTGTTTTATATCTGCACAGTTTTTCTGTATTATTCTGGAAAGTAAAGCATGTTTTAGCAGTAACTTTTGTGGTATAGCTACAATGAGACAGCCTTTTCCGTAGCACAACAATACGTTACATTATAGCACTTTCTTGATCATGGTAAGGTACGTAATAAGTACGATACCTATACACAAAGAATTTCACTTTCGTTTATGATGAGGTAAGTACATTGACTTCTGCAGAACTTAGCTTTCAGAGGACGATAACTACAACACTTCCACAGAGATTATCTTACAACAATAGCACAGTTTAGTGCTACAGGACACGCGTGTGAGTGATTAATTTTGTACTTAAGACATTTACTTTTAAAGATTTTTGAATTACAAAGAAAGTTTTCTGTGATACATTTCATTCTATTGCTGTAATCTGTAACACCTGAGGGTATAATTACATTAATCCTCAGGGGGGTACACGCTTACTTTGTGTACCATGTGTTTGGCAAGCACAAAGAGCCCTAGCTAATATGGTATTTGCTTATACAACTTTACACATCGGTACCATATTTCTCTAACACACAAATTACACAGATATCTGATCATTTAACTCAGAGATAAACATTTTTTTTACAACATCAGTGACACATGTTTACGCAATTACACAGTTGGGTAACTTCACACTTATGAAATTGTATTTTGACTGTACTTTGTGAACTGTTCATATTTTTTCGGAACCATTGTGTTACTATGAGAGCTTTGAATGATGTATTTGGTAAGGTAGCATGATTTTAAAGTACGTTTGAGGTAGATGACACTATTGAAATGAGCAGAGAATTTTTTTTAGGTTTTGACATTATTGCAGAAAGCTACGACGATTTTCAGATTTGACTGAGGTGTTATAATGTTATTTTTACGACGACGATGTGTATTATGCTGTTGAGGTATGTTTATGATCAATAAGATGATGCTACCATATATGAGGAATTTGATTATGCTACGTATTTATTAAGATGAAATATTGAAGAAGTGTCGACGAATATGTATATGTGTAATAAGGTAAGGAATAATGAGTAGTGGTTAGGGACTCTGACTTGTGAAAAAGGATGTTGGAAACCAAGAATCGTACTTTAAGAGTTATGACATGTGTGTAAATGCGTGAATGTATCACAATGCAGGCGAAAATTTTTTGCACACTGTTATATTCATAGGATTTTGTTTCTACTCATTTGCAACGCAAATTCTCGACCTGTGAAACTTTTTATATGAGACTATCACTATAGTGCAAACTGGTGTCGTAAATATTTCGGTAAGAATGTTAAGTGACCACCTTCATGTAATGCGTCGTGGGCCCCCAGCTGCGCGACAGTCGCCTGGAAAAAAGCCATTAGTGTGTGCCTTTCAGAGGCACAGTTGGAGAAGAAAAAAAAGAAAAGGAGGCCATTATCCTCGCTATTGACATTCCTTTGTAGAAAGCATCGCAAATACGACACGCTCAAACTTGAAAACATATGATTATACTGTGGAGATCTTAATTTATGATATTTACTAAAATGCCTAATGAAATGATGAGAAACATTTTACATCTATTGTCTTTCTAGTTGAGAGAATTTTTTTGCCTTTGGAGGCGCCATTTGCCTAGTGAATGACGTTTCATATGTTGCTTTATATATATATTTGCTCATTTTGTTTAATATCAAGTTTCTAGTTGCAGTAGCATTGGTTAAAATAAAACTTAATAGATGTACTAATATCACTATTTTCCGTCTACAGACCCAGTAAAGAATAATTTTATGATGTACTTTCGTAGAAAAGAGAGCACAAATAGACATTTCCCTTCACAGGAATTGCAAAAATAATTTTTTAACAGTAAGTCAAGGTGATGCATCACTCTAGTGTTGAGATGTGATATAGCTATTAGACATGGCCATTTTTACTGTAATATTTTTTCTGCTTGAGCTTTGTCATGTTTAGATATAAGTTATTGCATTTGCTGCTGCTGTTTGCCAGGCATAATGTTACTGAATTTGACTTTGTATTACTCTGTTAAGCCAGTTTTACTACGGATTTATTTTTCTTGTTTGCTGCACATTGCCTTATATTCGTTGTAATATTGCAATTGCTCTGCTAATTTAGATATAATGCTGCTAGCTTTGCCAATTTGCGTTTTTTATCTTTGCTGTTTGTGTTAATTGTTTTGTGCTGCTGCATTGCCTCGTCCCTTAGTATATATATCTGAGCTCAGTAGATTTAAGTTAGCTTCAAATGGGGTAGGCTATATAAGAGAACGAGTTGTGATGAATTGGAAAAAATGCATTGAGAAGCTATAAGAATATGGTTTGGCCAAAAAAGTATTTTGAAAGAGGATATGAACAAAAAAGTAGGGTTTGGAGACAACAAGTTTAGGTAGGATTTTCTTGCAAATAAATGATGTAAGATAATGGAAAATAAATAATGAGGTAAGAAATATGTGAACATATAAATACAGAAAGCATGCTTGGATAGGATGTTTTGGTGAAAACAAATGTTGAAATAAGACGAAAGATCTATGGAATGAAGTTTTGCGTTGGACTGCAGTACCAAATGTTACACTGAAAACGAACCCTGTCCTTTCCATTGTGTTATCCCCCTATGTGTTTGTGTACTCTTGTATATTTGTGTTTTTCCTGTCTTTATGTGTTTAGCTAATAAGAGTTATGTCGTAGAATTTTTCTAATAATATGTTATTTACTTTGTAAAGATGTTTAGATATTATTTATTCTGTTTTGTTTTAATGCTCATGTTGATGTTTCGAAAGTTATTCTGTTCTTTTATGTATGTACTTATGTTATAATTCTTGTAACACTGATGTACATGTTTATTTCTATTCTTTTGTAAAGCCTGTTTTACTACAAATGTTATCTGTATTGTTACGTTCTTGAATGATGTATTTTGTACCTTTGTAATTGTATTCTTATGTTATGAGTGCACAAATGGTGGTTTATGGACTTGCTATACAGTACAAGACTCTTCGATGGTGATTGTGCACCTGCACAGTCGCAACAGATGGCTGCTAACCATCTCTACAAGGACTACAGTGGGTCTACACCTTTGATGACTCACCAACACCATTACTTCTACAAGGACTGCAGTGGGTCTGCACCTCTGGTGGTCCACCAATAACATGATCTCTACCAGGACTACAGTGGGTCTGCTCTGTGATGACCTACCTACCAATATTCATCAAAACTTCGACTGACTCTGCTGTGGGTTTGCTCTGTTGTGGCCCATTACCAGTCTACATGTCGAGAGTCAGCAATGTCTCTCCGTTGGAAGGACAACACTACTTCTTCAAGACTGCATGGAAATCCACTACTTCCGTGTACATTTTCTATTACCGCTCAGACTTTGAGAAAAGCACTGCAATTTTACTGTGATGAATGATCAGGACTGTCTTTATGGACTGTGAGAAAATTTTAGCTTTTGACCAACATTCTATCAATAAGTGTGTGCATTTGATATCTTTGTTATTGTAATAATGAAAAATTTATCAAATCATTATTGGCCACTGCCCAAAACAATTTGTAAAATTTTTTGTGGGGAGCATGGGGGCTATGTAAGTAGGCTGCTTATGTTTTCTTATTGGCAACGTTACGTTGCGCTCTGTATGAAAATCACTGGCTGTGTTGTGTGCAGTCTGTGGCTAGTTTGCATTGTTGTCTGCCATTGTAGTGTTGGGCAGCTGGATGTTAACAGCGCGTAGTGTGGCGCAGTTGGAGGTGAGCCGCCAGCAGTGGTGTATGTGGGCAGAGGAATGGCGGCGTTTGGAAATTTGTAAGACTGGATCTCATGAACTGCTATGTATATTATGATTTTCAACACTATTAAAGTAAATACATTGTTTGTTCTCTATTAAAATCTTTCATTTGCTAACTATGCCTATCAGTAGTTAGTGCCTTCCGTAGTTTGAATCTTTTATTTAGCTGGCAGTAGTGGCGCTCGCTGTATTGCAGTAGTTCGAGTAACGAAGATTATTGTGAGGTAAGTGATTTGTGAAAGGTATAGGTTAATGTTAGTCAGGGCCACTCTTCTGTAGGGATTTTTGAAAGTCAGATTGCGTTGCGCTAAAAATATTGTGTGTCAGTTTAAGCACAGTCACGTATAATTGTTCAAAGGGGACATTTCAAGGTGTCTGTTGTGTTTTCTGCCTCGGTGCCAATGATGAACACGTATTGGTTAGAAGGAAGCCAGTTGAGGATCTGCAACCATTAATCTGACTCCAAACCAACGCCATTTGCGACTTAAGTGGTGTCGAATGTGAGCTCATTGAAAGGATGGAGAGGGGGGGGGGGTGGTTGGAGGTCTGTTGTGTTTTCTGCCTCGGTGCCAGTGGCGGATGCTTATTGGTTAGAAGGAAGCCAGTTGAGGGCCTGCAACCATTACCCTGACCCCAAATTGACGCCATTTGCGACTTCAGTGGTGTCGAGCGAGAGCTCATTGAAAGGGACGGGAGTGGGGGGTCTGAGATCTGTTATGTTTTCAGCCTCAGTGCCAGTGGTGAACGCGTATTGGTTAGAAGGAAGCCAGTTGAGGATCTGCAACCATTACTCTAACCCCAAACCAACGCCATTTGCGACTTCAGTGGTGTCGAGCGAGAGCTCATTGAAAGGATGGAGAGGGGGGGGGGGGGTTTGAGGTCTGTTGTGTTTTCTCCCATGGTGCCAGTGGCGAATTCGTATTGTTTGGAAGGAAGCCAGTTAAGGGTCTGCAAACATTACTTTGACCCCAAACCAACGCCATTTGCAACTTCAGCGGTGTCGCACGAGAGCTCATTGAAAGGGAGGGGGGGTGGGGGGTTCGAGGGCAGTCGTGTTTTCTGCCTCGGTGCCAGGGGTGAAGGCGTATTTGTAGGCAGGAAGCCAATTGAGGGGGTGCAACAATTACTCTGACCCCAAACATACGCCATTTGCGACTTCAGTGGTGTCGAGCGAGAGCTCACTGTAAGGGGGGGGGGGGTTGGATGTCTGTTGTGTTTTCTGACTTGGTGCCTGTGGTGAACACATAATGGTTAGAAGGAAGCCAATTGAGGGTCTGCAACCATTTCTCTGACCCCAAACCATCGCCATCTGCGACTTCAGTGGTGTCGAGCGAGAACTGCTTAAATGGATGGGAGGGGGGGGGGGAATGTTGGAGGTCTGTTTTGTTTTCAGCCCCAGTGCCAGTGATGAACGTGTATTGGTTAGAAGGAAGCCAATTGAGGGTCTGCAAACATTAGTCTGACCACAAACCAACGCCATTTGCGACTTCAGTTGTGTCGAGCATAAGCTCATTCAAAGGGTGTGGGGGTGGGGGGCGGGGGGTTGGAGGTCTGTTGTGTTTTCTGCCATGGTGCCAGTGGTGTACGCGTATTGGTTAGAAGGAAGAGGGGTGAGGGTCTGCAACCATTACTCTGATCGTGACCCAACACCATTTGCGGGTACAGTGGTGTCGAACGAGAGCTCATTGAAAGGGTGTGGGGGTGGGGGGTTGGAGGTCTTTTGTGTTTTCTGCCTCGGAGTCAGTGGTGATCGATTATTGGTTAGAAGGAAGCCAGTGAGTGTCTGCAACCATTACTCTGACCACAAACCAACACCACTTGCGACCTCAGTGGTTTCGAGCGAGAGATCATTCAAAGGGTCAGGGGGGTTGGAGGTCTGTAGTGTTTTCTGCCTCGGTGCCAGTGGTGAACACGTATTGGTTAGAAGGAAACCAGTTGAGGGTCTGCAACCATTACTCTCACCCCAAACCAACACAATTTGCGGGTTCAGTGGATTCGAATGAGAGCTCATAGAAAAGTTGGGTGGCACGGGGTGTTGGAGGTCTGTTGTGTTTCCACCCTCGCTGCCAGTGGTGAAGACGTATTGGTTAGAACGTAGCCAATTGAGGGGGTGCAACCATTATTCTGACCCCAAACCAAAGCCATTTGCAACTTCAGTGGTGTCGAGCGAGAGATCATTGAAAGGGTTGGGGGGGGGGGGTTTGATGTCTGTAGTGTTTTCTGCCTTTGTGCCAGTGGTGAACACGTATTGGTTAGAAGGAAGCCATTTGAGGGTCTGCAACCATTAATCTGACCACTAACCAACGCCACTTGAGTTTCTAATGGTGTCGAGCAAGAGCTCATTGAAAGGGTGGGGAGGGATTGTTGGAGGTCTGTTGTGTTTTCTGCCTCCGTGCCAGTGGCGAACGCGTATTGGTTAGAAGGAAGCCAGTTGAGGGTCTGCAAGCATTAGTCTGAGCCCAAACCAACGCCATTCGTGACGTCAGTCTAGTCGAACGAGAGCTCATTGAAAGGGTGGAGTTGGTGGGGGTTGTAAGTCTTTAGTGTTTTCTGATTGGTGGTAGTGGTGAACTCGTATTGGTTAGAAGGAAACCTGTTGAGGGTATGCAACCATTACTCTGACCCCAAACCAACGCCATTTGCGACTTCAGTGGTCTCGAACGAGAGGTCATTGAAAGGGTTGTGGGCTTGGATGGTTGGTGGTCTTTTATATTTTCGGCCTCGGTGCAGGTGGTGAACGCGTAATGGTTAGAAGGAAACCAGTTGAGGGTCTGCAACCATAACTCTGACCCCAAACCAACGCCATTAGCAACTTCAGTGGTGTCGAGCGAGAGGTCATGAAAGGGAAGGGGGGGGGGGGTTGGAGGTCTGTTGTATTTTCTGCCACGGTGCCAGTGGTAATAGCGTAGTGGTTAGAAGGAAGCCAGTTGAGGGTCTGCAACCATTACTCCGACCCCAAACCAACGCCAATTGCGACCTCAGTGGTTTCGAGCGAGAGATCATTCAAAGTGTCGGGGGGGTTGGAGGTCTGCTGTGTTTTCTGCCTCGGTGCCAGTGGTGAACACGTATTGGTTAGAAGGAAGCCGGTTGAGGGTCTGCAACCATTACTCTGACCCCAAACCAACACAATTTGCGGGTTCAGTGGATTCGAACGAGAGCTCATTGAAAGGTTAGGTGGGGCGGGGTGTTGGAGGTCTGTTGTGTTTTCACCCTCGGTGCCAGTGGTGAAGACGTATTGGTTAGAACGAAGCCAGATGAGGGTCTCCAACCATTACTCTGACCCCAAACCAACGCCATTTGCGACTTCAGGGGTGTCGAGCGAGAGCTCATTGAAAGGGTGAGGTGGGGGGGCTGGACGTCTGTTGTATTTTCTGCCTCAGTGCCAGTGGTGAACGCGTATTGGTTAGAAGGAAGCCAGTTGAGGGTCTGCAAGCATTAGTCTGAGCCCAAACCAACGCCATTTGTGACTTCAGTCTAGTCGAAGGAGAGCTCATTGAAAGGGTGGAGTTGGTGGGGGTTGTAAGTCTTTACTGTTTTCTGCCTCAGTGGTAGTGGTGAACTCGTATTGGTTAGAAGGAAACCTGTTGAGGGTATGCAACCATTACTCTGACCCCAAACCAACGCCATTTGCGACTTCAGTGGACTCGAACGAGAGCTCACTGAAAGGGTGGGGGGCTTGGATGGTTGGTGGTCTTTTATATTTTCGGCATCGGTGCAGGTGGTGAACGCGTATTGGTTAGAAGGAAGCCAGTTGAGTGTCTGCAACCATAACTCTGACCCCAAACCATCGCCACTAGCAACTTCAGTAGTGTCGAGCGAGAGATCATGAAAGGGAAGGGGGGGGGGGGTTGGAGGTCTGTTGTATTTTCTGCAATGGTGCCAGTGGTAAACGCGTATTGGTTAGAAGGAAGCCAGTTGAGGTTCTGCAACCATTACTCTGACCCCAAACCAACGCCAATTGCGACCTCAGTGGTTTCGAGCGAGAGATCATTCAAAGCGTCAGGGGGGTTGGAGGTCTGTTGTGTTTTCTGCCTCAGTGCCAGTGGTGAACACGTATTGGTTAGAAGGAAGCCAATTGAGGGTCTGCAACCGTGACTCTGACCCCAAACCAACTCAATTTGCAACTTCAGTGGTGTCGAACGAGATCTCCTTGAAGGGGTTGGGGGGGGGGTGTGGGGGGTTGGAGGTCTGTTGTGTTTTCTGCCTTGGAGCCAGTGTTGTGCGCGTTTTGCTTCGAAGAAAGCCAGTTTAGGGTCTGCAACCACTACTCTAACCCCAAACCAACACCATTTGCTACTTCATGGGTGTCGAACGAGAGTTCATTGAAAAGGTGGGGGTGGGGGGTTGGAGGTCTGTTCAGTTTTCTGCCTCGGTGCCAGTGGTGAAAGCGTATTGGTTAGAAGGAAGCCAGTTGAGGGTCTGCAACCATTACTCTGACCCCAAACCAACGCCATTTGCGACTGCAGTGGTATCAAGCGAGAGTTCATTGAAAGGGGGGGGGGGGTTGGAGGTCTGTTGTGTTTTCTGCCTCGGTGCCAGTGGTGAACGCGTATTGGTTAGAACAAAGCCAGTTGAGGGTCTGCAACCAATTCTCTGACCCAAAAAAAACGCCATTTGAGACTTCAGAGGTGTCAAGCGAGAGCTCATTGAAAGGGTTGGGTGAAGGGGTTGGAGTTTGTGTACTTTTCTGCGTCGGTGCCAGTGGTGAACGAGTGTTGCTTAGAAGGGAGCCAGTTGAGGGTCTGCAGCCATTACTCTGACCCCAAACCAACGCCATTTGCGACTTCAGTGGTGTCGAGCGAGAGCTCATTGAAAGGGTGGGGTGGGGATGTTTGACTTCTGTTGTGTTTTCTGCCTCAGTGCCAGTGGTGATCGCGTATTGGTTAGAAGGAAGCCAGTTGAGGGTCTGCAACCATTATTCTGACCCCAAACCAACTCCATTTGCGACTTCAGTGGTGTCGAACGAGAGCTCCTTGTAGGGGCGGGGGGGTGGGGGTTGGAGGTCTGTTGTGTTTTCTGCCTTGGTGCCAGTTGTGTACACGTATTGCTTAGAAGGAAGCCAGTTGAGGGTCTGCAACCTTTACTCTGACCCCAAATGACCCCAAACCAACACCGTTTGCAAGTTTCGTGGTGTCGAACGAGAGCTCATTGAAAGGGGGGGGGGGTTGGAGGTCTGTTGTGTTTTCTGCCTCGGTGCCAGTGGTGAACGCGTATTGGTTAGAAGGAAGCCAGTTGAGGGTCTGCAACCATCACTCTGGCCCCAAACCAACGCCATTTGCGACTTCAGTGGTGTCTAACGAGAGCTCATTGAAAGGGTGGGGAATGTGGGGGGGTTGGGGTCTGTTGTGTTTTCTGCCTCGGTGCCAGTGGTGAACGCGAATTGGTTAGAAGGGAGCCAGTTGAGGGTCTGCAACCAAATTGAGTGCTAGACGCACTGGACCTACACGTGGAGTTATGGTTGGGGGTAGGATTTCGTATGACAGTAGGAGCGCTTCAAATGGGTGTGAACACTATAGGACTTATCATCTGAGGTCCTCAGTACCCTAGAACTTAGAACTATTCAAACCTAACTAACCTAAGGACGTCTCACACAGCCATACCCGATTCAGGATTCAAACCTGCGACCATAGCGAACCCGCTGTTCCAGACTGTAGCACCTAAAACCGCTCGACCACCCTGGTCGGCCAGTAGGAGCACTCTCGTGGGTATTCCACGCACCCTGACTGCCAAGCTGTTCTTCAGTATGGTGATTCGGCCTGTTGTGGCGCCGTTCATGAACAGGATTCCAACAGGATAACTCTCGCCCACATAACGCCGTTGCAACTCAACGTGCTCTACAGAGTGTTGACATGTTGCCTTGACTTGCTCCATCACCAGATCTGTCTCCAATCGAGCACATATGAGACATCATCGGACGACAAATCCAACATCACCCCCTTTAGGCAGCCATAGTGCCAGTAGTGTCAGTGTCGTCGTAACTGCCGTCTGCTTCACGTCTGCTGTGCAGCGAGCTACGTTAATTTAAGTATTAACTGTATTTGTCTTACTTGTCACTTCTTCTTCCGTGTGTTTTTGCTTTTAGGATGCTTTAACTGTCGAGAGCCAGTAATAGTGTTCCATAGATTTCGTGTTTATTTTGAATACAGTCAGAGAGAGTCCCTTTGTCAACCATAGTGCCAGTAGTGCTAGTGGCTGTTTCCCATAGAGTCCAGAGACAGGTAGTGCTATTTTCATTGTCTTCTACAAGAAGTGTCTAGTAACCACAGTTTAGTCAACTATCAGCCGCCTTTAGTGAATTAGCAGTCTAGTTAAAAGTTGATAAACTCTCTACCGTAAATTGATTTCTTAGGATGCATAGGATGTGTGGCTGCTGTGTACGGACGCAGGAGGAGCTGTCCACTGCTCGCGAACAGCTGAACGCGTTGATGGCCGCGGTCAGCCGTCTTCAGGCTGCTGCCTCGGAGTGTAGCGGCAGTGGGGAGTCTGATGCGTCGCATGGTACACCCCAGGTATTACATGCTTGACCCACTGTCCCTGCTGTCGAGACATCTTCGCGGGTACCAGGCTGCGGTTGTGCCACCCTCTCCCCGAGGGGAGTGGCGGGTTCAGCGGCGTCCGCGGCGCACGAGGCGGAGGGTCAATGTGGACGCTGGCCGTGTGGCATCGCCCGCTCTGCCTGTGAGTGGACATGTGGCCGCTCCTTCAGCAAGGTTCGAGCAGGCACAAGGGGAGAGGGGTTTATTAGTTATTGGGAGCTCCAACGTTAGGCGGGTGATGGAGCCCCTTAGGGAAATAGCGGAAAGGTCGGGGAAGAAGGCCATTGTTCACTCTGTCTGCTTGCCGGGGGGTCTCATCGGAGATGTGGAGGAGGCCCTGCCGGCGGCGATAGAGAGCACTGGGTGCACCCGACTGCAAATTCTTGCTCATGTGCCGGCCGAAGTGGCCGTGCGGTTAAAGGCGCTGCAGCCTAGAACCGCAAGACCGCTACGGTCGCAGGTTCGAATCCTGCCTCGGGCATGGATGTGTGTGATGTCCCTAGGTTAGTTAGGTTTAACTAGTTCTAAGTTCTAGGGGACTAATGACCTCAGCAGTTGAGTCCCATAGTGCTCAGAGCCATTTGAACCATTTTGATCTTGCTCATGTCGGCACCAATGACTCCTGCCGTCTGGGTTCAGAGGTCATCCTCAGTTTGTACAGGTGGTTGGCGGAATTGGTGAAGGCGGAAAGCCTCGCTCGCGGGGTGGAATCTGAGCTAACTATTTGTAGTATCGTTCCCAGAACCGATCGCGGTCCTCTGGTTTGGAGCTGAGTAGTAGGCTTAAACCAGAGGCTCAGACGATTCTGCGGAGATCTGGGGTGCAAATTTCTCGACCTCCGCTATCGGGTGGAGAAATGTAGGGTCCCCCTGAAAAGGTCAGGCGTGCACTACACGCCGGAAGCGGCTACAAGGGTAGCGGAGTACGTGTGGAGTGCACATGTGGGTTTTTTAGGTTAGAGAATTCCCTCCCTAGGCCCGACAAGACGCCTCCTGAGACGCGGCAAGGTAGGAGTAGGCAAAATACAACAGGGAATAACAATATTAATGTGCTAATAGTAAACTGCAGGAGCGTCTATAGAAAGGTCCCAGAACTGCTCTCATTAATAAACGGTCACAATGCCCATATAGTACTAGGGACAGAAAGTTGGCTGAAACCAGACGTAAACAGTAATGAAATCCTAAACTCAGATTGGAATGTATACCGCAGAGACAGGCTGGACAGTGAAGGGGGAGGCGTGTTTATAGCGATAAGAAGTGCAATAGTATCGAAGGAAATTGACGGAGATCCGAAATGTGAAATAATTTGGGTGAAGGTCACGGTTAAAGCAGGCTCAGACATGGTAATTTGGTGTCTCTATAGGCCCCCTGGCTCAGCAGCTGCTGTGGCTGAGCACCTGAAAGAAAATATTTCGAGTAGATTTCCCCACCATGTTCTGGGTGGAGATTTTAATTTGCCGGATATAGACTGGGAGACTCAAACGTTCATAACGGCTGGCAGGGACAAAGAATCCAGTGAAATTTTTTTAAGTGCTTTATCTGAAAACTACCTTGGGCAGTTAAACAGAGAACCGACTCGTGGCGATAACATATTAGAGCTTCTGGTGACAAACAGACCCGAACTATTTGAAACAGTTAACGTAGAACAGGGAATCAGCGATCATAAAGCGGTTACTGCATCGATGATTTCATCCGTAAATAGAAATATTAAAAAAGGTAGGAAGATTTTTCTGTTTAGCAAAAGTGACAAAAAGTAGATTACAGAGTACCTGACGGCCCAACAAAAAAGTTTTGTCTCAAGTACAGGTAGTGTTGAGGAACAGTGAACAAAGTTCAAAACCATCGTACAATATGCGTTAGATGAGTATGTGCCAAGCAAGATCGTAAGAGATGGAAAAGAGCCACCGTGGTACAACAACCGAGTTAGAAAACTGCTGCGGAAGCAAAGGGAACTTCACAGCAAACATAAACACAGCCAAAGCCTTGCAGACAAACAAAAATTACGCGAAGCGAAATGTAGTGTGAGGAGGGCTATGCGAGAGGCGTTCAATGAATTCGAAAGTAAAGTTCTAAGTACTGACTTGGCAGAAAATCCTAAGAAATATTGGTCTTATGTCAAAGCGGTAGGTGGATCAAAAGAAAATGTCCAGACACTCTGTGACCAAAATGGTACTGAAACAGAGGATGACAGAATACTAAATGTCTTTTTCCAAAGCTGTTTCACAGAGGAAGACTGCACTGTAGTTCCTTCTCTAGATTGTCGTACAGATGACAAAATGGTAGATATCGAAATAGACGACAGAGGGATAGAGAAACAATTAAAAACAATTAAAATCGCTCAAAAGAGGAAAGGCCGCTGGACCTGATGGGATACCAGTTCGATTTTACACAGATTACGCGAAGGAACTTGCCCCCCTTCATGCAGCGGTGTACCGTAGGTCTCTAGAATAGCGTAGCGTTCCAAAGGATTGGAAAAGGGCACAGGTCATCCCCGTTTTCAAGAAGGGACGTCGAACAGATGTGCAAAACTATAGACCTATATCTCTAACGTCGATCAGTTGTAGAATTTTGGAACATGTATTATGTTCGAGTATAATGACTTTTCTGGAGACTAGAAATCTACTCTGTAGGAATCAGTATGGGTTTCGAAAAAGACGGTCGTGTGAAACCCATCTCGCGCTATTCGTCCACGAGACTCAGAGGGCCATAGACACGGGTTTACAGGTAGATGCCGTGTTTCTTGACTTCCGTAAGGCGTTCGATACAATTCCCCACAGTAGTTTAATGAACAAAGTAAGAGCATATGGACTATCAGACCAATTGTGTGACTGGATTGAAGAGTTCCTAGATAAAAGAACGCAGCATGTCATTCTCAATGGAGAGAAGTCTTCCGAAGTAAGAGTGATTTCAGGTGTGCCGCAGGGGGAGTGTCATGGGACCGTTGCTATTCACAATATACATAAATGACCTCGTGGATGACATCGGAAGTTCACTGAGACTTTTTGCAGATGATTCTGTGGTGTATCGAGAGGTTGTAACAATGGAAAATTGTACTGAAATGCAGGAGGATCTGCAGCGAATTGACGCATGGTGCAGGGAATGGCAATTGAATCTCAATGTAGGCAAGTGTAATGTGCTGCGAATACATAGAAAGATAGATCCCTTATCATTTAGCTACAAAATAGCACGTCAGCAACTGGAAGCAGTTAATTCCATAAATTATCTGGGAGTACGTATTAGGAGCGATTTAAAATGGAATGATCATATAAAGTTGATCGTTGGTACAGCAGATGCCAGACTGAGATTCATTGGAAGAATCCTAAGGATATGCAATCCGAAAACAAAGGAAGTAGGTTACAGTACGCTTGTTCGCCCACTGCTTGAATACTGCCCAGCAGTGTGGGATCCGTACCAGATAGGGTTGATAGAAGAGAGAGAGAATATGCAACGGAGAGCAGCGCACTTCGTTACAGGATCATTTAGTAATCGCGAAAGCGTTACGTAGATGATAGATAAACTCCAGTGGAAGACTCTGCAGGAGAGACGCTCAGTAGCTCGGTACGGGCTTTTTTTAAAGTTTCGAAAAGAACGCAGCATGTCATTCTCAATGGAGAGAAGTCTTCCGAAGTAAGAGTGATTTCAGGTGTGCCGCAGGGGGAGTGTCATAGGACTGTTGCTATTCACAATATACATAAATGACCTCGTGGATGACATCGGAAGTTCACTGAGACTTTTTGCAGATGATTCTGTGGTGTATCGAGAGGTTGTAACAATGGAAAATTGTACTGAAATGCAGGAGGATCTGCAGCGAATTGACGCATGGTGCAGGGAATGGCAATTGAATCTCAATGTAGACAACTGTAATGTGCTGCGAATACATAGAAAGATAGATCCCTTATCATTTAGCTACAAAATAGCACGTCAGCAACTGGAAGCAGTTAATTCCATAAATTATCTGGGAGTACGCATTAGGAGCGATTTAAAATGGAATGATCATATAAAGTTGATCGTTGGTACAGCAGATGCCAGACTGAGATTCATTGGAAGAATCCTAAGGATATGCAATCAGAAAACACCTAAGAGTCAAGCAGTATATTGCTCCCTCCTACGTATATATCGCGAAGAGACCATGAGGATAAAATCAGAGAGATTAGAGCCCACACAGAAGCATACCGACAATCCCTTTTTCCACGAACAATACGAGACTGGAATAGAAGGGAGATCCGATAGAGGTACTCAACGTACCCTCCGCCACACACCGTCAGGTGGCTTGGGGAGTATGGATGTAGATGTAGATGTAGAATCAGCACTAACAGTCCCTATATTGATCGACCAACTGCAACAGGCATGAAATTCCATCCCGCAAACTGACATACGGCACCTGTTCAACAAAATGTATGCACGCTTGCAGGTTGCGGTTGCACCGTTTATTAATGTACCAGCATTTCACATTTGCAATGGCTTAATTTGCGCTTACATTAACCTTGATCTCACAATGCTAATCACTTAAATTTGTTGTCCAGACAAATGTATTCCCGAAATGTCTTTGCTCTACATTAATTATTATTTGGTGTTACCACTTATGCTTACTCTTGCGAAGACTTGTTGATTTAATAATGCTCACTTTCTTACTTTAAAACGAATGTAGGAGTATCTGTATTATTGTATATTCTGTTATGTTGAAAGTTTGTCTCATAATGAAAGTCTATGCGTATTGTGGCTTTTGTAACATTGACTAAGAAGAAAGAAAAGAAAAAAGCTGTTGAGTCCCAGTGAGTGCTTTGAGACGACATTCTGATTCAATGAGTTCAGACTGATTTTGAAAATTCTCTTTATTATTACACCACTTGAAGATCCTGGCTCCCTACCATTTCAGGAAGTATTGCCTTTTATGTTATGCAGATATAGTTGTTTTCATTAAAAAATTAAAAATAAATTATCATTATGATTAACTTCTCATGGTTGGGATTCACAGCCATATAATATTTCTTAAAAGACATCATTGTCGCCGTTGACTGTATAAAATATTTATTGTTACTATTGCAATTTCGGCCTTATGGCCATTTTCAAGTAACACTGCAAAGTTACCTAAACGCAAAAATACAAAAGTGAAGCACGGGATGTATATACATAATTAAGCAAACATTTCATTAAGAAAGTAGCTCAATTATAAAATTGGAGTTAAATGCACGTCGTCAAAATGCAGCCTTTTGACTGCGAGAGTCCCACAAGATCTTTTGAGTACGACACTTATAACATCGTAATATGTTGTTAAATATATACTGAACTGTCGATGTTATCATCGTTCTAATAATCTATCACACATACAAGTTCAGGTGCACTGACAATATGTGGAGCTAAGTAAGTTGGCACGAAAATACGTTTACTAAAGATACTGCCTGTGCACGTGGCAAAGATAGTGCACACCACGGATACAACTTACAACCTTTATATCGTAAAGTCTTTTCATCTGTCGATATCATACAGCTTATTAAGTAGTGCTGTCAAGATCACCACCCTCGTTTCTTCGATTGTCCTTTGCTCAGTTGTGAGGTTTTTTGGCATAAATCTTTCGCATGTGCAAAAGTTCGGACAAAATTTTATGAATGGTGAAAATGTTATTAGGCCACCCATCATCCTCATGGTTAAACGTCGGTCTGATCTCACAAGAGCACGCACGGGTTCGAGGTTCTCGTCGATTATTGAAATTGATGGTCTCCCTGAGCGAGGTTCATTTTCTGCGTGTTCTCGGCCTTCCAAAAATGCTTTGTATCAGCGTAACACTTGTTCTCTTTATTAGGAAAGTTTCCCACAACTTGTTTCAACTTTTCAAAGGTCATACTCGCGGATTCGCAAGGTTTAATACACAACTTGATTGAATAACTTTGCGCTAAATTCCGCTGTTCCATCTTCGTAACACATAACAAAAACATAACTTCACTGATAGTTCTCTCAAAAATCACGTGATGGCTGTACGGAACAGAGCATCTGGAAGATATGAACACTCCGGTCTACATAACAATACCAGATCGCTCGCAATATTGTCAGTCTCATTACTTTTCTCACATACCTCATAGCATGCACAACTTACAGTTACTCCCAGGCGGCTATGGACAAATAATTTATTTAGTTCTCGGTTTATACAGCTATAAACGTGTTGAACAAACAGGGTGGGACACAAAGCCCAAATAACAGAACCTAATGACAATTTTAAATGAGAACCTATGATCGTTCTGACGTTAAGTCCATAGGTGGAAGCAAAGTTCACGTGTCTACCAAGTCCGGTTAACGTAAGTAAATAGTCACTTTGGGCTAAGTCTAACGGAAGGTCAAGTGCTCACTTGGAGGCTAAGTCCGAATAATGTAAGATGCTTTATCACTTGGGGGTTCAAATGGCTCTGAGCACTATGGGACTCAACTGCTGAGGTCATTAGTCCCCTAGAACTTAGAACTAGTTAAACCTAACTAACCTAAGGACATCACAAACATCCATGCCCGAGGCAGGATTCGAACCTGTGACCGTAGCGGTCTTGCGGTTCCAGACTGCAGCGGCTTTAACCGCACGGCCACTTCGGCCGGCGGCTAAGTCGGAATAATGTAAGTTGCTTATCACTTGGAGGCTAGGTACAAACTGAAGATTAACTGTTCACTTAGTGCACCGAGGCAGTGGTCGATGGTGAGACCGACAGCTCCGCTCTTGCGACGGATTGGCTGCTCACTGACTTGATGGAGTAGAATGTATCCGGGACTGACTCCGCAACTGGAACTGGTTGGCTAGGTACCGGGTGACGTCTTAAATAATCACTATGTGGAAGTTTGCTTCATTCTATTCTCAGGCGGGCAAGTGACCAGCGCAGAGAAATAACCTGGCGATGTTGGCATAGCGAGTTCACGCGGAGGCTTCCGTTAGCAAGTCGGTAAAGCAATGTTTGACGCCTGTCGGTGCGGCAACCCATCAGGGCGAGCTGTGTACCAGTCAAGCCGATGTGCTAGGCGAGAGCCACTGTAGATGATCATTGACAGCATATATGGCGTCCCAAGCCTACAGGATCAAGATTAAATAGGGTCTAGAGGATCCTACGCTGTTTTGAGAGCAGGTACTCATGATTGAAAATGAACATTTCAGGAGGTACGATGTCTGCAACAGGCAACAAGTGTGTTGCATAAGTCTTTAAAATGTTTATTTTACATGGCAAGCAGTGGCCTGCCGCATCGACTTTGGTGGCGCTATCGTGAAAAACAATCAATATACAATCGCCTGTGATGTGCCTACGCTGGTCTCTACCGCTGTTGACTTTTCATGAGTTTCTGTCGAAGGTGGAGTGTTTCTCTCTGTAGGTATTTGCAGACGTGCGTTTAATGTACTGTGCAACACGTTGTAGTTGAAGAAAGGCATCATCGTCGACAGTCCTTTATTTAGGAGACTAAGCAAAGTAAAACATTAATTTCCCTTAGTCTCGACACGCATCTGAAAATACAACTTACAGAATCGACATGGAGTTTTTAAGAGATTGTAACACGCACATACAATTATTTCTATGGCTAGCTTTTGCATAATCCCATGGAATGTCAGGCAACAGTGCTATATCTACGTACTACTTAATCTGTGCCCAACGGAATCAATTCTATAATGAGACGATAATGTCAATCACACTTCAGAACAAGTTAGTGTCTTTACACTACAGTAATCCAAAAAATCGTATGTATAATCTGTTACTATGATGTGTTGATATTATCTGCTATCAGATAACATGTGCTCTGTCTATACTTACATGAGTTTTTCTGCCTTACATGTGTCAGAAATAATATGCTGCGGCTACATGTACAGCAAACACCACTTTTTTCTTAAAAAAGGGTCCTTGTGCCTCCTTTGTTCAGGAGACTACGCAAGTTAAAATATTGATTTCCCAATAGCCTCGCCACTATCCACACATCTAAAAATAAAATTTACAGATATGACTTGGACTTTTAAGAGATTGTAACCTGCACATGCAGTTATTTTCATTGTGAATTTTTGTACCGTCCCAAGGTCTGTCAGGAAATAGTGCTCCTACAAGAGGCAGAGGAAACACGCATACGAATGACGCACAATCTTACGACAGGGATCTGTTGACGTCAGTCACTCCACATTTGCCAGTTAAATTTCACTTTGTTCATCTTGTAATAAAACTTCATCACGACACCAGTCGTGAAATCAAGCAACCGTTGTCTCTTCCCTTCCCTTTCCTTCCGTCCCCCATCCCCTGCCACTTGTCACCCCTTTTCGTTCCACTGTCCCTTCGAGATGCAACCCTCCCCCAGCCCTCTCTCCTTTCCCGTCTTCGTTACAGAGGGCCATTACGCACTGGCTGGTAACTACTGCTTTATACAAAAGTGGAGAGAAATTCCACATAATGCGATGTTAATAATCAGTACGTAGGTAAAGAAATAAAACAGATAGGCTATTCATCTTCGTGATTTCAGTTGGAACAGTTCCATTTTATGATGTCAAAATTGAAATTAATGGTGTGGCAAAGTCAGTGTTATAGCTGTTTCGCTATAATGAATTAGGACTATTCGAAAAGTAAGTTCCGATCTGTTGCGAAGTGGAAACCACAGTGAAAGTCTGATGAAGATTTGCACAGGTGCGCTGGGCAGTGTCTCTAGTACGCCCATCGATCACGTTACGTCGCTCTTTTCATCTCTGAGCGCACATTGAGCAAGATGCCCAGAAAATAGTGTCTTCCGCCTAGTACGAGGGCCTGGTGTGAAATTTCGCCTGAAGCTATGCAGCCCACATCGACAGTGCGGCCCGTAATTGGCTCCCTCTGAGTTTCATCTCTGCTCGCATGAACCGCTAGCTATGAAGACAACATTTTGGCACAGACAACGAGCTGTAGACCAGTGTAGAGAATTGACGAAAGCACAGGCGGCTGCGTTCTATGACGAGAGTACTGGAAAGTTGGTACAATGACTAAGTTGGAGCAGCGACTAGGTACACAAGTAGCTGGAAGTTGTAACAAACTGGTGCAAATATAGCATTTTTGATTTTCACAGTAGACAGTAGTTTCCGTTTCGCTGCTGACCGCAACTTACTTTCCGAAAAACCCCGGTATTTGAAATTTTTCCACTGTTCTTTCGACGGGTTGAATAAGCCCCATACGGACGTTCACGTCACACTGCGATAAGAAAGGCTTGATCAATTGAATATTGTCCTTCGGGGGATTTAAATGATGTGCAATGTAATAACTGTCTACGAAGATCAAGTTTATTGTAAGATATACTGAATTTCATTTACAGTATACTATCTCAAAATAACTGCCTCGCTAGAGACATCTAGATCTACAAAAAAATGTGTAGGAAACTTCGTTGACTGAGAGCAATCACTCTTTGGATGCATCTGCTGTATGTTGGAAAAATTCCTCTGCTCTAGGTGCGCTTTGGTGTAATTCCACTAAATTAATACCTTGTAAATCTATTCTTAATTTAGAAAAAAAGTCTTTGTTATCCTAAAAAGATTGATAATTATTAAAAATTTGACACTGAATATCTTTCAAAATGAATATTTAGTGATTGGTGATCGACTAACTTATTCGGCTTACAGCAAACTGATAACGTTTGATAATGTAAGACAGGAAGTCTTTATAGAGGCCTGCGACCATGATGCACATGTACACAAAATTTTTCTATCTAGATCGCGCTTTATTTCTTCTAATTACGCATTTCGGATGACTGCTATCATCAGACCAATAACTTAAACAATCAGTACAACATTTTACGCCAAACAATATACAATCGTTCCGAGTGCATTTGAGAATATATGCAAATATATAACAGTTTCGAGCTCTAGGTTATAAATTACATAGTTGAAGCCTATGACCTGCTCGTTGTGGTAGGCCAGTATTTCCTAATGATTTTATCTTTGAATTTGGATCATTGTCATTCTCTTGTGAAACTGCTGATACCTCGTATGAAACTTGTTGCTATGCAAAGCCTTTCCAATTTTTGAGATAATATATTTTTTTGGACTTACTCACACGCTTTATGACTATCAAAAATGCAGTAATTAATGTTGCTTTTCGTTCAAAAGCTTTATCAGTAGACAACAGAGTTAAATTATCTACTGTCACTCACCATTTTCTGAGACCAAATAGACTGTCGCTAAGTTTTCCTTGACTCCGAACACCATTCTAACCTTTGCTTTAGTACTATCTCCAGGGTTTTCCTCATAAAAGATGATTATGTTATTGCTCTATAAGATTTGGCAATTTAAAGATATTTGTAGGGCTTGAGTACAGAAACAACAATACTCGTATGTGTTGTACAGATTTTATCCGTTGTTCCTAACACCATATTCTATTGAATATTTGGGATGAGACAGTTAAGGTGCCTGAGCTACTCGTAGATGACTTATCATTAAGTCATGCATGTTGTTAGCACCAGGACAGGGATCGTAATTTTAATGAATTGCTTTCAGCATTTCCTGTTCTATGAAAAGGAGGAGGGGAAATGATTGTGGTTTGCATTGTTGTCCGACAGTTAGTATGGTTTATCTACAACAATGTTCAATCGTGAAATATCATCTATTTTTATGGCTGAGTTTGGTTTTTATTACAACAAAAAGCTTTGACTTTTTACCATACGTCCATTATACTGGATCTTTTGCTAAGCGAAGAACAGTAATCAACCCAGACTTTCCTTTTATTAAACCTCTTAATTTCGGCATTAGCGTATTTCCATTCCAAGTAATTATCTAACGTCTGATGTTCATTATACTCCGTTAATGTTACGCACTTTCGAGCTGTGGTTGTTGAGCGTTCCTTAGTCTGCCAAAAGGATCGGAGGTGATTATTTTTCATTTTTTTGTATATTCTGTTGAACAGAATTCGCTGCAACAGTATTTACTGTATCCGGTAACGTATAACATCTACCTGTGACTATCTGCAAATGATTTAGCCGGTGTGTTAATGTTTTCATGGTTGTATATTCATATCAACACGCTTCCTTGATTTTTCATTTGTTTCAGTATTGGTAAAGAGTATTTCTCCCCTAAATACTTAGATTGATTTTAAGTGGAAAGTGATCTGAGACCAACATATGTTTCCAGCCGTTGACTTACAAAACCTGAGGGGAGCATAGTGTAATACCAACGGATGATTTTCTCAGCGGCGAATAAATTATTATTGCTGCACCATTATTAAATATTATTACACCGTTGTCGTCTATTTGTGCTAATTGTACTGTTCCATGTGCATCACTGCATCATTCACTTCCCCCCCCCCCCCCCCCCCATGCACGATGTGCGTTGAAGTCTCCGCATTATAATAATGAAAGTGACTGCATGAAGAGATTATTCCACATATTATTACATGTTATTACTTTTGCAGATTTCTTTTGTTTCTGTTTTCATCATAGTTGCAACTACCTGAATCTATGTCACTGGGAACTGTAGGGGCCGGCCGGTGTGGCCGTGCGGTTCTAGGCGCTTCAGTCTGGAGCCGCGTGACCGCTACGGTCGCAGGTTCGAATCCTGCCTCGGGCATGGATGTGTGTGATGTCCTTAGGTTAGTTAGGTTTAATTAGTTCTAAGTTCTAGGCGACTGATGACCTCAGAAGTTAAGTCGCATAGCGCTCAGAGCCATTTGAACTGTAGGGAAACTTCGTGAAACAAAATACCTGGATATATCATACGTGCGATCCCTCCTCTTCCATCTTTTCGATCCTTTCTAGAAGCTCTTATCAACGAAAGAAAACATTTTATTGAGGGGTCCAGCGAATTTTCGGTCAAGTGCTGCCATTGCTGAAGTTTTATTGGAAAGAACCTATCTAGAATTCCACTGAACAACACTGACAGCTGCTGTTGAGGTTCTACTACGCACCTCATAGTTAAATAAAAGTTCCCTCTTTTGTTTGTCTCACAATTGTTTCAATTGTACCTAAGAGTTCACCATTAGTGGTTGGTGGGTTTGGTTGCTTCCGAGTTGATGTTTAAGGATGACAAGGAGCGATAGACAATAGGGATCGATAGCTATGGTTTTTCCTTAATGAGCTGCGTTGGTTGAAGTTCTGCTGATATAGAGCAGAATAAGCTTCCATATGCCTAGATTATTTCGATTGTCAGCGATAAAACTATTACGCTTAAAACAGTTTGTGTTGAGTTTTTTTTATTGTTACAGTACTCACAACGTCTGAGATTTGGTTGCCTTCCCCATAAAGTTTTTTGTATGTATGTAAAGATTTAATATCTTTTTCAGTCTTTTATTGAATGCTGTTGTTAAAAAATGTAAAGTACGAGCAGTCGTCGTCTTCACATTTCTGCTCTGAGCCATTGGACTACCAGGTCATGTAATTAGTGTGCTCCTGAGAGTATTTTAAAATAACAAGTAATTATGACTTAATTCTTTCTCTTTTTTAAATATATCCAACCCTGTGCTTCTCTAAACTATGAAATCTTTTACATATTTTTCAGCCTGTTAAATTACCGTATTTCACAGACTATAAGACACATTTTATTCTTCGAAAAATTGCCTCCTGATTCAGGTGTGTCTTATACTCGAAATTAATTTAAAAATATCCGGTGTTTGATTAAAGATTCCCGCCAGTCTTAAAAATGGCCATACATTCAATACTGCGGAAAACCTATCTCTACCTGGTAACACTGGATTCAATTGGCAGCTGCAGCGCACCGATGCGACGAACATGAGTTGAGAGGATTCACAAGCTTACTCACACTATCTCCCTACCGCCCCATCATCATAAAACCAGAACACGTCTATCCTATGATGCGTCATTGCTGTCTACAGTGTCAGTGAACTTGAATTGGAAGTGATTTGTGTTATCGGCAACAGTAAAATATTTTTGTTAGTAGTTAGTTTCGTAATGGGAAAGAATAAAAGGCATTCATATGACGCGGGTTATAAACTGAAAGTAATAGGATATGCAGAAGATCATGGAAACAGATCAGCTTAGCGGCATATCGGCTCTCCGTCAACAGAAAAAACCGTTCGCCATTGGCGGGCTAGTAAAGAGGAACTGAAAAAAATGAGGAAGACTAAGTGTGCAAATAGAGGAATGAATGCAAAACTGCCAAAACTAGAAGATGACGTATTGAAATGGATTCAAGGACATCGTCAAAGTGACATTGGAATTAATACAAAAATTATTCAAATACACGCTCATTAACTACTGCTACAGTGGAACTTAACAGACTTTAAGGGTGGAGTTGGTAGGTGCTACAGGTTTATGAAGCTTCATGGACTTAGCGTACAACAAAATATCTCAGAAAGTGTCACAAGAGTATGAAGAGAAAATACACTCCTGGAAATTGAAATAAGAACACCGTGAATTCATTGTCCCAGGAAGGGGAAACTTTATTGACACATTCCTGGGGTCAGATACATCACATGATCACACTGACAGAACCACAGGCACATAGACACAGGCAACAGAGCATACACAATGTCGGCACTAGTACAGAGTATATCCACCTTTCGCAGCAATGCAGGCTGCTATTCTCCCATGGAGACAATCGTAGAGATGCTGGATGTAGTCCTGTGGAACGGCTTGCCATGCCATTTCCACCTGGCGCCTCAGTTGGACCAGCGTTCGTGCTGGACGTGCAGACCGCGTGAGACGACGCTTCATCCAGTCCCAAACATGCTCAATGGGGGACAGATCCGGAGATCTTGCTGGCGAGGGTAGTTGACTTACACCTTCTAGAGCACGTTGGGTGGCACGGGATACATGCGGACGTGCATTGTCCTGTTGGAACAGCAAGTTCCCTTGCCGGTCTAGGAATGGTAGAACGATGGGTTCGATGACGGTTTGGATGTACCGTGCACTATTCAGTGTCCCCTCCACGATCACCAGTGGTGTACGGCCAGTGTAGGAGATCGCTCCCCACACCATGATGCCGGGTGTTGGCCCTGTGTGCCTCGGTCGTATGCAGTCCTGATTGTGGCGCTCACCTGCACGGCGCCAAACACGCATACGACCATCATTGGCACCAAGGCAGAAGCGACTCTCTTCGCTGAAGACGACACGTCTCCATTCGTCCCTCCATTCACGCCTGTCGCGACACCACTGGAGGCGGGCTGCACGATGTTGGGGCGTGAGCGGAAGACGGCCTAACGGTGTGCGGGACCGTAGCCCAGCTTCATGGAGACGGTTGCAAATGGTCCTCGCCGATACCCCAGGAGCAACAGTGTCCCTAATTTGCTGGGAAGTGGCGGTGCGGTCCCCTACGGCACTGCGTAGGATCCTACGGTCTTGGCGTGCATCCGTGCGTCGCTGCGGTCCGGTCCCAGGTCGACGGGCACGTGCACCTTCCGCCGACCACTGGCGACAACATCGATGTACTGTGGAGACCTCACGCCCCACGTGTTGAGCAATTCGGCGGTACGTCCACCCGGCCTCCCGCATGCCCACTATACGCCCTCGCTCAAAGTCCGTCAACTGCACATACGGTTCACGTCCACGCTGTCGCGGCATGCTACCAGTGTTAAAGACTGCGATGGAGCTCCGTATGCCACGGCAAACTGGCTGACACTGACGGCGGCGGTGCACAAATGCTGCGCAGCTAGCGCCATTCGACGGCCAACACCGCGGTTCCTGGTGTGTCCGCTGTGCCGTGCGTGTGATCATTGCTTGTACAGCCCTCTCGCAGTGTCCGGAGCAAGTATGGTGGGTCTGACACACCGGTGTCAATGTGTTCTTTTTTCCATTTCCAGGAGTGTATTATCTTTCCATCGTTTTATTATTCAGTATCGTAAGGAAACCAGAGGGGAACTAAGCCCAATAGCGAATACGGGTGAAGCACCTCTGACATTTGATGTGTCGAGTAACAGAACTGTTACCATGAAATGTGCTAAAACTGTAACCATAAAAACAAGTACAAATGAAAAAAAAAGCGCTACATTGTTGTCCTTTTATGTCGAGCTGACGGCACTAAACTTAATTCAATGACCATTTTCAAGCGCAAAAGAATGCCAAAACCTTCTGAAATACCGTCAGGTGTTGTTCACGTACATGACAAGGGCTGGATAGATGAGGCTGGTATGAAATTATGGATTAACAGAGTGTGGGAAAGAAGAAAAGGTGCTTTACTGAAGAAGAGTTCTCTTCAGTTTAGTAGTCATTTGAAAAATTCAGAGAAAGAGAAACTGAGGCAGGGAAATACAGAGCTTGCTGCTATTCCGGGAGGAATTACTTCACAATTGCAGACCTCTTGATGTCTCGATAAATGAATCATTTAAAGGGTGTCAGGGAGAGGAGTGGGACAAATGGATGCTGGATGAAACCTAACATGAATTCACGGTGAAAGAAAAGTTTAAAAAGACCTACAATCAAACAAGTGTGTCAGTGGATAAAACAGTCGTGGTCTATGGTGAGGGAAGACATTATTGTTAAATCTTTCAAGAAGTGAGGCATAAGTAACTCTCTCGACTGCAATGAAGACCATCTTACGTATGAAGAAGACAACGATGACGACGAATAGGAAAAAGAAGAAGAAGAAAGTTCAGATGACGATTTTCAGGGATTTTGAAGGTCAATTCGGTTTTTATGAACTAAGAATTTGTTGTCTTTCTTTGCAGTCTGATGATAATAATAATGGTAAAAATATTATTTTTTAAAAAAATAGCTTAATAATCAAGGTGCGTCTTAAAGTCTCCTAAAATACGGTAGTTGGAAGTAGGTATTCGGTATGGTGACACAACGATCGCGCACCGTAAGTGCACAATCGTTTTTCCATAGTACGTAGTACATCAATCGAGCTTGCAGTTTATAATTTTAACGAAGTCAGATCATCATCATTATTATCGTGTAAATCATATCTTTGTATTGAAACATAACACAAAACAACGTCTTCTAAGTCTGGCGCTTTAGTTTCACAAAGAGAACGGGTATTTAATCAATTTAAAGTGGTATACGCAGCAGGAGAATTTTCATTGCTTTCAACTTACTAATTCTAAATCGTACATGTCTATGTATTTTCATTATTATCGTGTCGTTAATGTGCTGCTACCTTCCTTCGTGACATTTTATTTTATTACTTTAAAACATTTAAAAAATCCACACCGGTCCCATGGAGGTAACATTGCAGTACCTCATTTCCATGTTGTGGTATGTCGATTTGCTATGCTATTTGGTTCGTGCATCAATAATGCATCTTAGTCTCGAGTTATGGAATTTTTTAAGGGAGGAAGTGTGAGTTGCTTTTAACCTTTTCGTGGTTGATGGGGTATACATGTGTCCCACTAAAGTAATACTCTGCCTTGAGCTTTGGAACATCTATATCTCATGTCTGTCTACTGCTAGAATGTAGCGAGGTGCTTTCGGAACTTTGAGAATAATACTACGGACCATAGGTTGAATATATAGAAGACTGTTAGCGATCAAAGGGGTCAGTTTGTAGTTATAGGTCCACGGTGTGTCTGTTTCACGGAAATCATGTCAAATTACGATCTTCTCCGTTCTTAAAATGTCTGAAGTATCTAACCTTGGAAGATCACTGGAGGGAACTGGCACCACAGCTGCACACACAAGTCACCTAATAAATTCAGAACACATCCCAGATGTGTTCTGAACGAGTTCAGATCTGGCGAGTTTGGGAGCCAGCACATCAATTTGAGCTCGCCACTGTGTTCCTCGAACCAATCTACTGCACTCATGACCTTGTGACATATGGCATTATCATGTTGAAAAATGCCACTACTGTCGGGAACCAAGATCGCCATAAAGGGATGTACGTGGTCTGCAACCAGTGTACGATACTCGTTGGCCGTCATGGCGCCTTGCACTAACTCCAGTGGACCCGTGAATGTCCACGTGTATCTTCCCCAGAGCATAATGGAGCCACTATTTAGTGCCCGTACCACAGTACAGGTGACAAGGACCTGTTCCCCAGGAAGACACTGATTGGCGCCCTTCCATCGGCATGATGAAGAAGGTATCGGGATTCATCAGACCACGCAGCGCAGCGCTCTGCCACTGCGCCAACATTCAGTGCCGATATTTAAGTGCCCATCTCAGTTGTAGTTGCCATCGTCGTGGTGTTAACATTGGCACATAGGTCAACGGCTATGGAGGCCCACTGTGTATTCAGGCACACTTGCACTCCACCTAGCAGTAAAGTCTGATGTTAGTTCCGCCACAGTTCACCGCCTGTCCTGTTTTAACAGTCCGCCCAGCCTACGATGTCCGACATCTGTAAGCGGAATGGCCGCCCAACCCCACGACGTCAGGACGTGGTTTCACCTTGGTTTCTCCACGTGTTGAAGACACTCACCACAGAACTCCTCGAACACTCGACAAGTCGTAGAGTTTCCGAAATGCTCGTGCCAAGCCTCCGGGACATTAAAATCTGCCCTCGATGAAATTCAGAAAGATGTGCGCCTTTCCCATTCTACACACGGACAGCACCGTCACTAATACTACATGCACCGTGCCTGTGTGTGACTAGCAGTCATTCCTCGCCAGGTGACGGTGCTATCGCCTGGACGGGTTTATATCGATAGCAGGTCGGTGCTCGTGATGTTCTAGCTGATCGGTGTAGACATTTTTTTGCAACATTACTGAATACCTGTCATTCTGCTGGTTTGTACATAATTTTGTACGTAGTGGGACGTACATGCCCCAGAAAACTACATAGAATGTAGAAAACATCGGTGAGTGGTACGTCAAAGACATGACTAAATGTTATGTTGAAAACTTGTGTGTGACATTTCATGTTTTTCATTGTCAGTAGAATAAATGTGTTTTGGCACTGATTTGCTATACTTTTTTCCATAATCATTCTAATATTAAAAATTTAACTCTGAAAATCCTAGCTTGACATGAAAACATTGATCTAGTTAGGTTCATGGAACATATGTGTCTCACTTCAATGATTTTCAAAATCGGTCAGTTCAAAATTTTTTCGGAAGTGAAAGTGTATTTTTTTCGTAAAGGAAGACAGATTTTGAGCTTTTATTTTTCAGGTATCTGCAAAATAAATGTTAACCATGAAAGGATTAATGTTGTGAGAGAGATGGCTGATTCCGAACTCCCTATACATACATGATTTCTCAGCAACTCACACTTACATTTCTAATATTTTTTATTGCAGCCTGTTGTTGCATTTGTCTTTATTACGATAACCGGTTACTTTCAGTCTTTAAACACCTATAAATGTTTAATAAAAGAGATGCTAAGTTTAATTTTATATAAATAATTTGTATAATCTGAAATCTGGTTTCGCAGGACAGAGCGGATCAGATTGTGGAAAGGGGCCAAGGTCAATTACTGTTAGTTATACAAGAACACACACAACTTTATTGCTCAAACGAAGGAACAGTTTTCTCTTTAAAACAACAAAGATCATTTCACCGCTGAGGGCCTAAGTAACTTCTGCAGAATAAGTTTAAATGATTGCTTTTAAAACATCAGGGTTTAGAGTAACGGCTGAAGGTCTTACTTAAGCAAAATTACAATATCTTCTCGGGTAAAGGCCGAAATAATATTTCAGATCAGCTAAGTGAATTCTTTAAAAGCCAAGTTAATTCATCGACTGAAAGCCCAATTAAAAAATTTTCTTTACATAATAAAAGAGAGGCTTTAAAGATAAGCTTTTACACAGTACAACAGAAAAACATCTTAAGAAAACTTGAAATATCTTGTCGACGGAAGGCCCAAACAATTACTCAAGAATAATGAAAGATAACCTTAAGATAAAAATTTACAGAACACGGCTGAAGGCTGTTTCAAGAATTCAAGATAATTAAAGAGAAACCTTACAGACAAGGATTTACATATTAAAGTCACAGATTCTGAAACAAACTCGACTGAATTCTAAATGAAACACGGCTGAAGGCCTATTCTTATTGTGAAGTTCGGCTGAAGGCCTTATACTAAACATAAAACAGACAATATTAATACACAGCTGAAGGCCTGGCACAATACATGCGACCATATAATGTGACAATCACAAACAACAAACAGTGGTGCTCAGAAGTGTTCCAAGGGTCAGCAATGGTCGGGCGAGTCTTGGCTGTCCGGAGCTTACTGCAGCTCCAATCCGACTCAACTCGATTCCGTTCGGAACTCGGAGACACGGCGATCCGGGCAGACTGGCTCGAACCCAACCACGCAGAGGTAACTCTTGTCCATCGGCGATGACATCTCCGCGCGAGGAAGGAACCGACCCACGTCCGGCAAGATGACCAACTGACGAGGCCCAGAAACGGTCAAAAAACGAAATACACGTCGCCCAATGAGACGACCGACCGACCGACCAACTAGCGGTCATTCCCGCTCTAGTCTCCTTCCGTCGGACGGTACATCTGTGTCGCCAGCGATCGGCGAGTACTGGCTGTCCGCTCCTCACTGGCGCTCCGTACCCCGACTGCTGCTCCGTCCCCGACTGCTGCTCCGTGCCCGTCTGACTTCCAGACACACGACGACCCAGAAATACTATGGGTCGCTCCAGAGATAGTACGACAGAGCTCTTATCGATAAGCGCTGCTGCTGCCTCTCACGGGCAGGTAAGGCAGGAAGCTAGTGACGCCAGTGAATGGAATAAGAAAAGGAGGCTGCAGTACGGTAAGAGAAGATGACAAACAATAAACGGAATGAACAGGAGCCGCGCACGCCTCATAATCTTATATAATTAATTTATATGATCTTATACAGGTATAATTTGAGAAGTAGTGAATACGATACCCGTCAGTTGCATGTGCTGTGTGCGGCCTCTGTAAGGCAGTAATGCGCGGTACACACATTACAATTTCAGGAATTATAAAGGGGTGTGAACAAGTGCCATGTATGTAAGGTTGAGTTAGATGGAAAGGTCCAGTTGCAGATATCCAGACAACATGTTGAGGGAGATGTTAGTCCTGTACGCTATTTATATTCACCTACGTGTAGACCACAAGAAATGTTACATTTGTTGCCCATGGGCGTAGCTGAAACGTTAGCAGAGGTTGGTTACTTATCACTATTCCTTCTTCTCGACCGGGTAAGATGTGGCGCCGTGTGACACAACAATGGAGGTGCCAGTGACGAACGTCGCCAAGGAAGGACAGCGAGGTGTTATATGCTTCCTTTGTGCGGAAGGTGTCCATCCAGCGGACATACACAGGAGAATGCAGGGCGTGTATGGTGCGAAGTGTGTTTCAGACAAAACAGTGCGTAAGTGTTGTCTGCGTTTTCGTAGTGGCAGGGAGGCACTGACGGATGATACGCGATCCGGGCTGGTGAGGAACTGTATTCCTGATGAGACAGTTGCTGCTACTGACAATTGCATACAAACTAATAGACGAGTCACCTTCCATGCCATTAGCGCGCAAGTACCGATGTCCCATGGCAGTGTGCGTGCCATTGTGCGCAATAGGCTTGTTTATCGGAAGATTTTTGCTCAGTGGGACCCCAAATTTTGTCTTAGGGACATCGACAGAGTAGAATGGGAATATCACTAAACCATATGGCGAAATATAAGAACAAGACCATTGCCGAAGATGAATCCATATGCCCACTGTTTCAAACGTGAGAATATGCAATGGAAGCATGAAGGGTCGTCTAAAATAAAGAAAATCCGTTCCACAACAACAGCTGCTAAGGTCATAGTGACTGTGTTCTTCGACAAGCAGGGGTCTCTGCAAGTGTAATTCCTCTCCAAAGGAGAAACAAGAAACGCCAACAAGCAGTGAGACATTCTTCTTCGGATGCGGCTAGAAATCAAGAATAAACGCCGGGTAACCTCACAAAGGGCATCATCTTATTGTAAGAGAATGCCCGGCCTCATGTTGACAAACAAACACAGATTCTTTAAGTGTCGTGGAAATGGGAAGTGCTAGACCACTCCGTGTATAGCCCTGACTTGAGTTCCTGTGATTTCCACGTTTTTGGGCCACCCAAGAAATACCTCCGTGGCCACCGCTATCGATCGGACGAAGAAGTGCAGCAATCTGTGACAAAGTGATTTCGTACTCAACCGAAGGAGCTATTTATATATACTGTAGATAGAGAGAGAGAGAGAGAGAGAGAGAGAGAGAGAGAGAGAGAGAGAGTGAAAAGATCAAATGACGTGTTGCGTTCTGGACCAAGAAGAAAAACATTGACGCACTTAGGTGACTTGCGCCTCGATGGGGATGAAATGATGATGATTAGGACAACACAACCCCCAGTCCCTGAGCGGAGAAAATCTCCGACACAGCCGAGAATCGAACCCTGGCCCTTAGGACTGACATTGTGTCGCGCTGACCACTGAGCTACAGGGGGCGGACAACATTGTGATTTTGAGGTGCCACTAGTAAAACTGAAGCGGGCGTTGTTTTTATGCTTCTGTTATGACGCAAGGAAAATATGCATGCCCATCAGAAAATAAAAAACCATAGGACTCACGAAAAAGATCACGCATAAAATTACGATAAAAGTGACTTTGATTAATTTTCAGAATATATTTATTAAAAGTAATCATATTACTGAAGACAGACAGGCTCTACAACCATTAAATTAATGTTTTACAAAAGCTCTCGATAAATAGTTTAGATAAAAAAATAAAAATTCGCAACCGACAAAACAAAATATTTAGCGATCGTTTTCGTTCCCATTGGTATTGAAAAACATTTTGTATTTATTCATATGCAGTGATGATGGAACAGATAACTACCTAGCGGCTAGAGGGAATTTCTACTTATATCTGGCGATTCTCTGTCTGAAAGTCGTCGACAAACAGTAAAAAGATCAGGGTTTCGTCCACGACAGGAAATTTAGAGAATTCAGCTACAAATATGGTTCCATATCAGGCGATGAGAGATGGTAGAGCGAGTGATAGAAACTGATATTACTGCTAGTGTAAACGTGAGATCCTCTAGTTGCTTCTCAGTTTGACATCGACTGACAACAGACCTAATACGCTTCCGAAGAACAGAATAATAATTACAGGAGAAAACTGCCGTAGAACTGATCTAAAATACTATAATACTGGCCATTAAAATTGCTACACCACGAAGATGATGTGCTACAGACGCGAAATTTAACCGACAGGAAGAAGATGCTGTGATATGCAAATGATTAGCTCTGTGGTGAAGGGGTGGGTGCTATTCTGTCATTCTGCGCAACGGATTAATCTGACATGTACCCTTTACCCTGTGGCTCCTGCAAGATGCAATTTGCACCCACACACTACTACAGAAGTCAGACAGACGCTCCTAACGTTCTAAAGAGAAATGCCTGAAAAACTTTCAGCAATAAATATCATCTGGAGTCGTCCGCTGTAAGGAAATGACACAAAAATTCACAAATTTTCTTACGTAGCTAGTGGGATATTGGGTACTGGAGTAGTGCTAGTTAGTGTAAGAAAAACATGAAACTAACGACAATTATTATTTTTTTGCAAAAATTCTGAGAAATCACAATAGCACTTTTAATTATGAACTGAACAAGTTATTTCCGGGTTCTTTTCGGAATGTGAAGTTACCTCTTAAGGATAGGATTCGCTAATGAAATTTCTATACAAAGTTTAAGATTGTTATTGACTTGGCAGAATGGCTGAGAACCGCGCCTACTGAACTTGAATAATTATCCGTTAGAATGTTGCTAGGTACAGTCGAGGCTGTCGCGTGTGAAATGCAGTGAAGTGTACTGTTGTGGAGGAAATATGGGGCTCGCAAGAGCCGTAGCGCACAATACCGTAAGCTGTGATGACTGCTGTCTGCGCCGCTCACTGCTGACAAATAAGATAACTCTCGTTCTATCTGGATTGACCTTCGCCAATCAAACTCTTCCTACGCCTTGATGAAGTCAAGGACTCCTATTCGCCCCTAGTCTAACTATTGGCGTGGTACACCGGTCAGATAACCAGTCCACCGCGATGCCACTCAAAAATTCGCTCGCAGGCGTTTAACTAAAACTCTGTCTGTTCACACCGCACAATAAGTGTGGCGGCCAACACAGTGAACAATGCTTAATCGCAAGGACTCAATACAGAGTCGCACTCCGATTCGCTCCGGACAGAGGTGCTCTCCCAGTGAAGTATTGAGGAGAGACTTGTTCCTCGCTATTTGAGTACATGTACAAGCGCACACACTCTCGTTACGTGTTCTCGCTCCAAGAGCGACAACAGAACGGCCCCTCTCCACGCCAGACGTGAAGGGGTATATCTTTCGGTCTCTTCCATTACTCCTTCAGCTCAAGGCGTCAGGAATATCGTCTGCCAATCAGCATTGCTCTTCTAAAACGGGAGAATGACGTTTCGTTTAAGGCGACTAATCCGGAAATCTGTAACATCGGCGTTTGGCGTTTGCTGCCTCCCAGAGAAAACCTCGGAAACTGCATGCTATGTTTGTAAAGAATGTGTAAGTAGGCTGTTTAGGTTTTTTTTGGTAACGCCACCTCTGTATGAAAATCACTGGCTGTGCTGTGTGCAGTCTGTGGCTGCTTTGCATTGTTGTAATACTCGCCATTGTAGTGTTAGGCAGCTGGCTGTGAACAGCGCGTAGCGTTGGCAGTTGGAGGTGAGCCGCCAGCAGTGGTGGATGTGGGGAGAGAGATGGCGGAGTTTTGAAATTTGTCATGAACTGCTCTATATATATATATATATATATATGATATCAAGGTAAATACATTGTTTGTTCTCTATTAATATCTTTCATTTGCTAACTATCCCTATCAGTAGTTAGTGCCTTCCATAGTTTGAATCTTTTATTTAGCTGGCAGTAGTGGCGCTAGCTGTATTGCAGTAGTGGGAGTAACCAAGATTTTGTGAGGTAAGTGATTTGTGAAAAGTACAGGTTAATGTTAGTCAGGGCCATTCTCTTGTAGAGATTATTTAAAGTCAGATTGCGTTGCGCTAAAAATATTGTGTGTCAGTTTAAGCACAGTCTTGTTATAATTGTTCAAAGGGGACGTTTCATATGTCGACCCTTAGCCTAGGATACCTCACTGGAATCTTCTGTTTTTTTCTTGTAGTTTGTGTAATTAGTGTAGCTTTTGTTTATTGCTAGCGCGTAATTGTAGAGAAAATCTCCTTTGTAGTTGCAGTCTTTCATTGTTGTACAGTAAAACAGTTGTGGCATGCATGTAGATTTGCACCAAGTATTTCGCAGCTGCAATTAACTAGATATTATTTTCAGTGTTATGTTAATGTGTTCTCTTATTTTTGCTCTTCAAATTGTGTTTTTCTGTGTTGTCGTGTGAAATACTGTGACAATAATGGCGTGTGAAAAACGTAACACTAGGCTCCAAAGCAAACTGAGAAATAATAGTGACGACGAGCGTAGCTTGCCAGCACCACTGTGTAATGAATTAACAGACGTTCAAAGTAGTAATTTGGTAACTGTGCATAGGGAAATGGAGCGGGCTGCAAACAATGGCGTAGGCAGTGAAACAATTAGTGAGCAGGGAAGCATTATCGATCGATCGGTCGGCAATAGCTCGGCTCAGGAATCCGAAATGACACGACACGATCTCGCAAATACTGTAGATTCAGGTTTTGGATCCTCACCGTTTTCTCAAATAAGTCAAGACACATTTTCTGCTTGTCAAAATGTGAATGTTTCCGGTGCAAATTCACTGACGAAAAGCACTGAGGAACATGTTCCAGACACCAGTGCATTGTTATTACAATTAATACAACAAATGGGACAAACACAACAAAAGCTTCAAAAGTTAGACACAATGGAACAAAATCTTAAAAAGTTAGACACAATGGAACAATACCAGAGACAAACACAGCAACAGTTAGACACAATGGAACAAAATCTTCAAAAGTTAGACGCAATGGAACAAAATCTTCAAAAGTTAGACTCATTGGAGCAAACTCTTGAACAAACACGTGAGGATTTAACTACTGAGTTACATCACATTGAATCGAAATGTCAAAAAGTCTGTAATGACGTAAAAACACAAATTTGTGAGCATTTCCAACCTATTTTTTCGCGTCATGAAAATGCACTACAGAATCACGAAGCAGCCATAAAAGAACTGCAAACTACTGTTCATGAAAATCATGAGACCTTGCAAGCTAAATTTGACTCAGTTGCATCTACCGATTCGGTTACGCAACTTGCAAAAACTCAGGAAAACTTGAAGGACACAGTAGATTCGATTTCAACACAAATGGACACACTGAAACTTGGTTCAGAAAAACACACTGAGGAAATGTGTTCACTATCGGAGAAAGTAGCCGAACTTTCGGATCAGGTCACTAACTTATCTACAAAGGTAGATGATGATCTGAATGACACAAGACCTGTAGCCTTCACTGACACAGAAGAGTATGAACAAATTAGAAAATTCAAACAAAATCAAAATCAAATCAATACACAGTACAAAAGAGAAATCCGGGAAGTACAAGATCAGTTGACGCAGGTAATACAAGAATTACATATTTCAGAGGACACTCGCGATCCAGTACGGGAAGAGGGACATAGAAATACGGAACAGACACAAAATAACAAGACAGGGCACTTCGGAAATTATGAAAGAAATTGGCAAGGTACATCGAATTTTGAGATGGAACCGCCGAAACGACGTAACAATGACCGACATGCGACTTGCCGACATGATGATTTTGACTATAAGCTGTTCATTACTACACGTAAATTCAAAACATTCAAGAATTCTGGCAACGACATTCATCCACAAGCATGGCTCCATCAATTCTCTCATTGTTTTCCTCCCAACTGGTTTAGAACACAGATTAGAATTTATGTGTGGCTACTTAGAGAATGAACCAGCTGTAAGAATGCGATCGGTCATTCACGATTGCCACAGTGAAGGAGAATTTTGCCATGCCTTCCTCTCAGCATATTGGTCTCAAGCCACACAAGACCGAGTAAAACATGGCATCATAATGATGAAACGTTTCGAACAATCTGAATTTTCCAGTATTATGAAATATTTTGAAGACATGTTGCATAAGAATCAGTATCTTTCAAACCCATACAGCCCCTCAGAACTCATCCGCATTTGCTTAATCAAATTACCTGAACATTTACGACATATTATTTTAGCAGGACGTTGCAAAGACGACATTGAAGCTTTTCAGGGACTGTTACAAGAACTGGAAATTGACACTGACAATCGCGGAACGCAGGAGCACAACAATTACAGATCACATCCGTCGCAATTCCGCGATGAAAGAAATAATAACTGGACACGACAAGGCTATTCTCACAACACAAATCGTGACCAAAACAGACACCACCCGTATGACAACCACTCGCAGAGTAATAGTTACAGAGAAAGTTCGCATTTCCGTAGTAATAAATATGACAGAGACAATCATAGAAACAGACAATATGGTAACCAGAACTATTATTATCAAGGGAGACAGAATAACTTCAGACGCAACAGTTCAGAGCGCAGGTACGATTCAGGAAGAAACTCTCCACCACATGACCGACAAGAAAGAAACTATGTAAACTACCGACAGAACGACAGACCTGAATTTCATCAGAACTGGCGGGATTATAACAGAGCTGGGCCCTCTCGGCAAGGCGAATTTGTAGAAGTTCGGTCTCCTAATCCCAATAACGACGCGCGCCAACAAAGAAACTGACAATGACTCGCACAGCAGGCAGCCGCGTGCGCCGGCTGGCTGGGAGAAAAATAACATAGACGCTAACCTTGAGAAAAATTCCAGTATTCTTTACCGACTTATACCGCATTCTGCACCACATTTCACATGTAAAACCGTTTATTGAGAGATAATGTGTTTTTTTAACTTGAGATTTTAATGCAACATTTTGGTTCACTTGAAAATACATTCTGGGTTTAAAGTACTTTCTGTGAGATACCAGATGACACAGAGGTTAGTTTATGTGACAGCTACACGATTTTATCACGACGCTACTAATGAGTGACAATTTACAATGTTGCTTTTGCGCTGTATCTGTTTTATATCTGCACAGTGTTCTGAATTCTTTTGGAAAGGAAAACATGTTTTAGTAGTAACTTTAGTGGTATAGCTACAAGGAGACAGCCTTTTCTGTAGCACAACAATACGTTACAGCACAGTACTTTCTTCATCACGGTAATAAGCGTAATAACTAAGATATCTATACACAAAGCATTTCACTTTTGTTTATCATGAGGTAAGTACATTGACTTCTGCAGAACTTAGCTTTCGGAGGACGATAACTACGAGACTTTCACAGAGGTTATCTTACAACATGACGCACAGTTTAGCGCTACAGTACACGTATTTGAGTGATTAATTTCGCACTTGAAACATTTTTTTTTAAGATATTTGAAGTGCGATGATACAAGGGTTTTCCGTGATACATTTCATTCCATTGCTGTAATCTGTAACACCTGAGGGTATAATTACTTTAATCCTCAGGGGGGTACACGCTTACTTTGTGTACCATGTGTTTGGCGAGCACAAGGAGCCCTAGCTAATATGGTATTTGCTTATACAACTTTACACATCGGTACCTTATTTCTCTAACACAGAATTACACAGGTATCTGATTATTTACCTGAGAGAGACAAACATTTATTTTACTACATCAGTGACAGACGTTTACGTAATTACACCGTTGGATAACTTCACACTTACGAAATTGTATGTTGTTTGTACTTTGTGAACTGTTCATATTTTTTCGGAGCCATTGTGGTATTATGAGAGCTTTGAATGATGTATTTGGTATGAGATCATGATTTTAAAGTATGTTTGAGGCAGATGACACTTTTGACATGAGCAGAGAATTTTTTTGGGTTTGAAATTATTGCAGAAAGCTACGACATTTTTGAGATTTGACTGAGGTGTTATGATATTATTAAGATGACTATGTGTATTATGCTGTTGCGGTATGTTTATGATCAGTAAGCTGATGCTATATGAGTTATTTGATTATGCTACATATCTGTTACGATGAAATATTGTAGAAGTGTCGACGAATAAGGTAAGGAATAATGAGTGTGGAAAAGGATGTTGGAAACCAAGAATCGTACTTTAAGAGTTATGAAATGTGTGTAAATGCGTGAATGTATCACAATGCCGACGAAAATTTTTTTGGACTCTGTGATATCAATAGGATTTTGTTTCAACAGATTTGTAACGCAAATTCTTGACCTGTGAAATATTTTTATATGAGACTGTCACTGTATCGGAAACTGCTGTCATAAATATTTCCGTACGAAAGTTAAGTGACCACCTGCACGTAATGCGTCGCGGGCACCCAGCTGTGTCAGATGCCTGGAGAAAAAGCCATTATTGCGAGCCCTTTTCAGCGGCACAGGTAGAAAAAAAAGGGAGGCCATTATCCTCGCTATTGACGTTCCTTTGTAGAAAGCATCGTAAAAACGACACGGTCGAACTTGAAAACATATGATTACACTGTGGAGCTCTTAATTTATGATATTTCCTAAAATGCCTAATGAAACGATGAGAAACATTTCACGGCTATTGTCTTGCTAATTGAGAGAAATGCCATATGGCTTGCTTTATGTATGTGTTTACTCATTTTGTTTAATATCTAGTTTCTAGCTGCACTGCAGCATTGGTTAAAATAAAATTTTATAGATGTACTAATATAAATATTTTCTGTCTACAGATCCAGTAAATAATAGTTTTGTGATCTACTTCCAAGAAAACGATGGCACATAAATAGACATTTCCCTTCACAGGACTTGCATAAATAATTTCTTTACGATTTGGTAACTTATCTGCTAGTGTAAGTTCTCGTGATGCATCACTATAGTGTTAAGATGTGACATAGGTATTAGACATGGCCATTTTTAGTGTAATACTTTTTCTGCTTGAACTTTGTCATGTTTAGGTATAAGTTATGCTGTTTGCCAGGAATAGTGCTACTGAATTTTAATTTGTGTTACTCTTCTAAGCCAGTTTTACTACTGATTTATTTTTCTTGTTTGCTGCTCATTGCCTTATATTAGTTGTAATTTATGCTGCTTGCTTCGCCATTTGTCTTTTTGATCATTGCTGTTTGTGTTAATTGTTTTGTGCTGCTGCATTGCCTCGTCCCTTAGTTTAGCATCTGAGCTCAGTAGATTTAAGTTAGCTTAAGAGGGGTAGACTATATAAGAACCTAACTATGGAGAATAGGGAAAGAATGCATTGAAAGTTATATGAAAGCGATTTAGGCCAAAATGAGTATTGTACAATGAGCCATAATTATTTTGAAAGAAATATGGTTAGAATACAGAGAAGAGGTATAAATAGGACTTTTTGGGAATAATGATGAATGAAGGGAGATCTCCGAGAAGTAAAGAAAGTTTTTTTTGCAAAATACTGCAGTAAAACAAACCCTGTCCTTTCCTTTTGTATTATTATGCTATGTGTTTGTGTACCCTTGTGTATTTGTGTACTTCCTGTCTTTAGTTGTTTATCTGATCAGACCTATGTTGTAGAATTTTTCTAATACTATGTTATTTACTTTGTAAAGATGTTTAGACATTATTTATTCTGGTTTGTTGCTCACATGTGAAGGTGATGTTTCAAAAGTTCTTCTGATCTTTATGTGTTTACCTATGTCATAATTCCTGTAACACTGATGTATATGTTTATTTCTATTCTTTTGTAAAGCCCCTATTACTACAAATGTTATCTGTATTGTTATGTTCTTTAATAATGTATTTTGTACCTTTGTAATTGTATTCTTATGTTATAATATTGTAATTGACACCAGTTCTTCAAATTAAGTATCATTTCACTGCACACGTTTCTGTTGGTCATAGTATATGGACAATATGTGAGAAGTAGGGACTGTTAGTGTTTGCACGTGTGTTAATAATTCAGCAAGGGACTGGATAACAGCATTGCTGGTTCTAAGGACAATTCCAAAAACTTTGTGAGTGCACAAGTGGTGGTTATGGACTTGCTATATTATCCGCAAGACTCTTCAATGGTGATTGTGCACCTGCACAGTCACAACAGATGGCTGCTGGCCATCTCTACAAGGACTGCAGTGGATCTGCACCTCTGGTGGCCCACCAGTACCGTAATCTCTACAAGGACTACAGTGGGGGTGCATCTTTGATGACCCACCAATACCGTAATCTCTACAAGGACTACAGTGGGTCTGCATCTTTGATGACCCACCAATACCGTAATCTCTACAAGTACTACAGTGGGTCTACAGCTTTGATGATCCATCAATACCATTATTTCTACAAGGACTGCAGTGGGTCTGCACCTCTGGTGGCCCACCAATACCGTAATCTCTACCAGGACTACAGTGGGTCTGCTCTGTGATGACCTACCCACCAATACTCTTCAAAACTTCGACTGACTCCGCTGTGGGTTTGCTCTGTTGTGGCCCATTACCTGTCAGCATGTCAAGAGTCAGCACTGTCTTTCCGTTGGAAGGACAACGCTACTTCTTCAAGACTGCATGGAAATCCACTACTTCCGTGTGCATTTTCTTTTACTGCTCAGACTTTGAGAAAAACACTGTAATGTGATGAATGATTAGGACTGTCTTTATGGACTGTGAGAAAATTTTAGCTTTTGACCAACATTGTATCAATAAGTGTGTGCATTTGATTTCTTTGTTATTGTAATTACGATTATGAAAAATTTTAACAAATATGTATTGGCCACTGCCCAAACCAATTTGTAAAATTTTTTGTGGGGAGCATGGGGGCTATGTAAGTAGGCTGTTTAGGTTTTTTTTTGGTAACGCCACCTCTGTATGAAAATCACTGGCTGTGCTGTGTGCAGTCTGTGGCTGATTTGCATTGTTGTAATACTCGCCATTGTAGTGTTAGGCAGCTGGCTGTGAACAGCGCGTAGCGTTGGCAGGTGGAGGTGAGCCGCCAGCAGTGGTGGATGTGGGGAGAGAGATGGCGGAGTTTTGAAATTTGTCATGAACTGCTCTATATATATATATATATATATATATATATATATATATATATATATATATATGATATCAAGGTAAATACATTGTTTGTTCTCTATTAATATCTTTCATTTGCTAACTATCCCTATCAGTAGTTAGTGCCTTCCATAGTTTGAATCTTTTATTTAGCTGGCAGTAGTGGCGCTAGCTGTATTGCAGTAGTGGGAGTAACCAAGATTTTGTGAGGTAAGTGATTTGTGAAAAGTACAGGTTAATGTTAGTCAGGGCCATTCTCTTGTAGAGATTATTTAAAGTCAGATTGCGTTGCGCTAAAAATATTGTGTGTCAGTTTAAGCACAGTCTTGTTATAATTGTTCAAAGGGGACGTTTCAAATGTGTAGGCTGGGCGCTCCCACACAATGTAGCGGAATTTGCTTTTAAGCCGAACACGGTGTCATTCTCCCTTTCACTCGGGCAAACGCTGTCTGCTCTACGGGCGGTCGCTGGCCGACATAGGTTGACTCGTCCTCTGAAGGGACTGGCCTCCTGGCGTGCAGTTTTCCTCTCCTGAACTAAAAGCTTTTGTGACCGTCGTGTCTTGAATGTGTGTGTGTGTACGCCAGCCCCGAGTATTTCAATCTCGGTGCACACTTGTTATTTGCATATTTACATGAATTCATACAACATTGACTTTATATTATCGCGTTTGGGTTCAAATGAAGCGTCTTGATGTACGGAATATGACTGTGAGGGCGGAATATGTAAGCATTGAAGGTTAGGAGATCACGACGTCTTACAACCTCCCTCCTTCTGACAAAATTTTTGTCTGGGGTTTGTCAATGCCGAGGAAAACATTGACAAAGTCGGGCAAAAATTGTTCTTTTAGATTTTCCAATAAACTTCTCTCAGCCATTCTTAAAAAATTTTCCAACTATTTCTTGTTAGCTATTGTTTCTATTTTTAATTCTGCAATTTATGTTTTGTTGTTAGGCAAATATAGACTTTACAAAGGTTGTTATTATTTGTCGTTGCCAGTATGTGTGTCTCTGTTTTTCTTTTTCATTTCCAAAATTTGTTTTTACAATATTAATTTTTCTTAACTCGTTAGTGTACAGTGTATCATATTTTAGTGTGGTTATATCTTTTCTTTAGTTAAGCTTCGCGTGAATGTTCGCAAAAGCTCTATTGTGTGACTTTGTTTTATTTATTTAGCAATTTTTTGTGTCACTGTTTTAAGAGTGAAGAAGTGTTTTTTCTTCATTGTATCCTCTTTCAACCTATGATTAACCAAAACCTTTTTTATATAAAAAACTGACTTGCCTTTACAGGGATTTTTGAGATTATCTACTTATACTAATTAATTTTCTTTACATAATATTTTAAGGTCTCTTTCACATTATGAGCTTTACATATATGATAAAATAATTACTTTTACAAAAAAGGAAAAAAATATTTTTACAAAAATATCGTTTTATTAACTCTACATTTGTATTTTATCAGTCTTTTCGTTTTGTACTGCGTCAGTTTCTGTGCTCGACGATCCACACTGAAATACTGGAAGGCGTCGACTAATTTGTATGGGTGTCACAAATCATGAGAGAAGCACTCTAGCATGCGATGCTGGGTCTTACTTGTTCACATTGTCATCATGGAGTGGTACTTTTAACCGATGATGATGACTGTGGTTTACTGCATAAACAGTGATGTCTTGATACTCTGTTGCTGTCACACCTGGGACGGTATGGCAGTTCGATGACTGTAGTTGACTACCGAGGATCGTCACCCAATATTGTGCTGTGACGTCTTGGTACTTCACACCTGGTTTGGTATGGCAATTTGATGATGTGGTAGGGAGAATACTGTTCATTTTGCTGAATCTATTTCTAGATAATGTTGGTTGGTACTACTTAATATTCTGTTTGCCGTTCGCTTGTATTGAAGGTTTATTTTTGGAGAGGTGGTTGTAGTAGTTGCCATGCCTCAAAGTTCATGGAAAGACGTTTGTAACAATTTGCTTTGTAGGATAGGAGAGAAAGGTATCTTGCTGTCTTCTGCCCTTCTTCATCTTGCGTCTTCTGTTCTTCTCTTCTTTCTTGCATTCTTCTGTTCTTCTTGGGCTAGGAATATGTGAAATTTAGTGTAGGAGTGATATAGGATTTGTAGGATCTGACTGCCTTTCCAAATGTTACTTGATGAGTTTGTAGATCTTAGTAATTTTTTGTACCTTCATTGTCGTCTCGTCGTATTATGATTCTCCTCACACTCTTCCGTTGTGTAGCAGTGTCGTGACATGAAATGTCCGTGCTGCGCATTGTCCTCCCGAAGTCCAACCTGGTTGCAACCTGCATTTCCAGGGTGGCGTTGGTCTTCATGTTGTTGTTATAGCCCTAAGTGCTTTCTCAACATGTCTGTACCCTCTCCGTTGCTATCTCGAAGCATCTGGTGTTGAGGGAGCTGTTGATTGGTATTGGTGGCGATGTCCCTTTTTTCGTGTAGAGAAATTTTTTACAATGTTTTGTTTTATACAAAAAACAAGAGATTTTGACTCTATACAACGCAATGTTTATTAAAATGAAGAAAATTATTTATTTCTCATATGATAATTTAATTAAAGCATATATCTATAATTTTTATAGCGTACCACTTCTTCATTCTTTTAATTGTTGTGTACCATTTATTGTTTGTGTGCATGTTGTAGTGTACTTGATACTACAAGAGATTGTTAGTGTGTATTGTGTCTCTTTTCCTTTTAATTAATGTTATTTTGTTGATTCTTAATTTATTTTTTGATTTAGTGGTTAGTACACGATTTGCGATTGCCGCTCTGTCTCTTTCCCTTTCTTCTCTTTTTCCATTTCTTTAAACATAAATTCAAGTTCCCTTAAAACCTCTTTGAATTCTTCGGTATTTTCATTTTTTTCCTACTGTCGCCTGTTGATACTTTACCGGTAATTTCATTCTACATAGACGTATCAGCTCTCCTTTATTGTTTGGTTTGTCTAGGCATTGATTCTTTTTGTCCATTGTATCAAAAAAATTTACCACGCTTTTCTCTCCTGAGTTTTCATGTGGTGTCACCTGAAGTAACTCGTATTTAATTTTGTTTTGCACCTCCTTAGACCAATTCGAGAAATGCTGTTCTGAATTGTAGGTAAGACGTACAGGTAGCCGCGATCTTTTGCATAACCTCTGCTACTGTCCCTGACATGTGTGCACAAATGAAGTCAAGTTTGTGAGCTACGCTCCAGTGGTTTGGTAAGCCTACTTGAAACTGATCGAGGATTGTGCGTGCATGCAAGCTACCGCCTTCTTCCTTGAAATGTTGAAATTTTTCTAACTGTAAGGAAGTGGTCTGTCTCATATCTACTCATAAATCCGGTTTGTGGCTGATTCATGGACTCAAATAATCTGCCACTGCTTGTGTCGTCGTGTTTATTCTCTGGTAATCTACTGCCTGTCTGCCTATTCTCAATTTCCTGACTCATATCCGCGTCATATCGTATCTTTGGTGAACAAAAGTGTAGTTCGTGTGTTTCTGCTCTCGTCGTTCGCGGTGTAGTACCTGTGCTGCTATTATGTTGTGTCATTGGATTTACTGGTTCAGTTGCCTGTGTTTCGACTGGTATCTGCTGAATGTATGTGTTCCGTTTTTCTAGATACTGTGCTTGGTCCTGTGGCATGTCATGTATTACTTTAAACGGGTTTTCCTGTTTCGATTTCTGCGCGAGTGTTATGTCTAGCCTTGGTTCTACTTGAACTTTCTTAGACGGCGCGTGTTCGTGTACTGAATTAATGCTTGACGTGTCAGTTGTTTTGCTACAGGTGTGATCGGTCTCGATCTTTTCTTCGATAGTTTGTTTCAACTCTGTTCGAAGCTTTCCAAACTGATCTTTGTTTTTAAGTTCTATTTTATTGATCCGCTGATCATATTTTTATCCTGTTTCTATTCCTGATACTGTTTTGTCATCTGTGTATTCTGTTTCGTTATCTGTGTATTAATATCTTGATTTTGTTTCGTCATAATAGCGTTCATTTTTTGTAACATCTCCATGATCGCGTCCTGCCCTGTAACACTACCTTCTGCTGAACTATGTATTCTCGATCTATTGTTTTCTACTCGGTCAGTTACGTCGTTTACTGGGCTATGCTGTGGCGTTTCTAAGTTTGATAACTGCAATAGCACGTGCTGTCTGTGTTGAGGACTAGTTGCGTTTGTCATTGAACCATTACGTGGAGCAAACAACTCCGCATTCTGCCCTCTCTGTTGTGTATGTCTTGTGTTTGCAGGTACAGTTGCATCAGTTACGGAACCTTTTCGTGGCGCTCGTAACTCCGCAAAATTCTGTGTCTGTTGTTGGGGCATATTTAGAATGTGTACGATAGGTTCGACGTATTCTAAATGTTCCCCCTCTTCCTCACTGTCTACTTCTCTTTGAACGTTAGCTAGCTGCTGGTTCATTGACTGTATTGACGCGTATTCTGTCCCTGGATATGCGGCAAAAAATATGATTGTGAGGCGGAATATGTAAGCAATGAAGGTCAGGAGACCACGACGTCTTATATAGCTTTTCAGAGCATTCACACAAGGTTGGCGCCGGTGGCGACACCTACAACATGCTGACATGAGGAAAGTTTCCAACCGATTTCTCATACACAAACAGCAGTTGACCGGCGTCGTCTGGTGAAACTTCGTTGTGAAGCCTCGTGTAAGGAGGAGAAATGCGTACCATCACGTTTCCGACTTTGATAAAGGTCGGATTGTGGCCTATCGCAATCGCGGTTTATCGTATCGCGACATTGCTGCTCGCGTAGGTCGAGATCCAATGACTGTTAGCCGAATATGGAATCGGTGGGTTCAGGAGGGTAATACGGAACGGCGTGCTGGATCCCAACGGCCTCGTATCACTAGCAGTCGAGATGATAGGCATCTTATCCGCATGGCTGTAACGGATCGTGCAGCCATGTCTCGATCCCTGAGTCAACAGATGGGGACGTTTGCAAGACAACAACCATATGCACGAACAGTTTGACGACGTTTGCAGCAGCATAGACTATCAGCTTGCAGGCCATGGCTGCGGTTATCCTTGACGCTGCATCACAGACAGGAGCGCCTGCGATGGTGTACTCATCGACGAACCTGGGTGCACGAATGGCAAAACGTCATTTTTTCGGATGATCCTGGTTCTGTTTACAGCATCATGATGGTCGCATCCGTGTTTGGATACATCGCGGTGAACGCACACAGGAAGCGTGTATTCGTCATCGCGATACTGGCGTATCACCCGGCGTGATGGTATGGGGTGCCAATGGTTACATGTCTTGATCACCTCTTGTTCGCATTGACGGCACTTTGAACAGTGAACGTTACATTTCAGATGTGTTACGACCCGTGGCTCTACCCTTCATTCGGTCCCTGCGAAACCCTACATTTCAGCACGATAATGCACGACCGCTTGTTGCAGGTCCTGTACGGGCCTTTCTGGATACAGAAAATGTTCGACTGCTGCCCTGGCCATCACATTCTCCAGATATCTTACCAACTGAAAACGTCTGGTCAATGGTGGCCGAGCAACTGGCTCGTCACAATACGCCAGCCACTACTCTTGATGAACTGTGGTATCGTGTTGAAGCTGCATGGGCAGCTATACCTGTACATGCCATCCTAGCTCTGTCTGACACAATGTCCAGGCGTATTTCTCGGGATCTATGCACCCAAATTGCATGAAAATGTAATCACATGTCAGTTCTAGTACAATATACACTCCTGGAAATGGAAAAAAGAACACATTGACACCGGTGTGTCAGACCCACCATACTTGCTCCGGACACTGCGAGAGGGCTGTACAAGCAATGATCACACGCACGGCACAGCGGACACACCAGGAACCGCGGTGTTGGCCGTCGAATGGCGCTAGCTGCGCAGCATTTGTGCACCGCCGCCGTTAGTGTCAGCCAGTTTGCCGTGGCATACGGAGCTCCATCGCAGTCTTTAACACTGGTAGCATGCCGCGACAGCGTGGACGTGAACCGTATGTGCAGTTGACGGACTTTGAGCGAGGGCGTATAGTGGGCATGCGGGAGGCCGGGTGGACGTACCGCCGAATTGCTCAACACGTGGGGCGTGAGGTCTCCACAGTACATCGATGTTGTCGCCAGTGGTCGGCGGAAGGTGCACGTGCCCGTCGACCTGGGACCGGACCGCAGCGACGCACGGATGCACGCCAAGACCGTAGGATCCTACGCAGTGCCGTAGGGGACCGCACCGCCACTTCCCAGCAAATTAGGGACACTGTTTCTCCTGGGGTATCGGCGAGGACCATTCGCAACCGTCTCCATGAAGCTGGGCTACGGCCCCGCACACCGTTAGGCCGTCTTCCGCTCACGCCCCAACATCGTGCAGCCCGCCTCCAGTGGTGTCGCGACAGGCGTGAATGGAGGGACGAATGGAGACGTGTCGTCTTCAGCGATGAGAGTCGCTTCTGCCTTGGTGCCAATGATGGTCGTATGCGTGTTTGGCGCCGTGCAGGTGAGCGCCACAATCAGGACTGCATACGACCGAGGCACACAGGGCCAACACCCGGCATCATGGTGTGGGGAGCGATCTCCTACACTGGCCGTACACCACTGGTGATCGTGGAGGGGACACTGAATAGTGCACGGTACATCCAAACCGTCATCGAACCCATCGTTCTACCATTCCTAGACCGGCAAGGGAACTTGCTGTTCCAACAGGACAATGCACGTCCGCATGTATCCCGTGCCACCCAACGTGCTCTAGAAGGTGTAAGTTAACTACCCTCGCCAGCAAGATCTCCGGATCTGTCCCCCATTGAGCATGTTTGGGACTGGATGAAGCGTCGTCTCACGCGGTCTGCACGTCCAGCACGAACGCTGGTCCAACTGAGGCGCCAGGTGGAAATGGCATGGCAAGCCATTCCACAGGACTACATCCAGCATCTCTACGATCGTCTCCATGGGAGAATAGCAGCCTGCATTGCTGCGAAAGGTGGATATACACTGTACTAGTGCCGACATTGTGTATGCTCTGTTGCCTGTGTCTATGTGCCTGTGGTTCTGTCAGTGTGATCATGTGATGTATCTGACCCCAGGAATGTGTCAATAAAGTTTCCCCTTCCTGGGACAATGAATTCACGGTGTTCTTATTTCAATTTCCAGGACTGTATTTGTCCAATGAATACCCATTTATCATCTGCATTTCTTCTTGATGTAGCAATTTTAATGGCCAGTAGTGTATTTATCACAAACACTTACAAGAGTGCTTAGTAAAAGAATTGAAGACTTGGGATAAGTAGGTCGTTAGATAGCTGGGGCTAGTAATAGGGGGCAGTGAAGAAGAATAAACATATATTACATTTATAGTTTTAGAGAATGCTTCTGATAACGAGGAGTGGCAGTGTAACATTGACTATAGCGATACAAGGATAATCCACACTTTAAGCGAAGTAAACTGGAGTAACTAGTACCAACATAGTGGTATAAGAGGCCAGAATCTATAAAGGTAAAGAAATTTGTTGATTTTCACCAATAATATTTAATTGGAGAGCTGATGATGGAAATAAAGTAGTATCTCGAAGTAAAAACTGTAACAGAGTAGAAAATCAGTATGAGACGATTTGCTAGTATCTTAGCAATGGTCGCTGAAAATGAACGACAATACTGAGTGCTTAATGAAATGAAACATATGCTAACTGATAGTTGTAAATCACTCATAAACAAAAAAGGACTAAGGGAGTGGTGTGGTTTAGCAGATGTTCGTGTAGGATGGCCAAATATTGAACATGGGCAAGAGACTCTTGAATTTTACCATCTCGAAGTAGGGTACTTAAAGAAGAAGACGTAATATTGATTTACTAACAAGAACTAAACAAGACAGAAGAGTGATCTATACAAAGATGCTAACATCCAAAAATATAAACTCTGAAACTAGGAAGACAACGAAAACCGAATACTTAAAAAAGATGTAATGTCGATGTACTAGCAAGAACTGCACAAGACAAAAGAGTGATCTGTACAAAGATGCTATCGTCCAAAAATTAAAATTTGAAATTAGGAAGATAACGAAAACTATGTCTCGAATAAAAATGTGTTAGGTTGTGAACGTGGACAATGGGGAAGAGGGAAATGAAACGATCAGAAGCATCTGAAGTAAGGAATACAGCGGTCCTACAACGAGTTCTTTATAAAGAACATAATAAATCAAAGTGATTGAATGGATGGGCACGTATTTCATTGCTGAAAACTGCATTTGAAGGTGTGCTAAAAGAAAAGATTCGTACGGGAGAGCTGGATACGAGTATGCATGGCAGATCGTTGGTGTGTAGACGCAACACTTATGCTAAAAAGGGGGGAATGAAACTTCGTAGCAGACTAAAACTATGTGCCGGAACAGGACTCAATCCTGGGATCTCTGCCTTCCGTGGGCAACTGCTCTACCAGTCTTCTTTTTTGGTCTTTCTTTCAATCTTTGTTTTCGTCTTCTTTTCTTCAGTGGCTCTGTGCGGATGTCACACCACATATTTCAAAGTCAATCAACGAGAAGTTCACTTCTTATAGATGGTGGCCAGTTCACTGGCTGAAAAGGCTGAGCTATTGTGCCGACTTTCCAGCTGAGCTAACCCAAGCAAGCCTCGCAATCTACTTAACAATTTTACTTCCGCCAGCACCTCTTCTCTTACCTTCCAAAATTCACAGAAGTTCTCTTACATTATTGGTTAAAAATAGTCTTGGTTGCAATTTTATTTTTTTATTTTTTCCACGACGCGTTTCGCCTTATTTAGGCATCTTCAGGTTATCTTTTCTAGATGGACGCGAGAGGGACCAAGATCTGCATAACGCTTTCCAGTTCGCTCCTGTGAACGGGAACGCGTTATGCAGATCTTGGTGCCTCTCGCGTCCATCTAGAAAAGATAGCCTGAAGATGCCAAAATAAGCGAAACGCGTCGTTAAAAAATAAAAAAATTAAACTGTAACCAAGACTGTTTTTAACCAATACTATTAAGCATTGGTTTGCTGTATGCCACATATGGATTGGACGAATTTCTCTTACATTCTTTGCTTCACTAGTACTCCTGTCTTCCAGTAGTGCTAATCCTGCAAGGTGTGTGCCCCTACTAGTGCCTTGGTTAGGACTTTTTTACTTTTTATTTTTTCCGTAGGCAAAGTGCTCCCCCCTTTTGGGGCAGGACTTTGACGGATTTCATGATTTTATTTTGTTTATTTAATGTTTCTTTTTGGGCTGTTATTTTGGTCCATCAGACTTCTATTATCTCTTCTCGATTTTCGATGATTGATAGTGGGACCCTGTTTTAGTGCTATTTTGCTGGATGAACCAATCGTACGTTTTCTAGGTGCCTGGTATTTGGTGTAAGTAGCTTTACTTTATCTACTTTGTGTGTTCCTTCATTTGTTCTTCTAACATTGGAATTTCAGTTATTCTTTTACATTGTGACGCATTTAGGATAAGCCTGATGCATCTGTTTTGTAGTCTGTAACGTCATTATGTTTATTTTGATGGCCGTTCCCCATATACAACACCCATACAAGAGTTGGTTGGATGATTGCTTGGAACAGACGAAGTTTTCTTCTTGAATACAGGTCTCTACTTTTCAATAATGGATAGAGCATATGTATTGTTCTAGCGATGTTGTCATTTCTCTGTGATGTGACCTTTGTACATGAGTTTTCTATCTAAGATCACACCAAGGTATTTTATTTAAACGGTCTAGTCGATTTCTATGTTTCGGATGGTCAGTTTTTTCAGAGTAGGTTTTCTTCTTGTGAATAGAATAACGTTTATTTTGTCTGCGGTTGTTTTTATCTTTTTTGCGAGCCGTTTTTGGCGACCTCCAGTTGTTCCTGCAGTCTTCTTATGGCTGTATAAAGTCTTCTTGATGAGAGGAAGGCTGTATCGTCGGTACACTGTGCAAGACGTATATGTTGTACAGCGTGAAGGTCCTTCACGTAAACTGGAAACAGAGCTGCTGATAGGACGGAGCCTTACGGTATTACTTTTTGAAACTATTTTGTTTCAGATATTTTTCCATCAATATTTACGAAGAACATCTTTTCCGTCATGTAACTATCAATCAGATTGAAATAACAGTTTGATATGTTGGTCACTGCAGTCAGTTTGTCCCTCCACGCTTTGTCCACCGCTTTACGATGTCCAGGAAGGTGGCTATCTCGTAGCGGCCCCTGCTCATGTTGTAGGCGATGTATTCGGTGAGCCTTAGAAATTGTACCTCTGCCGATAGATTTTTCTGGACATCAAACTGTTCTGGAAGGATTACGTTGGCGGACTTTTTTAACGTGTGTGAGCAGTTGCGGAATCCAGCGGGAGGCAACGACCACATATTCAGAACGTCTTGCAAGATGTTAAACAACAATTTTCGCTTTTCCCACAGTCGGCTCAATTGTGGTCCATCAAAAACAGGGCTTTCAATTCTCTTGCGATTCCCGATTCGTCATAAAGAGGTAGTCTGCCACTTCGTTCTTAAGACTTGTGCAGACAGCCACACTGGAAGCGTCTGCGCCACCTAAGCAGTGTGTCACATGATGGCACATTGCTGACGTTTACTTCGTAACCTTCAAGTACGGATATGAATGACCTCACGGAATTCCACTTTATCACCATCTTGTTTTGGTTCATCAGTGCCGTGCCATGCAAAGAAATATAAAACCAATTCATCATCAGTATCATCATCATTATCATCATCACTACCAGCATCAACATCATCACCATCAACATCGCACCACCATCACCACCACCACCACCACCACCACCACAACCACCACCAACACCACCACCGCCACCATCACTGTACAGTTGCAGTTTCCTAGGCACTGTTGACGAGCCTCTTCCATCTCCTATCTGTTCATGTGTAATCACTCACAGAGAACTACATCGATTGTCCTTCCTCTGGCAGTGAGGTCATCCTCGGTCATATCCATCGGACGGGTTACGGTCCTTCTTTAGGACGTTTTCTTTTCATTTCTCTTTCCAGATTTATCCGGGCTCCTTTTTTAGACTATATCATTACACGCCCCTACCATCATAGTGTGCTGATTTCGTTACTGCTGGTCAATAATGGTATGAAGTTGTGTTGAAAATCACTGGTTTTGCTTCTTGACACCCTTCTCGTCCCATGATTGTGGTCAGGAGAGGAGGATTTCTGCCACTGTGTTTGACAGTAGATGGAACTACCTCCGACTGTCTGGCCCTGACTAACTAACAAGGGGAGGCCGCCAATTGTGAAATTCAGATTCGATTCATATTGCGCATAATAAAAGCTCATAGCCAGAGGTGTAATGTGGCAAAGCACCAAGATGCACTTGTCAGCCGTTGTCGAGAAAATCGACAGTTAAAAGAAACCGTTGAGGTGGAATACTCTCTACGATTTGTAACTTCCTACAGCGTCGTGGCGCAGCGGTAAGCGGTCGGGTTCGTAATCCGAAGGTCACCGGATCGAATCTCGCGCCATGCAACTTTTTTTTTAGTATTTGTTATTTGTAATTTATATATATATAAAACTGTTCTGGAAATATATATATATATATATATATATATATATATATATATAAAATTCCCGGCAATCAGTTGCAACAATTATGCATATAATACGTTGTTGAAAGTCGTTTGTCGTGGAAAAACTGGCGAACATGATTATGTTTTCTGCAAACAAAGTTGTATTTCACAAATGTTATTAATTGTCTTCATAATGTTTACACGTGCAGTTAACGGAAGACGTAGAAACGATATTCCGAAACGAATACGTATAGTGTAAGTCAAACGTTCGAATTAGAGACCCCATGATATATATATATATATATATATATATATATATATATATATATATATATATTAGAATTACAAAAAACAAATACTAAAAAAAAATGGCATGGCGCGAGATTCGATCCGGCGACCTTTGACTTACGAACCCAAGCACTTACCGCTGCGCCACGACGCTATAGGAAGTCATACATCGTAGAGAGTATTTCACCGCAACGGTTTCTATTAACTGTCGATTTTCTCGACAACGGCTGAGAAGTGCATCTTGGTGCTTTGCCACATTACACCTCTGGCCATGAGCTTTTATTATGCGCAGTATGAATTGAATCTGAATTTCACAATTGGCGGCCTCCCCTTGTAAGCAGAAACCAAAGTCTGTGGGCGCAAGAGTTCTTCCTTAGTGGACTGATAAGGCCTGAGTCGAGGAAATGCCACTTAAGTTTATCAAAAACTTGCTGCCTTGCAGATACGGCACGGTACTATCATAATGTAGTATTTTATTGGAGCTGAATAGGTCACTTGAAAAAAGTCACACAGCCGGTAAAAAGTAGCTTTATTACTTAAACTGCTCATAGTTTACACATGTTATTGGGACGAGCTAATGTCGTAATTTCTAATATTACTAGCCAAAATCGCTTGTGTGAAATAGTTTATTTCATGACCAGTTTCGACAATAGCCATCTGCCATCTATCATCTTCAGACTATGACGTTCTGAAGCCCCGCGGGATTAGCCGAGCGGTCTAGGGCGCTGCAGTTATGGACTGTGCGGCTGGTCCCGGCGGAGGTTCGAGTCCTACCTCGGGCATGGGTTTGTGTGTTTGTCCTTAGGATAATTTAGGTTGTGTGTAAGCTTAGGGACTGATGACCTTAGCAGTGAAGTCCCATAAGATTCCACACACATTTGAACATTTGACGTTCTGAAGGTGCCAGCTAGCTACAGCCAAAACAGCTCATGAAGTAAACTATTTCACATCGAAGATCTTGGCTTTTAACATTAAAAAATAGAAGAAAATAAAATTGCTTACTTGCCGCGTTTTGGATTTATTTCCAGCATCTGATATCGAAGTGCAGCGTGGATCACCAGTGTTAGTAGGTGTAAGGTAAGCTGATAGACTACTTGAGCAGTCTGTCAGCTTACGTTACACAGTCATCTAGAAACGCTCACATCGCGTGATCCTTGTGAACTGGGATGTCTGATGATGGAAATAAATCCGAAACGCCTCAAGTGAGGAATTTGAGTAAGAAAGTCATTTTTCACCGACTTTTCTGAAGCGTCCGATTCAGATCGAATACAGTACTAAATTATGAAAATGGTCGCCAGCCTCTTAGGAGATTTAATGTTTCAGTCATGTGGCGCGGTACTGCTACAGGCTAAAGCAGAAAACCTCGAAAGAAAACTCTCGATTAAGTTAGACCTAGCAAGCAAGTAAAAGAGTCCACTTGTAGTTGATTTTAAAACATACAAAAAATTAATTGTGTAACTCTGACTTTTTCGCGGTGGAACGTAAAAATTTACCCAGATAGCCTAGCGAGTAAAAGCACCGCTCCTGGGGCAAGCACGCGCCACCAATCCCGGATCGAATCCGCCTGGCGGATTCACGACGCGGGATGGTATGGCGGCCAGCTTGGCTGTACTTTTTAGGCGGTTTCCCAAGTTCTACTTGGAGAAAACCGAGCTGGTACCCAAGTTCCGAATCAGTTACAGGATTCGCAAACATTTAGAAAACTTCCGCTCACTTTATCGTGATTAACACTACTCGCCGACAGTTTGGGGTACGCAGATTTCATACCGAGGCGACAGGAAGGGCACCCGTCATCCCTTAAATTAACCATGACCAATCTCTTACTAACCATGCCCACCTGCGCCACTGTGGGACAAAGGCACAAGAAGAAGAGGTATAATTAAAGCTTTATGATTAGCCCTCGTGGGTGATCGCAATTCGATATCTGGAGAGGGGGCGCTGTGCTGCCGGTAAATGGTGCTCGGCGCATGGCAGAGACTGTGCAGCGGGCGGCGGAACGGAGGCAGGAGGCTACGGCGGCGGCAGCGGCAGCCCCCCGGCGGAAGCCGCGCTGCAGGGGCGTCGGAGCGTGCACGTCGTGCCGCTGCCGCTGCCGCGGGCCCCACACACTTCCCGTCGCGAGGAAGCTTGAACAAACACCGTGCGCCATCCCAGCCTAAGAGGATTACACAGATGATATCAAAGCAGCCGGAGCCCAACTTGGCGCAGGTTCGATGTCTCAATTAATATATGGCGGGCGCGAGCACACCGCGGAGTGCCGGCAGGGTGAGCGAGCGGCAGGCGTCGGCCGCGGCGCAGGTAGTGTCACTGCCGGGGGTCACCGCTGGCTGCGGGGATTTCGTCTGTGATTCTTCGCTGAAACACCTAACATGCTGAAGGGCACGGATAAAAGGTGTCGGTTAACTTGCCGCGTCAAATATTAGAGTGTGTTTCACAATTCATGTTGAAACGGTACAGTAGTTTCCGCTCTATAATCAGCAGGTTTCGCTGCTCGCTCGCACGGGGAAATACAAACAGAGGCGGCTCCACCGCCAATTTTACTGCACGACGCGGCCGGCCGCGGGTGCAACAGAACCCATGTGGACGGATGGAAAGAAGTGTGTCAGGCTTCATAATATGTATTTATATGTGTCGTGTATTATGCATTTCTTGTAAGTGAATGTGAATCTGCACATGAACTTTCCTAATCCTCCTCACACCTTTCCGTAAAGGGTGGCCAAACCTTAGTTGGGAAGTAGTTCTGTAGTATAGTAGTGCCAACCTTACTCCTGGGTAGGGGATCAGAGAGACAGCACAAGCAGGTAAAAGTCAAAGACTTTCCAGTGTCACAAGATTTGGGGTGGAGAGGTTGGTCACGGCAAAGTGGTTCGACCATCCCCTCCACCGGGGCCCAGGAAGACTTCTGGGTGCCCGCCATGTTCTGGGAGTGTTACAGAAGACGGGTAAGTGAGCAGACGTGCCCTCAGTGCATCTGTCTCAATGTTCAAGCATGGAAGAGAGGTATTTGAATATTTGTACTAATTCTTTTATTTCCAGCTTCGGATTGTGTAAGGAAATGAATGTTCTCGTTTAATTTCGGAAATTTGACCCCCTGTGTTAATGTATCTGGTCCCCAGTTTGCCCGTTATCCTCCTCACGTAGTATATGTCCTATGTAAAATATTGGGAGACTTTGGTGGTATACATTTGGCCAACGCAATTCCGTCTTGCCCGTAGAAATGTGCGTGGAGATTAGTATATAATATACCCGAGCTATAAGTTGTAATTTGTAATACATGCAAACTGGAACAATTGCTCCAATCGCCGTAAAGTCGAGTGATAATGTTTAAAATAAATAGGTAATCAATTGTCATCAATCTTTAATATACCTCAAAAATCACAAAGAAGTCAAGTTAAAGGAATTCATTTAAAGTAAAAGATATAGAATGCAGGGACCCACACATCTGCGTGTGAGCCCTCCAGCCCCTTGCCTAGTATCGCACAGAAAGGACACGCTCTCTAGGTAGCGCTCTCAAGCTCCCCTCCCCAGTCATCCGTTGCGCAATTTTCATGCAGGGCTTGACGACATCAATTTTCATCTGGCGTCCCTAGGCAAGGAGGTTAGACGGTAATCTTTCAATGTTACTCACTTGTAGAGGGGACTTGGTACATCAACTTTCACATAGGAACTCATGCCCGGAGACGCCATCCAACGACGCTACAGAGCCCCAAAGTTATAGGCGCCGGAGACTGTAAATGTATGTATATATAGGGCGGTTCCATGATGATGGTACAAACTTTCTAAGACGACGGCGAAGGGTAAATGTATCAATTTGAGGTAAGGGCCTCTGTATCGTAAACAAACTAGTTGGAAGTTATAAGCGAAAACCGTTATTATACCTCTGACAGTGGAATACATGTACCGGAACTATTGTTGCTAACAAGTGTAACTGGCCATCCCACCTGTCTCAGATTTAGTGGTAAAAGTCCCAGTGGACAGCCTGTCAAAGGCTGAACACAGGCCAAGCATGAAAACAGAAAAATGCTCTACTGACATGTAAAAAAAAAAAAAAAAGGGAAATAGGAACAGTGAACCATCCAAGGACAGGAAGAGGAATACAGAGGAGCCTCGGAGAGCTATGGCATCGTGGTTAAGCGGCCGGCACGGTAGCTCAGCGTGTTCGGTCAGACGCTTAACTGCCCTTTGTAATAAAAAACTGAGTGTACTGGTCAACGATGAACTTGAGCGGGTGTCTTGGGGCGTCCGCCCCGAAGAAAAGCAACGAACAATAACGATCAAAATCGGACCAACAAAAAAAAAATTGTGTCTGTGTCGCCGTCGTGTAACGTCCGTTTGCAGCAGCGAGATATAAGGACAGGACCTGTAATGACAGCTGGTTCTGCACAACTTCTCTATTAGCAGCTGAACGAAAGTGCCTTTCGAATGGGAACCGCAAACGTTTGAAGAGAAGGAAATACGTCAACCGAATCTTCCACCGGAAAACGCGTCTGGTGTGACATACATGGCATTACTCACAGTACGTGTGTCATATGATAGGAATCTCTTAACGATGCATCTAATTTGTACGCCTGGTGAGCGAGTCAAAATGTCTCCTTGCCCGAATTAGATGTTCATGTGAATGTGAATGTGATCACTCCCAAGGAATTGACGAAAACGTAATAGTTTGTCACAAAAGGTGCAACAAATGAACACAACAGTTTCACAGTCATACAGTTTCTCTGTGCTCTGTCAAAATATTTTAACGTTTTTGAAATTGCGTTCCGTTTTGGAAGTTTTTATTCTTGAATTCTTTTGTTGTAACATAGTTCACCGATCTTGATTGTTCCAGGAATGTAGCAGCTGCAGCAACTGGGACACATTGCCATCGCTTGTCACGGTAATGATGCATGATACCTATACTAATAAATCCAACCTTGCATGAGCTATCGCAGCTAGTAAGCCACTACTGCTCTTACTACCCATCCCACTGTCGCAGAGGTTTTTTTCCCACGGCACGAGCCATGGCACTTTTTTCCCTCTGCTCTTCAAATCGCTACCCTCACTCGCGTTTCGTCCACTATCTATCACCTGATGGACCGTGTTAATGCGTAGCCTTACCCAGACGCACGGATAACATCACAGCCCAGAATCCTGTGATCCACTTACTAGATAACTAACATGTTTTACGGAGGTGACAGTAGAACTTTTGGTTTGGTCACCACGTTGGTGCGGGCGTGGAGGGGCCCCATCTCTATACCCGTTTATTTCTTCTTTTCATTTCTGTGGGACGTCTATATGGTATCTCCCCTGCTCTCACTATTAATCACGTTTACTTGCGGTGGTGACATAATCTTACCATGTGACTGAAATTCAAATGGCTCTAAGGACTATGGGACTTAACAGCTGAGGTCATCAGTCCCCTAGAACTTAGAACTACTGAAACCTAACATCACACACATCCGTGCCCGAGGCAGGATTCGAACCTGCGACCGTAGCAGCAGCGCGGTTCCGGACTGAAGCGCCTAGAACCGCTCGGCCACAACGGCCGGCCCACATGACTCATATTCTACAACTAATGTACAGTATGACAACTGCCAATACTGCAGTATGAGAACAAACATTTCAATGACACAACGGACAGGTTGTAATGTGAAAAAATAAAAATATATGGCACGAGAGAGATTCAAACCCGGTTCGCTCGTTTTATAATACAACACCGTGAGCACAGCACCACTGCGCCACGGCTGTTCAGCTGCGTTCCATCATACAATTGTTAAGTTTGCACCGTTCACAGTTCAGTACACCTTCTTCCTGTTTTCATGCGTGATCTGTGTTCAGTTTTCGACGGGCTATCCACTGGGTCATCTTACCACTAAATCTGAGGAAAGTGCGATGGGGAGTTTTCTTTCTAAGATTGTAGGGTAGGTAACTTTCAGAAGTGGTAGTATGGACCAAACCAAGGAAGAAAAGTCCAGTAAACATGGGCTCTAAGAGGCATACCTCAGGAGCTATGAGCACCTGTTAGATTCTACACTGTGAAACACATGTCCTCTATTGAACAAGTGCTCACAATTCTTAAGGTATGCATTTTAGAGCCCATGTTTATTAGATTTTTTTCTGATTTTTGTCCATAGTAACACCTTTCAAAGTTACCTGCCACACAATCTTAGCAGCAATAGTACCGGTACACTTTTCCACTGTGAAAGGTATCAGAACGGTTTCGCTTATAGCTTCCGACTCTTTCGTTTCCAGCGGAGCGACCCTTGTCTCAAACTGATACATTTATTCTTTTCCACCATCCTAGGAAGTTTGTAACATCATCGTGGAATCACCCTGTATAAACATACATTTCCACACGCCGGAGCCTATAATTTGGATGACGTTTCCGGACCTAGGTCCCCATATAAAACTTGATCTACTAAGCTCCTCTACAACCTATAGAATTGTGTAACATGCATTGTGAAATGCCCTCTATGTAATCTCAAGCCTTCGATGACTGCCCCCACAATCATCATCAGACGCTGGGTCTGGCAGTCGTGAAACTGACGAAGTCTTGCTTTTGTGAGAAATGGGCGAAACCTGTTAGATTGCCTCATGATGACGTCAACAAGATGGTGCACGCTTTAGTGGCGCCTCTGTGTCAAGATGTCGGGTGTGGTTCCAGGTTTCCGTTCTGGTGGGAATCACAGTTTTTTACTGGATCTCCAGTGTACTGTCGACTTGCTTTAGGACCCACGAGGCTCCTAAACCTAGTGCAAAAAGGAACCTAGACATAAGAGTATCCTAGCCTCTTAGACTATTTACAGTTATTCAAAAACTGCCACAAAACTTGTCACTTTCTCGTCACCTAGCGCATTCTCAAAATGGCTCTGAGCACTATGGGACTCAACTGCTGTGGTCGTAAGTCCCCTAGAACTTAGAACTAGTTAAACCTAACTAACCTAAGGACAGCACACAACACACAGCCATCACGAGGCAGAGAAAATCCCTGACCCCGCCGGGAATCGAACCCGGGAACCCGGGCGTGGGAAGCGAGAACGCTACCGCACGACCACGAGATGCGGGCGCGCGTTCTCAACTTTTTTTTTCCATTCTTCTGTATATTATTCTTGTGAGCAGCTTCGATGCATGAGCTGTTAATTTGATTGTGCGATAATTCTCGCACTTGTCAGCTCTTGCCGTCTTCGGAATTGTGTGAATGATGCTTTTCCGAAAGTCATATGGTATATCGCCAGACTCATATATTCTACACACCAACGTGAATAGTCGTTTTGTTGCCACTTCCCCCAATGATTTTAGAAATTCTGATGGAATGTTATCTATCCCTTCTGCCTTATTTGACCGTAAGTCCTCCAAAGCTCTTTTAAATTCCGATTCTAATACTGGATCCCCTATCTCTTCTAAATCGACTCCTGTTTCTTCTTCTATCACATCAGACACATCTTCACCCTCATAGAGGCTTTCAATGTATTCTTTCCACCTATCTGCTCTCTCCTCTGCATTTAACAGTGGAATTCCCGTTGCACTCTTAATGTTACCACCGTTGCTTTTAATGTCACCAAAGGTTGTTTTGACTTTCCTGTATGCTGAATCTGTCCTTCCGACAATCATATCTTTTTCGATGTCTTCACATTTTTCCTGCAGCCATTTCGTCTTAGCTTCCCTGCACTTCCTATTTATTTCATTCCTCAGCGACTTATATTTCTGTATTCCTGATTTTCCCGGAACATGTTTGTACTTCCTCTTTTCATCAATCAACTGAAGTATTTCTTCCGTTACCCATGGTTTCTTCGCAGCTATCTTCTTTGTTTTTCTTCCCAACTTCTGTGATGGCCCTTTTTAGAAATGTCCATTCTTCTTCAACTGTACTGCCTACTGCGCTATTCCTTATTGCTGTATCTATAGCATTTGAGAACTTCAAACGTATCTCGTCATTCCTTAGTACTTCCGTATCCCACTTCTTTGCGTATTGATTCTTCCTGACTAATGTCTTGAACTTCAGCCTACTCTTCATCACTACTATATTGTGATCTGAGTCTAAATCTGCTCCTGGGTACGCCTTACAATCCAGTATCTGATGTAGTCTAATTGAAATCTTCCCGTATCTCCCGGCCTTTTCCAAGTATACCTCCTCCTCTTGTGATTCTTGAACAGGGTATTCGCTATTACTAGCTGAAACTTGTTACAGAACTCAATTAGTCTTTCTCCACTTTCGTTCCTCGTCCCAAGCCCATATTCTCCTGTAACCTTTTCTTCTACTCCTTCCCCTACAACTGCATTCCAGTCGCCCATGACTATTAGATTTTCGTCCCCCTTTACATACTGCATTACCCTTTCAATATCCTCATACACTCTCTCTATCTGTTCATCTTCAGCTTGCGACGTCGGCATGTATACCTGAACTATCGTTGTCGGTGTTGGTCTGCTGTCGATTCTGATTAGAACAACCCGGTCACTGAACTGTTCACAGTAACACACCCTCTGCCCTACCTTCCTATTCATAACGAATCCTACACCTGTTATACCATTTTCTGCTGCTGTTGATATTACCCGATACTCATCTGACCAGAAATCCTTGTCTTCCTTCCACTTCACTTCACTGACCACTACTATATCTAGATTGAGCCTTTGCATTTCCCTTTTCAGATTTTCTAGTTGCCGTACCACGTTCAAGCTTCTGACATTCCACGCCCCGACTCGTAGAACGTTATCCTTTCGTAGATTATTCAATCTTTTTCTCATGATAACCTCCCCCTTGGCAGTCCCCTCCCGGAGATCCGAATGGGGGACTATTCCGGAATCTTTTGCCAATGGAGAGATCATCATGACACTTCTTCAATTACAGGCCACATGTCCTGTGGATACACGTTACGTGTCTTTAATGCAGTGGTTTCCATTGCCTTCTGGATCCTCATGTCGTTGATCATTGCTGATTCTTCCGCCTTTAGGGGCAATTTCCCACCCCTAGGACAAGAGAGTGCGCTGAACCTCTATCCGCTCCTCCGCCGTCTTTGACAAGGCCGTTGGAAGAATGAGGCTGACTTCTTATGCCGGAAGTCTTCGGCCGCCAATGCTGATTATTTATCAAAATTTAGGCAGTGGCGGGGATCGAAGCCGGGACCGAAGACGTTTTGATTATGAATCAAAGACGCTAACCCTAGACCACGGGTACGCTTTGACCTAGAATTGTGAAATTTGACAAAATGGAAATTTTATAAGTACAGTCATGGGGAAAAATCCGAAAACTGTGAATCTGTAAGTATACCACACGAAAAAGACCTTTTTTTGTCATTGCTTACCTGAGTCTCTCTCTATGCGTCCGACTGTTAAGCCTCTTTCTATCAATAACGGGTACACGTATCAAGTTGAAATTTATGTCACATACTGATGTCCATGGACCCTTGGCTGTACAACAAATGCAAGCTTCTGTGTCAATGTAACCATAAGATACCGCTATTTATATCACATGTTTCGTTACTCACATACACAACCATCAAAACCTGTAGGGTACTTCTCGAAGAGCTAGAATCATGAAATTTGGCTAGAAGCAAGGTTTCGCAGTACAAGGAGAGGCGAAAAAAATCCGAAAACTGTTAATTAGTAATTATACAACACGAAAAAGTATTTCTTTTGTAGTTCGTTATCCGACGTGAAACTGGGAATTAAAACAATCACTAGTTTTGCATTCAGGCAGTCTGAGTCGCAGTGGTTAAAGTCAGACATCCGGCAAGGAATGAATTTATTGCTCATATGACGCATTTCGGAATTTATCCATCATCAGACATCCAGGAGTGATTGGTGCGCGTAGATACGGCGTTTCACATATTCTCCTCGAAGCTTCCACACACGGATACATCCTTCGTGACTCTGTAAGCAGAAACTGGACTCATCTGCAAAGACATCGTTGTACTATTCCTGTGTTTTCACTGGGCGTACCGTGTCGGCACGTTTTTTTTTTTTTTTTTTTTTTTTTTTTTTTTTTTTTTTTTTTTTTTTTTTTGGGGGGGGGGGCGAATTGCACGAGCGTTACTGGGACCTTTCGGGACACACGCTGCTGGATATGGCAAGCTAGTTACGAGACATCGAAAATACACCTTTACACTCGAGATATGGCATCATCGGACCACTACCTAAGAAGGGCAACAGCAAAATTAGTAATAAAATTGGGCCCATCACTCTCTTAAATGCCGACCACAACACCATGGTTATGGCAACTAGTCTGCGTATGTTTCACATACAACTTGAAAAGCCGTATCTACGTGCATCAATTGCTCCCGGATTGATAAATTCAGAAACGCTTCATATGATCAATAAAGTCATTCCTTGCCTGATGTTTGATTTTTATCATCGCGAAGAAGTCAGCCTGAATGCAGAACTACTGGTTATTACAATAACGGTCGCCTGCCTCCTGCATGACTCCCTGGCACGTCTATATTATTGAAATTAAAACATTCTCGAAAATCTCGGAATCGAATGGACCCATATCTTGCCAGTATCAATGTCGGTAACAGGCAAAAATGGTCGAGATTCTCGATTTCCGGAATGGATGAACTGTCTATAGACGTAACTAAGTTTGCACGGAACCCTTAGTGCGCGAGGCCTACTCGCACCTGACCAATTTTTTGTGAGCAGTTTTAATGCATAAATTAGTAAAAGCTATAAGCTCCCCACTAGGTGTATCTGTATAAAATTTAGCCCAAATTTACCTCTCACTCTATGAAAAGTCTACGTATTACCAGAGCTATCTACTCACAAATCGTCATTCGACTTGAACTCGTATACTAACCTTTGATGAAGCAGAACCTAATCTGAGTTGAACTGTAACTGATCTGAATACTACTTGTCTTTATATTAAATGAGCAACTGACGTAAAATAGCTATCTGGCCCTAAGGAAAATTTCCACTTACCTCGCTTCTTGACAACATTGTTGCATATTTCTTGAAAGCACAACAGCAAACAACAAGCAGGCAGCGGCTGAAACTAGATTTCCATCATATTAACAAAATTTCTAAACAATATTCAAACTGTTGCATACCACTTAGTGTAAGGTGGTAATGCGGAATGATAAACTTTTTTTTTTTTTTAACTATGGGACTTAACTTCTGAGGTTATTAGTCTCCTAGAACTTAGAAATACTTAAACCTAACTAACCTAAGGACATCACACACATCCATGTCCGAGGCAGGATTCGAACCTGCGACCGTAGCGGTCTCGCGGTTCCAGTCTGTAGCGCCTAGAACCGCTCGGCCACTTCGGCCGGCAAACCTTCTTTAAACCGTGGGATGGAAAGAGCAACTATGCTATGAAATGATATTCCAAGGCAACGGTTTTAGAATGAAGTATGTATTGAAAAAAACAGCGTAAACTTCGCATTTACTTCACACATAACATTGGCCTGAACAACACTATTCTTAACAAAGTGAACAGTGGCTTAAAAAGGGTAGAATGTTAACAGAGAATTTCTATAAAAACCAAGCAGCTTAATCAGTTAATATGTTAATGCATGACTCAGGGGGCTCGATGTCAGTTGGACCCTAGACGACTGTGCCGGCCCCGGTGGCCGTGTGGTTCTAGGCACTGCAGTCCGGAACCGCGGGACTGCTACGGTCGCAGGTTCGATTCCTGCCTCGGGCATGGATGTGTGTGATGTCCTTAGGTTAGTTAGGTTTAAGTAGTCCTAAGTTCTAGGGGACTGATTACCTCAGAAGTTAAGTCTCATAGTGCTCAGAGCCATTTGAACCCAGACGACTGTAAAGCCGTAACCTGGTCGGATGGCCCAGATTTCAGCTGGTAAGAACTGACGGTAGGTTTTGAGTTTAACGCAGGCTCCACGAAGCCATAGATCCAGGTTGTCAACAAGGCACTGTGCAAGCTGGCGGTGGCGCCATATTGGCGTGATCTGTTTTTATATGGAATGGACTGTGTTTTCTGGTGAAACAAAAAGATCATTGACTGGAAATGCTTGCGTTAGAGACCATTTGGAGCCACTCAACAATGGAATTATTGTTTTTGACAATGCATCATGTCACCGGGCCACAGATGTTCGCGGTTGGTATGAAGAACATTCTGGACAATTCGAGCGAATGATCTGGCTACCCAGATCGACGGGCATGAATCCCATCGAACATTTATGGGACATAATCGAGAGGTCAGTTCGTGCACAAAATCCTGCATAGGCAACACTTTGGCGATGATGGACAGCTATTGCGGCAGTAAAGGTCAGTATTTCTGCAGAAGAGTTCCAACGACTTGTTGAGTCCAGGACACGTAGAGTTCCTGCTCTACGCCGGGTAAAAGGAAGTCCGACACGATATTAGGATGCATCCCATGACTTTTGTCACCTCACAGTATAGAACTGTAGCTGTGGAGTATACACTGCCTTCTTTCTTAGCCATTCTAAATATTTCGCATTTGTAGACACTACAGTTTTTTCAAAATTTCACTTGCGCTGTAGCTCATTAGTACCTGTAATCGTGGGCTACAGTGGCCGTTGTCACTGTCAATAAAATTCTTCTGAGCTGTTGACCGCAATCTCAATATATAAAATGGCCCGATGTTTCAGCCACTATTGCAAGTGGCCTTCCTCAGGTTTTATATAGTAGCGGAGGAACCTGTTTAAAAATTTGATACGGTACTTGAGAAGTAGGGTATTAGGCATTCTTTATTGGTCCTTATATTATTCCTTGTCATTGGTCGATAAAGACGTGCCTGATTGGTGTTTACATTATTTCTTGCCATTGGTGGAAACAGGCGAATTAGAAACGGGCGGTAGCTGTAACGTAGCGCTGTTTACCTGTTTTGCCAGGTGCGGGCTGCTGCATGCCTGCGCTCTGTGTACGTACGACCACCGCGGCCCTCACGCGGGTGTGAGTTGCTTTGCGCGCGCTTTCTTCCCGTAGTGCTGTGACTGCCAGCAACCAGTATGTCGGAAGCCCATACTGTCCTCTACTCATGGTGGGGAGTCACTTGGCTATTTCTATGCCTCTCTAATCTTCCTACTCAATGTATAGGATGTTTTGCTTGTACGCGGGCTTCACGGGATATTATCTATTTATCGCACTCATCCTGGTGTTCTGCCATCGCTGACCTGGTGTGTTGTCCCAGATGGATATATCTTTCATGCTCTACAATTCGCGTGCTGATCGGCCGCCCCGTCTCGCCTACATACACCCGTCCACATTCGCAACTGATTTTGTAGACTCCTGCGATGTTTAGTTTGTCGATCGCATCTTTCATTCAGCTTAGAACATCTTTTATTTTCTTATTGCACCGAGAGACTGGCTTGATGCCGGCTTGGCGGATAATTTTGCCCACACATTCAGTGACCGCCGGCCGTGGTGGCCGAGCGGTTCTAGGCGCTACAGTCTGGAACCGCGCGACCGCTACGGTCGCAGGTTCGAATCCTGCCTCGGGCATGGTTGTGTGTGATGTCTTTAGGTTAGTTAGGTTTAAGTAGTGCTAAGTTCTAGGGGACTGATGACCTCAGAAGTTAAGTCTCATAGTGCTCAGAGCCATTTTTTGAAACATTCAGTGATCGCTTGTGCATATGATAATAGGGCTACGTTCTATGCTACCTTCTGCTCTTCCCTCTTGCCTTCATCCTTTGTCATCATAGCTTTATCTATCACGTCCTTGCCATACCCACTGGCTCCAAAAATGTATCTGATGTTTCATAACTCCGCCTTCAGGTGTTCATCATCGCTGATCCTATGGGCCCTCCTTGTTAAACCGTGAAGGACGGACTTCTTCTGCGTAAGATGATGGTGGGAGGAGGCGTGGAGGTAACTGATGGTATTTCTTTATACTATGTGGTCTAGTTTACCATCAGGCTTTGTAAACTTCCACGTCGAGGAAAGGCAGCACCCCATTCTTTTCATTCTGTATAATAAATTATATTTTACTATGCTCTTAATTGAGGTGTTGGTATAGCTTCTGTAGTTCTTCTTTCTATGTGGCCAGATGAAGAAGGTATCACCAACATAGCGGAGACAGCAATCAGGCACGTGGCACCTGATATCTGCGAACTAGTGCGTCACTGTTTAACGATCACATACTTCACATGAAATGCTAATTTTATGAACAGACGGATGGTGTGGTTATGGGTTCCCCACTCTCGCCTATTGCAGCAGACATCTTCTTGAAGGCGTTTGGAGAAACAGCCGTCCAGTCCGCACTTGTTCATTTTTTCTACTGTGAAACACATTGTTCTACTGAACAAGTGCTCATAGCTCTTACGGCATGCATTTTGCAGACTATGTTTACTGGGTATATTTTTCTTGTTTGGGTCCATACTTTTTTTTTTGTCATCAGCCTAGTCATCAGCCTTCTGGTTTGATGGAACTCACCACGAATTCCTGTACTGTGCCAACCCTTTCATCTCTGGGAGAAGCAGTGACAATCTACGTCCCCAATTATTTGCTGGATGGAGTCCAATTCCAATCTCCCTCTACGATTTTACCCTCTACAGCTCCCTCTAGTAACGTGGAAGTTATTCCATGATATCTCAACAGATGTCCTTCTTTCCTGTCCTTTCTTCTTTTCAGTGTCACAGTCCTTACCTCGCTGATTCTGCGGAGAACCCCCTCATTACTTATCTTATGAGTCCACCTAATTTTTAATATTCTTGTGTGACACTACATCTCAAATGCTTTCATTCTCTTCTGTTCTGGCTTTTCTGCAATCCATGTTGCTCTAACATACAACGCTGTGCTCCAAATGTACTTTTCCGGAAATTTCTTTCTCAAATTAAGGGCTTTGTTTGGCACAAATAGCCCAGGAGTGCCCTTTTTGCCGGAGCTAGTCCACTTTTTATGTCCTCCTTGGCTTGTAGGTCAGTAATTTTCTTCCAAGGTAGCAGAATTTCTTCACTTCATGTACATCATGACCACACATTTCGTCGTTAAATTTCTCATCAATCTTTTCTCATTAATCTCATGTTTCTCATGAGTCTTTTCTCATTAATATTATTTCTGCCACTTCTAATTATTTTTGTCTTCTTCCGGTTTACTCTCGAACCACTCTGTGTTCATTACACTCTTCATTCCTTTCAATAGATCCTGTAATTCTTCTTAACTTTCACTGAGGATCGCAATGTCATCAGCGAATCTTGTCGATGTATTGACTGCACAATAGGGGCGAAAGACTACATCTCTGTCTTAAACCCTTTTTAATCCGAGCACTTCGTTCTTGGTCTTCGAGTCTTATTGGTTACTGAATATATTCGATGATACCAGTTTCTCACTATAGCTTTCTCTAACTTTTCTCAAAATTTCGAACATCTCGCGCCATTTTATATTGTCAACAAATCCTATGAACTAGTCTCTATTTTTCTTCAAGCTTGCTTCCAACCTTAACCGCGAAGTCAGAACTGCCACTCTGGGCCGTTATCTTTTCCTAAAGCCAAACCGTTCGTCATCTGACAGATCCTCAGTTGTCTTTTCCATTTTTATGTTATTTATTCTTGTCAGGAAATTGGATGCATGAGCGGTTAAGCTGACTGTGTCATAATTCTCGCAGTTGTCGGCTTTTGCTGTCTTGCAAACTGCGTGGATGTTGTCTCTCCGAAAGTCTCATAGTATGTCGCCAGTCTCATATATCACACACACACCAACGTGAATAGTCGTTCGTTTTGTTGCCACTTTCGCCACTGAATTTAGAAATTCCCTTGGATGTTATCCATCCCTTCTGCCTTATTTACCTTAAGTCGTCCAAAGGTCTTTTAAATTCTGATTCTAATACTGGATCCCCTCTCTCTCACCTGTCGACTCCTGTTTCTTCTTCTATCACATCGTCAGACAAGTCATCCCTGTCAACGAGGCTTTCAACGTACTCTTTCCACCTATTTACTCTTCCCTCTGGATGTAACAGTGGAATTTCAATTACTATTTTAATGTTACTGCCATTGCGTTTAATTTCACCGAAGGTGATTGTCCTACCGACAATCATTTCTTTTACGATTTCCTCACATTTTTCATGCAACCATTTAGCCTTAGGTTCCTGCGCTTTCTATTTAATACCTAAGTGACTTACATGTCTGTATTTCTGAATATCGCTGAACATTTTTATACTTCCCTCTTTCGTTGATCAATTTAAGTATTTCTTCTGTTACCTATAGTTCAAAAATGGTTCAAATGGCTCTAAGCTCTATGGGACTTAACAGCTGAGGTCATCAGTCCCCTATACGTAGAACTACTTAAACCTAACTGACCTTAGGACATCACACACATCCATGCCCGAGGCAGGATTCGAACCTGCAACCGTAGCAGCGGCGTTGTTCCGGACCGAAATGCCTAGAACCGCTCGGCCACCGCGGCCGGCCTAACCTATGGTTCCTTCGCAGTTACCTTCCTTGTACCTATGCTGTTTTTGTAGCTTCTGTGACTGTTCTTTTTAGAGATGTCCATTCCTCTTTAGCTGAACAAGCTACTGACCTATTTATTATCGCGTTACCTATAACCTCAGCGGATTTCACTAGTGTCCCTTCATTCCTTAATAACTCCTATCCCACTTCTTTACACACTGTTTCTTCCTGACTATATTCTTAAGCTCGAGCCTGCTTTTCATCATTACTAACTTGTGACCTAAGTCTTATCCGCCTCTTAAAATCCAACATCTGATTTCGGAATCTCTGCCTTATCATGTTGTAATCTAACTGGCATATCTCCGTATCTCCCGGCCTTTTCCTAGTATACCACCTCCCATTGTGATTCTTGAAGAAAGTATTGGCTATTGCTAGCTAAAATTTATTGTAGAACTCAGTCTTTCTCCTCTCTCATTCTTACTAGCAAGCCCATATTCTCCCATAACTATTCACTAAATATGCGTTAAGGGTAATGACTAGATGAATGGAGAAGGTGACGGAGGTAAAATGGCTGAGGAACAGTTTTGTTTTAGAAGGAATATAAGACCAAGCGATGCAGTAGGACTCTTGCAAATTTTGGGAGAGAGGCGTACTAAGATGGGTAAAGACATACGTGCATCTTATAAAGCAGGAGTACAGATTTCACGGTATTGGTTGGGATAAGACAGTGGACTGGAAAAGTAAGCGAGTTATAAACAAATTTAAATCAAAAAGAGACAGTGAGAAATAAAGGAGAAAGTACAAACTGAATAAGGAAGAGGAGTAAGATAAGGCTGTTGCTCGTCTCCTACTCTTTTGAATCTGTGCTCAGAGAATATGACTGATAACAGTTCACTAAATTTAAGTGGAAGAAGAAGACACGAGGAAGACGAAAATGGTATTTGAGGTTTGAGTACGACATGGTCCTCCCAGCAACGGATGGAAAAAAGTTGCAGGAATTGGCGTAAGCCATTGCAGCTAAAGGGAAAGGCTATGGAACGAAAATCAATATAAATAAAACAAAAGTAATGACAGTAAGAAATTAGTGGCTCCGGTCTTGGAAACTGACATGCGGCCGGGAGAGCGGTGTGCTGACCACATGCCCCTCCATATCCGCATCCAGTGACACCTATGGGCTGAGGATGACACGGCGACCGGTCGGTGCCATTGGGCCTCCATGGCCTGTTCGGGAGGAGAGAGAATGACAGTAGGAGGAAATAAAAAGATAAAAATAATCCTGAATAGAGAAATATTAGAACGTATGGAACGTATATAGAGCTTTAAATATCTAGGTAGCGGCTGGAAGTTCAGCAGAGGAAGTAAAACAGGAATAACAATCGTGAAAGAGGCGGTTTGTAAGAAAAGGGGAGATTTCTGCAGTAAACTGGATAAAGATTCGAGAAAAAGAATGATGAGTTTTTTGTGTAGTGACCTGGTGCCAGATGCTGAAGTGTGAACAGAGAGGAAGAAAGATATAGAGTGGAGGCTTTTGCTATGAGGCAAAGGATGGAAACAAATAAATTATATGGAAAGATCAAAAATGAGGAGGAACTGGTAGAATGGGACATCAGAGACAGCTAGTGAGAGTAATAAAATGAAAGAAAAGAAACAGAGTAGCATATATATTAACGAAGAGGAGGACATTATAAAAACTGTCTTAGAAGGATACTGGAACAGAATAGGAGACCATTGAGGTGGAGATATCAGATCTTAGACGATGTGCCCGAGCGTATCACATGCAGCAGCATTAGGAAGGAAACTACTGATCGCCAGAAACGGAGACTCAAAGAGCCTTCTAATATTGCAGGAAACCATTAATGATACACAGTTTACGGAACACTCTACTGTCAACGAAAACATATTACTGGAAAACGTGCTCCTTTTCAAGGCTGATACGTAAGATACTACTGACGATGCGGAACATGTCCGAGTCCTGCACCAACTCTCCAGTCCTCAGACAGCCGCCTTTAGGCCACTCACCCTACAATACACAAATTCTTCTCCTACATCTTCAAGTCTTCGACGCCTCCTGTCCCTGCTTCCACCATCCACCGGCATTGGTGGACGGTCTGCTGTACTGCTTTCAGTAACGCCTGTTGTGCAGGACTCAAAGCACCTGCAAGCAGCACCATCAACATAATCAATAAGGACAGTAACAGCACCTCGAACTTCCCCTTGTCAACATAAGCCCAAGTTGAAATGAATTACCACAAATAAATCCCATGAGCTGGCTGATCCTCGTTTCTCTACTTTTGTACTAATTAAAATAATTAATTTTATGTACATTGTTTTTAATATGGCTGAATGTCAGAAATCCTGCTGTTTCCCGCCATTTTTCTGTGTATATGCCCCCCTTCCCTCGTCTCTCGTCTCTCTCTCTCTGTCAGCAGCTCGTGGTCGTGCGGTAGCGTTCTCGCTTCCCACGTCCGGGTTCCCGGGTTCGATTCCCGGCGGGATGAGGAATTTTCCCTGCCTCGTGATGACTGGGTGTTGTGTGATGTCCTTAGGTTAGTTAGGTTTAAGTAGTTCTAAGTTCTATGGGACTTATGACCATAGATGTTAAGTCCCATAGTGCTCAGAGCAATTTGAACCATTTCTCTCTCTCTCTCTCTCTCTCTCACTCTCTCTCTCTCTCTCTCTCTCTCTCTCTCTCTCTCTCTCTCTCTGTGTGTGTGTGTGTGTGTGTGTGTGAAAATACGAGAGAGTGTGTGTTTCAGCATAATTATGGGACGCCTCCAGCAACTTCAACCAAGCATGGTGCACATGTGACTTATACTGGCTAACAAAGGGGATGACGTGCAGCATAGCAACCTTTCACTGAGTGGAGAGAATGAGGAGAGAAATCAAGTGACACGAAAAAATACTCTTGAACGCTTCGAAGAAGATCTTCCACACTAAGTGCACTATTACTTACTATCTGAAAAACTACTTCTTTGTTAATGTTTCCTTTTTCATTTGACTGTTATAAGGTGCATTTTGCATGAAAGTTCGTTTATAGTTTTAAATTATAAGCGTGCTTCTTCATTGTGGTTAGTGTAACATTATATTCAGCGGAAAGTAAGACGATTGACCAAATGCAGTCAGAGGGCAGGAAAACGGAACGACATCTGATTAACTGCGGGACGTCGGGCACTCAGTTAGTGAACAACAAAGCTGAAACGTCGGTGTATTTGACACAATAGCACCTTAAACTGAAATTCAGATATGCTTTCATTTAAATACGTGCATCTAGTAGGCGATTTAGAAATAAATGCAATTCTTACATTGTTTACTTCTAATTCACTTAACGTTCTCTTATAACAAGCGTGCCACGAGGACGTATGAAGGTGGCGCTTCTACAAGGGAGGGACGAACCAGGGTGGTGAAACGCCCACACGCAGATGGCTTCTGCCTTGCAGGCTGCGACGGTGCCACACACAAGTGCCAGATAAGAATCCAACTAAGGGGAGACCACTCTGAAATGCTAAGCCGCAGCTGACGCAGAAGAACGAGATGAAAGAAACCGTCCAGATATACGCGACGAAACTACAAAAGAGGGGCATAATGGGAAATGGCTTTGCCTTCACCTTCGCAGTTATCAGATACTACAAAGCAGCGGCTGACACCAGTGTGTAACTGCGGCAAAGCCAGCGAAGACAGAGCGAGCACGTGTCCCCTCGTTCAGTCGCTGACAACATGTTACGCAAGTAAGTCTGCAGGCTTTAGTGATAAAACCTTCTAGGTTGTTAGACAGTGTAATGTCCCTCTACAGTTTCTTCTTATACGATCGAAGTTTCGATCGCTCTTCCAGGATCGTCTTTGGCAGCTCCTAATGTTCCCCATTACCTGAACTCTGTCAAAGAACACACTGTAGCATCTTCTCTAGCAGTTATTGCCCTGCACTTATGGCGCAGCATTTGTCGAAAAGATATTGCCTACTCTTCCGTGTTGCGGTGTTTATTTACTTCATAGCGTAAGTATTTATTGGTACGGTGTACTGTATATACAGAGGAACAAGAAAGGAAGGTTTGTGTAGCACACGAGCACTTCAATGATACAGGGAAAGAATGACAGTGGTATGAAATGAAATGAAGTCCCATGCTTCTTTACAGAGCGTAGGGGAACGATGCGGGAGACCCGCACCGCCTTACTAGGCAAGGTCCTAATGGAGGGAGTTTGCCGTTGCTTTCCTCCGACCGTAATGGGGATGAATGATGATGATGAAGACGACACAACAACACCCAGTCATCTCGAGGCAGGAAAAATTCCTGACCCCGCCGGGAATCGAACCCGGGACCCCGTGCTCGGGAAGCGAGACCACGAGGGGCGGTCGACAGTGGTATAAAGAAGCGCAATTAAATTTTAACGCACTGTCGATAAGTAGGTCATCAGACACGAATCTCTATGTTGCCATTTGAAAGAAAGGGTAAGAAAATATAGCCTTATTGAAACAAACAGCTGAATTGATTCAGAGAACATGTGGAAGCCTATATCTCACTGGTTGAGGATTTTAAACTCTAGAAACGAGTACATGGTGTTAAGCACATATAGTAGACTCGACCATCCGAAACAGCGAGAAATGTTGGCAGTAGGTAGTTTCGGTCAAAGTCAAGGCTTTCAGTCTCTGGAGAGGCTAAGACAAAGCATCAACATCTTGTAGGCGAATGCGCGGTTCGGTGAGGCGATAAGATTGTGAAGAGTTCTGCGATTGGGAAACTCAGAAGGAATAGATCAAAACATAATGACTCATCTACGATCTTATGAATCAGTTGGTCTGACAATAGTAAAAGATCATAGATAATTTGGATCACTTAATCTTCACGGTCAAGTCACATTCAGGGGACAAATTTGAGCTTGGGTACTCGAGTAACAGGAAAGCCAAACCGCACTGATATCCTGTGGTAGTAACATCCCTCCATTTGAAACCTGTTCTCTGTTGGAGAAGAATCATGAGAACTCAGTGAACGTGATAAATTTCGTTTGACTCTTGTTACAGCTGTTGATAAACTACAAGCAGAGGTAAATAAAAAAGCAAAAAGAAAAGCACTGCGAAGTAGTCGATCTTTTCCTACCGTTGACAGACAATAAAGTAAACCATGAACCTAAAGAACTCTTAAAAGAAACTTCAAAACTTTGTGAAAAATGCCGAGGTGATCTCGATGAAGATAGGTTTCGTTGTGAAATTCTTCGTTTTTGTGAATATTTGACGTGTTAAAGAAAAGCTGCTAAACATTTCACCAGCCCAGTTATACGAATTAATGTTTGAAAACGATCTTGATGGTGTTTTCTCAAATGAGATGATTGCTTTCCGGATTTTCCTCGTAATGCCAGTCACGAATTGTGAAGCTGCGAGAGAATTCGCCGAACTAGCCCTCAGCAAGAACAAACTACGCACAACAATGCTAGAAGAATGTATTTCCGCTCTCACCTTATTATCCACTGAACATGAGGTGACCTCTTGACTTCCAGGATGTGATAGAGGTCTTCGCTAGGACTAAAGTGAGGAAAAGAAATATTTGAGGCAATGATTTTTCTGCTTATTGTTTTTATATTATAGAGTAACTTTTTGTGTTTTTAAATGCAATTGGAAAGTTCCATTAGACATAGTACCTTCTAACCCACGGAATGTTTGATTCACAGGAGTACATTATTCCCTTACCTTTGCTACTGTACTTTCACAGACATGTATTAGATCTAAATGACGTATAAAGGGGTCACACGTGTTCTCCAGCCCCAGCCCTTCCTGAAGGGAATTAATTATTTTGGGTTTCCAGCGCTTATGTGTGGTCTGGCTTTGCCATGTTGCTGGAGAGAGCGCTTTTTGTGTGGACGAACTCTTCAAATTCATGCTTTCAGTTTCTCACGTATCGACATAGTTACTTCCTGGCAGATTAAAACTGTGTACCGGACCGAGACTCGAACTCGGGACCTTTGCCTTTCACGGGCAAGTGCTCTACCAACTGAGCTACCCAAGCACGACTCCCGCTTTACTTCTGCCAGTATCTCGTCTCCTACCTTCCCAACTTTACAGAAGCCTCACAGCTCTACTTCTGCCAGTACGTCGTCTCCTACCTTCCAAACTTCACAGAAGCTCAGTTGGTAGAGCACTTGCGCGCGAAAGGCAAAGATCCCGAGTTCGAGTCTCGGTCCGGCACATAGTTTTAATCTGCCAGGAAGTTTCACATCAGGTCGTAAAGTTTGTGACGTTTTGGTGGGAGGACTGTTCGACCCAAAGAAAAAAAAAACAACAAGGTGATGTGTGCACATATTAGGGTGCAAAATATCTGCACTTGTACCCGTTACATCATCTATACAAGGGAGTGTTGAAAAATAATACCTCCGAATTTTTAAAATTGTGTTCTCGAGCGTATTAAATGGCGCAAGTAACACAGGCGACTTTCCCGCTTCGCTGTTGCAACTTGCAACCCTCTGCAGCTGGAGGGCATGTAACATGGTGGTGCGTAACGTAACTATGTCGATACGTGAGAAACTGAAAGCATGAATTTGGAGAGTTCGTCCACACAAGAAGCACTCTCTCCAGCAACATGATAAAGCCAGACCACACATAAGCGCTGCGATATGTGCAACAAACTGACGATTTGGCTTCACTGTCATCGATCATTCACCACACATTCCTAACTTGGCCGCATCCGATTTTCATCTGTTTTCAGAACTTAAAGAACACTTTCGAGGACTTTACTTTTGATAGTGATGAAGCGGTGCAAGCAGAGGTGAAGTTGTGGCACCGTCAACACAATCAAACATTCCACTGGTCTCTTGTTGGGAGAAATGAAAATACTAAAATGTAAATTGTAACAAAGTAAAAAGTTCGGAGAGGCGAATAACAAGTGACTGAAACGAAAGAACGACGCGGTGGAACTTGAAAGACCCACTGGAGAACTTATTGGAAAGAAACAGTTAAAGAAGATGATTGTGTGAAAGAAAAAACCTATTACGTGCCAAGAAGAAGGAAAAACAAAGAGCGGAGTGAGAAAAGTAATTTACTATTGTCACTTTTTGCGGCACACAAATGGTGTAGCTTGTAATGAGAATGTAACTTTGTAACAGTGAAACATGTCCAGTAAAAGAAGAGGAAATTTAACTTATTGCCGCAAATCATTCATATCCTACCATCCACATCAATGAAGTACATTTTAGGTACAAGTACATGATTTCGACGTGTATTGGTAATGACCAGGTGTTTGAAATGTTGATCTTCTACTTGGAGCAGCACCTGACGTAAGGTTTTTTCGCACGAGTGCTATCCTGTCCATGTAAAAACTGCAATGGTATCGTATGAGTGTTTTAACTCCCGTACTTCCTAATCTTTATCCTCTGACGTTTCATTCCTGAGATCCAAGGACAATCTTTATCCTCTGACGTATCAATCCTAAGATCGAAGGACATTACTAGAAACTCGCTGGGAGATTAAATAAAGGGTAGCTCTGTCCAGTTTCCGATTCAGTAACCACTGAAGTGGAACTTGCACAGAACTAGCTGGAGTTTTGAGGGTAAGCAGTTAGTAACAGACCTAAATTTAGTAGTGCAAAAGTTGTGATGAAGGAAGTGTGCCTCTCAAGTCAAAACCAGGCTCATAACCGGTGACAGTTTCACAAATGCAGGGGCGTAGGAGGTTGACTTCGATCTCCAGTGAAACGTTTCCTTTGCTTATTGTGTCACAGTTGTGCAGCGTAACGCAAACTTATGCGCCACACATCATCTGAACTATGTGATCGTTGGTAGCAGACTTTTTTCCATTTCATGGCATAGAAGGCGGAAGAAGGATACAATTAGTTGGGAACATTTTAGGCAAAGGGAATAGAAAAATGCCTCAGAAATAGGGCAACTCATGGTCTTAACTGTCCGATAAGTAATAAAATAAGTAGGACTAAGCAAGAGCCTTCAAGAAAAAGTGAGCCATTGAGCCGAAACGATCCCGAGATGGAAGAACAAGAAAAAGACAAAGAAGAGTATTGTGACTGTAGAAAATTATAATTTTTATTCTTGCTTTTGTGGCCATAATAAGAGTCCAGGCTCCATAGGCAAACAGCCAGCCGACAATAAGAAATAGTCCACCAGGACGTAGAGACAAGGTAAGCGGCGGAGGCTGCCAAGTATGGCTTGTTGATCAAATAACTTAGTGTTTGACTTCCTGCCAGAGGAAGCAGCATGAATCAAACTTGCGCAATGGAAGGTGCAAACACCAGGGCGATAATACAGCAAGAGAGAATGTCAGTCAAGTGCAGAAAAGACTCTTGTGCAACCAAATTAAGTTCTGCGCAGCTAGAAACGAAAGTGTCGTGTGGAACCGAAGGCATTCTAGCGCAAGCCGACCAATTAGAAACGAGAGTGTCGTGTGGAACCATAGGCATTCTTGTGCAATCTGATCACTTAGAAATGAAAGGGTCGTGTGAAACAAATTAACTCGTATGCACCCAAGTACATGAGAAACGAAATAAAAGGCCAGGCAGAGGAATAGCTAGAAGCAGAGATTCAGATGCAGATTCGGAGCCAGTGCCGGTAGTTTGATAAAGACTTCAACTCCGAGAAGACGGTGATAGAGTCTGGTGGACACTCAGGAACTGCAGGTCAAGAAGGATTTTTAGAGTTTCATTGGAATAGTATTGAAAAGAGGCTGTCAGTCTTTGTCTCAATTACTTAGAGAGATTTCAGTGCTAACCAAGAACACGTGATTGCTTTGTACTTCTTCTTATATGTACTGGCAATTAGCTTTGAAGTAGCAAGTCCGAATAAATGGACTGAATCTTACTAAGGGGTTGATGGTCCAACACCTCACATAAGTACATGTGAGAATAAACTTGATAGAAACTAACCAATCTTTTCTGCCTATTGCAATTCTGTAACATATTTTCAGGAAACTTATTTGCTTCAAACCAAGGAGATTCTCTCCCTCTCATCTCCGATATAAAGGTTGACAGCAATTTATAACTAACCCATTGTCGTTAACGTCCCGATTGAGCTACGCAGTTAGCACTTTCTTCATTCTGGTGTAGTGAGTCTGTGCCGGGACGCGACAAGAGGAAGAAGCACCCATTATTCTGCAACTGAGAAACGTCTTACTCCCATTGGTGGTCGAACTAGAACTGTGTGAAACAAACGAAGGGGTAGGGCAGATGGTATAGGCTCCAAAGTACTACATTCTTATTTCCTCCTCTACGAATTTCCTTCAACTTCGTGCGGCTGGCAGCCGCCTTAGGAGGGCAGTTTCCGACGGCGTCGGCAGACAGCGCTGTTACTCACCTCGGCGCGTAATTAAAACAGCGCCCGCGGCCGGCCTCCGATTCGCAGATGTTAAAAAACAAAAGCTGGGTAGTGCGCGAAGCCGATAGCGCGCAAGGCGCCCACAGCGCCGCGGGACAAAGGAGTCCTGGAATTCCGATAGCGGACAGGTAATGCCCGCCAGACTTCGGGCCGCACTTTTTAATTTAATTTACTTTTCATTCTTTTGATGTGTTTTAATGAATATCGATCGGCGGCCACGGTTATTTAAATTATTTATGAAGAAGAATTTTAATGTGTCAAGACGAGGAGGGGAGTATTTGCGGTGGAATGTTTATTTGTTTCCACCGGCGGCAGAGAGGGCGGTCGATGTCGGCTGCCTCTCGGCCGTCCCCACTGATGTTTATTAACGCCGCCAGGCAAGTTGCGCCGGACTTTCCCCATCGCAGCGCTTTGAATTTTCCGCAAACGCCTTTCCTTTTTCAGGTCTAAATTATACGAATTCAGGCAGATGGTCTCGTTGTAGGTCTTCGGCGATTTCTTTCCAAACTTCCGTGGTGCATTAAATTCTTTAATTGTGTAACCATGATACTCATAGTCGCCGCATAAAGAATTTATTATCAAATTTTTACTAACCGTTCTGTAGTTTCTGCAACAGCTTTATTAAGATGAATGACAGCACACTGTATAGTGATGGGCGAGGATAACAAATTAGTCAACTCGGTAAACAGACATATTCGAAACAGTGTAGTAGAGCTACAAATGGTAAATAGGAAAGAAAACCAGCCAGAAAACTGCAATGTGCAATATGGTGGCATTCATTTTTGTCACTTTGTGCTATCCCTAGTTTGTTTCTATTGCACAAAAATTCGAATTGTATGTAATATGATTTCAGTAGGAAATTGGGAAGCGTTACCTCTCTGCCCTCAAATTTGAAATAAAGAGTCTGGAACCGCGCGACCTCGGGCATGGATGTGTGTGATGTCCTTAGGTTATTTAGGTTTAAGTAGTTCTAAGTTCTAGGGGACTGATGACCTCAGAAGTTAAGTCCCATAGTGCTCAGAGCCATATAAACCATTTTGAAATAAAGAAAGTTCTCATAAAAAGTTCATCTATTTTTCTCTTCAAAAAGCATTGTACCGTAGTAACTATTTAAAAGAAACTTTCGACTTCGTTATCTACAATTGACTATTACATTTAATAAAACAATTGTATCAGTGCTACACAAGGTTGTCAGAAACAGTTTGAAAAGCTTGTAAGGGTGTTCTAGTTCAGGTTGTGCTGAGATAAAACTGTTAAGAAAAAAATTCTATGCGTTGCGCAGTTTCCGGGTTAGTTAGCACTGAAGCCAGCCGGTCAAGCCGTTGTGGCAGCAGATTCAAGCAATAATCCAGAGAATGTGTCGCCAAACGTGTTTCTCATTTTGTTTCCTAAAACCGTATAAGAGACCAACACAAACTGGACATGAGACAGTAGTAACGATCGTACCCAAGCAAAGGCTGAGCAAAAATGGTTCAAATGGCTCTGGGCACTATGGTACTTGACATGTGAGGTCATCAGTCCCCTAGAACTTAGAACTACATAAACCTAACTAACCTAAGGACATCACGCACACCCAAGCCCGAGGCAGGATTCGAACCTGCGACCGTAGCGGTCGCGCGGTTCCAGACTGAAGCGCCTAGAACCGCTCGGTCACACCGGCCGGGAAATGGTTGAGCAGTTTCATGCGCTATCATCTACGCCATGAGAACAACGGACACTGTGTCCTGCGGGCCGCTTGTATTTTCGCATGCAACGGCCTGTTGCCTAACTTCAGTGTTAATTATATCGGAAACGGCGCAACGTATCGAATTTTTATCTTAACAATTATCATCGAAACCTACCCTGCAATACAAGTTTTTCAGACTGTTTCTGATCACCCTATATACAACGACTGTGAGGTAAGTATCACAAGAAAATGCTATTTACTTACAAAAATCCCTTTCTCCTATAAAATCGTTTTTTATGTTCTGGACACTTATGGTGGTGATAATATATAAGAGCACATACAGTTTCCGTTTCAAGTTTTTTTTCACAATAATCTATTGTAGTTCTCTATGAGCTTAACACCAGATTACTTACAACTTTCAGTTGCAGATGTGCAGTGTTCAAGAAATCTTCATTTACAAACTACTGAGAAGGATCTCTCTTAAGGACCTCGTTACTAAAGTCAAATATGGTAATAAATAGACTTGTTTTATCAGAAATAAACACTTCAGTCCTATTACTGATAATTTCTGGGATTTGATATAGTCCTACTTTATTAATATTTCACTCCCATAGTGCTCCATCACGATTCAATGGATTGGCCGTTCTAATTTTTGATTCAGAAGACAAATTAAGATTAAAGAATCCCAAGACGACTGATACAGGAGACAGGTACAGGTGTTTCACTTTTCATGAGCGGAAGGTTATTCGCAATTTCTGCAAAAACCAGACTACAGTTTAAGTGCCGAAGAACATGAAAGGGAAGCAACGGTTGAGAATAGAGTGAGACAGGGTTGCAGCCTATCCTCGACGTTATTCGGTGTGAACCTAGAGCAAACTATAAAGAAAACAAAGGAGAACTCTGGGAAGTGTCAGAGACAACAAGGATCTTGAAAGAGCAGTTGAAGGGAATGGATAACGTTTTGGAAAGAAGTTATTGTACGACAATGAACAAAATTAAAAAAGGTTACTGGAATGTAGTCGTATTAAATCATGTGATCCTAAGGAAATTAGATTATAAAATGACACACTAAATGTAGCAATTGAGGTTTGCTGTTTCGGCAGCAAAACAACTGATTTTGGCCGAAGTTGAAATAAAATTCGGACCGGGAATAGCAAAACATACGTTTTTGAAAAACTGAAGTTTGTTAAACAACGTATATAAAATTCAAATGTTAGGCAGTCTTCTTATGGTCTTTGTCGGGAGTGAAGCCTTGTACCAAAAACGTAGGCGATAAACAGTTCAGACTAGAAGAGAATAAAAGCTTTTGAAGTACGCTGCAGAAGAATATTGAAGATTACAAGGATAGCTCAAGCAGCTAATGAGGAGGTACTGAATCGAACAGAGAAAATAGATATTTAAGGCCCAACCAGATAAAAGACAGGATCTTTTGATAGAACACCTTCTGAGGCATCAAGGAATCGTCAATTTGATAATGGAGACATGGGTTGGGTGTAAAAATGACAGATTGCAACCAAGGCTCGAATACACTGAGAAGATTCAAATGAATGTAGTTTTTAGTAGTTATGTGGAAATGAGGAGACTTGCACAGGATAAAATACTGTGCAGATCTGCATAAAAAAACTTTGGACTGAAGGCCACACCAACAACAAGAAGGTACAGAGGAGAAGTTCCACATACTTTTTTTTTTTAGATGAAATGAAGGCAAACGTGAAGGTAGCTCAAGAAGCACGATAAAAAGTAGTGACAGGTGCCGTGTAAGAGCCACCCTAGTGTGACACCTGTATTGGTGTTTTGAATAAAATGATTCTGGGTATTAGGACACATCATTAAAAAAAAAAATAAAGGAACTAGACTGCGAAGGTTAACCGATCTGAAGAGGACCGCTGCAAAGTCGGTCGATACGTCGGTAATTTTGTTGCTCTAATGGTTTAAAATATTGCAGCCTCTTTCCCAAAATTATTTTATTCAATATGACGCTGACTGTGGAATCACTACGAAACTATAGTCTTCGTTTTGTCCACTCTTTCGGATGGGAAAAAGATGCCTTCTTCAAACTGGTCTTCAGGCGAAACACCACCTCCCCCTATTAAAATTCCCGTACTTGATGATGTTGTCGTACGTCCGACCTTTGTATCTGCACAGTGAGCGTACTGATGTGTGCAAACTTAGCATACCACTTAGCACTCAAATGGACAAAACATGTGGACTGTCTTCTCAAGCCCAGGCTGCCCAACAGACATTCTAAATAAATATGACCCTGGCCATGTAAGGCAGCTAATATCAGGTGCAGATAGTAACAGAAATCATTAGAAATGCTGGTGTCACGTACCTTGAATGCATTAATTAATAAAAGTGAAAGTTTGGGGTCTATTCTAGAAAGATAAAACAGCTATTCCCTTTTTTATTCTACATATAATTTATCAACTGTTGCTTTCAGGGGTCAAGTGATAAACAACAATTATGTTCAATTACTTTAGACACTCAATAACAAAATATTTAATTCTTCGATATATTGAAATGACGGTTATTAAAATCGTTATCTCTACACATGAAAAATTTTTATCACAGGACAGAATGACTATTAAAAATCCTCATCAGTTCATTTAAATCTACATTGCCGTAGTTGGTCAATGCACTCAGTTGGTGGAGAATAAATTTACTTTTTGAGCCAATGAAAAACTCTCATGCACTCAATGTGAGGGTAGGCTAGTATCAAATGTTCAAATGTGTGTGAAATCTTATGGGATGTAACTGCTAAGGTCATCAGTCCCTAAGCTTACACACTTCTTAACCTAAATTATCCTAAGGATAAATACACACACCCATGCCCGAGGGAGAACTCGAACCTCCGCCGGGACCAGCCGCACAGTCCACGACTGTAGCGCCCAATACGCTCGGCTAATCCCGCGCGGCTAGGTTAGTATCCTAATTTTTGATATTCAATGGTCAAAGCGTACGCAAGTTGGAGTGAGCAAAATCTAGACTCAACATTTACTGTGGCATAATGTGTGATGGTACTTTACCAAGAAGCATCCGCAACGGCGTTGTCTCCATACTGGATCTGAAACGCTAATCCCTACTCGGGCCTTGACTGAATTCACTCAATCGCAACTTTCCTGCGTGCCATAGAATATTAATCTTTCCCTAGTCAAAATAATGGCTATTGCGCACTTGCTATGGGTAGGAGCGACGTACACAATTTCTTTGCACACAAAATTCCCGCAGGAATAATTAACAACCGATTTGCTATCTGTCGCCATAATACGCGAAGCGTATCATCCGCACTTCGCAGAAAGCAAAGTTCTCAATGCCTTTGCTTATTTCCACACACTTGCGTGGTCCGCTTGAGACGAGAAAGAGAGATAGAGCCTCAATTTTAGGTCTCAAAATGCTTTTATATAATGGGGATCTTCCCAACGTGTCGCGTCTGCGTCGCCAAGTATGGCTTCAGCCAATCACCGTCTCGCTAGAGGTGAATACATTTTTATTTTTCTTGCTGGGTCGCAACCTAGTCCTGTTATGGACGTGCAGCCACTTTCCCTCGGTCCCGGCCTTATTTACGTTAAAAGGAATAATGTATTGTTCTGGCCTTATCTCTTTCCATGCTGAAGCTCGCCGTTCTCTTGCTGAATGGAATTTTTACAATATCACTAACCACCTGCTCGGTTTGTCTCCAAAATGAATTTCTCTTTAACTTATTTGTTCATGCTATTGTCCATATTCGTAGAGATTGTATTGTTAGTTTTCAGTACATGAGATTAACTGCAATTGCCGTTTATTGATATAATATAATTATTTTCTCAGGATCTTTTACTGTATCATCCTGTCGTAATGGATCAAGCTCATGTAAGGTCCGTAAAATCCGGATGCCTTACAATGCCGTGCTAAAAACTTATGCTTTAATAGGCGACTGAAGACACCATTCAGCGAGAGTTTCATAGATAGCTACTGCTTGCCAATATCCAGTCCCAGACTGCAGTCCAGATGCTCCAGGAAATTTTTCAGAATGACAGTTTGAAAGAATCTTAAGAATTCTGCCTACTGTGTTGTAATTTTTAATACTGATGGTACACTGCAGGCCACGAAACTCCAGAAAGGATAACAAATAATTTTTGTTATTTATTATGTGTATACAATATAGCAGGAAGAGCACATAAATAAATGTGTAGGCTATTTATGGTCTAGAAGATGCGACATTTATTACACGGCACTCTCATCTCTGGCAACGACAATGGGTCTAAACTGACTGCCAGTATTGGATGACAGATAAGGATACGTCATTCCACGCTGGCCATCGAGATGCCAGTATTAGATGACAGATGAGGGTACGTCATTCCACGCTGTTTCAGCTGCTTCAGTATGACAAGTGCAGTGACCGGCAAGTGGTAGCCAGTGCTTCTCTTGGCAAACCATGGCCAGATATTTCTAGTGGGTGTGGGATCTGGGTGTTGTGCCGGCCAGGGCAACAGTCGAACAGCTTCTGTACTGAGACAGACCAGGGCAGCTGGGGTAACATACTGCATTACATTATCTCATTGAGTGATAACATTTATGAAGACACCAAAGAAAGGGCACAGCCGCCGGCTTTAAAACATCAGACGTGTTAGGGCTGATGCCCATTCCTATATTTTTGAGTCATCAGTCTTCTGACTAGTTTGATGCGGCCTGTGACGAATTCCTTCTTCCTCCTTCATCTCAGAGTAGCATTTGTGCACTACGTGTTCAATTATTTGTTAGATGTATTACAACCTCTTGTCTTTCACCGCAGTGCAGCTACATTCCCTCTAGTAGAGTGGTTTCCAAACTGAAGGTAATTACCTCTTGAAGCGTAAAATCTTATTTTCTGAGGGTAAAAACAAAAGGGTTCGATTGTGTTCCGGCCACGAAACTAAATTATTTTTGAAATATCATTACTGTTATCACTATTTCGTAAGACAGGGATACTGACTATGTAAGTTAGCAATAATTAACTTTTTTCAAATATTAGTATGAATGCGTGATAATATGTTTTGGGACCTACAGTTTGTGAAAAAATGGATGAAAATATTTTTCACAAAGTTCAGCCACTGCACACTTCCTCCATACTATGTCATATGAGTCTTTGACAGTAAAACTGAAACGCGTATGTGGCATATGCTTAAATATCTCATGAAAATGCCCTCCCCGTGTTGCAGCTGCTTCTCACAGTGTACCAGAAGTTGTTTCATTATTCGCTTTGCAACAGTAGACGAACTAAGTCTCAGCACGACAGTAACTATGTAATGGTTACTACACTTCAGTAGGGCTTGCACTGTATTATTATTATTATTATTATTATTATTAGTGGCATGATCAGACACTAATCACTGGCAGCCTAAGGTCTTCCAATTTCTGCCAGTTCAAAAGTAAGGAGTCAAGTGATATACAAATATTTACTTAAACTGCACACATTTTATTTGGTTGATTTTCAACGGAGTTGCAGGTTTCAGACGTAGCAAATGTCGCTACGAAGAGTAATAGTGTAGAGGAAATATGATTTGTAACGAATGTCTACCTCATTTCTGGATAGTAAGCTATTTTTAAGTAGTAGTTTTCGACAGTGCTCACGATGCACTGATAGTTTCTTCATCATTTCGTAAAAGAAAATTATTAGGAATATGCACTACCAACTGCCTGAATGACTCATTAGTTATTGATTTAACAAAACATCTACAAAATCTAAATATCATTTATCTTTCTTAATTCTAGAAATAAAAGTCTTCAAGGAAAGTTCTTTTTTATTCTAAACTATGATGCACTAATGTTAATGGGAAGCGTAGGTGGTACGGATACCAGCTAATATCTGATAACACTCAGGGGTAATAGTCTCAGAAAGGCTGATAACCATTGCTTTAGCACCACGGAAGTTGGTCTTTGATGTCTTAACCCATGTCTATTATCCTGTCCCGTCTTCTTGTCAGTGTTATCCATACTATGTTCGTTTCCGCACCGATTATGCAGAGAAGCTCTACAATCCTTACCTTATCAGTCCACCTAATTTTCAAAATTTTTCTGTAGCAGCTCACCTCAAATGCTTTGATTCATTTCTGGTTTTCCCACAGTCCATGATTGACTTCCATACTATACTGTGCTCCAAACGTACATTCGTCACAGTGAGGCGTCAGTAGAAATATTTCCAGAAGGGGCCAAAAGTCGAATTTTCCATTTTTCTTATAACTAATTCCATAGGTTTGGAAACGTGTTGTACACCAAGAACTAAAGTTGACGATAAGTACACAGAAATTATTGTCAACTTCTGAAACTACTGATTTACTTACTTAGATTAATTTGTTACAAAATATTAAGTACGTTTTTGTAGTATATGCAGAATACAGCTTTTATGTTACTGATATGAATATGGATGCCACGTTTCTGATTCAACGGCCTGGAATGATATCCTCATATGATTAGGTACAGCTTATCCAACGAGTTTTGAAATAAAGTTAGAAAATATTGGCAAACATAATTTATTCATGTGTTATACACATATATAAAGCTGAGTGCATGTATGTGTGTGTGTGTGTGTGTGTGTGTGTGTGTGTGTGTGTGTGTGTGTGTGCGTGTGCATCTCTGGGATCTCCTCCCAAATCCCTATGTCGGTTTCAGCAAAATCCGGAACGGAAGCAGCAAGCCTCCCTGCTATCTGCACTTTGGAGTTTATAACCTTCTAGCTCCAATAGTAACGGAAATGTGGACAAATGCGTAGTTTTCCAGCCTCTAGCATATAGGCTGCCCTGTATGAGAGGTACTTTGAGTGGGAACAGAATCTGCCTGCTAAAGCAACCTGCTAACTTATAGGTACTCCTATATTGTTAGGTTGAAACTGAAACCTAAAAATCTGAAATGGGAAAAATAATTATTTTGGAAATCCTGCTGAATATCAACAAAAATGGACATTAATACCCCTCGAAGAGGAGAAACAGGTAACTATCTTTAAAAAAAAGGCTTATTCAATTTTAATGCTGTCTGTAATGTATCTTTTGCTTATAAATTCCACACCTGTCCACGTTAATGTATTTATTACATTGTTGTTGTTGTGGTCTTCAGTCCTGAGACTGGTTTGATGCAGCTCTCCATGCTACTCTATCCTGTGCAAGCTTCATCTCCCAGTACCTACTGCAACCTACATCCTTCTGAATCTGCTTAGTGAATTGATCTCTTGGTCTCCCTCTACGATTTTTACCCTCCACGCTGCCCTCCAATACTAAACTGGTGATCCCTTGATGCCTCAGAACATGTCCTACCAACCGATCCCTTCTTCTAGCCAAGTTGTGCCACAAATTTCTCTTCTCCCCAATCCTATTCAATACCTCCTCATTAGTTACGTGATCTACCCACCTTATCTTCAGCATTCTTCTGTAGCACCACATTTCGAAACCTTCTATTCTCCTCTTGTCCAAACTAGTTATCGTCCATGTTTCACTTCCATGCATGGCTACACTCCATACAAATACTTTCAGAAACGACTTCCTGACATTTAAATCGATACTCGATGTTAACAAAGTTCTCTTCTTCAGAAACGATTTCCTTGCCATTGCCAGTCTACATTTTATATCCTCTCTACTTCGACCATCATCAGTTATTTTGCTCCCCAAATAGCATAACTCCTTTACTACTTTAAGTGTCTCATTTCCTAATCTAATTCCCTCAGCATCACCCGATTTAATTTGACTACATTCCATTATCCTCGTTTTGTTTTTTTGATGTTCATCTTATATCCTCCTTTCAAGACACTGTCCATTCCGTTCAACTGCTCTTCCAAGTCCTTCGCTGTCTCTCACAGAATTACAATGTCATCGGCGAACCTCAAAGTTTTTACTTCTTCTCCATGAATTTTAATACCTACTCCGAATTTTTCTTTTGTTTCCTTTATTGCTTGCTCAATATACAGATTGAATAACATCGGGGAGAGGCTGCAACCCTGTCTCACTCCTTTCCCAACCACTGCTTCCCTTTCATGCCCCTCGACTCTTATAACTGCCATCTGGTTTCTGTACAAATTGTAAATAGCCTTTCGCTCCCTGTATTTTACCCCTGCCACCTTCAGGATTTGAAAGAGAGTATTCAAGTTAACATTGTCAAAAGCTTTCTCTAAGTCTACAAATGCTAGAAACGTAGGTTTGCCTTTTCTTAATCTTTCTTCTAAGATAAGTCGTAAGGTTAGTATTGCCTCACGTGTTCCAACATTTCTACGGAATCCAAACTGATCTTCCCCGAGGTCCGCTTCTACCAGTTTTTCCATTCGTCTGTAAAGAATTCGCGTTAGTATTTTGCAGCTGTGACTTATTAAACAGATAATTCGGTAATTTTCACATTTGTCAACACCAGCTTTCTTTGGGATTGGAATTATTATATTCTTCTTGAAGTCTGAGGGTATTTCGCCTGTCTCATACATCTTGCTCAGCAGATGGCAGAGTTTTGTCATGACTGGCTCTCCCAAGGCCATCAGTAGTTCTAATGGAATATTGTCTACTCCCGGGGCCTTGTTTCGGCTCAGGTCTTTCAGTGCTCTGTCAAACTCTTCACGCAGTATCTTATCTCCCATTTCGTCTTCATCTACATCCTCTTCCATTTCCATAATATTGTCCTCAAGTACATCGCCCTTGTATAAACCCTCTATATACTCCTTCCACCTTTCTGCCTTCCCTTCTTTGCTTAGAACTGGGTTTCCATCTGAGCTCTTGATATTCATACAAGTGGATCTCTTCTCTCCAAAGGTCTCTTTAATTTTCCTGTAGGCAGTATCTATCTTACCCGTAGTGAGACAAGCCTCTACATCCTTACATTTGTTTTCTAGCCATCCCTGCTTAACCATTTTGCACTTTCTGTCGATCTCATTTTTGAGACGTTTGTATTCCTTTTTGCCTGCTTCATTTACTGCATTTTTATATTTTCTCCTTTCATCAATTAAATTCAATATTTCTTATGTTACCCAAGGATTTCTATTAGCCCTCGTCTTTTTACGTACTTGATCCTCTGCTGCCTTCACTACTTCATCCCTCAGAGCTACCCATTCTTCTTCTACTGTATTTCTTTCCCCCATTCCTGTCAATTGTCCCGTTATGCTCTCCCTGAAACTCTGTACAACCTCTGGTTCTTTCAGTTTATCCAGGTCCCATCTCCTTAAATTCCCACCTTTTTGCAGTTTCTTCAGTTTCAATCTGCAGTTCATAACCAATAGATTGTGGTCAGAATCCACATCTGCCCCTGGAAATGTCTTACAATTTAAAACCTGGTTCCTAAATCTCTGTCTTACCATTATATAATCTATCTGATACCTTTTAGTATCTCCAGGATTCTTCCAGGTATACAACCTTCTTTTATGATTCTTGAACCAAGTGTTAGCAATGATTAAGTTATGCTCTGTGCAAAATTCTACAAGGCGGCTTCCTCTTTCATTTCTTCCCCCCAATCCATATTCACCTACTATGTTTTCTTCTCTCCCTTTTCCTACTGACGAATTCCAGTCACCTATGACTATTAAATTTTCGTCTCCCTTCACTACCTGAATAATTTCTTTTATCTCGTCATACATTTCATCAATTTCTTCATCATCTGCAGAGCTAGTTGGCATATAAACTTGTACTACTGTAGTAGGCATGGGCTTTGTGTCTATCTTGTCCACAATAATGCGTTCACTATGCTGTTTGTAGTAGCTAACCCGCACTCCTATTTTTTTATTCATTATTAAACCTACTCCTGCATTACCCCTATTTGATTTTGTATTTATAACCCTGTAATCACCTGACCAAAAGTCTTGTTCCTCCTGCCACCGAACGTCACTAATTCCCACTATATCTAACTTTAACCTATCCATTTCCCTTTTTAAATTTTCTAACCTACATGCCCGATTAAGGGATGTGACATTCCACGCTCCGATCCGTAGAACGCCAGTTTTCTTTCTCCTGATAATGACGTCCTCTTGAGTAGTCCCCGCCCGGAGATCCGAATGGGGGACTATTTTACCTCCGGAATATTTTACCCAAGAGGCCGCCATCATCATTTAATCATACAGTAAAGCTGCATTCCTCGGGAAAATTACGGCTGTAGTTTCCCCTTGCTTTCAGCCGTTCGCAGTACCAGCACAGCAAGGCCGTTTTGGTTAATGTTACAAGGCCAGATCAGTCAATCATCCAGACTGTTGCCCCTGCAACTACTGAAAAGGCTGCTGCCCCTCTTCAGGAACCACATGTTTGTCTGGCCTCTCAACAGATACCCCTCCGTTGTGGTTGCACCTACGTTACGGCCATCTGTATCGCTGAGGCACGCAAGCCTCCCCACCAACGGCAAGGTCCATGGTTCATGGGGGGGATTTATTGCATTACTTTCATGAATTGTAGTTGACTGGTACAATTCAAGTTCGCCAAAAACGATTTTGAAAGCTACATTTTTTTGTGTTTATCAGGTGAAATTTAGCCTAAGGTTAATATGCCATTATATGAATGTGAGCAATTTCCCAAAACCATTCTCGAATTGGCCGGTAGACTCTACATTTAGCAGCCTAGGACTGAACAGAAGTAATCCTCATCTCTCCAGTTTTTCAGATTATTGTGTACCATGCAAACCCGAATACAGAATCTATGGCTTGAGTGTATGTGGCACAGTTTTGCACCCATCAACTTTGAGAAGGTCTCAGTCCTGGAGAGCACTTTCTTCGACATAATTTCACACTTTTTTCCTGCCTTCTAACGCAGAAAATAGTATTTTTTCGACTGACGTGTTTGGGATTAAGTATAGATCTACAAACCGATACTGTAGCGTCGCCTTGCTCTTCCGAGTGTACTACACTAGCTCTACCGTTTAAAACTGAATAAAGAATCAACAAGCCGACATGGGATTTCTTTTGCCGTAGGCAAATGGTAAATTACCATTGTGTTTCCGATGTGCGTCAGAGAGAAGAGGGTGTCCTTATGGGATCTGGGCCGGATGACTGACACGCTTACTGCTGTTATGTTTATGCCTTGGGAAGGGCTGACGGAATCTACACACATGGAAAAAAATTGCATCACCTCGTATCCGAGAATTCCGGAACCTGCACAGGAAGTCCGCCCTTTTTATTGCTCATGAAAACCACACATTGCATGTTGTACCACCGTACAGCGAGATTTTCAGAGGTGGTGGTCCAGATTGCTATACACACCGGTACCTCTAATACCCAGTAGCACGTCTTCTTGCACTGATGCATGCCTGTATTCGTCGTGGCATCCTAACCACAAGTTCATCAAGGCACTGTTGGTTCAGATTGTCCCACTCCTCAACGCCGATTCGGAGTAGATCCCTCAAAGTGGTTGGTGGGTTACGTCGTCCATAAACAGCCATTTTCAATCTATCCCAGGCATGTTCGATAGGGTCCATGTCTGTAGAACATGCTGGCCACTCTGGTCGAGCGATGTCGCTATCCTGAAGGAAGTCATTCGCAAGATGGGCACGATGGGAGCGCGTATTGTCGTCCATGAAGACGTATGCCTCGCCTATATGCTGCCGATATGGCTGCACTATCGGTCGGAGAATTGCATTCATGTATCACACAGACGTTACGGCGCCTTCCATGACCACCAGTGGCGTACGTCGGCCCCACATAATGCCACCCCAAAACAGCAGGGAATCTCCACGTTGCTGCACTCGCTGGACAGTGTGTCTAAGGGGTTCAGCCTGACCGGTTTACCTCCAAATACATCTCCAACGAATGTCTCGTTGACGGCATATGCGACACTCATCGGCGAAGAGAACGTGATACCAATCCTGAGCGGTCCATTCGGTTTGTTGCTAGGCCCATCTGTACCACGCTGCATGGAGTCGTGGTTGCAAAGATGGATCTCGCCATGGATGTCAGGAGTGAAGTTGCGCATCATGCAGCCAGTTCCGCACAGTTTGAGTCGTAACACGACGTCCGGTGGCTGCACGGAAAGTATTACTCAATATGATGGCTTTGCTGACAGGGTTCCTCCGAGCCATAACCTGTAGGTAGTCATCCACTGCAGTAATAGCCCTTGGGCGGTCTGAGCGAGGTATGTCAGCGAAGTTCCTGTCTCTCTGTATCCCCTCCATGTCCGAACAACATCGCTTTGATTCACTCCGAGACGCCTGGACATTTCCCTTGTTGAGAACCCTTCTGCCACAAAGTAACAATGCGGATGCGATGGAATCGCCGTCTAGGCACGGTTGAACTACAGTTAACACGAGCCCTGTACCTCCTTCCTTGTGGTATAGCTGGAACAGATCGGCTGTCGGACCCCCTCCGTCTAATAGGCGCTGTTCATGCATGGCTGTTTACATCTTTGGGCGGGTTTTAGTGATATCTCTGAAAAGTCAGAGGGTCTGCTTTTGTGGTACAGTATCAACAGTCAACATCTACCTTCAGGAGTTCCTTGGACCGGGGTGATGCAAAACTTTTTTTAATGTGTGGTATCCCAGAGCGGTAAGAGGTGAATGAGGAAGCGCCAGATAATGACTGAGCACATTATTCCGACACGGTTCTGTAAAGGCTTCAGCCAGAAATCGCAAAAAAAACCAAGAAACATAGTAATTGCTAAGATCCGAGAAAGTCCGAGAAAATCCTATAATGAAAAAGCTGGTTTTACCCATGTTCTAGGAGAGGCTAAGTGCCCCTCTTGCCCCTCACCTTCCTTGCGGACTTCTAAGCGTTTGATGCTAGTAAACTGTTTTTGGCCGTGCAAGTTCTATTTTGCCAGTGTTAGTATGCTTTTGATGTCCTCCGTCCTTCGTCTTGTATGGTGGCAGAATTCATCACTTCGTCTATTTTGTGGTTCCAGTTTTATACGTTAAGTTTATCACCAGTGTCACTTGTCGTACTCCTTCATTTCTTCTCCTTACTCTCACACAATATTCTGTGCCATTAAATAGTTCATTTCATTTAGTTCTTTCCGTATTTCATTATCACTTTCACTGAGGGCAGTAATGTCGTCAGCAAATATTATCGTTGACATATTTTCACCCTGAAGTTAAATCCCATGTCTGAGCTTTTATTTCCACCTTTGTTCCTTCAGTGTACATATTATACAGTAGAGGAGAAAGACTGCGTCACTGTCTTACCCCCTTTTTAATCTAAACACTTCTTTCTTGGTTTTCCATTTTTATACTTCTCTCTTGCTCGTTGTATATATTATATATTATCGTCTTTCCCTACATCTTGTACCAATTTTTTATGTTGATGAACGTTTTTCTGTGTTGTCAAACCTTGAAAAGTGACTTAATTTTTCTCGACTCTTACGTCCATTTTGAAGTACATCAGAACTAATTTTCTGGTGTCTTTTCCCTTCCTGAAGCCAAGTGGATCGTCGTCTAACTGAGCCTTAATTTTACTTCCCATTCTTCTGTTTACTATTCTTTCAGCAACTTAGATGCATCAGTTATTAAGATGATTGTGCGATACTTTCGCATTTATCCGCTCTTACTATCTTCAGGATTATGTGGATGATATTTTTCTAAAAGTCTGAAGGTATGTCTCTGGATTCTTCGATTCTAAAAACCAAATTAAATAGTAGCCTGTGTGCCGCCCCCCCCCCCCCCGCCCCCGATTCACCCAATGATTTTAGTAATTCCGAAGAAATAAAATTTGCCGGCCGCTGTGGCCGGCCGAGAGGTTCTAGGTGCTTGTGTTCGGAACTGCGCTGCTGCTACGGTCGCTGGTTCGAATCCTGCCTCGGGCATGGATGTGTGTAATGTCCAGTGGTTCGTTAGGTTTAAGTAGTTCTAAGTCAGGGGACTGATGACCTCAGATGTTATCTCCCATAGTGCTTAGAGCCATTTTTTTGAAATAAAATTTATGCTTTCTGCATTATTTGCTAGGAAGTTTTCTACAGTACTGTTTAACTCTGAGACTGGATTTCCAGTGCTTTGCTAATCAATTCCCATTTCTTATTTTATCACGACAGCATATACTCCTCCAATTTTAAAGACTGTCGATGTTCTCTGTCCACTTATCCCGTCTCTCTTATTTCATTATAGGATTCCTATTGCAAGTCTTATTTTTGACACCTTTGGAACTCGAATTTTTCCGGAGGTTTAATGAGACTTCCATATGGTGAATCTGTCCATTCGACGAATATCCCCGTTTCTATTTCTTTTCATTTTTTCTGAACCCATTTTGTTTTACGTTCCGCTCACTTCCCATTGATATTAATCCTAAACGGCTCGTAATGCTGTATATCTATCCGATACTGAGCATTTTTGTACCTGATTGGGTCTTCGATCAATATAAGATTCCTTCTGCTATCCTGGGTTTCTACACAGTTACCTTCCTTGTACCTCCATCTGTCTATTTTTTGTAACTGTTCTTTTTAGGCATGTCTATTCTTCGTCAACTGACCTGACTACTGTGGTATTCATTATCTCACCATCTACAGCCTCAAAGACTTTCATCCTCATTACTTCAGTACCCACTTCCTTACACATTGATCGTTCCTGTATCTGCTTCTGGGTCACCTTACAATCCAGTACCTGATTTCGAAATCTCTGTCTCACAATGATGTAACTCCAAATGGAATCTTCCTGTGACTTCGGGCCCATTCCTGGTATGTCGCCTCCTCTTGTGATTTTTGAATAGTATATTTGCTATTTCTAGCCGAATCTTATTACAGACTAAATTAACCTTTTTCCTCTCTCATTCCTACTACTAAGCCCGTATTGTTCAGTAACCTTGCCCGCACTTCATCTTCTACTGCAACCTACACATTCGATTTTCTTATATTCTTTTATCTATCTCTTCATATTCTACTATTGAGGTCGACATGTATACCTGAGCTATTGTTGCTGGCGTTATTTTGATGTCGAGTCTGGTCCTATCACTAAACTGTTCACAGTAAATCACTCTCTGAACTAACTTTCAATTCATAACGAATCACTTTTCCGTTATACAGGGAGATTCAAAAAGAATACCACAACTTTAGGAATTTAAAACACTGCAACGACAAAAGGCAGAGCTAAGCACTATCTGTCGGCGAATTAAGGGAGCTATAAAGTTTCATTCAGTTGTACATTTGTTCGCTTGAGGTGCTGTTGACTAGGCGTCAGCGTCAGTTGATGCTAAGATGGCGACCGCTCAACAGAAAGCTTTTTGTGTTATTGAGTACGGCAGAAGTGAATCGACGACAGTTGTTCAGCGTGCATTTCGAACGAAGTATGGTGTTAAACCTCCTGATAGGTGGTGTATTAAACGTTGGTATAAACAGTTTACAGAGAATGGGTGTTTGTGCAAAGGGAAAAGTTCTGGACGGCCGAGAACGAGTGATGAAAATGTAGCACGCATCCAGCAAGCATTTGTTCGCAGCCCAGGAAAATCGACTCGCAGAGCTAGCAGAGAGCTGCAAATTCCATAATCAACTGTATGGAGAGTCCTACGGAAAAGGTTAGTTATGAAACCTTATCGTCTGAAATTGGTTCAAGCAAGAGGCGATGGATCGGCCGCCAGGCAGCCCGTGACAGAGGACTTCATCACTGGCCTCCAAGAAGCCCTGATATTACCCCCTGCGATTTTTTCTTATGGGGGTATGTTAAGGATATGGTGTTTCAGCCACCTCTCCCAGCCACCATTGATGATTTGAAACGAGAAATAACAGCAGCTATCCAAACTGTTACGCCTGATATGCTACAGAGAGTGTGGAACGAGTTGGAGTATCGGGTTGATATTGCTCGTGTGTCTGGAGGGGGCCATATTGAACACCTCTGAACTTGTTTTTGAGTGAAAAAAAACCTTTTTAAATACTCTTTGTAATGATGTATAACAGAAGGTTATATTATGTTTCTTTCATTAAATACACATTTTTAAAGTTGTGGTATTCTTTTTGAATCACCCTGTACCATTTTACGCTGCTGTTGACATTACTCTTTATTCGTCTGTCTAGAAACACTTCTCTTCATTCCATTTCACTTCAATAATAGCCATGTATCTAGATTGAGCACCAGCGTTTCCTTTTTCTGGTTGCTAGCTTCTCTGTCACATCCAGGCTTCACTCGCTCCGACTCGTTCAACATTACATTTGGGTTGATAATTCAGTCTTTTTTTCTGGCGCTTCTCTCCCGGACATCCGAATGGTGGACTAATCCAGAACCCTTTGTCAATGAAGAGATCATCTTGACACTTTGTCAATTATAGGCCATCTGTCCTGCGGTTATAACTTACGAGTCTTTAATGCATTGTTTTCTATTGTCTTCCGTATCCTCATATCGTTGACCGTTGGTAATTATTCTCTACGTCTAAATCTATATGGCTATTCTGAAATTCACAATTAGCTGCCGGGCAGAGGGTTCAATGAACCATCGTTAGCTCCTCCTATATTGTTCCACTCTCGAACAGCGTGTGGGAAAAATGTTCTCTTAAATATTTCTGTACGAGCTCTCATTTCTCTTATTTTATTCTGATGCCCATTTCTCCCTATGTAGAAGGGCAAAAACAAAATATTGTATCACTCTGAGACGAAAGTTGGTGATTCATATTTCATGAGAAAGTCCTTCCACAATGAAAGGCGGCTATGGTTTAATGATTGTCAAAAAAAAAAAAAAAAAAAAAAAAAAAAGGTTCAAATGGCTCTGAGCACTATGGGACTTAACTTCTAAGGTCATCAGTCCCTTAGAACTTAGAACTACTTAAACCTAACTAACCTAAGGACATCACACACATCCATGCCCGAGGCAGGATTCGAACCTGCGACCGTAGCGGTCGTGCAGTTCCAGACTGAAGCGCCTAGAACCGCTCGGGCACATCGACCAGCCCTCCATGGGGAACCTCAGATATGACTTCTGTTTTACTCGACGATTTTCTTACGTACTGTGACTTTTCTGACATGAAATCACGGATCCAGTCATACAACTGAAACGATACTCCACAGGCACGCAATTTGATTAGAAGTCGCTCCTGAGCAACGGTGTCAGAAGCCTTCCGAGAATCTAAGAATATGGAATCAATTTGTCATCCTTTGTCGATAGCACTCAGTACTTCACGAGAATAAAAAGCTAGTTGTGTTTCACAAGAACGATATTTTCTGAATCAGTGTTGGCTATTTGCCTTTTTACCTTTTAGGGGCAGCTTCTCAGTCAAAGGGCAAGAGAGTGCCCTGAACCTCCGGCCGCTCCTCCCCCCTCTTTGACAATCTTCATTCCTGATGTGTGTTTCAGCAGTGGCTGAGATCGAACACGGCCCCTAGGACGCTCTGATTAGTAGTCGAAGACGCTACCCTTAGAACACGGTGACTACCGTTGTAGGGATAAAAATTGATTAAAAGCGAAAGTCCTGCATTAAGGTCTGCAACGCCGCTACAGAGTAGTTGAGTTTACGATAGACTGAATGGATTCTGCGGGATATAAGGTGATATGGAGGAGATACGGTAATAAAATGTTAAGGTTATAAACGTTAAGAGTTGCGGGAGATATTTATGATAGGAAGTAAGTTGCTAGACATCTTGAGAATTATAAATTAATGTCATTTATGGAATTGAGTGATATTTCAGGTTCGTGTCTATGTGTTTAGAAATTCTGTGACACAGAGACAAAACTGATATAAGTGTAGTACATGTAGTAGGGAATGAGGGAGTAGATTGTGAATTTATTTATTTACTTAACCCGATCTGATCAGACGAGGGTTTCACACATACACTACCTTTTTCACGTCGCAGTTACGTAAGAAATCACAATTTTGCTATGACAAATAGTATTAAAATGTTTTGAGTGTCTTCAGAGACAATGAAAACAATACTGACTATGTACTAATAAAGTCAATACTGCAGTACTTCTACTACCACTGCTACTGCTGCCACTAAAAATAATGGTAATAACAATAATAATGACAATAATAACAATAATGATAGTGACAGATATAAAAAGAATTTATAGATGTACAGAACAAACGTTTTCTAATATTGCGAGTTATAGAGAAAGGAAAATGGACTGCTCCAGCTAAGGATACTGGGAAATGAGGAAGATCTGGTTGGAATGAAGGAGATAAAGTGGTAACAAGTGCATACAGATACAATGGTAATCATTATTGATGCTTTAGTAGATATGTCAATAACAATCCTCTGAAGCTGGAGATGGTATTCAGTTCTCTACTGTAATCTGTAATGCGGGAGTTGGAGAGAAATGATATTGCTCTGATGGGAACGGCTGTTCCAGCCATGTTGTTCGGACAAGAACGTTAAGGTCGAGGAGAGATATGCCGAACAGTGTACGTTGATGAGGTAGTACGGAAGGCAGAGAGTACGGAAATTTCCACGACTGCCTGGGAGGATAGATGCGCGTTTGATGGTGAAATACGATCAAAGAGTGGAACATCACAAATATATCGAACACAGGAATTCATAACCAGTTCGAGGCGCGGTGAGCTATCCTGAGAAAGACCTTGCGGGATAAAACTGCTGTAATCAATACTTGGTACAAATGGCTCTAAGCACTATGGGTGGTGGTGGTGGTTAGTGTTTAACGTCTCGTCGACAACGAGGTCATTAGAGACGGAGCGCAAGCTCGGGTTACGGAAGGATTGGGAAGGAAATCGGCCCTGCCCTTTCAAAGGAACCATCCCGGCATTTGCCTGAAACGATTTAGGGAAATCACGGAGAACCTAAATCAGGATGGCCGGAGACGGGATTGAACCGTCGTCCTCCCGAATGCGAGTCCAGTGTCACTATGGGACTTAACGTCTGAGATCATCAGTCCCCTAGACTTAGAATTAATTAAACCTAACTAACCTAAGGACATCACACACATCCATGCCCGAGGCAGGATTCGAACCTGCGACCGTAGCAGCAGCGCGGATCCGGACTGAAGAGCCTATAACCGCTCGGTCACAGTGGCCGGCCAATACTTGGAAGTGTAAGTTTTTGTTCAAATTTCTTTTTCAGGTCAAGAGGGAAGAGGTTTATATATTTTTGTAGGGCATCGAGACATGCTGATACCTTCTTGCGCATTGCAGTTACGTGCTCTCTTCATGTATTGTTACTTCTAGACTCTTTGCTGACAGAGAAAACTTGATAAGTGTCGCATTATGGATTAAATATGGTAGGGATTCTGATATTTCGCACTAATAAGCTTAGAATGGTTAACGATGAGGATATTGAAAGGGTAATACAGTACTTAAAGGGATATAAAAATCTAATAGTCATGAGAGACTGGAATGCAGTTGCAGTGGAAGGAGTAGAAGAGAAGGATACAGGAGAATGTGGGCTTGGGAAAAGGAATGAGAGAGGAGGAAGACTAATTCAGTTCTGTAACACGTTTCAGCTTGTAATAGCGAATACAAGAGGAGGAGATATACTTGGAAAAGGCCGGGCGATACAGGAAGATTTTACTTAGATTACATCATGGTCAGACAGAGATTCCGAAATCAGATACCGGATTGTAAGGCGTACCCAGGAGCAGACATAGACTCAGATCACAATATAGTGGTGATGAAGAGTAGGCTGCAGTTTAAGATATCAGTCAGGAAGAATCAGTACGCAAAGAAGTGGGATACGGAAGTACTAAGGAATGACGAGATACAGTTGAAGTTCTCTAAGGCTATAGATACAGCAATAAGGAATAGCTCAGTAGGCAGTAAAATTGAAAAGGAATGGACATCTCTAAAAAGGGCCATCACAGAAGTTGGGAAGGAAAACATAGGTGCAAAGAAGGTAACTGCGAAAAACCATGGGTAACAGAAGAAACACTTCAACTGATCGATGAAAGGAGGAAGTACAAAAATGTTCCGGGAAACTCAGGAACAGAGAAATAAAGTCGCTGATGATTGAAATAAATAGGAAGTCCAGGGAAACTATGACGAAATGGCTGCAGGAAAAATGTGGAGATATCCAAAAAGAAATGATTGTCGGAAGGACAGACTAAGAATACAGGAAAGTCAAAAGAACCTTCGGTGACATTAAAAGCAAGGGCGATAAAATTAAGAGTGCAACGGGAATTCCACTGTTAAATCCAAAGGAGAGAGCGGATAGGTGGAAAGAATACATTGAAAGCCTGTATGAGGGGGAAGATTTGTCTGATGTGATAGAAGAAGAAACAGGAGTCGATTTAAAAGGGAGAGGGCATACAGTTCTAGACTCAGAATTTAGCAGGTTTGGAGGACTAAAACAGCAGGGATAGATAACATTCCATCAGAATTTTTTAAAATCATTGGGGGAAGTGGCAACAAAACGATTATTCAAGTTGGTGTGTAGAATGAGTGACTCTTGCAATATACCATCTGACTTTCGGAAAAGCATCATCCACACAATTCCGAAGACGGCAAGAGCTGACAAGTGTGACAGTTACTGCAGCTTATGAATCCAAGTTGCTGACAATAATAATGTACAGAAGAATGGAAAAGAAAATTGAGGATGCTCTAGATGACGATGAGTTTGGCTTTAGGAAAAGTAAAGGCACGAGAGAGGCAATTCTGACGTTGCGGTTAATAATGGATGCAAGACCAAAAAAAAAAAAAAAAAAAAAAAAAGTAATCAAAACACTTTCATAGGATTTGTCAACCTGGAAAAAGCGTTCGACAATGTAAAATGGTGCAAGATGTTCGAAATTCTGACAAAAATTAGGCGTAAGCTATAGGGAGAGACGGGTCATATACAATATGTAGAACAGGCAAGAGGGAATAATAAGAGTGGACGATCAAGAACGAAGTTTTCGTTTTAAAAAGGGTGTAAGACAACGATGTAGCCTTTCGCCCCTACTGTTAAATCTGTACATCGAGGAAGCACTGATGGAAATAAAAGAAAGGTTCAGGAGTGAAATTAAAATTCAAGATGAAGGGATATCAATGATACGATTCGCTGGTGACATTGCTATCCTGAGTGAAAGTGAAGAATGATTACATGATCTCCAGAACGGAATGAACAGTCTAATGAGTACAGAGTATGGATTGAGAGTAAATCGAAGAAAGACGAAGGTAATGAGAAGTAGTAGAAATGAGAACAGCGAGAAACTTAACATCAGGACTGATGGTCAGGAAGTAGATGAAGTTAAGGAATTCTGCTACCTAGGCAGTAAAATAACCCATGACGGACGGAGCAAGGAGGACATGAAAGGCAGACTAGCAATGGCAAAAAGGGCATTCCTGGCCAAGATAAGTCTACTAATATCAAATATCGGCATTAATTAGAGGAAGAAATTTGTAAGAATGTACGTCTGGAGTACAGTATAGTATGGCAGTGAAACTTGGACTGTGGGAAAACCGGAACAGAGGAGAATCGAAGCATTTGAGATGTGGTGCTACAGACGAATGTTGGAAATTAGGTGGACTGATAAGGTAAGGAATGAGGAGGTTCTGTGCAGAATCGGAGAGGAAAGGAATATGTGGAAAACACTGATAAGGAGAAGGGACAGGATGATAGGACATCTGCTAAGACATGAGGGAATGACTTCCACGGTACTAGAGGGAGCAGTAGTGGGAAAAAAGTGTAGAGGAAGACACAGATTGGAATACATCCAGCAAATGACTGAGGACGTATGGTGCAAGTGCTACTCTGAGATGAAGAGGTTGGCAGAGGAGAGAAATTCATGGTGGGCCGCATCAAACCAGTCAGAAGACTGATGACCAAAAAAAAGTGTTACTTTTGTCCACCTGTATTTATACACCTCTCTATTAAATTTTTATATGTTTGACCATTATGTTTCCGACAATCCACTTTTTTCTTCACCTATAATTTTGCTGTCTAAGGTTCTTGGTATGAATGTACTTTTTTACCTTTACTGTAACGCACTGATTTGTTTGACTGAGGCATGCAATAAGTCATCTTAATGTGAGCTCCTAGATCTAGATTGTTTCTGAAACTCCTATCTCGCTTTATAGCAGTCTCCTTTGTTGGTATGCAGCACGTTTTCATTATTGACCATGTTTTCGGTGTTTTGTTATCTTGTACGCTACTTTTATATTTAGGACAGTTAAGTTTTTTTTTCGGCTTTCTTATGGTGTGACTTGGTGTTATCTATTGTCAGCTAACACCTTTTAGCCAGTTGCCTTTTTAGATCCAAAGTGACCCACTGCCCAGTTCACTTGTTGGAAATTCAGTACTTCTTGACTGCATGTTATGAGTATCATCAGGATTCGGATAGTTTATCAGCGTTTCAGCGTTGTTACTCATTTAGTTGACTTCAACTTTAATAATAGGGTGGTCTTGGCACACTCATTTGCCTTTTATATTTTTCCATACCCACATTACCAATCGCGACACAACTCGCTATGTGTCTTATTATTTAGATGGGTTCGTGATTTATAGATAGGTCTTTAGGGTGTTGCCTTACACTCCCAGGGAAATAGTATGACATTGTCGGCTGAGAAGTTGGAGGACTCCCCTTGGTTAAGTAGGATTTAAGATTGTTGTTGGTTTGTTTCACTGTGGTAGTACTGATCTGTTAAGTGATATAAAGGATACCAAACCATTCTATTTGCTGTGTAACTTAGCTCATAAGGTATTTGTGAATATTCTTAGCGTGCTCTTTGCATGGTGTTTACTCTTAATATGTCGTCTGCCGTTGGGTTTTGCATCAAGTTACATTTTTGATACCGTGACAACTAATTATATCTCCAGTTGTGATACTACCTAGTCTGTAAATATGCGTATTACTGTACTTCATGGGTTACACTGTGACACTTTACTTTAAACAAGGATAGGTCGTCGTATATACTAGGAGTTTCCTCAGCTATAAGAATTATATAGGATTTTTTATTTAAAAAATAAATATTAACAAAAAAGAGCCGACCGCGGTGGTCTCGCGGTTCTAGGCGCTCAGTCCGGAACCACGCGACTGCTACGGTCGCAGGTTCGAACCCTGCCTCGGGCATGGATGTGTGTGATGTCATTAGGTTAGTTAGGTTTAAGTAGTTCTAAGTTCTAGGGGACTGATGACCACAGATGTTAAGTCCCATAGTGCTCAGAGCCATTTTTGAACAAAAAAGACAGTTTGTGTTCAGTGGAGCTCCTGATTTTATGCCGGCTAGTTCTGATCTTTCTCATGTTTTTCCATGTTCTCTTGTAGATTCTTGGTGTTAAATAGTTTTCTGGTTAGCAAATATGTACATATATTTTATTCTATTGTGCTGGATGTACACAGAGATCTGTTTTAACGCCACTGCTTTCATTTTGTAGTTGTAAGTGCTTTCATGATTACCCATCATTTTTTGCAAGCTTGCTTTGTACACCCTGATATTCACTATATGTTTGCTCTTTTGTTATGCAGGGGCTTGAAGATGGCGTAGTGAAATGCCGCAACTGGTAGTCAAAATAAAACAAAATAACATCTCAGTTACACGGTTGTTGGCGAAATTGATTGATTTTGATAAGTACTTCACCAGCCGATTGCCCCTGTGCATGATGGATCAACAGAGATTTACGTAAAGCATGTTGGATTACAACAGCGGTATGTAGGCGAGAGTTATCCTGTTGGAAAACAACCACTGGAATCCTGCTCGTTAATGGCAGCGCAACAGGTCGAATGACCAGATTGACGACCAAATATGCAGTCAGGGTCGTGGGATAACCATGAGAGTGCTCCTGCTGTGATACGAAACCGCACCTCATACCATAACTCCTGGTGTAGTCCAGTGCGTCTAGCACACATACAGGTTGGTTGCAGGTCCTCACTGGCACGTAGTAGAACTAGGTTTCATCTGAAAACACGCCATACTTCCACCCTACCGTCGTTAAAGTAACCTCTGGTGTGCCACGGGGGAGTGTTATGGGACCATTGCTTTTCACAATATACACTCCTGGAAATTGAAATAAGAACACCGTGAATTCATTGTCCCAGGAAGGGGAAACTTTATTGACACATTCCTGGGGTCAGATACATCACATGATCACACTGACAGAACCACAGGCACATAGACACAGGCAACAGAGCATGCACAATGTCGGCACTAGTACAGTGTATATCCACCTTTCGCAGCAATGCAGGCTGCTATTCTCCCATGGAGACGATCGTAGAGATGCTGGATGTAGTCCTGTGGAACGGCTTGCCATGCCATTTCCACCTGGCGCCTCAGTTGGACCAGCGTTCGTGCTGGACGTGCAGACCGCGTGAGACGACGCTTCATCCAGTCCCAAACATGCTCAATGGGGGACAGATCCGGAGATCTTGCTGGCCAGGGTAGTTGACTTACACCTTCTAGAGCACGTTGGGTGGCACGGGATACATGCGGACGTGCATTGTCCTGTTGGAACAGCAAGTTCCCTTGCCGGTCTAGGAGTGGTAGAACGATGGGTTCGATGACGGTTTGGATGTACCGTGCACTATTCAGTGTCCCCTCGACGATCACCAGTGGTGTACGGCCAGTGTAGGAGATCGCTCCCCACACCATGATGCCGGGTGTTGGCCCTGTGTGCCTCGGTCGTATGCAGTCCTGATTGTGGCGCTCACCTGCACGGCGCCAAACACGCATACGACCATCATTGGCACCAAGGCAGAAGCGACTCTCATCGCTGAAGACGACACGTCTCCATTCGTTCCTCCATTCACGCCTGTCGCGACACCACTGGAGGCAGGCTGCATGATGTTGGGGCGTGAGCGGAAGACGGCCTAACGGTGTGCGGGACCGTAGCCCAGCTTCATGGAGACGGTTGCGAATGGTCCTCGCCGATACCCCAGGAGCAACAGTGTCCCTAATTTGCTGGGAAGTGGCGGTGCGGTCCCCTACGGCACTGCGTAGGATCCTACGGTCTTGGCGTGCATCCGTGCGTCGCTGCGGTCCGGTCCCAGGTCGACGGGCACGTGCACCTTCCGCCGACCACCGGCGACAACATCGATGTACTGTGGAGACCTCACGCCCCACGTGTTGAGCAATTCGGCGGTACGTCCACCCGGCCTCCCGCATGCCCACTATACGCCCTCGCTCAAAGTCCGTCAACTGCACATACGGTTCACGTCCACGCTGTCGCGGCATGCTACCAGTGTTAAAGACTGCGATGGAGCTCCGTATGCCACGGCAAACTGGCTGACACTGACGGCGGCGGTGCACAAATGCTGCGCAGCTAGCGCCATTCGACGGCCAACACCGCGGTTCCTGGTGTGTCCGCTGTGCCGTGCGTGTGATCATTGCTTGTACAGCCCTCTCGCAGTGTCCGGAGCAAATATGGTGGGTATGACACACCGGTGTCAATGTGTTCTTCTTTCCATTTCCAGGAGTGTATATATAAATGTCCTAGTAGATAGTGTCTGAAGTTCCATGCTGCTTTTCGCTGGTGATGCTGTAGTATACAGAGAAGTTGCAGCAATAGAAAATTGCAGCGAAATGCAGGAACATCTGCAGCGGATAGGCACTTGGTGCAGGGAGTGGCAACTGACCCTTAGACAAATGTAATGTATTGCGAATACATAGAAAGAAGGATCCTTTATTGTATGATTATATGATAGCGGCACAAACACCAGCATCAGTGACTTCGGTAAAATATCTGGGAGTATGCGTAAGGAACGATTTGAAGTGGAATGATCATATAAAATTAATTGTCGGTAAGGCGGGTGCCAGGTTGAGATTCATTGGGAGAGTCCTTAGAAAATGTAGTCCATCAACAAAGGAGGTGGCTTACAAAACACTCGTTCGACCTATACTTGAGTATTGCTCCTCAGTGTGGGATCCATACCAGGATGGGTTGACAGAGGAGATAGAGAAGATCCAAAGAAGAGCGGCGCGTTTCGTCACAGGGTTATTTGGTAAGCGTGATAGCGTTATGGAAATGTTTAGCAAACTCGAGTGGCAGACTCTGCAAGAGAAGCGCTCTGCATCGCGGTGTAGATTCCTGCCCAGGTTTCGAGAGGGTGCGTTTCTGGATGAGGTATCGAATATATTGCTTCCCCCTACTTATACCTCCCGAGGAGATCACGAATGTAAAATTAGAGAGATTCGAGCGCGCACGGAGGCTTTCCAGCAGTCGTTCTTCCCGCGAACCATACGTTACTGGAACAGGAAAGGGAGGTAATGACAGTGGCACGTAAAGTGCCCTCCGCCACACACCGTTGGGTGGCTTGCGGAGTATAAAGGTAGATGTACATGTATGTTCTCGCGTGACACCACTGACGTCGCAAATAATGGTACTTTGAGGTCAGTTGAATGCACGCTACAGGGCTTCTGGCTCGGAGCTGTCCTTGAAGTAACCGATTTGTAATAGTTCGTTATGTCACTGCGGTGTCAACTGCTGCTCCAATTGCTGCTGCAGATGCAGTACGATGTGCCAGATCATACGCCGAACACGACGTCCTTCCCTCTCGGTAATGCCAAGTGACAGTCCGGAGCCCGGTCTTCTTGCGACCCTACATTCTCGTGGCCACCACTGCCATAACAATCATGTACAGTGGCTACATTCCCGCCAAGCCTTGCGACTTCATAGTGATGCTACTAAAGCCATTCTTATGCGACTGACTCGAAAATTGAATGGACATCAACTTTCGTGTATCCCGCACAACACACTTTTTTCCGTCGGTGTATTTCTACTTTGATAATGAGTTCTCCGCACACGAACGAAATTTCAAGTGAAAAAAAAAAGAGGGAGAGAAGAAAGGAAGATGTCCCATACACATCGAAGTCTTTAGAGATTCATTTCGGACAAATTTCGACATTCATTGGTCAGTCCAGTGTCTGTATTAAACGCTTTCTGTGGTGTTAAATTCTCCGATTCGTATTTACCTGAGCGCTACGTCTTACGTGCAGATCTTCGATAGCGGACGGCATCCCCGTGGCGACAAAGGAGACGCAACGACTGCTGCAGAGGACGGTCCGCGTGGCAGGTGGCGGCACTCCCCCCTCCACTCCCTCCAGTCCCCTCTTTCCCCCACCACCTTACAGCTCCGCCGCCGCCTGCCCCTTCTCTCCGCCTGCAGATCGCCGCGCTATTTGTAGTATTTTTCATTTGTCCAGCGATCATAATACAGACGGCTCCCGGCGCCCGCGCGCGGACATGCAACAATAGTAGCGAGAGGAGGCGGCGCGGCGCGATATGAAATTTGATTTTCAATATTGCCGGCTGCATGTAATATCGAGGGGAGTGTTTAGAAAGGCGAAGCGGCGGACGCCGCGAGGGCGGAGGCGGCCGGCGCCCGGACGTTGGCCCCGCGTCCTCGTGCGTCCCCAGAGCCTCCGCGGACACCGGCTGACGATCACCGGGGCCACGCATTCCGGGCACTCGTCTGCCGAGTAATGCGGTTGTTATTGGCGTGGAATGTACCGACACGCCTACGGGACGCCATCCGCGTTTTCCGTGCTATGTGCCGCCCCGTTACGGAGAAGAAATTGCTGCTAGGAAACTATTCAACTGTTCCACCATCTAGTCCAATTATGAGTGTCAAAAAATGTTCAGATGTGTGTGAAATCTTATGTGACTTAACTGCTAAGGTCATCAGTCCCTAAGCTTGGACACTGTTTAATCTAAATTACCCTAAGGACAAACACACACACCCATGCCCGAGGAAGGACATGAACCTCCGCCGGGACCAGCCGCACAGTCCAGACTGCACCGCCTTAGACCGCTCGGCTAATCCCGCGCGGCAATTATAAGTGTCGAATCTACAGGAGCTGAACAGAAGTGTCCAGACACTCTACTGTAGCGAGGAACTGTCTAGTAGATGTGACGAGGGGCGGTCCTGCCAGTATAAAAGGAGGCGGGAACTGTAGTGTTGTCAGTAAAGAAGAACTAACAGCGGAACATGCACTAGTCAACCTGTGTGACTTTTCAACACTTCTAAAGTTGCCCACGTGGATTGCTGGCGATAAGGTTGTCAACTGAATACTCGAAGAATCAACTAGGTCTATCAAGACCAGGCAGACTTCCTGTATTGATGCCCAAGGACTGTCGAACATAGCGGAGGGTGACTGTAAAAAATTACATGAAATAAGCGGAAGGAATCACTCGCGAGTTTCAAAGTGGTGCCAGCAGTCCAGCTAACACTAAGGCTTTGCGAGGAGAGTTACAAAGAATGAGGTACAATGGTCGAGTAGCAACTCGTAGCCTCACATTTATGTAGTCCGATGCAGAAACAGTCTGATTTTCAAGATTCACTTTTTATTTAACTGATTACTAATTTCAGGTTACCGGAAGCCATTTTCAAATCACCTTGTAAGACAGAAAGTCAACAGTACAATTCATCCAATAAACTGCTACAAAAATTATTGAGTACTTACAACAATATACACAATGTATAGTACCGGGATATACATAAGAGACAGACGACACAGTGTTTTCCGAAATAGCTTAAAATTACTTTAAGATTGCGTACTGCAACCCTTTTTATAGAGGTTAGATTGCTGCATTTGAGGAGGAACTTTCAAAAGAGCATAAGAAGTTTCCCTTCTTATTTCTTCTGCAACATCCAAACAAAGGCATCGTACACTTACAACAGCACCCACAAAACTTATTAAAGGTGATGCTCCAAGTGTAGAAGCAAAACTGAGTCCTTAACGTACACTACTGGCCATTAAAATTGCTACACCAAGAAGAAATGCAGATGATAAACGGGTATTCATTTGACAAATATATTATACTAGAACTGACATGTGATTACATTTTCACGCAAATTGGGTGCATAGATCCTGAGAAATCAGTACCCAGAACAACCACCTCTGGCTGTAATAACGGTCTTGATACGCCTGGGCATTAAGTCAAACAGAGCATGGATGGCGTGTACATGTACAGCTGCCCATGCAGCTTCAACACGATACCATAGTTCATCAAGAGTAGTGACTGGCGTATTATGACGAGCCAGTGGCTCGGCCACCATTGACCAGACGTTTTCAGTTGGTGAGAGATCTGGAGAATGTGCTGGCCAGGGCAGCAGTCGAACATTTTCTGTATCCAGAAAGGACCGTACAGGACCTGCAACATGCGGTCGTCCATTATCTTGCTGAAATGTACGGATCGAATGAAAGGTAGAGCCACGGGTCGTAACACATCTGAAATGTAACGTCCACTGTTCAAAGTGCCGTCAATACGAACAAGAGGTGACCGAGACGTGTAACCAATGGCACCCCATACCATCACGTCGGGTGATACGCCAGTATGGCGATGACGAATACACGGTTCCAATGTGCGTTCACCGCGATGTAGCCAAACACGGATGCGACCATCATGGTGCTGTAAACAGAACCTGGATTCATCCGAAAAAAATGACGTTTTGCCACTCGTGCACCCAGGTTCGTCGTTGAGTACACCATCCCAGGCACTCCTGTCTGTGACGCAGCGTCAAGGATAACCGCAGCCGTGGTCTCCGAGCTGATAGTCCATGCTGCTGCAAACGTCGTCGAACTGTTCGTGCAGATGGTTGTTGTCTTGCAAACGTGCCCATCTGTTGACTCAGGGATCGAGACGTGGCTGCACGATCCGTTACAGCCATGCAGATAAGATGCCTGTCATCTCGACGGCTAGTGATACGATCTCGACTAACACGAGCAGCAATGTCGTGATACGATAAACCGCAATCGCGATAGGCTGCAATCCGACCATTATCAAAGTCGGAAACGTGATGTTACGCATTTCTCCTCCTTATATGAGGCATCACAACAACGTTTCACCAGGCAACGCCGGTCAACTGCTGTTTGTGTATGAGAAATCGGTTGTAAACTTTCCTCATGTCAGCACGTTGTAGGTCTCGCCACCGTCGTCAACCTTGTGTGAATGCTCTGAAAACCTTATCAGTTGCATATCACAGCATCTTCTTCCTGTCGGTTAAATGTCGCGTCTGTAGCACGTCATCTTCTTGGTGTAGCAATTCTAATGGCCAGTAGTGTAACATGGACAGTGTCGCTTCGTAGAAATTTTTCTCCATGAAGCTGACAACAGAACATCGTGCAGTTATCCTCTGTGGCAACGAGTGCTTTGGTAACAGACTTCAGCCTTTACGTGTCGGTAGTAAGTTCTTCTGAAATAACGTACAACCTTCCGCGACCTGTAAATCACATGAAAGGTGATGTCCTTGGCGGACTGGAGTGTATGGACGGGATCAGATGGTTTGGACATGACAGCTGCATTGAGGACTGAGGAGGTAGAAGGTTGGACAGAAGACCGGCTCTTGGGGAATACATTCGGATGGATGGAAGGTCTGTTGTTGGGTCTGGTTGATAACGATAAAAAAGGGAAAATATTTCAGAAAGTAACATATATGGCAGGTGTAATCGACCGTAAGTGTGTACATTTTTCGATTAGTCCACGGAGGGCCATGTTCAGTCGAAGGATTTTCGAGATCGGGTGAGACAAAGCTCTCAAGTTGATGTTTGTTTATAAGTGTAGTAGGTGGAATAGGTGGAGGAACATAGACAGCTTAATTATTTAAGTTTTCACTTTGCATTACAATGACGGGAGTGGGCTGTCAATTGCTACTGTGACTCTCTTCAGCTTACACGCCTTTGTGAAACTTATTTGACTGTTTTGAAATGTTTTAACGAGGCTAAAATGAAGTATTAGAATATACTACACCAACTGATGAATACGATAATATTCGCGATCTGACTGCCATTGCATTTCAGGTTAATGTGTAGCTGATCCTGGTAGTTTTAAGTAAGTGGATGAGTATGAGGAGTGATGTAATACATTTAGCAGGAGTTCGGAGTTCATTATTTTAATGTTCCATGGATCATTTGCACAATGAATCGTAACTATGTGGATCGAATCATTTTACATTCATACTCGTACTAAATGTTCAAATATGGCTACAATCTGACCATTTCAATTTTGTTAATACACGTGCGAATTAGTAATTCCTAATACTGTTATATATTGCCAGAAATTCTTCTACGGAATAGGGGTAGTTGCCTAGTGGAAATTAACACACTTTGCTTCCAGATTTAACTTTGCTATCTGACAGAAATTCTTTAGCACTGGGTAAGTGGTAAAAAAATTGATGGCTGCGACGAGTATCGCTTTTTGTGCTAAAGAAAACCTCACAGCGGAATAATGAACGTCAGTTGTTCTTCCACATTTGCAATTATAAATATCATCGTTCCTCTTGAATTCATTTACAGAAAACTCAAGAAACAGTGCCAACAGCAGGACGATAGTGGCTGAGCACCACATATTATTCGTACAACATGATTTTAAACAATAAAATTCCTTTCGTAAAGATGACTCACTCCGAAATATTATTCCATATGACATTGTTGAATGAAAATGTGCAAAATATGTTGATTTGCTGATTTATCTCTCCCCAATATTTTCAATGATTCAAAGCGCATATATTGCTGAAATGAGTTGTTTTAGGAGATAAAAAATATATTCTGTCCCATATAAATTCTCACTAATATGGACACATATTTTTTGGCGTCTATTTACTTACTGTTTTTTCACCGAGTGTTACGTTCATGAAATAATTTCTGTCGTACACTCATTCTATTGCTCGCAGCAACACTTCTAATTCAATAGTTGACCTGTTGGAGGTTGCGCGTTCAGTTGTTGAAACGGCTGGAATTGAGTTATGTGGAGAAACTTTTTGGGTAAATCATAGAAATGTAATGGATCATTACTACGGTAATTCGATACTTTACCTCCCAAAAGTGTCAGTTGAAAACTATTGAGATTAAAGCACTTGACACCAAGTAATACTGGTACTTTTCCTGTGTCTCTAGAGTGCTGATTACCCGCACCTTTTGAATCTACCGCTCGTCCGATCGTCTGAAGAAAGTTCGTGGTGGTAGGTGGTAAGTTCCTATGGGACCAAACTGCTGAGATCATCAAAGTTCGTACCATGCTAAAAAAAAATGTAACTCCTCTCGAACACGTGACGAAGGTCCAACTACACCGACCGACCGCCGTGTCATCCTCAGCCCGAAGGCTTCACTGGATGATGGTGATGTTTGGTTTTTTGGGGCGCTCAACTGCGCGGTCATCAGCGCCCATACAAAGTTCCAATTTTTACACACTATAGTCTGTACACAAATCTAGCCACTGACACGAATGATGATGATGATGATGATGATGATGATGATGACACAAACACCCTTTCCCCAGGTAGAGAAAAGCCTCAACACGGCAGCAACGCTAGCCACTAGCCACAATGCGAGATGCCTTTAATAGGTTCCACGACGAAACATTGTCTCGAAATTTGGTAGAAAATCCAAAGAAATTCTGGTCGTATATAAAGTACACAAGAGGCAAGACGCAGTCAATACCTTCGCTGCGCAGTGCCGATGGTACTGCTACCGACGACTGTGCCGCTAAAGCGGAGTTATTGAACGCAGTTTTCCGAAATTCCTTCACCAGGGAAGATGAATGGAATATTCCAGAATTTGAAACACGAACAGCTGCTAGCATGAGTTTCTTAGAAGTAGATACCTTAGGGGTTGCGAAGCAACTCATATCACTTGATACGGGCAAGTCTTCAGGTCCAGATTGTATACCGATTAGGTTCCTTTCAGATTACGCTGATACAATAGCTCCCTACTTAGCACTCATGTACAACCGCTCGCTCACCGATAGATCTGTACCTACAGATTGGAAAATTGCGCAGGTCGCACCAGTGTTTAAGAAGGGTAGTAGGAGTAATCTATCTAACTACAGACCTATATCATTGACGTCAGTTTGCAGTAGGGTTTTGGAGCATATAATGTATTCAAACATTATGAATCACCTCGAAGGGAGCGATCTATTGATACGTAATCAGCATGGTTTCAGAAAACATCGTTCTTGTGCAACGCAGCTAGCTCTTTATTCACACGAAGTAATGGCCGCTATCGACAGGGGATCTCAAGTTAATTCCGTATTTCTAGATTTCCGGAAAGCTTTTGACACCGTTCCTCACAAGCGACTTCTAATCAAGCTGCGGGCCTATGGGATATCGTCTCAGTTGTGCAACTGGATTCGTGATTTCCTGTCAGGAATGTCGCAGTTCGTAGTAATAGACGGCAAATCATTGAGTAAAACTGAAGTGATATCAGGTGTTCCCCAGGGAAGCATCCTGGAACCTCTGCTGTTCCTGATCTATATAAATGACCTGGGTGACAATCTGAGCAGTTCTCTTAGGTTGTTCGCAGATGATGCTGTAATTTACCGTCTAGTAAGGTCATCCGAAGACCAGTATCAGTTGCAAAGCGATTTAGAAAAGATTGCTGTATGGTGTGGCAGGTGGCAGTTGACGTTAAATAACGAAAAGTGTGAGGTGATCCACGTGAGTTCCAAAAGAAATCCGCTGGAATTCGATTACTCAATAAATAGTACAATTCTCAAGGCTGTCTATTCAACTAAGTACCTGGGTGTTAAAATTACGAACAACTTCAGTTGGAAAGACCACATAGATAATATTGTGGGGAAGGCGAGCCAAAGGTTGCGTTTCATTGGCAGGACACTTAGAAGATGCAACAAGTCCACTAAAGAGACAGCTTACACTACACTCGTTCGTCCTCTGTTAGAATATTGCTGCGCGGTGTGGGTTCCTTACCAGGTGGGATTGACGGAGGACATCGAAAGGGTGCAAAAAAGGGCAGCTCGTTTTGTATTATCACGTAGTAGGGGAGAGAGTGTGGCAGATATGATACGCGAATTGGGATGGAAGTCATTACAGCAAAGACGTTTTTCGTCGCGGCGAGATCTATTTACGAAATTTCAGTCACCAACTTTCTCTTCCGAATGCGAAAATATTTTGTTGAGCCCAACCTACATAGGTAGGAATGATCATCAAAATAAAATAAGAGAAATCAGAGCTCGAACAGAAAGGTTTAGGTGTTCGTTTTTCCCGCGCGCTGTTCGGGAGTGGAATGGTAGAGAGATAGTATGATTGTGGTTCGACGAACCGTCTGCCAAGCACTTAAATGTGAATTGCAGAGTAGTCATGCAGACGACGAGCTGCGGACAAGGGTCACTGGATGTGATGTGTAGCGTGTAGCGAAGAGCAAGTGAGTCGAGTCGGTCTCGACAGTAGCGTGCACGGACATTGGAGCTGTGGCTCGTGCGGAGAGAGCTGTTTTAAAAGCCACTAGCCGATACTGTTGGACGATGGAGCTTCAAGCTGTCTGTCGCTGTGATGAGCTCAAGAACGGACAGTAAGGATTGTGGCGGTTGTTTGAGAAATGAGGGATACATTGTGTGTTCAGCAGTAGTGAAGGTATTCTACTATGTCTCCACTCTGCTTTATCGTTGTGTTAGTTGTGATGGAACTGTTCTCCGAGTAACAGATGTTGACCGAAGCTATACTGAAGGACAAAAGAAAGTGGTACGGGCATGTGTATTCAGATATAGAGATATGTAAACAGAGAGAATACGGCCCTGCCGTCGGCAACGCCTATATTAGACAATAAGTGTCTGGCGCTGTTATTAGCTCAGTTACTGCTGCCACAATGGCAAGTTATCAAGATTTAAGTGAGTTTGAACCTGGTGTTATCGTCGGTGCACGAGCGATGAGACACAGCATCTCTGAGGTCGCTATGAAGTGGGGAGTTTGCGGTATGACCATTTGATGAGTGTGCCGTGAATATCAGGAATCCAGCAAAACATCAAATCTACGATCGATGTGGGACTCATGAATCCATGGATCCTGCATGTCAGCAGGGGTCTTTTCAAGCTGGTGGAGGCTCTGTAATGGTGTGGGGCGTGTGCAGTTGGAGTGATATGAGACCTCTGCTACGTCTAGATATGACTGACAGATAACATGTACGTAAGCATCCTGTCTGGTCACCTGCATCCTTTCATGTCCACTGTGCATTCCAACACAATTGTTACAGATTGGCTCCAGGAACACTCTTCTAAGTTTAAAGACTTCCGCTGGCCACCAAACTCCCCAGACATGAACATTATTGAGCATACCTGGGATGTCTTGCAACATGCTGTTCAGAAGAGATCTCCAGCCCCTCGTACTCTTACGGATTTATTGACAGCCCTGCATGATTCACGGTGTCACTTCTCTGCAGCACTACTTCAGACATTAGTTGAGTTCATGCCACGTCGTCTTGCGGCACTCCTGCGTGCTCGTGGGGGTCCTACACGATATTAAGCGGGTGTAGCAGTTTCTTTGACTCTTCAGTGTATATTCATACTCTGGGTTGTGATGTGTCTTATCGTGACGGTGTGTCTGGCGACCTGTAATTTGCAGTTTACTTCATCAACTCCTCTGGAATAAACAGTGAACCCTAGGCATCATTTCTGTACCATGCATCATCAAAGTGAACTGCTAGTACGTCATTTGAGTTCAGCTGATGTGTGCCTCCCTTGAACGAATTGTAACATGAATACTTATTGGGTGGCATTGATAGGCTGTGACTGAGTGGGTTATCTGGAAAACCAAGTGTAACGCCACATCCTACGATTTAGCGAAAATGTTGTAAGAAGTGGCAAGTTAGCCACAATAAAAAATGCATTACTCACCAGGACTGGAAGCTGCACGTGTGGTGACATGTAGGAAATGTACAGACAGACGCGTAAGCCAGTTGCGTAGCAAAGGCAGCCGACTGGAGTAGGAAACAGCAACAACCGCTGCAGTGGGCGAGGGGATGTTATGAACCCTATGACTAGCCGCGACTTTTAGGGAAACAAATGTGCTTAAGAGAAGTATAAATGGTGCTGTATATTGAGGCAGGACAGAACTGTCATAGACTCATCATCTAGTTGTCTTACCCCTATCGCCACCGAGTTCTGCAGCAGCACCAGAATGCTGCGACATTCTGGAGCATTTCGAGCAGCAGCTATTGGTTCGAGTCCGGGCTGTGCCTGCTGCCTTGCCGGCCGGGGTGGCGGAGCGGTTCTAGGCGCTACAGTCTGGAACCGCGCGACCGCTATGGTCGCAGGTTCGAATCCTGCCTCGGGCATGGAAGTGTGTGATGTCCTTAGGTTAGTTAGGTTTAAGTAATTCTAAGTTCTAGGGGACTGATGACCTCAGACGTTAAGTCCCATAGTGCTCAGAGCCATTTGAACCATTTGAACCTGCTGCCTTCAGCACTAGGTTCTTGGCGGGTCTCAGCGCTTCAGCGCTTCCAGCCTGCCGCCGTGGTCTGATGCCGCCAGCACTCCCGAGCGGGGACTCGGTGCCATAGCGCTAGTTACCATCCGATTCTTACACAGGGACATTGGCTCGAATCCCGAGCAGAGCAGTCTCCTCCTTCCGAGCTCAGTGCATGTTGGCTAGAGGGGCTGTCTAGAGTGGCTGCCGCCTTCGCCGAGAGAAGTAGTACACTGTTGCTGTCACGGCCTTGATCCAGTAGGCTGCAGCTGATCGCGGAGCTTCCCTCAGCTTTGCCAGGCGCTGACATAGCATTCCGGGCGAGAAAGGATCAGCGAGGAGATGCGTGTTTGCTTCACTGATCCATAAAAGAATATATACCAAAGCTAATAAAGACGTTGTTTGTTGTCAGAAGTTAGGACAGGGACTTCGACCCCATCAGTCACTGCCCACTGCACACTTCAAAACGAATGCCCCCAGGATACTTTTAGCAGAGCTACTGTACGTTTGATTTTGTATATAATGAACTTAAGTGAATTTACTTGATAAATCATTAATGTATAAGTCATAACAGCTGCGTACTTTGCGTGTTGCACCGTGTGAGGGTTAATATGATTATTGTGTAATACTAACACGACTAATTTTGCAGATTTCGTCTGATGTTAATCAGCCTTATCTTACTAAGAGATGGCCTAAGTTGGGCTACAACCTGGGCAATGCAATTATTTAATGTCGGGTCCACGTTTGAGAAGGAGAGTCATATCGTGATCCATCCTTATTCCGATAGATTTTGGAAGTTGAAGATTTAGTGAATCTACCTTTAATAACAAATTAGATTTTTCTTAAAAAGAGACAAAAATAATAATTTCTATAAAATTAATTTTGTTGTCATTTGCATAAAATAAATTTCGATTTTAGCAAAGTCGTAATGTAGTGTGAGTGTGAAAGGTACAGATTGAGGTATTGTGATGTTCTTGGAAAATAAATGTGTAATTTGAGTGCAATCTGTTTGTGAATTGACCCAACCCATCACACAATTACTCCTAGATCCCTTGGTATATTGTTTGGAAGGTGGCTTAGTGTTGTGCTGGTGGTATCACTAACCAGGGGACGTGCCTACAGTAGAACTGTGTGGCGAGAGAGAGAGAGAGAGAGAGAGATAAAGGAGAGAGAGAGTGAGAGAGAGAGAGAGAGTAGGCTGGAGCTACTATGACACGGCTTTACTGACCGTGCTGTGGGAGGGAAGTTAGTGGTGTGAAAGGGAGACCCGGCCTCTGGTCGCCGCGACCGCAGCATTCATCACGTGCCGGGGACAAAGCGCGCTCCTTTAAAACGAATCCGGGCAATAACCGTGTCCGCAGGTTTTCACCCTTTTGTGGCGGCGCGAGCATTCGTCATGCGACGCCTAACAATGCAGGTAGCGGGCGGGTGGCCTGCCGCCTCAGAAAGTTCCCACTGTTTACAACCACCCAGCCGCAACCGGCTGCTCCTCTTCTTTGTTACGCCGGAAGGTGGAAAACACCCACACTTGAATTGCCTCCTAAAGAGCCTTGTGCAGTGTCGCAGTTTCATTAAAATTTTCGCTTTCTGCAATTTGAAATTTTGGAATTGCCTAAGCGTGTGGCGCAAGTGATGGATGGAAAGGGGGAGCCGTAAACAGAGCGATTAGGCGAAATGTTATCATTTTGTTAAGGGGACACCGTGACGTGTAGTAGTTCCGTCTGACAGAAGAGAGGGAACTATTCGCATGCTCACAGACGGGATACAGAGTCACGGACTACGACTGATGGATGAAACAAGAAAATCATGAACGATTAGTACCTACACTTACTATTATCTCACCAACTTCTTTACCTTTTTTACCTTTTCTGATAACCTCTTCCCATGTTTTCTTAAGCCTTTGCTTGTAATTACGTGCATTTCAAAATCTCTCCTTCCCCTGTATCAAAAATCAAATGGCTCTGAGCACTATGGGACTTACCAGCTACGGTCATCAGTTCCCTAGTGTAGTGTAACGACGTAAGTTTTGTATAAATGATTTTCTTTTGACATATAACCATGTGCAGACTTCGTCACGAACGTCAGTTACCAAACACTCAAAAGTGATTTAAACTCTTTTTGAAGTTGTCTCTGAATGGTTCTTGAACGAAACTGTAATTAAAACATCATCATTTGAGTCGTATGCGCAGAATTACGTCACTCAGTCCAATTGGTTTGCACAAACTTTTTTTCAATTTAGATGTCGTTTGTTTCTTCTCAAAAATTATATTAATGCACGTTATCTGCTTTAATAAATATTAAAACCACATTGAATAAACTTTCAAGACTCAAACTCGGGCTGAACGTTGTCAAAAATTAATAATCTTCTCAAATAAATCAGTAATACTTTTTCCTTAACATAATTCTTCATAAATAAATTCTCGAAACACGTATTTAAACTTTTGTAGTATACACTAGTTTATTATCTTCATATATACTATATATAGACGTGAACATGAGCCTTGACAAGATAGGACTGAACATTTACAACATGATTGAACTTTCTATGACGTCATTGTTGTAGAAACATTACAAATTCTTATTTTTTCAGTTTTTAGAAGCACGACGCAACAACTCGGTTTCAGGATCTTCTGTTGCTCTTTGGCTGCCTACCCGCGACTTATAGTGGCCAGCAATTTTCTCTCTGGTCCCGGCAGTGAAGATGCTGTCTCCGTTGGTTGCGCCGCCCTCTCCGTACATGAAACATAAAAATAAATACAAAACTTTAGATAATTCACAAACATTACAAATATTACAAAATACATAAACAAAACACTAAATTAAACTTATATTCACCTGCAAACTGGGCTGACACTAGTGGATGGGTGACGCTTCAGTTTCGCGTCCCTCTACACTAGAACTTAGAACTACTTAAACCTAACTAACCAAAGGACATCACACAACACCCAGTCATCACGAGACAGAGAAAATCCCTGACCCTCCCCTTTATCTTTCTTCCTCTAGATCTCTTCCTTATCATCATCTTTTTTCCTCGTTCCTGGATGGTTATGCTGTGTAATAGGGTGTTGGGTACAGATATCTACTTATGAAAGTAGGAAACAATTTCATTAAATTCCTGGGTGAGTTTTATTTTATGGCCCTTACGCTATGTTTCAAGGCTTATTCCTAATCCTAATGTTACGTCTCCTGATGCTCCAGACATCACCGTCATAAAATTAATTTCACCCAAGGGCGTAAACACGGGACGTGAAACCCCGCGTTGTATGCTCTGTGTTATTAATGTACTATTGATTGTAAGAGAAATAATCACGGGATGCTAATAGGGTGATGACGTGAATACTCAGCCTTTCTCATCCAACTGTCAACCTCACCTGCCAGTGGTACAACGTGCCAAGCGGACGAGACCCTGAAGACCAAGCATTGGAAGTACAATGGTAACATCGAGTATAGAGGAAATGCTGTACCATACTCACTCACGTGTGTTACGAGCTGTGGCTGGTAAAGCTCAGAGATGGCAGTACCCCATTCAGGGACGTACTTGCAGTTCTCATCCTGGCCTCAGAAACAGGACGGTTTATCTGGATACGACATGGGGAAGAAACAGATTAATAGAGCTGGGAAAGTAACCACCCGGAATGTTAGCGGAATTGCTCCTAAGGAAGTCGAATCAGTTAAACATTCGAAAGGAAAGGAAATAGATTTTGCAGTCTGGAACTATATAAGTAAAGGTGTTGCCATCTACATTGATAGAAAATGAGAAGATTAAATACTGGACAATGAATACGTAAATGAACTCACAGTACTAGAAGAAATTAAAGGTCCAAGAGGAATGCTAAGAACAATAGCAACTTAAGCCCCAGAAGAAGGAAATACTGAAGCGTTCAAGGCTTTTTACAAACAGTTACAAGACATCTTAAACAGATACAAAAAAAAAAAATCAGATTTCACTTATGGTAGATGTCAATGTTAGAATTGGAAATATACCAGTTCCAAAAGTAGCAGGTATATTTGGAGAAAACGTATGTAATGAAACCGGAAAAATTCTCAGAGATTTTGCTACCTTAATTCATCTAAAAATTACCGATAGTTTCTTTAAGAAAAAAAAAAAACATACACAAATTTACCCAGTCAATGTGAGGACTTAGATGTATTATAGCTTATATAATGATTAATGAGGGATTTCCTGGACAGGTTAGAGATGCCAGTTTATCGAGGAGTGGATATTGTATCATACCATTTATTATTGGTGGCGATAACTAACATCTACGCCAAATGGAGAAAATCGAAGAAAACAATTAAAGATGAAAAGGAAGAACAAGTTCTTAAAGTTTACTTTTTAGAATACAGCAGCATAATAAATCTCTATCAAAAACGGATGACAAAAACATTAGCAATTTTAGAAACGGTAGAAAACTTGGGAGAAGATAGAAAAATTTACAAGAGCCATATCGAACATAGCTATGAGGTTCAGGGCAAGAGAAGGAAATACAGGAAACGTAGAGGATTACGGATTTAGGCGTCAGAGATAGAAAAAGCAAGTAAAAAAATTAAGCTTTCGAGACCTATCAAACAATACTGCTAACGAAAAGTGCAATGAATACACTGAGAAGAGAAATAACGTGAAAAGCATAACTCAGAAAGCGCACGCAGTACAATGGGACCGCTTTGTTAGCAATACAGAGCATGATTTACATGTCAGACAAGACATCGCTTATAAACTGATGAAATCACCCAACAGGCAAGAAAATGATCGTAGACATGCTAATAATATACCAGAGAACTTTTTATAAGAAATTGTGGATGATAAACGTTGATTCAAACATTACCAGTAGTAAATTACACAAAAGACCTGGGCATTACTGATGTGAGAGAGCTGACGGAAACTCTAAAAACTACACAAAAATTGGAAAGCCTCTGATTTAGATGATATTAATATGAAACTATGGAGATATGGTGTGTTACTCCAGCGTCTAAGACTTCTTCAAATATTTAATTAATGATAGGGACATAATAAGGTAATGAACGACTGACTGAGAGCCAAAGTAAGACACCTATCTTTAAAAAGGGCGATGAAAATAAGTACAGTCACTACAAAATTATATGCAAAATCCTGAATACAAGAGTAAAAAATAATATGGAAAAATTGATATCTGAAGAACAATCAAGTTTTAGACAAGATTTTGAGGAAGCTTTAGATAACGCGAATAGAGAAATGCTATCGCCTTGTGACATGGCGTGGTGCCTTGTTGAAAAATGCCACTGCCGTCGGGAAACATGAAGGTCTGTATGTGATCTGCAACCAGTATACGATACTTCTTGGCCGTCACGGTGCCTTGCACGAGCTCCACTAGACCCATGTATGGCCATGAGAACGTTTCTCAGAGAATAAGGGAGCTGCCGCTAGCTTGTCTCCGTACAGGTGTCAAGCAGCTGTTCCCTTGGAAGACGACGAATGCGCGCCCTCCTATCGGCGTTATGAATGAGATATCGGGGTTAAATCGGACTGTGCAACGCGCTCTGCCACAGCGCCAACGTCTAGTGCCGACAGTCACGTGTCCGTTTCAGCCGTAGTTACTGACGTTATGGTGTTAACTTTGGCACATGCATGGGTCATCGGCTGTGGAGGCCCAGCGTTAGGAGGTGTTCGGTGCACGTTCTTTGTTCGGTCACACATCCTTCTCAATACTTAATGGCCACCAGACGGTGAATCGTGAAATTGCTTCAGAATCTTTGTCTTTTCTTCTGGACTCACGCTATCAGCTAGCTTTCGCACAGTTGTGGTTTCTGTTCGATATTTCTGTCACTATCGTCCACATTGCATGGGGGACTCATTTCGTTTATCTCTCCAATTCCAGCTGGTTCACTATCGCAGACAATCCTAACCTCGGAAGTCTCCTCCAAATTTCCACACTGCTGAGCCGTTTCAGCTGATCGGAAATGTCTCACAGTTCTCTCCTTTGTGTCAGTTCTACCTTTTTCTGATTCATTCTTAGTTGTCCTAAGGTTATGTATTCTAGAGAGGAGTCAGTGACCTGATTTCTCTTATCGCTTTGGTATAGGATAATTTATGGTAACATATACTCCGTCATTAATCTTAATTTAGTAATCTTTATGGTGGATCTGAAATACTACTTACCAACATCAGAAGTTTGTGATCCTTGCACACCGTGAATTTTTGGCTGAACAGATATGACTCGAAATGTCAGACAGCCCAGCATATTGTACTGTATAATTCCTCTGCCTAGATGCGCACATGACAGGTAAGTTGCTGCCAATTTTCACTTGACGTAGCATTGCTGGAATCGAGGTATGGTTCGCATCTATGATTTCAATAAACTCTTGGCTAAAATCTGGATATTGTAATATTTTTCCCTTAGTTGCTGCAATGCATCTTCCTATTCTATTCCCTAGTTGTATGCCACTCCTTTCGACTCCATTCTTCAGCATGTCCTATAGGAATTTGGAAATTTTACTTTAATTAATTATAAAAATATTATGGCATCTGCTTAGGCCCAAAAACACTTTTAGCTATAGTGGCCTTTGGCTGGGGATACCAACGCCTTGGTCTTTTTTGGATCAGGCTTTAACCCTCTGATACAAGCATACGACCAAAAATGTAACACACTTACGTAAAAGTAACATTTATCTATTTGCAGTTTGAAGTTGTAACAGCCAGGTCTCACAAAAACTTCTCATCGGCTATTACGCTCTTTCTAGTGAAGATCCAAATATTATCACATTGTCTAAATTGATGCCTTTTCTCCCTGCAACCCCATTACAATAGAACTAATTAATTATTGAAATATACTTGGGGCTGTTTTCCAAACCATTGGAATTTACTTATACTCATAGTGCCTTACGATGTACTAAACGTGGTTTCCTCTTGGTCTTTCTCATCCAGTAACATTTCATAATAATCTCTTGCTAGATCCAGTTTTAAAAAACACTTAACTTTACCTATCTGAACCAAAATTTTATCTACTCTATGGAGAGGATACACATTGTTAACATATATCTCATCGAGGCGCCTATAACCTGCTACAATCCGCCATTTTTGTTTCCCATTCACGTTCAGTTTCTTTCGAATCATAAGTAAGGGAGGTTTCCACGCACAATTACTTGGAACTATGATATTACCCGTAACGTCTTATCAATCTTTTTGCGCCTGTTGTATCCTATATAGTCCTTAACATGTCACATGACCTTATGCTTCATATATTAACTTAATTTCATGTGTGTGAGTCAAATGGTCTCCCGGCAAATGGAAGATGTCGTTGTGTGGCATATATATTTCCATTATTGCGTTTCTTTCTTCGCTATTCAGGTGTTCAACTCCGAGATTTTCTTTTAACTTCCTGGCCCATGATGTTATCCCTTACTTTACCCTCCTCACTTACCTTGCTTTACACTCAACGGCGGTTGGCATTTCGTCTGCCACCAGTACTGGACATTCCATCGATATGCTTTGCTACTGTTGTATTGTACCTATGGACCTCTGGTCTTATTTTTTTGCTTAGGAACGATCACTCCAACACATTTTTTACATCTGCATGTCCTCTAAAAATTCCTTTCTCTCTGGAACCCATTACCAGTCTTCGCTCTTTTCTTTCTCCTCTCCCGTGGTTTTTCTTACCCACTGACATTTCCGTGAAACAGGTTTTCCTACTGCCATCGAAACGGCTATTACCATGTTCGATGTAACATCTCCCGGTCTCGCGGCTCCAGAGGCAGCAGAGGATTAAATAGATAGAAAGTGAAGGCCTGGTAGAAATCCATGGATAACACAGGAGGTATTAAATTTAACTGATGAAAAGAGAAAACATAAAAGGGCAGCAAATGAAGCAAGCGAAAGAGAATACAAACGTATAAAAAATGAGGCTGGAAGGAAGTGCAAAGTGACTAAGCAGGAATAGCTAGAGGAAAAATATAAGGATTTTGAAGCATATTTCACTAGGAGAAAAATGAACACGGTCTACAGTAAAATTAAAGAGTCCTTTGGAGAAAAGAGAAGCAGCTGTATTAATATCAAGATCTCAGATGGAAAACAGTCCTAAACAGAGAAGGGAATGCTCATAGGCCGAAGGGTTTATACTAAGGAGATGAACAGAAATGGGAGGAGACAGATGAACATGAGATGTAAGGTATGATACTGTGAGAAGAATTTGACGGAACACTAAGTCGAAACAACGCCCCAGGAGCAGACGACATACCCCTCAGAACTACTGATAGTCTTGGGGGAGCCAACCATGACAAAACTCTTCACTCCAGTGTGCAAGATGTATGAGACAGGCGAAATACCCGCAGACCGCAAGAATAATGTAATAATTCCAATTCCAAAGAATGCAGCTGCTGACTGGTGTGAAAATTAACGATGCTAACACCAGTTTTTTACAGAAGAATGGAAAATGTGGTAGAAGCCGACCTGGGGGAAGACCAGTTTGGTTTCCGAAGAAATTTAGGAACACACGATGCAACACCAACCCTACGACTTATGCTAGAAGCTAGTTTAAGGAAAGACAAGCCTACGTTTATTGAAATTGTAGACTTAGAGAAAGCTATTGACAATGTTGACTGGAATATTCTCTCTGAAATTCTGAATTTAGTTTTTCCACAGCTCCTACCGCATTATTACTAACGTATTTTTGATACATTTCTCTCTATGGGAGCTATTGGTCCTGAGCCGTTTGCAACTCGATTCACTTCCCACGAATCAATATTCTTTTTGTGCCATAAATTTTTATCACATTCTGTCTATCCTAACAGGCTCTCAAATGGCAGAGCCCCCTCTTCCCGAAAAGCATGAACTGTGTGCTTGACTAACAGGTCCCTCGCGAACTGCAACTCAGTCTCTTTGTAACAATGTTGCCGATTGTCTATAATAGCCGGAATTAATAGACAGATATAATTTTGTCCTTCAGTGTAACAAAGCATTTATCAAAATTAATAAAGTAACATAAAACATTAACTTTTAGATGAAACTCACACAAACTGAAAACCACCGAGGCCTATTAACCCTTTTCGGAATCGTCCGGATAAATTATGTTTAAGTCCAGGTCTCATTTAATAATGCAACTACATTAGTGCGACCATCCAGATCGTTAAAACTCGTACATGGTCCTGATTCACGCCGTTAACATCGTTAATTTGTGGCGCACATTTCTATCGTATTTGCCTGTGATTATTATATTAATACAATAATAAAAAAATAAAAAAATAAAAAACGGCTGAAAGCAAGGGGAAACTACAGCCGTAATTTTTCCCGAAGGCATGCAGCTTTACTGTATGGTTAAATGATGATGGCGTCCTCTCGGGTAAAATATTCCGGAGGTAAAATAGTCCCCCATTCGGATCTCCGGGCGGGGACTACTCAAAGAGGACGTTGTTATGAGGAGAAAGAAAACTGGCTTTCTACGGATAGGAGCGTGGAATGTCAGATCCCTTAATCGGGCAGGTAGGTTAGAAAATTTAAAAAGGGAAATGGATAGGTTAAAGTTAGCTGTAGTGGGAATTAGTGAAGTTCGGTGGCAGGAGGAATAAGACTTTTGGTCAGGTGTATACAGGGTTATAAATACAAAATCAAATAGGGGTAATGCAGGAGTAGGTTTAATAATGAATAAAAAAATAGGCGTGCGGGTAAGCTACTACGAACAGCATAGTGAACGCATTATTGTGGCAAGATAGACACGAAGCCCACGCCTACTACAGTAGTACAAGTTTACATGTCAATTCGGATTCGGTCGCGGTCCATCACCTCCCCGAGTAACGGAAGCAGTGTGCTAATGGGCACGGCTATCCACATTCAATAATAAATATTTCCTTTCGTGGTATAAAAATCGCTTAGTATGGGAGAAGGGCACCGAATGGTTTTCGATCACTAGCTATGTTTTGTCGGCTGTGTACATGCAAAAAATTACGTTTGCACTACACGTGTTTAGTACATAGGTAAATTACCGATGGAAAAACCAGGTGGTTTATTAATAAAGTTTTCATATTGGTCTTCAATAGGGTATTTGAATGCTTCCTGGAAATCGTCTTAAATGGTGAATTACGCCATTTTATGTTCATAACACGCTTTTTTGCTTCTTGAGTTTCAGTATTCTTTTATAAAAACGGAAATGAATTTCAAACAATTTGAAAGCCCGTTTTGGAGTTAACGTTTCGGAAAATGGATTCCAGACCACTCTGTACAAATATATGCTTAAAAACTTCTGAAAAGTTGGTTCTGAGTGTTTCAGAGAATGAGAAGATGCTTAAAAATTGGTTGCACTGTGCCGACAAAATGCTACCATGTCGATGCTCAAGTTCCCTTACTTAATTAAAAATGTTTGGAGATGCGCTTTCTCTCTGTTACACGGAAGGATGGCGTCAGTCGGTGAAATTAAACTCTTAGTAAAAGTTGTGGTTGTAGCCACCTCGTTGCACAGCACTGATAGATCAGTTTGTAGAGCGGCGGGCTGGATGGTAACCATGGGTTGCTGGTTCGAATCTATCCTGCAACAATATTTTAACTTATGTATAAAACAAATCGACAGTCCTTTCATATGAAAACCAAATCATAATTACAAAACTTCACCATGACGATTACAAACTATTGAGTTTTCCTTGGCCCTTACATGCATTTACATTTGTGTGAACTGTTCGCACACGTCGCGTTCAAAAAGATATCTTCTAGTTAATGTGACCACACACTTTTTCTTTTATTAGAAAAAAAATATCTTCGTACCGTCAAGCTAAGATTCTTATTGTTTAAGCTTTTGAAGTTTCATCGCCTTGCATAAAATGAAGTTAAGTCTGCTTCTGATATGACGTTAGTTTACACTCACAAACAGCACGGCCCTTACGTCTGTGTTACGTGCCTGTCGTACATGCTTTATATCTCTCCGCATACAAAAGCTTAGCGTCCTACACCTCATTGTGCTGTGGGAGCATGGTGATACCTTCACCACTACCAAAGCTTTCCGAAAAAGGTAATTGTTTCTAAGCAAAGTAGATGCATTTCTCCTCAGTTGTCCATTTCTCAGACTAGAATTAATGTGAAGCTATATATATAATACATCCCACCACCGAAACAACTGCTGCAATGAGTTCTTGCTAACACTATTTCCGTATTTCGTGTAGAAAATGTATGATCCCTCCAGAATTCAGTATTCCTCTTATCCGTAGTCATATACGCTATCCACTCCGCCACAGAGAGCATGCTGCGTGTGATACCTCTGTTGCGTATCTTGTATACTGAAAATCAGCACTAAGATGTCCCACAAGAATAATTTTATTGTGTTTTGGGTCGTATTTCACGACTGATAGTCGACAATCTAGATATAAAATACGGATCCATTTGGAAAAGTTCCTCAATTACTTAGCTTTGAGTGGGTTTAGTGATGTTGCATGGAGCAGGGAAAGAATGTTCGTCCTCGCACAAGTCGCCACTCTAAATGATTGGAGCATAACCGTATCAAATTTCGTACGGTTTCCACTATCAGCGTTCACGAAATTTGTTTCTATTGTTACTTAAAAGTTGTAAATGTGTTTTCCATCACTAAATAGCTTAACTATTTACAGAAATAGTACGCAAAAGCCTAGTAACTTTGGCTAACACTACTGTATATAGCTTTGTCTGACTCCTACTCTGTGACATTACCAGAGCTTCGGCCAATAGAGCGTTTTCCATTACATCACCAAATCGATTTTTAAGCTTTGATTACATAAAAATAAGAGATATTTTGTCAGAATATTGACCGTAAATGCTATTTGAATAACAACAGTCCAAAACACATTTTTAACATTGGAAAGTAGCCTATTATATCATTTGTAGTTTAGATGGACTTCAGTTGCTTTGTTTAAATTTCTCACATACTTTTCATCTGTCTTAGCTCTGCCTGACTGCATTATTTTTCGGGCAACTAGAAACCATGTGAAAATTTCATTTCCTTCTCATTTTCTCTATTCTTTAGTCTTTACACTATGTCTCTTTTTTCCTTTCTTTACACCACTTTGCGCGTATTCTCTTACTGGCTATGCTAGGCATAGTTCCAAATTTATCACTTCCCGTTTGCAATATCACTTTCTGCTGCTTCTTCCGTTTTTATTTTGTGTAGTTCTAAATCGTTTTTAACTTCTTGGTCCCAGTTTTTAAATTTTTCTTGCAGAGATAATTGAAGATCTGTTTTCTCAACCTATTGCCATTCCCTCCGTCTAAATGTTCTAAACACAGTCTTCTTTCCTCATTGTTTCTGTTATTTTTTCTGTATGTTGATACATGTAACCACTGCTTCTTAACTTCCAGGCCTCACTGTGTCTTATTCGAGCTTAAATTTTCCTCATTACTCTTGCCTCTAATATTTCTGGTTTGCCGAATTTATAATGCAGTGCTAGGCATTATCTGTCACAGTGGCATTCTGGTTTCAATGCTGTGTTGAAATGTATTATTTTAGCATTTCTTGACATTATAGAGCGTATAATAATTATGTATAATTATTATGTGATATATATCGTTGTGTATAGTAATTATGTTTTATGTATGGTTCTTCTAAGGAGAGATCCGACAGAAAAGTACATAAAGACTTATTATAGGTCGAACAAGATAGCCGGCACGTGTGTCGACATCGGTCACGTTTCTGCCCAACATGAGAAGCATAGATCAACTACCAAAGAGTCAGTCGCCGCCCTAGAAACTTCGCGAAATTGGCAAAAACACTGAATAAATACATCCGACAAAGGCCACGGGAGGGTCCTTCCAGGAGAGGAAGAAGAGACAAGAAACGTCGCCTGACCGGACGAACTGATAGTCAGCAGATGTCATACTTCGCTACAACGACTTAGCGGCTACGCTGCTCGACAGAAAAAAGATGTCGGTACCGCGCCAAATAAGATCAACACAGAAGAGCCATCCCAGATGTTACCAGAAAAAGTTTTCGTCGTACTTACATTGGTGGCTGGTGAGTACGAAGGGACTGCGGCCTCACCAAATGGCTCACCTGTGTACCTAGAGGTTGCTGAACTCCGCCAGAAGACGCCGAACCTGACGGGAGCTGGTTCGATTCCGGGACGAAGCACTCAGCGCCACGCTGTAGCCGCTTGTTAATAACGCAACGAGAGAATTCACAAAGAGAAGGACCTCACCACCGTCGCACTGGGTCATGGAAGAATACGCCGACTGGCGCTCCGCTGCAACACGAACCCTAGCCTTATTAATGGTCACTGGAATCTCCACGCTACGACTCCTCCGCTACGCTGCCGCTAGGAGTTGAGCGAGTTGAACCACTTTGTATTACTCTGTTAGTTTAAAGGGTTTTATGTCTCAATTAATGACTGTTAGTTGAACCACAAATGTGTCTCTCACACCTCACCCACTAACCCAAGTAAAGAACCCACTCCACCGTTCACAAGGTCGCTTTCCCTCCGCCATCCCTTACAAAATAGTGACCTTCGCTCTCCTCGGTCACTGACAATCGGTATCTATTCTCACTAAACCCTGAACCACTACAATATGTAGTTGTTATTGAAAATAATTTTTGTTATTTTTATGCTCCTTCCGTTTAGTGTATGCTTTCATGTACAGCAGATTTAATATTCATTCTTGTGTTACAGTTGTATAACTTTTAATATAATTAAGTTTCATATTTGGACAGGATCATCACAGTTTAGATCTATTAAGCACACGCTAATACAAATTAATTAGAGCAGGAGGACTGCAAAAGCAGATTAAAGATCCATTCACCTCAGTCAGTCTGTAAAAAAGTGATCTTTACAATTTTGTTTTGGAAAAAACTAATGAAGTAATCAACGTAAGTCTTTTTTGCACATTATTTCATTATTCTTGGTCAACATTCTCTAATTTTTTTAAGCAAAATCAGTCATTACTAAGCCCCCATTCGAGGAGGTAAAGATACTCTGGTCAAAATGAGGTTTGTACATGACGGAAGTCAAGCAGTCTGCAAATCTTAAATCAAAAAACAATTTTCTTGAACTATAGGACGGGGTAATAGCTCAGTTTTTTGAAACTGGAAAAAATAATAAAATGGAGAACGTTTGAAAGGTGTAGTTTTGTCGAATGTTTTTGGTCGCGTTTTTTGCACTAACTAATGAATAAATTAAAATAAAAAATTAGCCTATTAAACCTTGCAAACATGCCCGAGAAGTAATCCAGCCGAATTTCAGAAAGATATCTATCTGTATAAGTGTGCCCGCAGTCCACTCTGTCAGCTTCATACACAGGGTACTTGAAGCTGAAGCGACGGAATGGATAGCGGGAACACTAATAAATATATCTGTACAAAATTTGCCTAAATTAGTCCTCCGTCATATCTGCACGGAGTAATGGGTTAAATTTTTTCTTTTAATTTGTTCATTAGTTACTGTAAAAAAAACATGACCAAAACACATGACAAAACTACATCTTTGTTTTAAACTTCCGTCACTTTTATTATTTTTTCAGTTTCAAGAGACTTGCTAACTGTAGGACTTCCGTCATGGACACACCTTATTTTTGACAGAGCAACTTTAACCCCTCGAATGGAGGGTTTAATGGCGACTAATTTTCTTAAAAAAGTCCGGAAACGCTTTCCAAGAATACACAAATTAGTTTTCCAAAAAAATCGTAAAAATCGCTTATTTTATAGTCTAAGAGGAAATCACGCTTAAATTAGCGTCTGCCACATTCTACGAATTAAATTGCTTGACCAGAGGACAAACTCAATAAGTGGAAATGAAAAAGCAACAAATAGGTCCAAGGTAGTAAGTATCTGCAGCCACAATGTCCACTATATAATGGAGTTTCGTTACCTAGGGACCACGACAGACAGCGACAGTTGAGGTTGAGTACTAGAAGTACTAATCCGACCTAGTCGCAGGCGTTCAAATGAGCCATCTGTTCAAATTTAGTTACACCTCACGTAAATGTTCTGCTGTCTTTCCTGGGGCTCCTTTGGGAAATTTCTGGGAGGTATTTTCGATTTATTTCCGTCAAGCTGTTTGTGAATATGTCTCCAGACCATGATTGCTGGTAGGCGGTGATAACTTTTCTTGGCTCGCTCTTGTGTTCTCGACTGAAATCGCTACTGAGTGGAAACATTTTACGCCCCGCTGTCTGAGAAGCAGTCTGAGAGGTATCCGACGAGTCTCCCTTCTTTTTTCCTCGTCCCCTTCTCTAGAGAGAACTCCCGAATGAAAGCGATGAAATGAAAATTACGTCTGCAGAGTCTGGGAGGGCGAGAGAATCGCTCGCGAAGGGTAGGTAGACAGGGCGGGGGATGAGTGGTGGGGGTTACAGAGTGTTTGTGCAGGCCACAGAGCGCAACAATAGGGTCGCGCTGCCTGTTCCATTTGAAGAATACTCGGGGATTTGGCTTCCCCCGCCGGCGCGCGACACCCTTCTTTATTGTGTCAGCGAAGAGCGGTAATTACCAGAAAGGCGTATCGCTTTCTCCCTCCGCTGAATGCCTCTTCTCGCCTCTGGCAATTGGATGCTCCGGGAGCGGCGCCGCAGGTGCCAGGCGAGGGCGGCAACCCGGCGAGCATTAAAAGGCGCCGGCCGCCGACCGGCCAGCGAGGCAATCAATCAGCAGACGGTTCCAAAGCGCGCAGTGGGGGGCGCTGAGGAGATCTCCCGCATCCATCGGCGCCGTTAGGGTTCACTGTTGCGGCTATGTCGTTAGTATCGTAATGCAATGACACTTCACAACTAAAGGCATCATTATCATCATCATCAATCACTTTACATCTACTGTACAAAGACCTCCTCGATAATTTTTCAAGTAGGGTCATTTTCACCGGTACACACCCATGCTGCTCATGCATGTTTTCTATTATCGTCTATCCATCTTTCAATACATCTTTCCTGATCTACACTGCTGGCCATAAAAATTGCAACAGAAGAAAAAATAGCAACGAACGAAAGTTTGCTTATTGTGCGGATGCAGTGGAGTAGGGATATGGAGGCATACAGGGTGAGAATTTAGTACACAGAGCTGCAACCCCTGGAATTAGATTAGGAAAAGACACACCGTAGATAAATGTTGCTAGCTGGGCAGCAAAAACTTGCTGTGGTACAAGGAATGATTGTCGACAGACGTTATGAGGAGCAATTCCAGAAATGCAATACGGCTTCTCCAGAGGAGTGATCAAAGACTGTCTATTGTGCGATATATCTCTTTGACAGTTACATCGACTGCTTTACCTTTGGGTGTCTATACCATACGGGGCACCACAGAGAAACTCAGAACTAGTGAAGAAGTAATCAGTTTCTGGCTGCACCTGTCAATTCGCCATCTACAGATTCACTAGTGTGCAACACCTAGGGATGAAAGTACCTTTTGCATGACTTGTCACTGTCAAGGAACACAGCTGTGTGGAACTTGGACCATAAAAAACAAAAAAAAAAAACAAATAAAAACTGCTATTGTATAGTACAAAAGGTAACTGAAAGAGATACTCATGCCAGCCGGAGTGACCGAGCGGTTCTAGGCGCTACAGTCTGGAGCCGCGCGACTGCTACGGTCGCAGGTTCGAATCCTGCCTCGGGCATGGATGTGTGTGATGTCCTTAGGTTAGTTAGATTTAAGTAGTTCTAAGTTCTAGGGGACTGCTGACCTCAGAAGTTAAGTCCCATAGTGCTCAGAGCCATTTGAACCATTTGAGATACTCACTGAGACGAATAGAAATGACTCTTTTGTTCAAACACAATAATTACACTGAAGTCACCTCGATTCATGATGGTCCCCTGGGCATAACAAACTACGAGTCATGGTTCTTAATAGGGTTTGTGATTACCAAGAACGGCAATGAATCCTCTGCGAAGTGTTCCCATGCTGGCCACGAAGTTGGTAAGGGGGTCTTGTATGCATACCATTCCTTCACAAGCGCGCTTGGCAAGTGCTGAATACTCACTGATGTATGTGGCCGTGTTCCAGTACGTCTCCCCAATGCATCTCACATATTGTCGATGGGATTTAAGTCGAGAGAACGGGCAGACCAGTCCGTTCACCGAATATTCTCCCCTTCCAAGAGCTCCTCCGTCCACATCTACATCTACATCCATACTCCGCAAGCCACCTGACGGTGTGTGGCGGAGGGTACCCTGAGTACCTCTATCGGTTCTCCCTTCTATTCCAGTCTCGTATCGTTCGTGGAAAGAAGGATTGTCGGTATGCTTCTGTGTGGGCTCTAATCTCTCTGATTTTATCCTCATGGTCTCTTCGCGAGATATACGTAGGAGGGAGCAATATACTGCTTGACTCTTCGGTGAAGGTATGTTCTCGAAACTTTAACAAAAGCCCGTACCGAGCTACTGAGCGTCTCTCCCGCAGAGTCTTCCACTGGAGTTTATCTATCATCTCCGTAACGCTTTCGCGATTACTAAATGATCCTGTAACGAAGCGCGCTGCTCTCCGTTGGATCTTCTCTATCTCTTCTATCAACCCTATCTGGTACGGATCCCACACTGCTGAGCAGTATTCAAGCAGTGGGCGAACAAGCGTACTGTAACCTACTACCTTTGTTTTCGGATTGCATTTCCTTAGGATTCTTCCAATGAATCTCAGTCTGGCATCTGCTTTACCGACGATCAACTTTATATGATCATTCCATTTTAAATCACTCCTAATGCGTACTCCCAGATAATTTATGGAATTAACTGCTTCCAGTTGCTGACCTGCTATTTTGTAGCTAAATGATAAGGGATCTATCTTTCTATGTATTCGCAGCACATTACACTTGTCTACGCTGTTCGGTCTTTGTAATCCATAAAAACAACGTCAGGGTCGAATTGACCCCTGACAAGACGCGCATGGGCAAGGAGTATCGTGTCACAATAATGCCGGCCGGTGAGTCTGCCGTGTTCAAAGATACGAAGGTCGATACATCCATGCAATTGTATGTCTGCCCTCACCACCTGGACCACCAAAACGATCATGTACCTTTCGTCAAATGAGAGTACTCTACACACCCAGTAACACTGTCGAGTACGATCATTTTGGTAGTCCAGGTGTAATGTTGTGAGGAGACATCATGTTAGATGGGTGTAGCGACCCACAGATCTTTGAACACGGTACATTTACCGGTTGGCGTTATTGTGACGCTATATTCCTTCCCTAAATGCGTCGTTTCAGGGATGCGTTCGGCCCTGTCTTCCTTTACACGGATGACAATGCGTGGCCACATCGAACAGTGCAAGCTTTTGAAACGAGAGGATACACGACGAATGTACTGGCCTGTCGTTTCCCCCGACTTAAAAGCCATCGAGCACGTGTGGGATGAGTTTGGGAAATGCGCTGCAGCACGTTCGGATCCACCAACGACCATACAGTAGTTATTAACCACGCTGGGGGAGGAATTGAAAGCCCTGTTCAAATGGTTCAAATGGGTCTGAGGTCATCATCCCCTAGTCTTAGAACTACTTAAACCTAACTAACCTAAGGACATCACACACATCCATGCCCGAGGTAGGATTCGAACCTACGCCCGTAGCGGTCGCGCGGTTCCAGACTGGAGCGCCTAGAACCGCTCGGCCACACTGGCCAGCGAAAGCCCTGTCACAAGACCTTCTTACTGACCTTGTGTCCTTCATGGGAGCAATATGCAGGGTATGCACTGATCACATTCCCTGTTAAGAACAATGTCCCGCAATTTGTATTGTCCAGGTGTCCTCCGTGGAGTTATTATCTTTTAATAAAAGTGTCATTTCTGTTTGTCTCATTGGTTTTTTCTTTTAGTTACCTTTTGTAGCGTACTGTAGCAGTTTTTCTATGCATTGCCCAAGTTTCATGGAGCTATTTTAGTTGGCAGTGACACGTCAGGTGAAAGTTACTTTCGTCCTTCAATTTTGGACTAAGTTGAACAGCTTAAAGTGATATGAACCACACGTCCACGGTTGCAGTGTGGACGAAATACAAATGTAAAACAGTGGAGGCAAGTGGACCTATAAATAAAAACCCAAGGAGAGATACATTAATGTTAGTAGCAATTATTTTTCGCAAATAATTTTCAAATACCTGGATCTCGGCGCTCTAGGTATCCTTCTTTATGTACAACGGAGATATATTCTGTATATGTAATCACTACGCCAGTGTTTTTTAAATAAACGAGCATCCAGTACGAGAACGTGACGTCATTCGGCATACGAGAACACGTGGTATGGACCCTACTTGGTTCCAATATTTTGATAGAATAATTTTGTAGTACAGGGTGTTTCAAAAAGAAGGTGTGATTTCAGAACTCCATATTTATTGATAAAAACATACCACAAACGTGGGCTGAATTGCAAAATACAATATTTTGAAGTTTTAGCTACGCTGTTACAAATGCTCTACGGGTCCACCAGCAACAGCACCAACAACATCTAGACGATTGCTCAATTAGTCATAAACTTTATGCAATGCATGTGCTTTGAAGTTATGGACGGTGTTATTTTTTTCTTAACATGCAGCTTTACTGTATGATTAAATGATGATGGCGTCCTCTTGGGTAAAACATTCCGGAGGTAAAATAGTCCCCCATTCGGATCTCCGGGCGGGGACTACTCAAGAGGACGTCGTTATCAGGAGAAAGAAAACTGGCGTTCTACGGATCGGAGCGTGGAATGTCAGATCCCTTAATCGGGCAGGTAGGTTAGAAAATTTAAAAAGGAAAATGGATAGGTTAAAGTTAGATATAGTGGGAATTAGTGAAGTTCGGTGGCAGGAGGAACAAGACTTTTGGTCAGGTGATTACAGGGTTATAAATACAAAATCAAATAGGGGTAATGCAGGAGTAGGTTTAATAATGAATAAAAAAATAGGAGTGCGGGTTAGCTACTACAAACACCATAGTGAACGCATTATTGTGGCCAAGATAGACACAAAGCCCATGCCTACTACAGTAATACAAGTTTATATGCCAACTAGCTCTGCAGATGATGAAGAAATTGATGAAATGTATGACGAGATAAAAGAAATTATTCAGGTAGTGAAGGGAGACGAAAATTTAATAGTCATGGGCGACTGGAATTCGTCAGTAGGAAAAGGAGGAGAAGGAAACATAGTAGGTGAATATGGATTGGGGGGAAGAAATGAAAGAGGAAGCCGCCTTGTAGAATTTTGCACAGAGCATAACTTAATCATAGCTAACACTTGGTTCAAGAATCATAAAAGAAGGTTGTATACCTGGAAGAATCCTGGAGATGCTAAAAGGTATCAGATAGATTATATAATGGTAAGACAGAGATTTAGGAACCAGGTTTTAAATTGTAAGACATTTCCAGGGGCAGATGTGGATTCTGACCACAATCTATTGGTTATAACCTGCAGATTGAAACTGAAGAAACTGCAAAAAGGTGGGAATTTAAGGAGATGGGACCTGGATAAACTGAAAGAACCAGAGGTTGTAGAGAGTTTCAGGGAGAGCATAAGGGGACAATTGACAGGAATGGGAGAAAGAAATACAGTAGAAGAAGAATGGGTAGCTCTGAGGGATGAAGTAGTGAAGGCAGCAGAGGATCAAGTAGGTAAAAAGACGAGGGCTAATAGAAATCCTTGGGTAACAGAAGAAATATTGAATTTAATTGATGAAAGGAGAAAATATAAAAATGCAGTAAATGAAGCACGCAAAAAGAATACAAACGTCTCAAAAATGAGATCGACAGGAAGTGCAAAATGGCTAAGCAGGGATGGCTAGAGGACAAATTTAAGGATGTAGAGGCTTGTCTCACTAGGGGTAAGATAGATACTGCATACAGGAAAATTAAAGAGACCTTTGGAGAGAAGAGAACCACTTGTATGAATATCAAGAGCTCAGATGGCAACCCAGTTCTAAGCAAAGAAGGGAAGGCAGAAAGGTGGAAGGAGTATATAGAGGGTTTATACAAGGGCGATGTACTTGAGGACAATATTATGGAAATGGAAGAGGATGTAGATGAAGATGAAATGGGAGATAAGATACTGCGTGAAGAGTTTGACAGAGCACTGAAAGACCTGAGTCGAAACAAGGCCCCGGGAGTAGACAATATTCCATTAGAACTACTGATGGCCTTGGGAGAGCCAGTCATGACAAAACTCTACCATCTGGTGAGCAAGATGTATGAGACAGGCGAAATACCCACAGACTTCAAGAAGAATATAATAATTCCAATCCCAAAGAAAGCAGGTGTTGACAGATGTGAAAATTACCGAACTATCAGTTCAATAAGTCACAGCTGCAAAATACTAACGCGAATTCTTTACAGACGAATGGGAAAACTGGTAGAAGCGGACCTCGGGGAAGATCAGTTTGGATTCCGTAGAAATGTTGGAACACGTGAGGCAATACTAACCTTACGACTTATCTTAGAAGAAAGATTATGGAAAGGCAAACCTACGTTTCTAGCATTTGTAGGCTTAGAGAAAGCTTTTGACAACGTTAACTGGAATACTCTCTTTCAAATTCTGAAGGTGGCAGGGTAAAATACAGGGAGCGAAAGGCTATTTACAATTTGTACAGAAACCAGATGGCAGTTATAAGAGTCGAGGGGCATGAAAGGGAAGCAGTGGTTGGGAAAGGAGTGAGACAGGGTTGCAGCCTCTCCCAGATGTTATTCAATCTGTATATTGAGCAAGCAATGAAGGAAACAAAAGAAAAATTCGGAGTAGGTATTAAAATTCATGGAGAGGAAGTAAAAACTTTGAGGTTCGCCGATGACATTGTAATTCTGTCAGAGACAGCGAAGGACTTGGAAGAGCAGTTGAACGGAATGGACAGTGTCTTGAAAGGAGGATATAAGATGAACATCAACAAAAGCAAAACGAGGATAGTGGAATGTAGTCAAATTAAATCGGGTGATGCTGAGGGAATTAGATTAGGAAATGAGACACTTAAAGTAGTAAAGGAGTTTTGCTATTTGGGGAGCAAAATAACTGATGATGGTCGAAGTAGAGAGGATATAAAATGTAGACTGGCAATGGCAAGGAAATCGTTTCTGAAGAAGAGAAATTTGTTAACATCGAGTATAGATTTAAGTGTCAGGAAGCCGTTTCTGAAAGTATTTGTATGGAGTGTAGCCATGTATGGAAGTGAAACATGGACGATAACCAGTTTGGAGAAGAAGAGAGTAGAAGCTTTTGAAATGTGGTGCTACAGAAGAATGCTGAAGGTAAGGTGGGTAGATCACGTAACTAATGAGGAGGTATTGAATAGGATTGGGGAGAAGAGAAGTTTGTGGCACAACTTGACTAGAAGAAGGGATCGGTTGGCAGGACATGTTTTGAGGCATCAAGGGATCACAAATTTAGCATTGGAGGGCAGCGTGGAGGGTAAAAATCGTAGAGGGAGACCAAGAGATGAATACACTAAGCAGACTCAGAAGGATGTAGGTTGCAGTAGGTACTGGGAGATGAAGAAGCTTGCACAGGATAGAGTAGCATGGAGAGCTGCATCAAACCAGTCTCAGGACTGAAGACCACAACAACAACAACTTCTTCTATGTCATGAGGTAACTGGGAGATGACCAAAGTTTCCTTCACAAATCCCCAGAAGGAAAAATCGCATGGGGTCACGTCTGGCGATCTCGGAAGCCAACAATGCAGGGCAGTGTCTCGGGATCCCCTGTGCCATATCCACCGTTGAGCTATCTTCAAATACTGCAGAAGTGGCTTCTTCCACAACTTCTGAAGGCCTCCGACGACTTCATTTTTCAATGGTATGGAGCTCCACCACACTTGCACAACAACGTATGTCAGTTTCTCAGTGACTCTCTGCCTCAGCGGTGGATGGAGCACACGGGAAAGAAGATAAAAGGCGTACTCATCTCCTATTTACCTCATGGCATAAAAGAAGGGAAGAACAGAATAACAGCCGCCGTACCTTTATGACTAATTTAGCTATCGTTTAGATGTTGTTCGTGCTTTTGCTACTAGACACATAGAGTATTAGTAACAGCATAACTAAAACTCAAAATTTTGCGTGTATTTTGCAATTCATCCAATGTTTGTAGTATATTTCTGTCAATAAAAACGGAAATAAAATTGTGTGCTCTTCTGAAGCCAGATGGATTATAGTCGCGAAGAAGCAATTGCAGAAAATCTTATGAATTAATAGTAGAATTTAGATGGTATAACTATGTCTTTTATAACATTTCGCTATGCTTTGGAACGAAAAGAAAATCTACTGAGCGAGGTGGCGCACTGGACACGCATCCGAGAGAAAGGCAGTTCAAATCCCGGTCCAGCCGTGATTTTACTGAATCGCTTCAGACAAATTCCAGCATGGTTCCTTTGAAAAGGGCTCCATCGATTTGCTTCCATCTACGTAATACGAGTTTGTGCTCCGTCTCTAGCGACATGTTATCAACAAGACAAACTCTGATCTTCTTTCTTCCTTTTTAAAGATAGATCGATTTGTTTCCTCGTACTTTCGTAATAGGAGCTTGTACTCTGTCTCTAATGACCGCGCTATCGAGACAAACTCTTATATTCTTGCTTTCTTTTTAAAAAAAAATGATTAAGAAAGAATTTCGGTAGTTTGTTTGCCTCGCAAAGTTTCTGATGACCTTCATTTCACTTACACTTTTTTTTTAACATCATTAGTCATCTCTGGTTTGATGCCGTCCGCCAAGAATTCCTCTCATGTGCCCACCTTTTCATCTCGGAGTAACACTTGCAACGTATGTCATTAATTATTTGCTGGATGTATTCCAATTTCTGTCTTCATGTACAGTTTTTAGCATCCACAAGTCCCTCTAGTACCAGGGAAATTGTTCCGCGATGTCTTAACAGATGTCCTACCGTCCTGTCCCTTCTTCTTATCGGCGTTCCCTACAAGTTCCTTTCCTCGCCGATTCTGTGGACAACCTCCGCTTTGTTTACCTTATCAGTCCACCTGATTTTCAACATTCTTTTGTAGAACCACATCTCAAATGCTTCGAGTCTCTTCTTTCGTGGTTTTGCCACAGTTCATGTTTCACAACCATACAACGCTGTGCTCCATACGTACAGTCTTAGACAAAAAAACTGACCGCCGGCCGGCCGCCACAGAGACTAAGTCCGAGTCGTTCACTTAAGGTGGCTAATAAAACTGACCGCCCCTGACAACTCTAAGTCCGGCCATCTGCACAATCTGGCAACACTGTAAGATGCGGAAGTGTTAGGAGGAAGTGTTGTCTACTTCCGAGATGATATGCTTGGAGTCAGCCCGTGGTCTTGCGGTAATCGTCGTGCATTCTAAACTTAGAGTCGCGTGTTCGCGTTCAACAGATTTTTTTTTACCACATTTCGGTCTAAACTTATGAGTCTGATTGAACATCGAAGACAATTCGCTTAACATTCTACCCACTCGCAATAACAAGTATTCCAGAAACAATTCCGCAGGGCAGCTCGAGGCTCCGTCGCGATCATAACAGCTTACGCTCGGGCGTTTCTTCGCGCTGCAGTGGCTACCGGCCACCGGCCAGACGCCACCCGCCGCCTGAAATCCGGCGCCGCCCATGTGAAAACGGTGTATGTACCAATGCCATTTTCGAAATTGAAGTTCTAGTTAGTATCTTGCAGTTAAGCAATGGATTTTGCATACCTGAAAATCATGAACTACGGTTAAGCATTGTAAAATTGAGTCGCAAGTGGATAAAGGTGTAACATCTGCAACACAATATTTACTTTGGTATAACAGAGGGGTGAATGTAGAGGAGGCAGCTAGAAAGATTTGAACTGTGTTTGGAGTAAGTGCTTTTGGGAAAAATACGCCAGAAAAAGATATTCTTGTTTCAACAAAGATCGTTCTGGCATGAATGATTTTCCACATTAAGGAAGTCCCGACTACTGATATATGTGACAGATTACCATTTTACCATCAAGCGACATTTGCATTCAACAGGCAAAGTTCAGAAGTCTGGTGTAGGAGTACTGCATGCTCTAATTCGAAACAACAAAAATCAACGGAGTGACTATTATTGAACGTCATCAGGTCGCTCATTGAGCATTCCTTTGCAGTACTGTTACTGGTGACGTGTTATGATGCCTTTATCGTTAACTTCCATAGAAGAAATAAAAGGCTGAGCCCCACCAAAAGACGTAGACTAGAGCAGAGAGTAGTGTGAATACAATATTTTACATTTAATAGCTCCAAAAGTGTGTTTTGGACTACAAATTCTGCCCCAAGGGGTGTGTGCAACACAGCTGGAAATTGTTGTCAACAACTGAGACACCTTTCGGTCGCAGTGTAAGAAAGTCGAGCAACAAAACTACTATGGTTTAACGACCTCGTTAAAACAAGTAGGTTTCTACGGGCGTAGAATTTGTAAACAACTGTAGCATTGTCAGATTGTTTTAGATTTCGTGAAAGAAAATTCAGCTGCCGATTAATTTCTCTTTGATGATTACTGTTGCGTTTAGAAAACTAACGGAATATGGAAATAAAATATTCATTTTACTAATACAAATTAAATTCAGCTTACTACAGAAACATCACGACAGCAGTCTATCTTAATATAGCATTAAGTTCAAAATGGTTCAAATCGCTCTGAGCACTATGGGACTTAACATCCGTGGTCACCAGTCCCATAGAACTTAGAACTAGTCAAACCTAACTAACCTAAAGACATCAGACACGTCCATGCCCGAGGCAGGATTCGAACCTACAACCGTAGTGGTCGCGCGGTTCCAGACTGTAGCAATGCATTAAGTGTCTGCAAGACGATTGATCCTATTTTAAGACGAATTAGTAGGATATTACCGACTTTTGACTTCGAAATGACCTGTATTTACTTCATTTCCTGTATCATTCGCAAGTATTATGAAAATGTGGCATTTCATAGATAAAATTATGTATTAACAACAACAAAAAATATGTCGGCAGAAATCAAAAGTGGCATTATGAAATTGCCAGTACCGTAAGGTTTTCGCTCTGACACAAAGGGTTACTGTAAGTAGCAAGACGAATTTTGCTCGAGCGTTATCTTACGATTCCCTTATTGAGTTTGTATCTGCCTGCTTGTAGCTCAACTACAAAAGAATTAAAAATCTGGCTTTCAGCGAGTCTAGAAAGAAGAACGACAGCAGCTTGCACCTGGTAGCCAATCATGTTACCTGAGAAATGGTATTTTCGTAAAGTGGGAAGATATTCTTTTGTGGTTGAATTGTTGGCAAATATCAGTCAGACGTGTACCGTAGGTCTAAGCGTTTCGGTGTGTTGAATTTGTACCAATGATTTTTCAACAGGTTTTTTCTGTCCCAAATAGAGAGTTGAAGTCTCCCATTAGTATTTTCACGTCATCTTGGTGAATTTTGTTCATAGTATTTTCGAGTGTGTTCCAGAATTTTTCGACATTTTTGGTGTTTTTCTTATTTTCGATGTTGGTGGGGGAATGTGCATTGATGAGTGTATTTTTTTACTGGGGCTCTGAATGAGCATAGTCCTAAGTCGATTTTTGATGGCTGTGAAATATACACTCCTGGAAATGGAAAAAAGAACACATTGACACCGGTGTGTCAGACCCACCGTACTTGCTCCGGACACTGCGAGAGGGCTGTACCATCAATGATCACACGCACGGCACAGCGGACACACCAGGAACCGCGGTGTTGGCCGTCGAATGGCGCAGCATTTGTGCACCGCCGCCGTCAGTGTCAGCCAGTTTGCCGTGGCATACGGAGCTCCATCGCAGTCTTTAACACTGGTAGCATGCCGCGACAGCGTGGACGTGAACCGTATGTGCAGTTGACGGACTTTGAGCGAGGGCGTATAGTGGGCATGCGGGAGGCCGGGTGGACGTACCGCCGAATTGCTCAACACGTGGGGCGTGAGGTCTCCACAGTACATCGATGTTGTCGCCAGTGGTCGGCGGAAGGTGCACGTGCCCGTCGACCTGGGACCGGACCGCAGCGACGCACGGATGCACGCCAAGACCGTAGGATCCTACGCAGTGCCGTAGGGGACCGCACCGCCACTTCCCAGCAAATTAGGGACACTGTTGCTCCTGGGGTATCGGCGAGGACCATTCGCAACCGTCTCCATGAAGCTGGGCTACGGTCCCGCACACCGTTAGGCCGTCTTCCGCTCACGCCCCAACATCGTGCAGCCCGCCTCCAGTGGTGTCGCGACAGGCGTGAATGGAGGGACGAATGGAGACGTGTCGTCTTCAGCGATGAGAGTCGCTTCTGCCTTGGTGCCAATGATGGTCGTATGCGTGTTTGGCGCCGTGCAGGTGAGCGCCACAATCAGGACTGCATACGACCGAGGCACACAGGGCCAACACCCGGCATCATGGTGTGGGGAGCGATCTCCTACACTGGCCGTACACCACTGGTGATCGTCGAGGGGACACTGAATAGTGCACGGTACATCCAAACCGTCATCGAACCCATCGTTCTACCATTCCTAGACCGGCAAGGGAACTTGCTGTTCCAACAGGACAATGCACGTCCGCATGTATCCCGTGCCACCCAACGTGCTCTAGAAGGTGTAAGTCAACTACCCTCGCCAGCAAGATCTCCGGATCTGTCCCCCATTGAGCATGTTTGGGACTGGATGAAGCGTCGTCTCACGCGGTCTGCACGTCCAGCACGAACGCTGGTCCAACTGAGGCGCCAGGTGGAAATGGCATGGCAAGCCGTTCCACAGGACTACATCCAGCATCTCTACGATCGTCTCCATGGGAGAACAGCAGCCTGCATTGCTGCGAAAGGTGGATATACACTGTACTAGTGCCGACATTGTGCATGCTCTGTTGCCTGTGTCTATGTGCCTGTGGTTCTGTCAGTGTGATCATGTGATGTATCTGACCCCAGGAATGTGTCAATAAAGTTTCCCCTTCCTGGGACAATGAATTCACGGTGTTCTTATTTCAATTTCCAGGAGTGTATGTGTTCGAGAAAAGCAATGCCGAACATTGGTACGCCTTTCGCTACCTTTTGTTGTATTTTGCTCTTGAAGATGAAATGGTTTCCATAATGCTAGGTTTCATTGTCAGTTAGTTGTGGTTCTTGAAGAGCAATGATGAGAATCTTTTGTCGGTCGATTTATTATGTGAGATTATTTAGTTTTCGTATTTGGATCAATGTATCGATGTTTAGTTATTAAAAAAAAGTTCTTATGTGTGTGAAATCTTATGGGACTTAACTGCGAAGGTCATCAGTCCCTAAACTTACACACTACTTACCTAAATTATCCTAAGGACAAACACACACACACACACACACCCATGCCCGAGGGAGGACTCGAACCTCCGCCGGGACCAGCCGAACAGTCCATGACTGCTGCGCCTGAGACCGCTCGGCTAATCGCGCGCGGCGTGTAGTTTTCAAATCTATGTTTTCTGCTTGTAGGGAAATTTACAGGAGATCTTCAGTATTCTCTGCCGTGCTAACCTGTACTCCCCAGAATCCGAAATTCCAACTGCCGCTTGTCGACAGCCGGGTTGTGTACCACCTGGGGTAAAGTTGACTTTGCTTGCACAGTTCATGTTTGCTTGTGTTTCATTGGTTTGGCCTGGGTGATTCCAGGACCGGACAGGACCAGAGCGTGTTGAAGCCTTTGGAAGCAAATATTTTCAGCCGAGCTCATTGAGCTAACAGACGGTGACCAGAGTAGCGGTGGTTTTCACTCAGACGTGTCTGGATTTTGAGTCTACGGATTGAGTAGCCGTTCAGGATTGTGTGAGTATTTGGTTCACCCCAAGTATTTGATTTCCTCGGTACCACCCATATGGGGGAGGGTTTCCCCTATCGGCACCACGGGATTATTATTATTATTTGATTACTTTCTCAGACTTTTTAGAAGTCTGGTTAAGAATGGAGTGACGCGGACCTTTATCAAGCGTCACTTCCTTTTTGCTGTACGGTACATGTTATATTGCATTTAGGAACTTTCGGGTAATTGAACATGTATCAATAATTACGGATTTCTGTAATTGTATATATATGTTTGGATGTAGCTGTATTGCATTGATGTATTGGTGGATATTGTGTGGTATGACTCCTGTAGTTGATAGTATAATTGGTATGATGTCAACTTTATCCTGATGCCACATGTCTTTGACTTCCTCAGCCAGTTGGATGTATTTTTCAATTTTTTCTCCTGTTTTCTTTTGTATATTTGTTGTATTGGGTATGGATATTTCGATTAATTGTGTTAATTTCTTCTTTTTATTGGTGAGTATGATGTCAGGTTTGTTATGTGGCGTTGTTTTATCTGTTATAATGGTTCTGTTCCAGTATAATTTGTATTCATCATTCTCCAGTACATTTTGTGGTGCATACTTGTATGTAGGAACGTGTTGTTTTATAAGTTTATGTTGTAAGGCAAGCTGTTGATGTATTATTTTTGCGACATTGTCATGTCTTCTGGGGTATTCTGTATTTGCTAGTATTGTACATCCGCTTGTGATGTGATCTACTGTTTCTATTTGTTGTTTACAAAGTCTGCATTTATCTGTTGTGGTATTAGGATCTTTAATAATATGCTTGCTGTAATACCTGGTGTTTATTGTTTGATCCTGTATTGCAATCATGAATCCTTCTGTCTCACTGTATATATTGCCTTTTCTTAGCCATGTGTTGGATGCGTCTTGATCGATGTGTGGCTGTGTTAGATGATACGGGTGCTTGCCATGAAGTGTTTTCTTTTTCCAATTTACTTTCTTCGTATCTGTTGATGTTATGTGGTCTAAAGGGTTGTAGAGGTGGTTATGAAATTGTAGTGGTGTAGCCGATGTATTTATATGAGTGATTGCTTTGTGTATTTTGCTAGTTTCTGCTCGTTCTATAAAGAATTTTCTTAAATTGTCTACCTGTCCATAATGTAGGTTTTTTATATCGATAAATCCCCTTCCTCCTTCCTTTCTGCTTAATGTGAATCTTTCTGTTGCTGAATGTATGTGATGTATTCTATATTTGTGGCATTGTGAGCGTGTAAGTGTATTGAGTGCTTCTAGGTCTGTGTTACTCCATTTCACTACTCCAAATGAGTAGGTCAATATTGGTATGGCATAAGTATTTATAGCTTTTGTCTTGTTTCTTGCTGTCAATTCTGTTTTCAGTATTTTTGTTAGTCTTTGTCTATATTTTTCTTTTAGTTCTTCTTTAATATTTGTATTATCTATTCCTATTTTTTGTCTGTATCCTAGATATTTATAGGCATCTGTTTTTTCCATCGCTTCTATGCAGTCGCTGTGGTTATCCAACATGTAATCTTCTTGTTTAGTGTGTTTTCCCTTGACTATGCTATTTTTCTTACATTTGTCTGTTCCAAAAGCCATACTTATATCATTGCTGAATACTTCTGTTATCTTTAGTAATTGGTTGAGTTGTTGATTTGTTGCTGCCAGTAGTTTTAGATCATCCATGTATAGCAAATGTGTGATTTTGTGTGGGTATGTTCCAGTAATATTGTATCCATAATTTGTATTATTTAGCATGTTGGATAGTGGGTTCAGAGCAAGGCAGAACCAGAAAGGACTTAATGAGTCTCCTTGGTATATTCCACGCTTAATCTGTATTGGCTGTGATGTGATATTATTTGAATTTATTTGGATATTAAGTGTGGTTTTCCAATTTTTCATTACTATGTTTAGGAACTGTATCAATTTAGGATCTATTTTGTATATTTCCAATATTTGTAGTAACCATGAGTGGGGTACACTATCAAAAGCTTTTTGGTAATCAATGTATGCGTAGTGTAGCGACCTTTGTTTAGTTTTAGCTTGATATGTCACCTCTGCATCTATTATCAGTTGCTCTTTACATCCTCGTGCTCCTTTGCAACAGCCTTTTTGTTCTTCATTTATAATTTTGTTCTGTGTTGTATGTGTCATTAATTTCTGTTTAATGATTGAAGTTAATATTTTGTATATTGTTGGTAGGCATGTTATGGGGCGATATTTAGCTGGGTTCGCTGTGTCTGCTTGATCTTTAGGTTTCAGATAAGTTATTCCATGTGTAAGTGTATCAGGGAATGTGTATGGGTCTGCAATGTAACTGTTAAATAATTTAGTTAGATGTGAATGTGTTGAGGTGAACTTCTTTAACCAGAAATTTGCTATTTTATCATTTCCAGGGGCTTTCCAATTGTGAGTAGAATTAATTGCTTGGGTGACTTCATGTTGCAAAATTTTCACTTCAGGCATTTGTGGTATCATCTTGTATGTGTCTGTTTCTGTTTGTATCCACCGTGCATTCCTGTTATGTTGTACCGGGTTTGACCATATGTTGCTCCAGAAGTGTTCCATGTCTGTTATGTTTGGTGGATTGTTTATTTTAATGTGTGTGTTATCTATTGTCTGGTAAAATTTCTTTTGGTTTGTGTTGAATGTTTGGTTTTGTTTCCTTCTATTTTCACTTTTTTTGTATCTTCTGAGTCGTTTGGCTAATGCTTGTAATTTCTGCTTCTTTTCGTCTAATTGCTCTGTCGCTTCTTGTTGTGAGATTTTACCTAACCTTTTTCGTTTTTTTTTCCGAGATTTCATTTCTTATAAATTGTGTTAGCTGTCCGATGTCTTTTCTCAGTTTTTCTATTCTGATCTGTAGCCTGTGTTGCCATGCTGGTTTTGTGGGTTTCTTCTGTGTGTTGGTTGGTTCTGATCTCTGTCTAGTGTGTATATTTAATGTAGTGAGTGCTCCTATATAAACCAGTAGTTGTAACTCTTCCATAGTTGTGTTTTCATTTATTTTGTTGTGTATGATTGTGTTGATAGTTTTTATTGTTGTTTCGACTTGTGGGTTATTTGGTGGTCTATGCAAGAATGGTCTAATGTCTATTTGTGTCTTTGTATTCTATATATGTTAGCTGAAATTTTTCTTCTATATCTAGCATCTGTGTCACTTCGTGTTCTATTTGTGCTTGTTCTGGTGGCTGTCTTAAGATTTCGTTTTCCTCTGATTGTTTAATTGGTGCGTGTTGTTCTTTGTTTGTTTGCTCTGGGATGTTTGAGTCCATTACTGTATTTTCTTCTTCTTCTGATTGCACATTATTTTGTTCCAGTATTTGTTGTACTTCTTGTTTGATGTTTTCTAATTCTGACTGGGGTATCCTGTTATTTTTGATTATTACACGGATCTGATCAGCTAGTCGTTGTTCTGTTAAAAATTTTAATTCTGGGTATCTGGTAATAAATGTTGTGTATACTTGTGATCTGTATCCAGTTGTGTTGGTTCCTAGGTTTGTTGCTTGGTAATAACAGAACATGAGGTGTCGATTAACTTCATCTGACCATCTCATCCTCTGTCTTTGTTTTCCTTCTAGGGTGGTTGCAGGAAGCATATCCTGCAAAACACCTCTATTTGGATTTAAATCATTTTCCAGTTGGCTAGCAGTGTCGTTACCATTGTGGGCGGGCATAGGGTTCAAGCGTCGTCCCCGACCATGACGGCGCTTGTCCGAGGCTTCTTTAGTTCTGTCCTGAACCAACTAATCACACTAAAAGGGGGGTTAGCCCTATTAGTGGTTTGTTCTTTTCGTCGCCTTTTACGACTGGCAGAACATACCGGAGGCCTATTCTTTTCCCGGGCCTCCACGGGGATTATTATTATTATTATTATTATTATTATTATTATTATTGCCATTATGTCATCAGCAAATCCGATGTGGTGCAACATCCCACCACTGAAATAGATGTGCATTGTTCGATTGAGTATTTCCGTCACATAAATATTGGTTATAATTGCGTGACATTGCTGCTAGTAGACATATTTCTCACTTTTTCTTATGCAGTTCCTACCTGTTACTCCATCATAGGAATTTATGTGCGCAGCATTGTTGCAATACATACGTTCAAATTATCCGATTTCTGTAATTTCATTTCGATACCAGATCGTTCTAATCGGATGCAGCCAGTCAGGCTTAATTTGGATATCCGAATACGACTCTCATCATTTGATTGACTGGGTAAACCACATTCTTAATCGGACGGTTGAATCTAGATCACTTATTTATGACAGGGCCTGAATTCTTAAACACTGTGGAAAATAATAGTACAACGTGCTTATTACTAATATGTTATTTAAATATCAATATATGAACGAACGAGATAACAGTTTATTTACAGGAGCAGATCCCCATCCATCATAGCAAAGCAGTGCGAGATTGGTTTCAGGGCCGAGAGAGGATAAAGCTGTTGCCGTTTGTTCCACTATCACCGAACATCAACCAGATAGAGAATATGTGGGCAGAGGTAACAAGGTCATTGCCATGTGGACCTACAAATGCAAGCGACCTTTGGACGAATATAGAAAACGTATGGTAGAAAGTAAACCATCACGCTACACTGTCGACGTCTTGATGAAATCAATGCCCCTACGCCTTCGAGAAATCTTACGTAATGATCGTGGGTGGGTTGGTTACTAAAAGTATACTCGTCCACAAAACCCATGTGGACAATTATCTGATAGTCGGTCAAGCTTTGCTTTGTCGCAGTTCTTTAGATACAAGTCCATTTGCTTTCAGTCACCTCCTTACAATTCTTGCAATGCAAGGTAATTGAAAAATCTCACCCACTCGACGCCAACTGAGGAATTGACTGGTGCGTGTGTTGTTCAACACACAGTAGTTATCACCCTCACTGGAATCAATGACTGTTTGTGTGTGTGTGTTTTCGTGTTCTCGCACAATCTGAATCAATACTATTAACATTAGAGAGACAACCAACAATAAATTTTGCATCAAATATGACTGTAAAGTATTTTAATGCGATGGAAAGTGCCAAACTGAATTTTTACCCAACCCACGACCTACATATTACGTTAAGTAAGATGTATTAACTTCATCGTATCTTTAGCAGAGACAGTGCGCTCGTGTTTCGAGGCTCGCGACAAGTGCAGCGATTAGCAGTGCCCAATGCCGCCGCGATTTGTTTATGTTGGCTGAGCGTGGACACTGCAGCAGACGCTTCGCCATAAACAGAAAGAAATCACCTTGGCTCTGACTGCAGTGAGCGGATATCACTGCCTGCGTGTTCTTATAGTAACCAACGTGAGACTCTACTCACAGGTGCCATGGAGCAATTGCAACGGGTATCATGTCATTAGTCATCAGAATATTAACCAGTGATGAAACGTCCACTGTATTTGAATCCCAAGACAATAGGAACCTTCTCACAAAGGAATGTGAGGTGATATCAAAATTTATCCAACATACAAAAATTAACTGCAGGGCTTTCATGTATGCAGTAGTAGCACACAAGGAAATATTATGTCTTGGAAGCGTATATTTCATTTCCTCTTCTCATATTAACGCCCTTGTTTTAGTATGATGTGAGAAAATAAACACGAAAAACTAAAGTTCCTGAGAAGCATATCAGTCATTTCCTCTTCTCATATCATAACTTTTATATTAGTATGAAGTAAAAAAATAAACAGTTTAAGGTTGTGAAACATAATATGATACCAGATTCTTATCGTAGGCGCTATCGGAAACGCAGAAAGCAGGGAGCTGTCCATTCTTTTGTCCAACAGTCTGTCTCCTTTCATGCATTACTCCCGCTAGGAGATTCTTATTTAAGGACTTGTGGGCATCAAGTTCTTCAGCAGAACAAGCCTTATGTTATTGTGCTAATTACGGTATGGAAAAATGCAACAAAGACTATTTCCCCTAAAGCAGTGGGGATATTTGCAAATGTCTGTATTCAGCAATGACTGCAAGCTGCCACAACACTTCACAGATTCCATGCGGCAGGCAACACAACTGTGCGTGCACTACAGACTTCATTCAGTAAGACGTCAGGAGATGGATGGAAACGTCAAATTAACGTCACTTTCCGAGTCGTATTCAATCCAGAATGAGGTGTTATTAAGGTAGTTGAGCGTTCTAGCAATTACACTTTTGTAATTCACATATGAGTATTCCGATAGCCAAAAGAACCCGTTAGTGTGAAACTATCGGGTACTGCATTAATATCAAACTGCAAGAACTTGAGACAATACGTGGACTCTTCTCTTCGCTGGGTGACATACTACTGTTATTTAGGATTCTCTCCGCCCTAGACGTAATGCAAATGGATGGTTCAAATGGCTCTGAGCACTATGGGACTCAACTGCTGTGGTTATCAGTCCCCTAGAACTTAGAACTACTTAAACCTAACTAACCTAAGGACATCACACACATCCATGCCCGAGGCAGGATTCGAACCTGCGACCGTAGCAGTCCCACGGTTCCGGACTGCGCGCCTAGAACCGCGAGACCACCGCGGCCGGCATACTTGTATACTGACCATTCGTTATTTGACTAAATATGAACTACAATCTGTTTCACATATATATGACATGGGTTAGCGCCGCCACAAAGCAATGACTAAGGGTTGGATGCCGTTGAAGTCCCGTTACACTGATGGCAAGACAAATGTTCGCAAATCACCTCTATTGCCTCAAAAAACAATTGCTTCTTAAATATCGAAGGACCGACGTCCACACTGTCACAGCGCGTTGAAATACAGCTAAGACGGCAGATGAATATTTGTGACCGACTGGGCTTCGAACCTGGACCTCCTGCTTACTAGACAGACATGCTGATCACTGCACTATTATTTTTTTAAAAAAGTTTGAGAAGACTTTCAGCACCAGGTAGGCGGAGGTAAAGAGGGCAGGGGTCGAAGATCCGAGGCCTGGCCTCAATGCCTCCCCTATATCTGTCACTGAGCAGCTGTATTACTACCATGTATTCCATGTTTGCACCCATATATACCTTTAAATTGTGGAACAAAATTGAAGTAGTAATTAAGGTAAAATAAATTACAGATTGCCGCCTCCAATGGCGTGCGTTCCTTGTAGAACATAACTTGTTGTTGTTGTTGTGGCCTTCAGTCCCGAGACTGGTTTGATGCAGCTCTCCATGCTACTCTATCCTGTGCGAGCTTCTTCATCTCCCGGTCCCTACTGCAACCTACATCCTTCTGAATCTGCTTAGTGTATTCATCTCTTGGTCTCCCCCTATGATTTTTACCCTCCACGCTGCCCTCCAATACTAAATTGGTGATCCCTTGATGCCTCAGAACATGTCCTACCAACCGATCCCTTCTTCTGGTCAAGTTGTGGCTCAAACTTCTCTTCTCCCCAATCCTATTCAATACTTCCTCATTAGTTATGTGATCTACCCATCTAATCTTCAGCATTCTTCTGTAGCACCACATTTCGAAAGCTTCTATTCTCTTCCTGTCCAAACTATTTTATAACAGTGAAAAGGGTGACGGAAAAATACATAACGAATATTCATTCAGAAATATATTCACAATTTCAGTTATTATACCATTAATCACAATCCGAGTTGGTGTCTCTCTTCAGTTACAGCTCACCAGTGCGCACCTATTGCACTATTGTAATAACCGAGATTCAATATTTTGGATTTCAAATTTTTGAAATTCGTTGTAAGAACTTATGAGATCAAGCTGCTTAGGTCGTCGGTCCGTAAGCTTACACACTACTTAACCTAACTTAAACTCACTTACGCTATGGACAACACACACGGCCATGCCGGAGGGAGGACTCGAACCTCCGACGGTGGGCACTGTCGGGATATAGCAGCCAATCTCTATTCAGCACCTGTCTACACACGCGGTACATATGGATATATTTGTGGTGTCTGTTCTTTCGGGAATGTCCGAAGGAAAAGACACTACGAATCCGGGTTCGAACCTGGTCAGGCACAAATTTTCATCTGTGCCATTGTTCTATTTTAATGCGCATGACAGCCTGGACATCTGTCCTTCAATCTCTAATTGATTAACAAGGCTGTCTATTTAGATTCGTAGAGTCTGTTCTTTCGGAAATGTCCGAAAGAACACACACACACACACACACACACACACACACACACACGCATATACATTTTCATCTTAAGTGCTATTCGGAAAACGTTTGGCAACTCAGTGATAGTGCTGGAGTGGAGCTGCATTAACCTACTCATTTCACAAGATATAGTTGTAGATTTCTGAACAATTCCTGTTTAATAAGTGATAGCGACAGTGTCTCTCATCGTTTACTTTGTCGGAAACCTGCTTCTCTCTGCCCTAGCCTATACTATAGCAATGAGTGATTGCTCACATTCTTGATACCTCACTGGACGTGCTACTGCAACTGTAGTCAAAGATTCAAATCCCGCTGGAAAAGTATGTTTCAAGTCAGATGATTTTGCTCCTCCCGTTCTGTCATTGAAAACGATCACAACGAAATTAAGTATAGGTATCCTATGAAACCCTTGAGTTCATACTGTGGTGCCGTGAAGATGAAAAAAGTAGTTTTTCACAATTATTAGATGACAGATGGAATTTGTCAGATTCGACTAATTATGATTGCATTATTAACTGTTGATTCACAGGCGCTTTTCTGCTGCTTATTGTAGCTGTTATTTGAATGTTAGAGCTGGAAGAATAGAAACGTCAAATTTTCGCCATATGGAATATTCGAATTCACTCTAAGTCTTCATGTTTCGAACAAAGGCATAATATCAGTCAGGAAAACTGGCAACAATAAGCCAGGCCATGCCTGTCTTCTGGTAGATGTGCCAATGACAGTTATCTCAATAACAATATTGTACAGCAAATATACATTGCTAACTCAACCACTGGAGAAGCTCCAAAACTGTGAATCGCGTCTGGTGAATACGCTTTCAAGGTTTCGGTGCGATTAAGTCAGTAAAACACAAATCATTGCCGCAGTTATTAATTTATGACATTTAGTTTGCATTCAGTGCATCGATGTATTACAAGTAATTGCACTCTAGCCTCTAAACCTAGTTACAGAAATCCGAATAAGACTCATTGACATATAATGAGGATCTTGCGGCCCTCGCCACCCGCAACTTTGAAACGAAGCTATAGTCACTTCCGAGGTCACTCACAGAACACATCAGCTGGTATCCTTCCTGGCGGTATAACTGAAACTTGGCAACAGCGCAGAATATGTTTGGCAACTCTGTGTCCGACGAGTTACTTCCTTGATCTCACAGAACTATCCTGCTAAATTCACTTGATATTATCGTGCCATTTCAATTTAATACTGAGTGATTTTCGCTTGAGATGTGACATAAGGATATCAGTTAATCCTTTTGAGTCCACGAAAGCCGTTCAACATGGGAAATACAACTACTGTCGCCTCTTATGTTGCGGTTTATCTGCCATAGCGCTTACTGGGTCAATAAGTAAGTGGAAGGCAGCGCGCCTATTCCCTAGCTCCTAGGTAACGTGCTTTCCTGTCAGGTGCGTGCTGCCTCTGTTCGCCTTTCGAGCCTAGCCGAAAGCCAGATTTTTAATTGTTTTGTAGCAGAGCTACAAGCAGGCAGATACAAATTCAATGAGGGAATCGTAAGACAACGCTCTAGCAAATTTCGTCTTGCTTCTTTTAGTAACCCTTAGTGTCAAAGTGAAAACCTTGAGGTACTGTCAAATTCATAATGCCACGTTTTTGTTTTCTGCCGACATAATTTTTGTTGCTGTGAATACATAATTTTATCTATGAACTGCAACATTTTCATAATACTTGCGAAGAAAATCATGTGAAGTAACACTTCACCAACTTGTTGGGAAGGTGGAAAAAGCACTACCCTTTCTGGATGCTCTCTGTATCTTGCTGGATATCGAGTAATACGACCTTCGAGTAAATGATTAGAGATGAAGAACCTAGTGGTGAATGAACTCATAGATGAGCTGAATGCGGGAGACTACTCTTGAAAAGAATAAATAGACGATGTATCACAGTAAGACTTAGAAAATTTGCTAGTACTGTTAAACCTATGTGCACTGAACATTGTGAAAAAGTATTTAAAGACGAGCCCCACAAAAATTGGTGTAGTATAATTTATGGGGAAGCATGTCCAGCACACATACTGAAAAATTATGTTTGTCGATGAAACTTTAGAGAGGGTTGTAGTGTATCTAGAGGTAGCCGTGGATGGAAAACTATTATGAACACCTCACATAAAGAATGTTTTCCACTGCGAAAGATAATCTTATAAGCACTAGAAGCTGCTGTAGGGAAAACTGGTGTCTAAACCCAGTACGTACTGGATATACATCCCTGCAAAAAGACCAATGATAATTTATTGGCCTATAATATCAACAAAGTCGAACAGAAGGTGGCTGCCAGGGAGTCTGGCAAAGTGCAGAGACTGGCCTGCTTTCACAAACAGATGGAATTAGCAGGACATCCACTCTTGGAATGGATATTATGCTAGACATGCCCGCCTTACTCCTGTGGCTTAAAATGGAGGCAGCGACAGGGACATAAAGGTTAAAAATTGGAAATAACTGGATATAGTTAGAATATACGGAATCCCAAATCAGTAAGGCGATGGCTGGGGAACTGCCGACTAACTACACAATAACTTCTAGCTGTTTCAATAAACTTTGCCACGTAACAGTTGGAAGCTGGGAGCAGTGGAAAAACGAACCACAACACCGTGCAGGAGACATAATATAGTGGTTTACTGACAGGTCGAAAACAGATGAAAGTACCAGGTCTGCTGTACTGCCTAGAATCTCTTTAGGGATGATGGCCCCAGTATTACACGTTTTTTTTTTCTGTCAGCATGTGCACGGAGGAAAATTAGAGTAGACCTTACAAAAATCGTAGATTCTACTTTTATTCAGACAGCCAACCAGCTCTGAAATCTCTATCAGCCCCTGCAAGTAGATCGAAGGTCGTTGCAGAATCCCATGAGGCATTTTCTTTCGGACATGTCCGAAAGAACAGACACCACACATATATCCATATACAGGGTGTAGTGGACTGACAAGGCAGCCAGTCCACAGTGACGGGTAACCGAAAGGCACGCGTACACACACGCCGACTGGCGTTAAGTCTGAAACAGGATACGTGATGAAAGCTATAAAGAAAAGAACGGAGCTTCTCGTATACTTAACTTTAATTCATTGTGGTACATTTCTCTTAATAATACAAGTGAGACTCTCTCCAGATATGGTTAATGCGCCTTGCTAGGTCGTAGCCATGGACTTAGCTGAAGGCTATTCTAACTGTCTCTCGGCAATTGAGAGAAAGGCTTCGTACGTGTAGTCGCTAGCAATGTCGTCCATACAAATGGGGCGAGTGCTAGTAAGTCTCTCGAGACCTGCCGTGTGGTGGCGCTCGATCTGCGATCCTGACAGTGGCGACACGCGGGTCCGATATGTACTAATGGACCGCGGCCGATTTAAGCTACCACCTAGCAAGTGTGGTGTCTGGCGGTGACACCACACAGGGTGTTTCAGGTGGAATAGTAGATATTTTAGCAGGTGGTAGTACAGACGTAAAAAATTTCATATAAATGCGTCCACTTTTTATTGAGTACAGAGATACAGCTTTTAGTAAGTAACGCTAACAAAGTCAAAGCAAAGGCTAATGAGGACATTCAAAGTTGATTTTCAAAAATTCACCAACCAACTTCAATGCACATTTGACTTCTCTTCATAACACCACGTGTAGCTCTACTGAGGTCGTCTTTGCGTTCTTTTATGAGGGCTGCACTATTTATAACCCGAATGATCAAATCGGCTCTTGGGTTTACTTTTTATTTGTAGACTTCACCTTTAAACATCCCCGCAGGCAAAAATCCAAAGAGATAAGGTCCGAGGACCTTGAAGGCCAAGAAAAGTGCCCATATCTATAGATCCACCTTCCGGGAAATGTTAGGTTTGGATAATGTGTGACCTGACGACTAGAATGTGCAGGAGACCCGTCATGCTGGAGGAACATACGCATTCTTGTAGCCAAAGGAACCTGCATCTCGGTTCTTACAATAGTGCAACAGGTGTGCACTGGTTAGATGTAACTGAAAAGAGACTCCAACTCGGCTTGAGGTTGAGGGCGAATCCCAAGCGCATGGCCACGAACAATTCGGAGCGGAAACTTAATGTCATCGGAACCTTGTTGAAGGACCACGACATGCGATTGTTAGACCGACTGCCGAAAGTTCACTTTATAAATACATACATACTTAGCAAAATATATCATGTCGCAGCAGTCTTATCGATACTGCAGGTCACTGCACATAAAATATTAGCTGTAGCCTCTTGGTATGTGTGGAAACAAAATATATTTGCAGAGGCAAAACGGAGGACTTGGAATTAAAGACGTGCTTTTAAACTAATACATGCCACTAAGACAGGCATCACGAAACTTCTGTTCCTCTCGTTAGATCCCGGGGATAGGAACGCTCCTGTTAATGTAGTATGCCAGCCTAGATTACGTACGAAAGTACTATGGCGATTGGAGCTGTATAAGACTTCCACAGCACAAACCAACACTAGAACCGTCTATGATTATATTACCAGAAATCGTCTTCACAAACCAATTTCGGTAAATTACCCTACAAAAAAATGGAGGAACGTCTGGAAAAATACCAACAATAAAATTATACCAACTAGAGTCAGTGCCGTATGGTGCGACGTTGTAAACGAAATCATACCCTCAGCGGAACGATTATGGAAAATCAAATTGAGACCATCTCCATACGGCGACAAATGACGGCTTGTAGAAACTGTAGCGCACATCTTCTCATGTGAAAACAGAATCAGAATTTGGAACTGGACAAGGAAGAAATTAGCACTGTCAATAGAACCGCAGAAAGTCAAATACCGATAACTGAAGCTTTACAACTCGACTGGAAATGTTACCCGTCTGCAAAGAATAACAGTTATTCGTGGCTTCTGGGACAGTTTGTGTTTTACGTCGTAACAAACAGAACTTAGAAGAGTGTATGTTTTATATTGCAGAAGAACATTTTACGCTAAAGAAGAATAACAAATATAAGGAATGGTTTCAATTTTTTTTAACTATTGCTTTATGTGGGCTACGAAGAGGTGGACAGTTTTTTTTATTAGAAGCAGAATACTATTATTTAACTTTTTTTATTCCTGGAATATTCTTTTACGTTGTTTCTAAAATCAGAATTGTTCTAATTTGGCAAAACTCCTCCGGCTCCGAAATTTCAATCATTTGTCGAAAAATATATGGCTTCCTTACAGACCTCATATCCATCCAGCGCAAATAACTTAAATTGTGAATATATTTCTGAATAAATATTTGTTACGTGTTTTTCCGTCACCGTTTTCACTGGTATAAGTTATGTTCTACAAGGAACGCACGCCATTGGAAGCGGCAATCTGTAATTGATTTTACCTTAATTACTACTTCAATTTTGTTCCACAATTTAAAGGTATATATGGGTGCAAACATGGAATACATGGGAATAATACAGCTGCTCAGTGACAGGTATGGGGGAGGCATTGAGGCCAGGCCTCGAATCTTCGATCCCTGCCCTCTTTACCTCCGCCTACCTGGTGCTGAAAGTCTTCTCAAACTTTTTTAAAAAAATAATAGTGCAGTGATCAGCATGTCTGTCTAGTAAGCAGGAGGTCCAGGTTCGAAGCCCAGTCGGTCACAAATATTCATCTGCCGTCTTAGCTGTATTTCAACGCGCTGTGACAGTGTGGACGTCGGTCCTTCGATATTTAAGATGCAATTGTTTTTTGAGGCAATAGAGGTGATTTGCGAACATTTGTCTTGCCATCAGTGTAACGGGACTTCAACGGCATCCAACCCTTAGTCATTGCTTTGTGGCGGCGCTAACTCATGTCATATTTATGTGAAACAGATTGTAGTTCATATTTAGTCAAATAACGAATGGTCAGTATACAAGTATGCCGGCCGGGTTGGTGGCCGAGCGGTTCTAGGCGCTACAGTCTGGAACCGCGCGACCGCTACGGTCGCAGGTTCGAATCCTGTCTCGGGCATGGTTGTGTCTGATGTCATTAGGTTAGCTAGGTTTAAGTAGTTCTAAGTTATAGTGGACTGATGACCTCAGAAGTTAAGTCCCATAGTGCTCAGAGCCATTTGAACCATTTATGAAGTATACAAGTATTTACGAACAGTAGAAGCAGGATTGCAGCGAACTGATCCCTTAACCAAGTGAAACATAGAGTACCTGTGTAATGAGTCATTCCAGCTGCATAGCTGAGGGTAGTATTTGTTAAGCAATTCATTGCAGAATTAATGTAATAGCCGCACGATGATCTCTGTAGTCATACTGTATCATTAGCAGCCCGCGAATGGTGTATATGTTCGTTAAATCGGATTACTCAAGCTGAGGACAAATAAAGAGAAGCGACGACGCCACAACACTATCTTTACTTAAGTAGGCAGTCAGCGCCGGCCGAAGTGGCCGTGCGGTTAAAGGCGCTGCAGTCTGGAACCGCAAGACCGCTACGGTCGCAGGTTCGAATCCTGCCTCGGGCATGGATGTTTGTGATGTCCTTAGGTTAGTTAGGTTTAACTAGTTCTAAGTTCTAGGGGACTAATGACCTCAGCAGTTGAGTCCCATAGTGCTCAGAGCCATTTGAACCATTTAGCCAGGCAGTCAGCGCGAAATTATGTAGGCCACCATTAACGTTACTGTAAGGAGTTTGACAGCATAACACCACCACAACTACTAACAACCTGAGCCATATCAACACGCAGCTGTAACTCGCAGTGATTACAAGTTGCTGATGTTTGTCAAGAATAGCGGAAAACGCCTCTGAAGTTCCATTTGCATTACGTCTAGGGCGGAGAGAATCCTAAATAACAGTAATATGTCACCCAGCGAAGAGAAGAGTCCACGTATTGTCTCAAGTTCTTGCAGTTTGATATTAATGCAGTACCCGATAGTTTCACACTAACGGGTTCTTTTGGCTATCGGAATACTCAAATGTGAATTACAAAAGTGTAATTGCTAGAACGCTCAACTACCTTAATAACACCTCATTATGGATTGAATACGACTCGGAAAGTGACGTTAATTTGACGTTTCCATCCATCTCCTGACGTCTTACTGAATGAAGTCTGAAGTGCACGCACAGTTGTGTTGCCTGCCGCATGGATTCTGTGAAGTGTTGTGGCAGCTTGCAGTCATTGCTGAATACAGACATTTGCAAATATCCCCATTGCTTTAGGGGAAATAGTCTTTGTTGCATTTTTTCCATACCGTAATTAGCACAATAACATAAGGCGTGTTCTGCTGAAGAACGTGATGCCCACAAGTCCTTAAATAAGAATCTCCTAGCGGGAGTAATGCATGAAAGGAGACAGACTGTTGGACAAAAGAATGGACAGCTCCCTGCTTTCTGCGTTTCCGATAGCGCCTACGATAAGAATCTGGTGTCATATTATGCTTCACAACCTTAAACTGTTTATTTTTTTACTTCATACTAATATAAAAGTTATGATATGAGAAGAGGAAATGACTGATATGCTTCTCAGGATGTTTAGTTTTTCGTGTTTATTTTCTCACATCATACTAAAACAAGGGTGTTAATATGAGAAGAGGAAATGAAATATACGCTTCCAAGACATAATATTTCCTTGTGTGCTACTACTGCATACATGAAAGCCCTGCAGTTAATTTTTGTATGTTGGATAAATTTTGATATCACCTCACATTCCTTTGTGAGAAGGTTCCTATTTTCTTGGGATTCAAATAGATTGGACATTTCATCACTGGTTAATATTCTGATGACTAATGACATGATACCCGCTGCAATTGCTCCATGGCACCTGTGAGTAGAGTCTCACGTTGGTTACTATAAGAACACGCAGGCAGTGATATCCGCTCACTGCAGTCAGAGCAAAGGTGATTTCTTTCTGTTTATGGCGAAGCGTCTGCTGCAGTGTCCACGCTCAGCCAACATAAACAAATCGCGGCGGCATTGGGCACTGCTAATCGCTGCACTTGTCGCGAGCCTCGAAACACGAGCGCACTGTCTCTGCTAAAGATGCGATGAAGTTAATACATCTTACTTAACGTAATATGTAGGTCGTGGGTTGGGTAAAAATTCAGTTTGGCACTTTCCATCGCATTAAAATACTTTACAGTCATATTTGATGCAAAATTTATTGTTGGTTGTCTCTCTAATGTTAATAGTATTGATTCAGATTGTGCGTGAACACGAAAACACACACACACACAAACAGTCATTGATTCCAGTGAGGGTGACAACTACTGTGTGTTGAACAACACACGCACCAGTCAATTCCTCAGTTGGCGTCGAGTGGGTGAGATTTTTCAATTACCTTGCATTGCAAGAATTGTAAGGAGGTGACTGAAAGCAAATGGACTTGTATCTAAAGAACTGCGACAAAGCAAAGCTTGACCGACTATCAGATAATTGTCCACATGGGTTTTGTGGACGAGTATACTTTTAGTAACCAACCCACCCACGATCATTACGTAAGATTTCTCGAAGGCGTAGGGGCATTGATTTCATCAAGACGTCGACAGTGTAGCGTGATGGTTTACTTTCTACCATACGTTTTCTATATTCGTCCAAAGGTCGCTTGCATTTGTAGGTCCACATGGCAATGACCTTGTTACCTCTGCCCACATATTCTCTATCTGGTTGATGTTCGGTGATAGTGGAACAAACGGCAACAGCTTTATCCTCTCTCGGCCCTGAAACCAATCTCGCACTGCTTTGCTATGATGGATGGGGATCTGCTCCTGTAAATAAACTGTTATCTCGTTCGTTCATATATTGATATTTAAATAACATATTAGTAATAAGCACGTTGTACTATTATTTTCCACAGTGTTTAAGAATTCAGGCCCTGTCGTAAATAAGTGATCTAGATTCAACCGTCCGATTAAGAATGTGGTTTACCCAGTCTATCAAATGATGAGAGACGTATTCGGATATCCAAATTAAGCCTGACTGGCTGCATCCGATTAGAACGATCTGGTATCGAAATGAAATTACAGAAATCGGATAATTTGAACGTATGTATTGCAACAATGCTGCGCACATAAATTCCTATGATGGAGTAACAGGTAGGAACTGCATAAGAAAAAGTGAGAAATATGTCTACTAGCAGCAATGTCACGTAATTATAACCCATATTTATGTGACGGAAATACTGAATCGAACAATGCACTTGCCCGCGAAAGCAAAGGTCCCGAGTTCGAGTCTCGTCGGGCAAACAGTTTTTCTGACAGGAAGTTTCATGTCAGCGCACACTCCGCTGCAGAGTGAAAATCTCATTCTGTAATGCACATCTATTTCAGTGGTGGGAAGATGCACCATATCGGATTTGCTGATGACATAATGACAATAATAATAATAATAATAAAAATCCCGTGGGGCCGATAGGGGAAACCCTCCCCCATATGGGTGGTACTGAGGAAATCAAATACTTGGGGTGAACCAAATACTCACACAATCCTGAACGGCTACTCAATCTGTTGAACTCAAAATCCAGACACGTCTGAGTGAAAACCACCGCTACTCTGGTCACCGTCTGTTAGCTCAATGAGCTGGGCTGAAAATATTTGCTTCCGAAGGCTTCAACACGCTCTGGTCCTGTCCGGTCCTGGAATCACCCAGGCCAAACCAATGAAACACAAGCAAACATGAACTGTGCAAGCAAAGTCAACTTTACCCCAGGTGGTACACAACCCGGCTGTCACCAGGCGGCAGTTGGAATTTCGGATTCTGGGGAGTCCAGGTTAGCACGGCAGAGAATATTGAAGATCTCCTGTAAATTTCCCTACAAGCAGAAAATATGGATTTGAAAACTACACGCCGCGCGTTATTAGCCGAGCGGTCTCAGGCGCAACAGTCATCGACTGTTCGGCTGGTCCCGGCGGAGGTTCGAGTCCTCCCTCGGGCATGGGTGTGTGTGTGTGTTTGTCCTTAGGATAATTTAGGGCAAGTAGTGTGGTTCATCGATCCAAATACGAAAACTAAATAATCTCACATAATAAATCGACCGACAAAAAATTCTCATCATTGCTCTTCAAGAACCACAACTAACTGACAATGAAACCTTGCAATACGGAAACCATTTTATCTTCAAGAGCAAAATACAACAAAAGGTAGCGAAAGGCGTACCAATGTTCGGCATTGCTTTTCTCGAACACATCTATCACAGCCATCAACAATCGACTTAGGACTATGCTCATTCAGAGCCCCAGTAAAAAATATACACTCATCAATGCACATGCCCCCACCAACATCGAAAATAAGAAAAACACCAAAGATGTCGAAAAATTCTGGAACACACTCGAAAATACTATGAACAAAATTCGCCAAGATGACGTGAAAATACTAATGGGAGACTTCAACTCTCTATTTGGAACAGAAAAAACCTGTAGAAAAATCATTGGTACAAATTCAACACACCGAATCGCTTAGACCAACGGCACAAGTCTGACTGATATTTGCTAACAATTCAGCCACAAAAGAATATCTTCCCACTTTACGAAAATACCATTTCTCAGGTAACATGATTGGCTACCAGGTGCAAGCTGCTGTCGTTCTTCTTTCTAGACTCGCTGAAAGCCAGATTTTTAATTCTTTTGTAGTAGAGCTACAAGCAGGCAATTACAAACTCAATAAGGGAATCGTAAGATAACGCTCGAGAAAAATTCGTCTTGCTACTTACAGTAACCCTTTGTGTCAGAGCGAAAACCCTACGGTACTGGCAATTTCATAATGCCACTTTTGTTTTCTGCCGACATATTTTTTGTTGTTGTTAATACATAATTTTATCAATGAAATGCCACATTTTCATAAGACTTGCGAATGATACAGGAAATGAAGTAAATACAGATCTTTTCGAAGTCAAAAGTCGGTAATATCCTACTAATTCGTCTTAAAATAGGATCAATCGTCTTGCAGACACTTAACGCACCGCTACAGTCTGGAACCGCGAGACCACTACGGTTGCAGGTTCGAATCCTGCCTCGGGCATGGACGTGTGTGATGACTTTAGGTTAGTTAGGTTTAACTAATCCTAAGCTCTAGGGGACTGATGACCTCAGAATTTAAGTCCTATAGTGCTCAGAGCGATTTGAACCATTTTGAACTTAATGCTTTATTAAGATAGACTGCTGTCGTGATGTTTCTGTAGTAAGCTGAATTTAATTTGTATTACTAAAATGAATATTTTATTTGCATTTTCCATTAGTTTTCTAAACGCAACAGTAATCATCAAAGAGAAATTAATCGGCAGCTGAATTTTCTTTCACGATATCTAAAACAATCTGACAATGCTACAGTTGTTTACAAATTCTACGCCCGTAGAAACCTACTTATTTTAACGAGGTCGTTAAACCATAGTAGTTTTAAGAGTATTTTCGTCTAGAAATGAATTGCCATGACGGTTGATCGATCAAGAGCGGTTCAAATGGTTGAAATGGCTCTGAGCACTATGGGTCTTAACATCGGTGGTCATCAGTCCCCTAGAACTTAGAATTACTTAAACCAAACTAACCTAAGGACATAACACACATCCATGCCCGAGGCAGGATTCGAACCAGCAACGGTAGCAGTCCCACGGTTCCGGACTGCAGCGCCTAGAACCGCAAGACCACCGCGGCCGACGCTCTCAAATCAACAGAGTGAGTTATCATGCAGTAGCAAAGGTGATGTAGTTTTGTTGCTCGACTTTCTTACACTGCGACCGAAAGGTGTCTCAATTGTTGACAACAATTTCCAGCTGTGTTGCACACACCCCTTGGGGCAGAATTTGTAGTCCAAAACACACTTTTGGAGCTCAAAAATGGTTCAAATGGCTCTGAGCACTATGGGACTCAACTGCTGAGGTCATTAGTCCCCTAGAACTTAGAACTAGTTAAACCTAACTAACCTAAGGACATCACAAACATCCATGCCCGAGGCAGGATTCGAACCTGCGACCGTAGCGGTCTTGCGGTCCCAGACTGCAGCGCCTTTAACCGCACGGCCACTTCGGCCGGCCACTTTTGGAGCTATTAAATGTAAAATATTGTGTTCACACTACTCTCTGCTCTAGTCTACGTCTTTTGGTGGGGCTCAGCCTTTCATTTCTTCCAAGGAAGTTAACGATAAAGGCATCATAACACGTCACCAGTAACAGTACTGCAAAGGAATGCTCAATGAGCGACCTGATGACGTTCAATAATAGTCACTCCGTTGATTTTTGTTGTTTCGAATTAGAGCATGCAGTACTCTTACACCAGACTTCTGAACTTTGCCTGTTGAATGCAAATGTCGCTTGATGGTAAAATGGTAATCTGTCACATATATCAGTAGTCGAGACTTCCTTAATGTGGAAAATCATTCATGCCAGAACGATCTTTGTTGAAACAAGAATATCTTTTTCTGGCGTATTTTTCCCAAAAGCACTCACTCCAAACACAGTTCAAATCTTTCTAGCTGCCTCCTCTACATTCACCCCTCTGTTATACCAAAGTAAATATTGTGTTGCAGATGTTACACCTTTTTCCACTTGCGACTCAATTTTACAATGCTTAACCGTAGTTCATGATTTTCAGGTATGCAAAATCCATTGCTTAACTGCAAGATACTAACTAGAACTTCAATTTCGAAAATGGCATTGGTACATACACCGTTTTCACATGGGCGGCGCCGGATTTCAGGCGGCGGGTGGCGTCTGACCGGTGGCCGGTAGCCACTGCAGCGCGAAGAAACACCCGAGCGTAAGCTGTTATGATCGCGACGGAGCCTCGAGCTGCCCTGCGGAATTGTTTCTGGAATACTTGTTATTGCGAGTGGGTAGAATGTTAAGCGAATTGTCTTCGATGTTCAATCAGACTCATAAGTTTAGACCGAAATGTGGTAAAAAAAAATCTGTTGAACGCGAACACGCGACTCTAAGTTTAGAATGCACGACGATTACCGCAAGACCACGGGCTGACTCCAAGCATATCATCTCGGAAGTAGACAACACTTCCTCCTAACACTTCCGCATCTTACAGTGTTGCCAGATTGTGCAGATGGCCGGACTTAGAGTTGTCAGGGGCGGTCAGTTTTATTAGCCACCTTAAGTGAACGACTCGGACTTAGTCTCTGTGGCGGCCGGCCGGCGGTCAGTTTTTTTTGTCTAAGACTGTACATTCCTAGAAATTTCTTCCATATTGTATAGTCATAAATAAAATAATTCTTACACTCCAGTGAGCCCTCTGATGTATTTTCATTATTACAATGTCTCTCCTAGTTACTTCCATTATGCATCTTTCGTTTAGTCACTGGGAACACTCGTATTTTAAATAATTTTCATCTTAAAAGTTCGTGTTGTACTCAGATAAGTCAAAATTGATAATAAATCCACGCTTTAAACTTTCTGTTTCATACACTCTGTGATCGAAGGTATCCGGACAACCACAAAACATACGTTTCATATTAGGTACATTGTGCTGCCACCTATTGCCAGGTACTCAATGTCAGCTACCTCAGTAGTAATTAGACTTCGTGAGAGAGCAGAATGGGGCGCTCCGCGGAACACACGGATTTCGAACGTGGTCAAGTGATTTAGTGTCACTTGTGTCATACATCTATACACATCCCTAGGTCCACTGTTTCCGATGTGATAGTGAAGTGGAAACGTGGAGGGACACGTACAGCACAAAAGCGTACAGGCCGACCTCGTCCGTTGACTGACAGAGACCGCCGACGGTTGAAGAGGGTCGTAATGTGTAATAGGCAGACATCTATCCAGACCATCACACAGGAATTCCAAACTGCATCAGAATCCACTGTGAGTACTGTGACAGTTAGACGGGAGGTGAGAAAACTTGGATTTCATGGTCGAGCGGCTGCTCATAAGCCACACATCACGCTGGTAAATGCCAAACGATGCCTCGGTTGGTGTAAGGAGCGTAAACATTGGATGATTGAACAGTATAAAAACGTTGTGTGGAGTGACGAATTACGGTACACAATGTGGCGATCCGATGGCAGCGTGTGGTTGTGGCGAATGCCCGGTGAACGTCATCTGCCACAGTCTGTAGTGCCAACAGTAAAATTCGGAAACGGTGGAGTTATGGTGTGGTCGTGTTTTCATGGAAGGGGCTTGAACCCCTTGTTGTTTTGCGTGGAACTATCACAGCACAGGCCTACATTGGTGTTTAAAGCACTTTCTTGCTTCCCACTTTTGAAGAGTAATTCGGTGTTGGCGATTGCGTCTTCTAACACTATCGAGCACCTGTTGATAATGCACGGTCTGTGGCGGAGTGGTTACACGACAATAACATCCCTGTCATGGACTTGCCTACATAGAGTACTGATCTGAACCCTATAGAACACCTTTGGGATGTTTTGTAACGCCGACTTCGTGCCAGGCCTCACCGACCGACTTCGATGAGGCAGCATTCCGGTAAGAATAGGCGGCAGTTCCCCAAGAAACCTTCCAGCGCCTGATTGAACGAATGCCTGCGGGAATGAAAGCTCTCGTCAAGGCTAAGGGTCTGCCAACACCATACTGAATTCCAGCATTACCGATGGAGAGCGCCACGAACTTGTAAGTCATTTTCAGCCAGGTGTCCGGATACTTTTGATCACATAGTGTACATATTGCAACCTGTATTTTGAAAACTCTGTTCAGTACACAAAAACCACACAAGGCAGTTTCTAATCTTCCGTTTATTTCTTATGCTGACCATCCTGTCGTTTTCTTCAACTGGATTTAACGCAAAAATTCGTTAGTCATTTCTATAACTGCAAGTTAGGTTCAACAGTTTTCATTTCAGTGGTCATAAATTATTTTAGTTTTAATCTACCAGATCTCATTTCACGACTGCTCCATTAGCTCAAAAATGGTTCAAATAGCTCTGAGCACTATGGGACTCGACTGCTGTGGTCATCAGTCCCCTAGAACTTAGAACTACTTAAACCTAACTAACCTAAGGACATCACACACATCCATGCCCGAGGCAGGATTCGAACCTGCGACCGTAGCAGTCGCACGGTTCCGGACTGCGCGCCTAGAACCGCGAGGCCACCGCGGCCGGCCGCTCCATTAGCTCCTTTTATTCAGTGTTGAAGTTTATTTGCACTAGAGGCAAACAGTACAGTGTCATCAGAAACTTGTAGGTGGTTCAGGTACATGAAATTATATTGTTTCTTGCTTCTTCCAATTTATGGCTACATCACGTCTCTCGTACAACTTAGAACAGTTTCTATGAATCGTAGCCTCCTTGTCAGACTGTACTTTTAATTCTGAATTATTCCCTATCCTGATGAAGTGTAATGGTACGTGTAATACAGACGTATTCTATGATGAGCCAAAATATTATGACCATTTGCTTAATGGGGTGTTGATCCGTCCTGCTGTATCGCGGGCATACGCTTACTCTGCCAGCAACGTACAGTATGTCGAAGTTACGGTGGCAGCTAGCTTCCTAAGGCCGGTATTACACTATTATATTTCTCTGACAAAGATTTTATCAAAGATATGATCAAATATTAGTCAAATTTCTTTGAGACGGGTCTTTTCCGTGGCGCTGAAAAGGGGTATCACACTAATATTTTTCGTCCAATTTCAAGATGGCGGATGACAACTTGTTATTAAACGCTACAGTTGCTAGTACCACAATTGCATTGTGTGTGTATTTGGAAGAAAAGCGGCGGAAAAAAGGAAACGTACTTGGATGAAGCCATAGGTACTACGTAGAGATGGTAAAAGTATTCAAAATTTGATACGAGAGCTACAAGTGGAGTACGTCAATACTTATATATAAATTACTTAAGAATGGATGAGAGTGTATTTCAGTATTTGCTCAGTAAAGTGGCTTCTCATATTACAAAACAGAATATTCTTTTGGGAAATGTTATACCTGCAGAAGGCAGGCGGACTGTGGCACTGGGATTCCTTGCTACAGGAGAGAGCTCCTTTAGTAACACTGGACTATCACATTGAACATTAACCAAAATAATTCCAGAAACGTGTGAATCGATTTATAAAGCACTGAAGGGGAGATATTTAAAGGTGAAGAAATATTTAGTACACTATATGAACAATAAGAACGATTCCTATTTTTGAATAATTTAGTTAATGGGTATAGTGTTCCAACAACTACAAAATTAATAAAAAGTACGAAAAAGATGAAGCGCTTTTTAACTTGTAGCTTCCAGAGTTAAAAAATAGACAAAGTGGAATGGAAAGCGAAGAAAGAATTTTTTATTTTAGAGTGTGACCACATACTCTATTCCGGCTTGCTGAAAAGCTGACTGGATGTTTAGATGAAGGGCTGTAGCTGTGATTGTGGACACATGTCGCCTGCAGCATATTCCACCTGTCCATCGACACACAATTAATAGCATGAGCTGTGGCCCTTGCTTACCCCTCCACCCTAATCGAAGCAAATTTGAGCCGAAGGAAAGCACCAACTTTGAAGTCATCTTTACAGACACACTACAGAGACGTCAGATAGCTGTAGCGACGCCAGCGCTCCAAGCGGTTACAATTACATTGCAGTGAACAGAAGGCTCTGAGCACTATTTGACTTAACTACTGTGGTCATCAGTCCCCTAGAACTTAGAACTACTTAAACCTAACTAACCTAAGGACATCACACACATCCATGCCCGAGGCAGGATTCGAACCTGCGACCGTAGCAGTCGCGCGGTTCCGGACTGCGCGCCTAGAACCGCTAGACCACCGCGGCCGGCGCAGTGAACAGAAGACGAACGACTTTTATCATCATATTTATTTGACGACAGGCGAGATTTGACAAACTTCCCTATTAGACCATCAAATTTCTTTGACATAAATGTTTGACATATCAACTTTGACGAAGAAATATGACAGTAGAAAGCCAGCCTAACACTAGAGAGCTGCCACGCTACATAGAGCCACCAGAATGCAACCTAACTGCCAGCAGATGTCGCTGACCTCACGGACCTCTTTCTCACGCCAGTCATTTTACAGGAAGCTCGGTACTCTGGTTTCGAGGGCTCTACTTGCGCTGGTGCATGGGCTCTGAGAGGCCAGTTCACTCCTAGTGAGCTTCCAGGGCAGGGCGAACGAATTTTCATACCAAAAATTACATCTTACTGTTAATATTTTATGTAAAGTATTTCATTTTAAATATGCTCTACAGTTTTACAGTATTACCTGTTCTGGCCAATACTTAAGTATCCATATAAAACGAAAACAAATTTTACTCTGCAGACTGACGTATGTCACAATACATTGTTACTAATCAAGATATTAAACTAGGTGACACAGCGTATTGAGATTCCTAATATATTTGAAAATTAAGCACTATAAACTCAGTCTGAGTTGTTTCACAAGGTACACTAGTTTGCTCTGTATCACCTATTTTTGTGATACTTTCAACAGATCTGGAAATGAGCGATGATAGGTTGAAACCGTTAATGCTGTTAAAGTTGATAGTGATTGTACCAATGAAATATCCTGATAAGAATGTCCACGTTTTGCTCCGCTAGGATGAGCGCTCGATGAAGTCCAGGACTGATGGGCTGGTTATAAGGTTGAGCAAAATGAAACAGAATAGTGCTTCTTTTCCGCCGGCTTTTTCGAGCCGTGTAAGTTTCAGTTTTCTACGAGCCGCTGAAGAGTAAACGGGCATTATTTTGCCAGTACTCTCGGCGAGGGAATCCGCGGGGCTCTCGAGAGGCCGCGGCTCAGAACGCAAACAACGGGAGGCGGGTCGGCGGCGCCAGGCGTTAACTCCGGCTGCCTCCGGCAGGGGAGCGGGCGGCGCTGCGCTCTGTTTGACCGCCGGAGAGCGGGCAAGCGAGCGAAACTTCCAGCGTCAACAGTGGGGAAGCCGATGCGAAAATTACACTTCTGAATGCCGAATCCGGACAAGTTTAATGGTTTTGTTTTTTCTTCGCCGCAAAATGTTGCGAAAGAAGGGAGGTACGAGAAAGGAGCGCGCATTGAAGGAAACGGCCATTGTTCGCGAGCATTGTTGGCTGGAGGAGGATGGTAATGAGAGAGCGCTACGGCTTCGGGACCTTTCACTATTCTTCGCATATGATTGGATGCCGCGGTAAGGAAGTCAACGGCACCTCTGCGCTGTACGTGTACTCGGCTGGATCGACTGAAGAACATATTTTCTCTCAAATTGCTTGCCTGCAGGAAGCAGTATACCTCAGACTATAGCGCTGAAGGCTCTACTGTTCAATGTGTGTTATAATGACGCTTTAAACTAGTATATCTCGTACATAAAGCAGTTGTTTACAAACGAAAATTGTCGAAACTGAAATGACTCAAATACAAAGAGATATTTACCTCGATATAACGTCCAGTCTTCAATGCCTGGTTGGTTGGTCGAATTGGGGGAAGGAGATCAAACAGCGAGGTCATCGGTCCCATTGGGTTAGGGAAGGATGGGGAAGGAAATCGGCGGTGCCCTTTCAAAGGAACCGTCCTGGTATTTGCCTTAAGTGAGTTAGGGAAAACATGGGAAACCTAAATCAGGATGGCCGGACCGCGGGTTTGAACCAGTCTTCAATGCAGACAAGTGGTAACTACTCTCTGCTATTCAAACTGAAAAATATTTTGAACCTCCATTGGATTAAATACTATGCTGATTTAATCTGTAACTTCATAGATATTCTACATAGTTTCTTTCGATTCCAATCGCTAAAATCACTCTGCACACATTGTTGTTAGCTTAATCTTTCCTTCATGATCTCTATGGGAGCTATTCGTTATGGCTGGGGAAAATTTGTAGATTCTTAATACTCATTCTTGAAACTCTCTTGGAGAGATAATTGGCGTATATCTTCAAGCGCTTGTCAGTTCAATTTTTTTCAGAATTTCTGTTACGCTTCCCCGTCAATATGCCCTGTTAGTCCTATTTGGTACAGGGTCTACGAACTTGAACAGCATTTTACGCTGAGCTGCAATTATGTTTAGTAAGCACTGTACTTTGTGGCCTGACTGCATTTTACCAGTTTACTGTCCAATGAAATGAAGTGTACCGCCTGTTTTGCCTACGATTGAGTCTGTACGGTCATACCATTTCGCATTAATACACATTGTCGCACCTACATAGGGCGTTATGGATATAGGTGCAGATATTTTTGCTAGTGATTGAGGACGTTGTTCTGAACAAGATTACGTTGATACCTGCGTCATTTGCAGACTAATAATTGTATTTATTAGGAGTAGTATGTTTTTAGGTTGGTTAGTACCTCCAAATAATGTGGCGACAAACCAAGCCATTAATGTTTATAATCTCCTGGGCAGCAGGTCAGGTGTTAAAGTGTAGACACGTGGACGCAAAACGTTTAGTCTCTGTCAAGCGTAGTCCACTTAATAGTGAAGTTACGACGGTGCGGAAAACATCAGGTAGTAAACTATATGGTGTGTTGGGGTAGTTCACTTAATCTTGCAGCTATGACGGTGCAGAAAAGATCAGGTAGTAAATTATGTGACGTGTTTGAAGGAAGACTTAGACGCAGAGAAAACCCAAGTAACACACTGAAGTGGGTCATTTTAAGGAAGCAATGATCACAATATCTGCACTTACACCCCTAACACCCTCTATATTTACGTGAGTTGGCTCATATATATTGTAGACATAGGATGCAATTTTCCTACAATTTGTGAAATGCACAAATTTACATTTCTGTACATTTAAAGAAAGTTACCAGGTGTTTCAAAACATCGAAAACTTGTCAAAGTCTAACTGGATATTTGAACTGCTTTTTCAGACCGACCTTCATACTGATAAGTGCATCACCTGCCAGAAGTCTGAGTTTACGGTAATACTGAATCATTATTTACATTTAATTAGTGTACTGTTGACAGCCTAATACGGTCAGCAAAAAATGGTTCAAAGGGCTCTGAGCACTATGGGACTTAACATCTGAGGTCATCAGTCCCCTAGAACTTAGAACTACTTAAACCTAACTAACCTAAGGACATCACACACATCCATGCCCGAGGCAGGATTCGAACCTGCGACCGTAGCGGTCGCGCGGTTCCAGACAGCAGCGCCTAGAACCGCCCGGTCACCCCGGCCGGCTACGGTTAGCAATTCAAGGGCGAAACTGTTTATCTGTTCAGGAAACACTATAACAACGACGTTTTACTTGCCATTTCTTCAAAATGCGCAAAGGAAGATTATGGGTTTAAAGTCCTATCGAGGGCGAAATGAGACGGTGCATAGCTTCAGACAGGACTCGGACGGGAAAGGACATCACCTCTAGTTTTTCTAGGAAGAATCTCGAGTTTTATCTTAATCAATCTGAGAAAAAGGAAATTTTAAATCCTTGTGACTAGACGGCTATTGGATCTCCGCTCCTTCCGAAATCAAATCCACTGTTCTGGTCAGCGCACCACTTTACTGTGTGTCGTGTCTTTGTGTTGGGATGTCAATAACGTTCGGCATCAAAAGGAGACCCAAAGATAGCTATCCTCCTCGAATACGTGGGAAAATTGAAATGCAGATTTGTGCAAATTAACAGGAACTATCGAAAAGTTTTGAATTTCTAGATAAGAGTTCAGGTAAAATTTCTGAAAGTGAACTTAGAGCGAGATATCAATATACACTGTTGATATAACTTTGGAAGTGTCATATGTAGTATACTAAATTCAAATAAACTATAATACTTCTTGGTCAACAATACAACCGTCCCCTACAAATTAAGAACTGTTCTTCCTCTATCATTGTTTTGTCTTACGAAGTATTCGCTTCGGATAATCATTTACTAATTACGAAACTTTTTTCAATTGTTGTTACAACATTAACTTAATTCAAGTTGTGGATGGATAGGAAAGGGTAAGGTGAAGGAACTGGAGGGAAGTTCGAATTCAGTTACGCCAATAAGCTGAGAAATGTGTTATCTTAGTTTTGTGTGCCTTCGTATCCCTGTTGCCTGTTACTCGGTACCTGAGGTACAATTGGGGAATAAGACTGAAACCTGTCTTAACATGTTAAAACCACAACTATAATTGTTGGCGTTTTAGAATCAATGATTGTAGATAATGGCGCGTGGTTTTTATATATGTTTGCATTTTTCTGACGTTCTTTGTACTTTCAACACGCCTATGCAAGCATACTGTAAACAGTTTATCAGACGCATATAAGCAAAGAATCACTTGTTTTGTCATCGGTATACATATTTTAAAAAGATAAGCTTGTAAAACCGCTCATCCAAACGTACAAACTTTTCAAAATATTGTTCAGTACATTCTTTCTTAACGGCGGCCCATTGTTTACGGACGAAGGGTATATAGGATCACTGAGAGGGTTTGAAAATGGATGACATGTGAAAGTAAGTCCGAACATGCCCTAATTAAAAGATACGTCATGTTATGTACAATGTTGAGAACCATGAACCAAACTAGCAAAGCGATCTGACTACAAAGAGTTTGTGGGTAATTGATTGGGCAATGAACGCTTGCTTCTTTGCGAAACAACTTACAAGGTGCATATGAATCCAGTCTATTATAATAATTCACGATTAAAAGACATAAAATAATCTGCCTTTATGTAGAATGGAGGACTGCCATTCTGCCAACTCCGTCACCTACCTTTTCTGCGGAAGGAGAATAACTGCAGTGAGAAATCCACTGAAATCTACCAATTGCCGAAGGCAAAGTACGTTTCACAAAGATTGATCGTATGTCGACACACTGTAAGATGACTGCTCGAGTGGCCATAAACTAGGTCAAAATGATAGTGAGTGGCAAGGAAAAATTGAGTTGGATTTAAATTCATTCATTTCTCTCCAAAGGTAGTTAAATCACACTTGTAATGTTTGTAAAACACAAGGAACCCAGAGTTTCAACGCTACGGAAAATCAAACAAAGCATAATCTACATATGTCGAAAACATTGATAAAGGAGCACTGACAGCGAATGAGGCAAAATTAAATTTACTACCATTCAGATGAATGAAAAAAAAAATTCCGTAACAAGTCTTCTCGCAAAAGGACTGATTCCAACAAGCAAGACGGGACTCTTAAGCCATGAAAGTTTCAGTTAAATTCTGTACTTTCAGTTTCGCGATGCGAACAAACAAAGTATTTACGCATGGATCATAGGATTTCTGTGAACGAATAGCAAACTCATACTACGAATGTGCTCGCACTACACACTCGTCGTAAATCTTACCACATTGCTCCGCACAGTGTAGCCGATCGATCTGAACCGCCTTGCCACGGTTCGCGCAGCTCCCTCCCTCGGAAGTTCGAGTCCTTCCTGGGGAATGAGCGTGTGTGTTTTCCTTAGCGTAAGTTTAAGTTAGATTAGGTAGTGTGTAAGCCAAGGGGCCGATGACCTCAGCTGTTTGGTCCCATTGGAACATACCACACTGCGAACCTGTAGACAGACAACCGTCCGTCAGACCGCAAAACAAGACTTACCCCAAGCAAATCAGAGCAGTGGCTTCTTCAGACTCGCACCTCAGAATGCCGCCAGGTGGATTGGTTGGTCAGCTCAGCCTGAACTCAAAGACTACTGAACACCTGAAGGACAGACCCAAAAGTCAACTGAAATCGGCAACTACTTACAAAATTGCTTATTCGCAGAAGACATGCGTAAGCAACACGTAAAATGTATGAATAACGAATGATGCAGATTAAATAGTGAAAGTTGCAAATGTAACAAACAACTTTTAAGTATAAGTGTACCGTATTTACTAGAGTGAAACTCTTGACACACGGATATTCGTCGGGCCTTTTAGTGTTGACAGTGCTAATTTTTAACTGGAGCGCACCTGTGTTTTCATGTACTCACTGAAGCTAGTAGCGACAGTCAAAATTCTGAGATCGGTGTTACATGAATTATTAGTGAATATAAAGTTTATGTACACTCCAAGTAGGCTGGTAAAATGTGACATGAGGAAAAATATTAAGGAATAACATAGAGGAATAAATGGCAATAAGGAGTTACGGTTGATGTAGTGTTAGGCTTAGAAGTGACTCAAATTGTTACGGTTAGCAAGTACACTGCGGAACATAATTAAAGGATCAATTTTTCGAAACCCCGTAATTGTCTCCCAGTGTGACGTAGAAGTTTGAAATTTGGTTAAAAGTTGCCTATAACCATCCTATGTGATGGTGTGAAAGCGTGTCGCCCTGCGACATCACACTCGGTCTCGGCGACGCTTCAAACAGCGAGGTGTCGACGCACTCGAAAAAAAACCGCAGATGTCAGAAGTACACTCACCCTCCAAAAAAAAAAAAAAAAAAAAAAAAAGGGGGGGGGGGCAATGGAACCATGTCAATATTGCGGCGCGGTAAAATTTGGCAATGGGTCAGACTGGCTTGCAGTCGTGCAGGATGTCTCGCAGACGTATGTGTGGACCGTACTGTCAAATCAGTGAATTTGGAAAGGGATGCATTATTGGCATCAGAGAACGTGATTGATCTATCCGGGAAATTGCTGCTCGTGTGGGACGAAGTGCTTCCAGTGCAACGGGTGGGTGCAGAATGGTTCACGGAAGGACGTAGAACACGATGCGATGGGGCCAGGTCGCACCATCCAGAGCACACCCCCCCCCCCCCCCCTCCACGAGAAGAACTACAGTCGTCCTTCTTGGCTCTGGCGCAACAGTGAAACAATGTAACACACCATACACTATAAGGGGTGACAGTCCTTCGCCGTTTACCACGGCATGGGTTACGTGAGGGTCGTCCGATTCTCTGCCTACCTAACGAATGTGCAGAAAAATGTTAGACGCCAATGGTGTATGGGGCGACGTCAGTGAGGACAGAAATGACATCAGATTGTGTTTTCGGACGAATCCAGTTTCTGTTTGTTTAGAATGATGGCCGCATTTTGATTCGCCGCAGACAGGGGGAGCGGCATCACAGTAACTGCATTCATAGAAGACATACCGTGCCAACTCAAGGCCTTGGGGCACGGGAAGCTATTGAGTGCAACCACAAATCACAGTTGGTGCAGTCCAGGGCACTGTGATCAGTATGAGATACATGAGTGGCATCCTGCGTAACCATACCCTTTCTACACAACACCCCAGACTCTATTTTTCAGTAAGACAATACACGACCACGTGTTACTGCACGAACAAGTTATCAGAGCCCATGGCTGACCCTGTGCCTATTAGACAACATGACACATGCTGAACCGAGGTGACTGGAATGATAATTATTTCTGCAGAACATACTAATCTACATGTACGGTGCATGTGAAAGTCCTGTTTCCAGTCGTTCAATATGTTCCGTATTTTCTGAACATGCGTGTACATGTGACGTGTAAAGTGGATTAATAACGTCGCATTTCCAGTAAATTTCACCAAAATTCTGACCAACGCCACTGTCGAAGTGTCACACAGTGGGAAGATCGTCACAGCCCCCCTTACCCTCACTCCACCCCTACAGAGTTGAAACAATGCGGTTTTCTTATGAGGGGCCGAAGAAAACATTTCATACACACCACTGCTCAGAGTCGATACGAAAAGGCCTCAAGGGGTAGCACAAATGGCGTGAATGAAACCACCCATTTCCTTGAGACTTTGTTTCTACACATTTCGCGGTCGAAAACGATAGCTCGCAGTGCGATGAGCGAGAGAAAGACGTTCTTAACAACACTTGATACAGCTGTCATCTTCCTGATGCTTCAACTCTCTACGGACATCGTGGACCATCAACTCCACTGAACTTGATTTGACCCGTTTGGAGTACGGTGAGACGGCAATTTGTGCTCTAGTATACACGGTGGAACAACCAGAAACCGTTCAGAACCATTCGACGAAATTTTAACATGATCCGAAGCAGCAAAAGGGTGCTTATGCTTTTTCAGTGGTCCTATTCCACGTCCTGTGTGACCACAGAAGGGTTCAACATTGACATGTGCCTGAACACAGCGACAAAGGGTCTCTCTAAGATTCCCAGCTCGACATAACCCTCGTGGCACCTGCCCTCATTTACTGAGAAATGTGGCTTTACAGAGGAAACCTGTGAAGTTGTCCTAGGCACGTGCAGGCGGGCAACTGGCATCAGAAGTGTGTCAAGCGGTTGCCTATCTGCAGGTGCCTGGGGCTACTTCGATGTTTTATCTGTAAACACACATTTTTAAAATCCTCTTGAAATGTCTGCAGGTGCCTCCAAGGGGAGGGGGGGGGGGTTGCATTTTAGCCACGGAGGTCTCAATATCGCACGGCTCCATGATCATGGAACAGGAGGGCGTGAAACAGAAATGCTCACTGAAAAAGCATAGACTGCTTTGGGTCAAGTTCGGATCTCGCCGATTGGTTTTGAAAGCTCCCTATTGGTTCCACTCGGTAACTCGGAGCAAAAATTGCGGTCTCACTTCACTTCAAAGGCGTAAGATCACCTTCACTAGCGTTTCAGTCCCGTGATGTCTGTCGAGAAGGGTTGAATTTCCCAGGAGGTGTTCCTGTTGCTCAGCGCACTGCGAACTGATGTTTTTGACGGCGAAATGTGTGGAAATCAACGTCCCAGGCACTCAATGAGGTCTTTTCTGTCGATTCTGAGCGACGGTGTGTCTGAAATATTTTCCTCGGCCACCCATAAGAAAATCACGTGATTTCAACAAAGAGCGCCGCGGTTTTGGCCTCCATCGCAAATGCGTCAAAAGAATGGGTGAAATGTGGGTAAGAGGGGCTGCGGCGACCTTCTCATCGATTGACACGTCCGTGGTGGCGTTGGGCAGAATTGTGGTGAAATCTGGTGGCAAAGTGACATCATTAACCCACTTTACACGTCACATGAACTTCTGAGTTCTGGCATTTTTTCACATGTGTCGCCATCTTGCAGTTTCAAGAGTCATCGAGCCCGAGGGTGATTTCGCAGGGCACCATGTTTTTGCACCAATAAGAAGGAAGGTTGTAGGCACTTTTGAGCCAAATGACGTGACTTACGCGTCATAGTGGGAGACAATTACGAATTTTTGAAAGAGTGATCGTTTGATTGTGTTTTGCAATGTACACTGATCAGGCAAAACATTATAATCACCTATCTACGATCGATATAAATTCGTCCAGGCGACAGAATCTTCACCTGGCGAAGAATGACTGTTAGTCAGACACATTCACGGTGCATGTAGTATCAGTGAGCGAACTGTCAGTATGTAGAATGGGGATGGCGTGCGGTCGTCTGAGTTTGACTGAGGGTATATTGTGATGGCCCGGACGCTCGGCGCAATCATTTCGGGAATGCACGATTTGCCTGGTGTTCGAAGACGCTGTAGTGAGTGTCTTCAACACGTGGCGAAACCAAGGTGGAACCACGTCCAGACTTCGTGAGGTTGGTCTGACACCCCTCATATCGGACGTCGTAGGCTGGTAAAACAGGACAGGCGTCTAACTGTGGCAGAACTAACATCAGACTTCAATCTTAAAAGTCTCTTCACGTTTTCTGCTGGATCCTAAAATCAACTCGATTCAATATTTCGACTGTCCAACTATTCGCCATCTTCAGGAGAACGCTGCGTCTGCTCGAGTCTCGTTGAGAACTGACACCAACGCGGCGAGTCGACCTCCTAATAGGTCTCGGTACCGTACACGGCGCATACGCCCCCCACCATAGTTGCTACCCTCCAAGACAGGGCAGCTGGCGGTGCCCTTAGTTAAACACCGGCGGCAACGATATATCGTACTCAGAGACTATTTTCGAACATCTAAAATGGCAGCACCGAAGGACATTCTGTTTTAATGTTGGATAGAACAGGGTTCCACTTCCTGCAAAGAGGAAACCCATTGTCGCTATTAATCAAATTATCCGCCAACCTAATTTCACCTGCCTCTTTATAAACACGTTCTTGGGTGAAATTGTCCGTGTCGGAAATGGCATATGCTCTGCAAACCAGAGTCCTAGGGACGTCACTGCGTTGGTATGGTGGATGACACCTCTTAGCACGCAGATACCGATCAGTTTTCGCCGGCTTTCGGTGAACACTACGTCCTACAATACCATCTGGTTTTTTGTGAACCATGACGTCGAAGAATGGAAGCATCCCATCACTTTCAACCTCCATGGTTAATTTAATGCTGGGATGAAGACAGTTGAAGTGGCCCGAAAATCTGTTGAGAGCATCACGTTCATGTGGCCAAAAGGAAAACGTCCGGCAGCAAACAGGAAGGGGCTTTCAAGGCTTATTACGCCGGGAAAGCCTACGAATACACATCAGAATTAAATGCTGGACAGAGTACAAGTGTGGGTCGGCCGGGGTGGCCGAGCGGTTCTAGGCACTACAGTCTGGAGGTGTGCGACCGCTACGGTCGCAGGTTCGAATCCTGCCTCGGGCATGAATGTGTGTGATGTCCTTAGGTTAGTTAGGTTTAAGTAGTTCTAAGTTCTAGGCGACTGATAACCCTAGAAGTTAAGTCCCATAGTGCTCAGAGCCATTTTTTTTTTAGAGTACAAGTGTGTCTGTGCACATAGTGCACCGAACACTCTCCCAATGGTAGGGCTACGCAATCGACAATCCATGCATGTGCCAATGTGAACTCCTTAATGCCTGAAAAAATTTTGAGACGGAAGACAAAAATCAAAAATCATGGTGCTTTAGAGGTACCCGAAACACTCAGGAGAATGCAACATTTGTCAGGAGCGTTGGTAGCTTCATGAAGTACCAGCATCTACCGGCACTGGCAATAGAAACAGTTAGTCTCCAGTTAAAAGCACAGCGTTGGTATGAAGCGAATTCGTGACACTCGGCATTAAGGGGTGAAGTGCACGACATCGGCAACAACTGAGATGGGCACGTGACCACCGGCACTGGACCTTGGTGCAGTTGCAAAGCGTTGCATTGCCTTCTTCAACATGTAGGGCGTGAGTCCGCCGTCTTCCAGGGGAAGCTGGCGGCGGCTCCATTATACTCCGGGGAACATTCACATGGGCATCCATGGCTCAGGTGGAGCTCGTGCAAGACAAAGAGTATCGTACACTGGTTTCAGACTACGTACACTCCTTCGTGACGATCATGTATCCCGACGACAATGGTATTTTTCAACAGGCTAATGCACTATGTCACAAGGTGAGGAATGTGATGGAGTGGTTCGAAGAACACAGTGGCGAGATTCAATTGATGTGCTGACCCCCAACTCGTCAGATCTGAACCCGATCGAACACATCTGAGATGTGATTGAACGTGGCGTCAGAGCTCATCGCCACCCACCCCGGAATTTACGGAAATTAGTCATGCAGATGTGGTGCCCACTGTCTCCAGCTACCTACCAGGCTCTCATTGCTTCCATGCCATGACATGTCACCGTTCTTATTCGTGCCGAAGGTGAACATAATGTTCTGGCTGATCACTACATGTATGAGTGATAAAAAAGAGTAATTGTCATATACAATGTTTCACCAAAATTTTTGCGGTTTTCATGGAGAATACTCCTGAATGAAACTAATCGTGGTGCGAATGGTGTTGTATGAATAGTGACGAGCGCGAGTGCAGATTTGAACAGTGTGGTTGTTTAATAGACAGTGACTATATTTACGTATTCTGTTTGTCTGAATTATTGAATAAAAACCATGCCTACTGTATTATCTGAAATGAAATGAATAACGGTCAAGCTGTATTTAAATCAACTATGGGAATGAGGTGGGTACTCGGTACATGGTCACATTTCTTAAAGTCTAGTGTTCGTTTGTAAACTCCATCAAACTTGAAACTACTATTGTGAAACACATAGTTGGCGTGGAGCCTTACATGAGTGGCATTTTCTGTGTGTGTTAGCCCGCATCTCGTGGTCGTGCGGTAGCGTTCTCGCTTCCCACGCCCGGGTTCCCGGGTTCCATTCCCGGCGGGGTCAGGGATTTTCTCTGCCTCGTGATGGCTGGGTGTTGTGTGCTGTCCTTAGGTTAGTTAGGTTTAAGTAGTTCTAAGTTCTAGGGGACTTATGACCACAGCAGTTGAGTCCCATAGTGCTCAGAGCCATTTGTGTGTGTTAGCACGGGAATCAGGATATGATACGCCAGTGGAGCTCAGTTTTAAATGTGAGAATATGACAAACAGTTGTGGTAGCTGGTATGTGACAGGTACGGAGCGAGGAGCAGGAATGTAAGGTTGCCAGAAAAAAAATTCATGCTCCAAATGATATAAAAATTTTATTTGCTCAGGCCAGCAGTGTATTAAACAAGAAGCACCAATACTTGCCGAAAGGCTCGTAATGAATAATATATCACGCCAAAGAGACAGCAAATACGTTTACTACGTGATGGATAATCCACATAATCACGATCCGGCAGCAGTCACCAGTACTGGACATGCACTCTACCTTAATAATCTGGCTAAGTTCCTGAAGTAGCTGGACTTAGTATAACATCCAAAAACAATTCACTAAAGTCTAGTCTAACGACGGCACTTGTAATAAGCAGAGCGGATATCGTCATGAACTCTTAATCCCCAGAAATAACTGTAAATCAATGAAACATCAGTAAACATCAATATATATATATATATCTACAGGGCTATTACAAATGATTGAAGCGATTTCATAAATTCACTGTAGCTCCATTCATTGACATATGGTCACGACACACTACAGATACGTAGAAAAACTCGTAAAGTTTTGTTCGGCTGAAGCCGCACTTCAGGTTTCTGCCGCCAGAGCGCTCGAGAGCGCAGTGAGACAACATGGCGACAGGAGCCGAGAAAGCGTATGTCGTGCTTGAAATGCACTCACATCAGTCATAACAGTGCAACGACACTTCAGGACGAAGTTCAAAAAAGATCCACCAACTGCTAACTCCATTCGGCGAAGGTATGCGCAGCTTAAAGCTTCTGGATGCCTCTGTAAGGGGAAATCAACGGGTCGGCCTGCTGTAAGCGAAGAAACGGTTGAACGCGTGCGGGCAAGTTTTACGCGTAGCCCGCGGAAGTCGACGAATAAAGCAAGCAGGGAGCTAAACGTACCACAGCCGACGGTTTGGAAAATCTTACGGAAAAGGCTAAAGCAGAAGCCTTACCGTTTACAATTGCTACAAGCCCTGACACCCGATAACAAAGTCAAACGCTTTGAATTTTCGGCGCGGTTGCAACAGCTCATGGAAGAGGATGCGTTCAGTGCGAAACTTGTTTTCAGTGATGAAGCAACATTTTTTCTTAATGGTGAAGTGAACAGACACAATGTGCGAATCTGGGCAGTAGAGAATCCTCACGCATTGGTGCAGCAAATTCGCAATTCACCAAAAGTTAACGTGTTTTGTGCAATCTCACGGTTTAAAGTTTACGGCCCCTTTTTCTTCTGCGAAAAAAACGTTACAGACACGCGTATCTGGACTTGCTCGAAAATTGGCTCATGCCACAACTGGAGACCGACAGCGCCGACTTCATCTTTCAACAGGATGGTGCTCCACCGCACTTCCATCACGATGTTCGGCATTTCTTAAACAGGAGATTGGAAAACCGATGGATCGGTCGTGGTGGAGATCACGATCAGCAATTCATGTCATGGCCTCAACGCTCTCCCGACTTAGCCCCATGCGATTTCTTTCTGTGGGGTTATGTGAAAGATTCAGTGTTTAAACCTCCTCTACCAAGAAACGTGCCAGAAATGCGAACTCACATCAACGATGCTTTCGAACTCATTGATGGGGACATGCTGCGCCTAGTGTGGGAGGAACTTGATTATCGGCTTGATGTCTGCCGAATCACTAAAGGGGCACATATCGAACATTTGTGAGTGCCTAAAAAAACTTTTTGAGTTTTTGTATGTGTGTGCAAAGCATTGTGAAAATATCTCAAATAATAAAGTTATTGTAGTGCTGTGAAATCGCTTCAATCATTTGTAATAACCCTGTATATGTCGTGTGACGAGGGCCTCCCGTCGAGTAGACCGTTCGCCTGGCGCAAGTCTTTCGATTTGACGCCACTTCGGCGACTTGCGCGTCGAAGTAAACATCAATGAAACATCCTTGTCTTAACTAATGAAATCAATAGGATGATTAATCCGCCGGCAACACTGGGCAAAATTAATGAACTTAGTATTTGGAGCTTAATCAGTTTGTAAAACTTCAAAACACCCAGCAACTAAAATAACAATTTTGAATTGAGCAGGTCTCAAAATTATCCAAGTTCACAAGCCTCTGCTATAATCAGAAGCAAAGGCAGCACTAGGTATTTAATACAATATCAAAACCAATATTTACAGCAACGGTTGGAGGTTTTTACACTCCAAACAAAACTGTTCCTGATGAGAGTCAACAGGCACAGTTTTGCAGACCGCAGAGACGTCGGAAGCAGATGTCCAGAAACGTGCTCACCAATTTTAATTTCCTGAGTGATAGCAGCTGACGCGTGATATGGAGTCAGCAGCAGCAAGTTCCTCAGTCCGTGCAGCCTCTGCCTGCCACTCATCAGTGGTCTCGGGGACCCACATATTTTCGTAGTATAGAACCCTGCCAGCACACTCGCTCCCTGTTGCGAGTCTGCGCAGCGCCGGGGCGCGGCCCCCCCCACGTGCTGCTCTGCTCAATCGCTACGGTCCGAACTCCTAGACAGAATGGCCTGCAGCCTGCGCGGCGACCCCTGTAAAAGCCTCTCAGGCGGATAGGTCGCGCCGTCTCTTCGAATGCGATGAACTCGTTGTTGGGTGATGACCATAGATAATAGTGGACAACCACTATCGATGCGAGCCGGCACGGCTCGGTATGCGCATACTGAAGACCACTGATTAAGCACAAGACGACTTTTTGCACCAAGGCGGTCTCATTTTTAGTGTTATGATTGTCATAGCTGTTATTGGGTCACGTCTTATGTCCTGGCACAATTCTTTTTCGGCGCTTGTACCGGGGATTGGTGTTAAAAGTGAAAAGAACACCTGTAGGTGGGCTGTAAGTTTTTCTTAAAAATTGAAAATTATTTCCTCGTGTAGCGTTCTGCGATGCAAATACCCATTAATACAGTGTGACGGACTATTAATACGACGATAAATGTAAAATACCTGCACGAGAGATAAATACTCTTTGGAATTTAAGCACCTCTGTTTGAACTCGATAACAAAGATATCCAGACTGCGTTAAGCTACAACAAAGAGATAATTATTCCATGTTGGACATTGGAAGAGATATGTTCTATGTCTGATTGAGAGGAGATTTTTAGAAGCCGACATTAAGGCAGAAATCTAAGTTTTATGGTAATGAAGAAGTTTTATGGTAATGAGGAAAATAAATACATATAAAAGCACAAAAGGAGTATCAGGTGTGTTTTTCAAAAGAAATAGTGATCATAAAAAACAAGGAACTCAACGAGGTCTGCTGCTGAGAAACGCATGTGGTATTACTGTATTCTTTAACTTACGGAGAACAGTAAGCAAAATAGACTTCATAACCACTGCAAACATAATTAAAAGGACTCAACTTAAATAAAAGGAGCAAACAGTAAAAAGGAATCGCTAAACCAAACCATAAATGCAACACGGCCTGAAGGTGACTCTATTGAGGAGTTGAAACTGTTAGCCTAAAAAAAAGCTATGAAAATAACGGCTATTGGGGTCTATTTTTATAATTCATCGATCACCCGCAGTCGATCACTCCGCAATTGCAATATGGAGTTACGTTTACTGACCAGAGTGGCTGGGTCGGGATTTGAACTATTGTCCTTCCGAACAGTGCGTTACCACTGCACCGCCTTGCACGGTATTTCAGTCAGGCTTCATACTATTGGAGTCCAGTGTTCGGAGAAGAAGACATTAGTGCTAGAGCCTGGGTAAGTGACAGCAAGGGTTTATAACTTTGTTCGTGATTCGGTAATGTTGAAGTGGCGGTCGTTATATTGGGCAATGTTAGCCAGCGGAACAGTTTGAAGTGAGAAAATTCTATGACGCTTTGTGCAGATGTAATAGGTCCAGTACGCCCGCCGACGGCACACCGCACTTTTTAAGTTCCGAGCGCACAGTGAGCACGTAAATATGCCTACTTTCTGATGTTGAGCAATGAGCAAGCTAAGGTCATCAGTTCCCCATTCACCCCCCTCCACCCCCCTTCCAGGGCAAAAGCAATGTACCCAATCTGTCTGCTACATAGCTAGTTCTGTGTGCGTGTGTGAGAAAGTGTTCTAAATGTTTCTGGACGGTAACCACCCTGGTATTCACCTGGTGGGATGTGGTCACAGCCTAATAACTGCCTCAAGGCTGGTAGGCACACTGACCCCTAGTTGTTAATCTGCCGGGCGGATTAGGCCGCACTAACATGCCCGGCTACGCGGGGGAAAGGGAGAGGGGGGGGGATATGGTACCTAGAATAACAGAGTAAACCCGCCAAGGGTGACGTGAGTAATGTTATTCGTTTCTTGACGCTGAGGGATTCCGCCTGATTTCATGCACCACACGTAACATAACTATCGTGCGTGTCAGCAAAGTGCAGCAATGCTGCAGGAACTTCGAAGTAGTACATACAGACGTTCGTGGTGCAGATGGTCAGAGAAGGAATCGAGTGAATCAGACAATTCCAGAAACTCGTCTACGACGGGCAATTCAGAAAAAGCGAACAGGAATGTTGTCATTAGGCATCGTCCTTCTGTAAGACAATTTTTGCCGCGCATGGCACTTGCAACAAAGACGCTCCTACAGCATTTTGGACGGGAAGTGTTTGATCACTCAGCGTACAGCCCGGACTTAGCTCCCTCTGATTTGCATTTCTTTGCTCACATGATCCGCTGGCCGTGAGGACAGCGTTTTTGCACAGACAAAAAACTGCAGACCAGCGTAGAGAACTGGCGGAAAGCACAGCTGGCTTTCTTCTACGACGAGGATATTGGAAAGTTTGTAGAACGCTACGACAGATGTGTAAGTCACTGAGGTTTCCATTTCGCAACCCATCAGAAGATTAAAAAAATTAAAAAGAAATTACTTTAATTTCCACTACCGGCTACGCTCCTTCAGCATAGTTGGGTGACTGATGTCTGGAACCTCACAGAATGCTTTGGGACTCATGAAAACTATTTCATTAGTATGTTCAGTGAAAGTAACACTGAGTGGAAATTATAGCATTTCTTGAAAGCAGCCAAACTGATGTTTTACATATAGCTTGAAGAGTACAGTTGTGGCCAGACAGTATGGAACACGAATAAAATTATTTTGTGAAATGAAGTGGCTTCAAAGCCGAGAAGATATTATTCAAGCATCTCACTGCGAAAAACTCCAAAGACACAGAATGATGGAATTTTACATCCTTTTGATACCTATACTTAGGTATTCGGTGTGAATGCACTATCTATACAACGACCGGAAGTTATTTGTCACTTCTGTGTACTTTTATAGCTATTGAAAGGACTGATCTGAAAAAGTGTGTAACGCACTGTAAAATTCTAAACAGGTGACAGCAATACAATCCGTGTGGCCCCACTAGTTTGCTGAAAGTGATATATGATAGCTTGTGGTAGATTAAAAAAATAGCCATTTCCATGAAATGAGAATCATTGAGCATGAGGCTGTGAAGTTAAAATCGACCATGTGTAATTACGTGTCAAACGGAGAGACGTATAAGTTAATAATCGACCATGACACGAATAAGCAAATAACCATCACAGTATAACCGAAATCAGTAAGCTCACTAAACACTGTTCCGAAATTCAAGCTTGTCACAATTCAGAGCAGTTAAAAGTTTGTAAACTGGAAATGTGTGCACCCGTAGGGGATACGAGCGGCTCCGGACTAGGGTAAGTAATTTAGCAGGGAGAGGCCGTCAGGGCCAGGCGCTGCCGTTACTTTGGCGGCAGGTGTTACAATTTTCGCGAGCGCGCGGCTGGTAGGCAGCCAGCTGTCGTGACACAGGTCAGGCAAATGGCCTGTCAGTGCGCTCACAGGTGGGAAACAGCACAGCTGGTATCGTGGGCCGCCTGCTGCCAGCTGAGTAACGGCATGGCTTGCTACGAATCGTTGTGCGGACAGCCGCACTGTCAGGGGAACATCGTGCGATCAGAGCCCAGGGATGGGAAAAAGCAACCGATTAAAACAGATACCGGTATTTTTCGGTAGTTGTTTGGTCTCGGTTACAACGGGTGTTTTTCTAATTTTTTTTTACTAATAACAAAGTAAAGGGACCGTAATATCAATTAGCCATAGCGGCAGTGCTAAAATTTTTCGTTTGTCACCCGTAAATCTATATGGTAGTTAGTTCCTCACTGCCGTCGCCGGACACGCGATGTATTACAGAATGGCACCAACCCTATTCTGGAAATTTTTTACGAAGTGACGTAGCAGTGAAGTGTAATGCTTCAGTATTAAACATTAGTCTACAATTCCCATGAATTAGTTAACGACATGAAATGGTTTTAATTGGCTTTAGAAGAGGTTTATTTGGTTGCTTAAATTGCTGAAAACCTTGGGTAGAGAAACACCGTTAGATGGTGGAACGAACATTAGAGGAAGTGCAAGGACGTGAATATGGCGCCGCGGTGTGCGAGCAACATAAACAACGTTCTGCGAGTCATTTCGGCGGACAGCAATACACACATCAAAAAAAGTTTGGCATCACCCTGGTTCCCAAAACTCCTGAAGATAGACGTTGACTGTGGATATTGTATCACAGACACAGTACTTTTGACTGTTCAGAGATGTCGCTAACCTCGCCCAAAGATGTAAACAACAATGCATGGTTCAAAAATGGTTCAAATGGCTCTGAGCACTATGGGACTTAACATCTGTGGTCATCAGTCCCCTAGAACTTAGAACTACTTAAACCTAACTAACCTAAGGACATCCTGCCCGAGGCAGGATTCGAACCTGCGACCGTAGCGGTCACGCGGTTCCAGACTGAAGCGCCTAGAACCGCACGGCCACAAGGGCCGGCTAACAATGCATGAACAGAGCCTATTAGTCGGAGGAGGTTCGACAGCCGATCAGCTACAGTCATTCCACCAGGAAAGTGGTACATGGCTCGTGTTGTCTGTAGTTCAACCATGCCTAGACGGTCAATACCGCGGTTCGATCGCGTCCGCATTGATACTTTATGCCAGGAAGGGCTCTCAACAAAGGGAGTGTCCAGGCGTCTCGGAGTGGACCAAAGTGATGTTGTTCGGACATGGAAACGATACAGAGAGACAGAAACTGTCGATATGCCTCGCTCATGCTACTATTGCAGTGGATGACCGCTCCTACGGATTATGGCTCAGAGGAACCCTGACAGCAATGCCACCATGTTGAATAATGTTTTTCGTGCAGCCACAGGACGTCGTGTTACGACTCAAATGTTACGACTCAAACTGAGTGCAATAGGCTGCATGATGTGCAACTTCACTCCCGACGTCCCTGGCGAGGTCCATCTTTGCAACCACGATACCATGCAGCGCTGTACAGATGGGCCCAACAACATGCCGAGAGGGCCGCTCAGGACTGGCATCACGTTATCTTCATCGATGAATGTCGCATATCCCTTCATCCAGACAATCGTTGGAGGCGTGGTTGGAAGCAACCCGGTAAGGTTGAACGCCTTACACACACTGTCCAGCGAGGGCAGCAAGGTCGAGGTTCCCTGCTTTTTTTTGGGGGGGGGGGGGGCACTATGCGGGGCCGACGTGCGGCGCTGGTGGTCATGGAAGGCACTGTAACGGCTGTACGATATGTGGCTGCCATTATATCGGCAGCATATTCGCGCCCCTATCGTGCACATCTTGCGAATGACTTCCTTTAGGATACAGACATAGATCGACTAGACTGGCCAGCATGTTCTCCATACATGAATTTTGGCAGGCATCAATGCAAGAGGACGTGCTACTGTGTATTAGAGGTACGGTGTGCACAGCAATCTGGACCACCACCTCTGAAAGTCTCGCTGTATGGTGGCACAACACGTAATGTGAAGTTCTTCATGAGCAATATAAGGGGCGGAAATGATGATTATGTTTATCTCTATTCCAATTTTCTGTACAGCTTCCGGAACTCTCGGAGTTGAGGTTATTCAAAACTTTTTTTGATGTGGGTATTTTGGGTAAACATTCCCTCTCTCTTGCTCTGTCCCTTTCGCATTTAGCCAATGATGACCGCCAACCAATAGCAGTAGGAGGAATTTCAACCAATAAACCTTCTCCAGCGTAAATGTAGGATAGTGCCTTTGTATCTAATGACGATGGTCCGCTAATAGTATCCACAAGAGTTTAGCCAACAACGCCCCTTCTTCTGCATCAGAGATGGAATATTAGCCTATTACGGTGACCCACCACTGGGAGCCACAAGAATGTTATGCAATACTCCCACTTCTCCAGCACAAACGCGGGAAAACTTCCCTTTATAAGAGACGCGACACTGGTCTCTGACAGTGTTCTAGCAATGGTGGACACCGGAAGATCCTGAAGAAGATCCCAGCAGAGGGCCTGCAGGCTTTCATGAAGTTTCCTGCCAAATTAAAACTGAGTGCCAAAGCGGGACTCGAAACTAGGACCTTTGCCTTTCCCAGGCAAGTGCTCTACCGACTGAGTTATCCAAGTAAGACTCACCACTCTTCCTCACAGCTTTACTTCCGCCAGTACGTCATCTCCTACCTTTCAAACTTCACACAAATTCTCCTCCGTAACTTGCTGGTCTAGCACTCCTGGAGGAAAGGATACAGCAGAGACGTGGCTTATCCACAGCCTAGGGGACTTTATACAGAATGAATTTTCGCCTTGTAGCGAAATGTGGGATGATTCATTGAGATACTGGCACAGTCATGGCGCTATTCCTCAATGCTGGAGCTCGTCGCTATATCTGCATGTTGCGCGCGGAGTGGCCGCGCGGTTTGAGAAGCCATGTCACGCACTGCGTGGCCTCTCTCGCCCGAGGTTCGAGTTCTCCCTCGGGCATGGATGTGTGTGTGTTGTTCATAGCATAAGTTAGTTTAAGTAATGTGTAAGTCTAGGAATTCACACACATTTGAACATTTATATTTGCATGTGGTTCTTGTTTTTTCATGAATAGTGATTCCAGACATTGTCACGAGGCCACATTGTCGCAGAGTGCCTGATAATAACTATTGCTGCAGACACGACTATTTATAAAAAAATAAATAAATAATTACTAAATAAATTATATGAATCCACAACGAGTACACAAACGCATCATTTGATCGAATGTTGTCTTTCGAAGGCCTGATAGCCCTTGAACTTCCTCTAATGTTCGTTCCCCCATCTAACGGTGTTTCGCTACCCCAAGGACTTATCTGCCTTGTGGTTTGCTGCGATTTAAGCAGCCAAATAAACCTCTTCTAAAGCCAATTAAAACCATTTCTGTTGCAATGAAACAGTTTGACACGATACTTCCACATCCCTAGATAAATATTCTCGTCTTCTTCGCTGTCGCTATTGTTGGTGGGTATACCAGAAACCACCTAATCTTTTTCCTTAAGCGGTTTGGGGTAACCACGGAAAACTATATCCTATTTGGCAGACTGTAATGTGAGTACAGTATGTTACCACCGCATCACCTCACTCGGTGTCTGAGACAGGCTTGAGCCTATTAGAGCCCATTGTTTGGAGAAGAAGATAGTACGCCTCTACAGCTCCTCGTATGTAGCAGCAGTGGCCGTAATATCACTCACCATATGAGCTCTTGCATGAAGTTGTGGCCATCAAACTGGGCCTATTTTAGAAGCAGAACAATCTGAAATGACTTACATGTGAAACTCCAATGCAACTTCTCTCAACAAAACCATATTCGCTGTTTTTACTTCACATTTATTGTTTACGTTTTTGGAATTAATACTAACATTACTCTAAATATGGGTGACACCTTCTCCTGAAATGTTAATAAACTGGTATAACGTACGTCAGCAACATTTAATATTTTTCTGTCAACAAAATACGCGACAGAGACGTCATCTAGCTGCCCGGTTCCATGGCAACTTGCAAAGTGCTCACCAGCGGTTAGCTCTTCACCGTTCGCTCGACGAAAGATCCGTACTCAAAGACTGGAAAGTTGCACAGGTCACACCAATATTCAAGAAAGGTAGTAGGAGTAATTCACTAAATTACAGACCCATATCGTTAACGTCGATATGCAGCAGGATTTTGGAACATATATTGTGTTCGATCATTATGAATTACCTCGAAGAAAACGGTCTACTGACACACAGTCAACATGAGTTTAGAAAACATCGTTCCTGTGAAACACAACTAGCTATTTATACACATGAAGTGTTGAGTGCTATTGACAAGGGATTTCAGATCGATTTCGTATTTCTGGATTTCCGGAAGGGCTTTTGACACTGTACCTCACAAGCGGCTCGTAGTGAAATTGCGTGCTTATGGAATATCGGCTCAGTTATGTGACTGGATTTGTGATTTCCTGCTAGAGAGGTCACAGTTCGTAGTAACTGACGGAAAGTCATCCAGTAAAACAGAAGTGATTTCTGGCGTTCCCAAAGGTAGTGTTGTAGGCCCTTTGCAGTTCCTTATCTATATAAACGATTTGGGAGACAATCTGAGCAGCCGTCTTCGATTGTTTGTAGATGACGCTGTCGTTTATCGACTAATTAAATCATCAGAAGATCAGAACAAACTGCAAAACGATTTAGAAAAGATATCTGAATGGTGCGAAAAGTGTCAGTTGACCCTAAATAACGAAAAGTGTGAGGTCATCCACATGAGCGTTAAAAGGAACTTGTTAAACTTCGGTTACAAGATAAATCATTCAAATCTAAAGGCCGTAAATTCAACTAAATACCTAGGAATTACAATTACGAACAACTTAAATTGGAAGCAACTTATAGAAAATGTTGTGGTAAAGGCTAACCAAAGTCTGCGGTTTATTGGCAGGACACTCAGAAAATGTAACAGACCTACTAAGGAGACTGCCTACACTACTCATGTCCGTCCTCTTTTAGAATACTGCTCCGCTGTGTGGGATCCTTACCAGATAAGACCGACGGGGTACATCGAAAAAGTTCAAAGGAAGGCAGCACGTTTTGTATTATCGCGAAATATGGGAGAGAGTAACGATGCAGGTTTTGGGCTGGACGTAATTAAAAGAAAGGCCTTTTTCGTTGCGACGGAATCTTCTCACGAAATTCCAACACCAACTTTCTCCTCCGAATGCGAAATTATTTTGTTGACACCAACCTACATATGGAGGAACGATCACCGTTCATTCTTTCCTCGCGCTATACGAGATTGGAATAATAGAGAATTGTGAAGGTGGTTCGATGAACCCTCTGCCAGGCACTTAAATGTGATTTACAGATAGTCCATGTAGATGTAGATGTAGATGTAGATATTTGGGAGAGCTAATGGGTGTTACCTAATACGTTGGACTATTTGAGCTTAATTTACTAAAGATACTGTATTACATTAAGCGAGTAGCTTACTACCTCATCGTTGCACTATCGAGAATGCGTCTTTCACTGTGCAGCGGAGTGTGCGGTGTTTTGAAACTTACTGGAAGATTAAATTCTTGTGCTGGAACTGAATTAGAGCCCCGTATCCTGCCTTTCGCGGACATTGCTATCCTGCATACTCTAATGCACCAGTGGGAGCGTGATACTGGCACAACTAAAGCTATGAAGGCATGCCCTGAATCTCGTCCGTGTAGCTTGGCGAGAGCATTTCCCTCTTAAAGCAAAATTTTCTCTCCTTGTTCTGGCCCTGCAATCAGGATTTGCTTTAATCTATGTTTCAAGTTCAGTAAATATCGTCAGTTAAATTCAATTCATGATGTAATTTTTTTTTCAGTAGCTAAGAATTTTGATCCCTACGCCCTTTAATTTCAGTTGCCATTAGCTTAGACTGCCGCTGAAACAGGCAAATAGATTGAGGATTCAGCACTAGGGCCGTTACCCTGTACGTAATAGTTTTATTTAATATTATTTACTGTTGTATTTATAATTCTTTTACATGGAGTCAGACGGGCTATCGATGATAAGTGCACGAAAGCAGGCCAACTAATATCCAGCTGTTCGAAGAATAAGGAAAGTATATACGTGACCGACAGCAAATGTCTGTAGGGAGGCAGTGTTAGAGGTGCCTGAATTTGCACAGAACACCAGAATATTAGCAGTACACTACCCTTATTACGGCAGAATATTAGCAGTACACTACCCTTATTACGGTACAGAAGCAGAGAATGACAACAGCCCTCTAGTGGCCTGCCTGTGAACTTCGGGCACGAAAAAATGTGCTTTACGAAATGCGAGTGTTAGATGATAATATTTTTCACTTAGAATTTATGAATGGGCGTCGTTGTCTAGTGATAAAGTGCGTGATTGGAGACGTTTTCGTGCCCTCGCAAAGTAATATATTAGAGAGACCTCAATCAAAAACTTAGATTAACTTCTAATAGCTGGGGTCCAGTCATGTAACATTTCGTAAATGGTCTATTGGTCGCCTTTTGACTGTAAAATTAATTATTTGTAATACCGATTATTGCAATTTAGACCATGTGGCCATTACTGTGTGGAAATAATTGTACTGTGTCACATGTCAAAATCTAAAACTCATCTGACTTGACATGACACGGAAGCTCATTCCATCACATGGTGTTCCTGATTACGAATTGTTGTGTTTATTGCACTCTTTGCATGTTTCGTGTATTGTGTTTCATTTTTTGCTTTCATCTGTAACACTGAATGGAGTAAACCATTCCATATTGGTTATTGTTTCATATTAAATAAATGCTGGTTTCGTCACATGGTGTAGGTTCATGTATATTCGTACCTACTTACTAATTCAAGTGTGAACAGCTCGATTTAACTGAACTGTGAGTATGTTGGTCGTATCCTACTTTATTTTTTTGGCATCCATTTTTCGTTCTTTCTCACATGTAATGGTGAACTCCATATTAGCAGCTTTTGACAGAACTGGTATTCAGCTATATTATATCTTGTAACAGAATGAGTATTAATTCTGCTTTGAATGCTGTTGCTTCTAGCCACTAATTACGCCTTTTAGGCTTACTGACAGAGTACACAGTTATTGTGCCAAGTTGTCTACATCGAAGTCCGTATTTTTATATGGGATGGTGTAGTGTGAACGCACTTCTGCCGTACTGAATACTTTTGAATTTAGTAAACTCATAGTTATACAGAACTCACTAGTACATACGACGATGAAAGCATGAGAATGTGTATTATTTTATTCGACATTTTCATATGCAATCCACATAAAAAGCCATTATCAGGAACACAATCTAATGAAACTAGCTTCTATTTACTACGACACGAAAACTAATATGGAAGACTTTAAATCACCCAATAATAAACCGAAATGATGAGGGATTGATAAAGGTGCAGCGCTCAAAGTGATCTGGGGGCGAACGAGGATGGTGTTATGGGAAGTTCATATATGAGTTTCACATCCCTGTTTGCGGTACTGCGGTGTAGTAGTGGTATTCTGACCATTCGGTTAAACGTTCGACTAAGCTTGAGAAAACCAGCTTCATATATGTCTCGCTTCTGCGATCTACAATGCCAGTGTCAGGAATTTTAAGTAGTGCCTCGTGGGGCTTAGGCTGTTGCTCTATATGTGGAACTTGGACGGTGTCGGGTTCTAGATGAAGAGCTAATAGGACGCTGTTTGTTATTTTAAATGTCACTATATGTCACTATTATACTGCTGAAATCTTCATTATGGCATTCACTACGGAACACTGATTTGAACTCATAAAAGTATGACCATATTGCATAAGGAAAATCATAATTACATCTATACCCAGCAAGCAGTATTATGGTGTGTAGTGGAAGATATTGCTGGTATCACTAACATTTCCACCTTCCCTATTTCATTCGCGAATGGCGCGAAGGAAGAGTGGCAGTTGGTAAACTTCCGTATGGATTCTAATTTCTATCATTTTCTGGTGATGCTCATTTCACGATTCGTATGTGTGAGAAAGTAATATGTTTCCAGACTCTTCTTCGAACTTACGCCATCTGAATTTTAACAGCAAACCTCTCCGTGGTACACAACTCCTCTCTTATAGTTACTGCCACTGGAGTGAGCATTTCTGTAACCTTCTCACGCGAACTAAACGTTTCTGTGACTAAAGGTGACTCTCTTCGTATGATATTGTCTACTTCTTCCGCTAATTCTACGTGGTAAGGGTGACAGATTGATGGGCTACACCCAAGAATCGGTCGATCGTTTTGTAAGCCTCTGCTTTCGTGGATGAATAGCATTTACTTAAGATTCTTCAAGTGAATCATAGCTTGGAATATATTTTTCTTGGTATTTGTTTTACGTGGTCATTTTGCTTTAGGTCACTGCGGACGGTTACTCCTAGACACTTTACGGTTGTTGCTGCGTATTGTGGCCTACGGCTGGCGCCTTACAATCAAGCTACACGCCACACAGCAGAGTACTGCGGGTTGCCGCTATGTCAAGAGACCTTCAAGCGACGCAGCTCATCTTGTCTGAGTCAATCGCTGCAGGACTGAGGGCGCAACATCCACCAGGTACAGCCGTCACTAGATCACTTCGGCCTGACTCGTGACACCAGACATCTTCCTGATATTTCTTCATAGCAATCGTCCAAGTCGCCAGCCAGTGCGAATCCGGCCTCAACATCGACATATGCCGCGAGTCTCTTCCTCTGAGTGCAGTGCATTACACAGGAACCAGGACATCACCATTACGGCCTATACCGACCTTGCCTACGGCAGTGATTCTCTACTGTGACAGACTGCTTACTTGCATCTCTCCAAACCGTTTTGTATTAGGGCCAAGATTACGTTGTCTATACCAGGAAGCTGTTTCTATTGTTCGTGCTACCTGGACACTTTTCTCTCCTTCTATACGCGTCACTTACAACGGGATATTTTACATACTCTAATAATAACGGACCTATTAGCCTGTTACGCAAAATAAGTTACAGTTATTATTGTTCTGGGTTTACCGCTGTCCCTGCACCAATGTTGGATCCGCCACAGGTCATTATGCATCTTGAGACATTGTTTTCGCGTTACCACCTTCCTGCTGAAAATAGCATCGTCTGAAAAAATTCTTATGGAGCTCTATAACACTCCCTTGTGGTACTCCAGAAATTTCCTTTACTTATGACGATTTCTTCACGCTTAAGAATAACTTATTGGGATCTGCCTCTAAAAAAGCCCTAAATCCAGTCACAAATCTAGTCTGATGCTCTATAAGCTAGTATTTTGTTCACTAACAGACAGTCGAGAAGTGTGTAGAATGTCTTCCGGAAGTCAGGCAACATGGCATCAGACAGGATACCTCTATTTACGTCGCCCTGGGTCATTGACAAAGAGAATGCGCCACGTTTCAAAAGATTTCTGACTTCGGAATCCATGTTGGTCTTTGTAGAACAGATTTTTATTCAAAGACGACAATTGCACTCAAGTGACTGAGATTTATGATGGTCCCTTGGAAATTACAAAACGAGGGAAATGGTTCTTAATAGCGTGTGTGATCACGGAAATGCATGCTCTGTAACGTGTTTCCATGGTGGCCTCCAGATTGGTAAGGAGAACTGGGGATGGTAGAGCGAGAATTACCGCACATTCAGCTTAGCAGCTCATGCGACAAAGTTACTTACAAGAATAATACGAGGGTTGTTTTTTAAGTAAGGGCCGTTCGCGCGTATTGTCCCGTAGTTCGCGCGGGCGCCGCAACAAGCCACCGCGCCACTTGCCGGCATCCTTCCCGTTCACACTGATGCAAGTTGCAGCTCTGTAGCTGACGTGTACGCATCGCTGTGCTACTTTATAATGTTTACGATTATTGAATCGCCCGCCGCGTGTGAGATACGGTCAGTGATACGTTTTTTGACCGCGAGAAGCCTATCAGCTGCAGAAATTCATCGTCAGTTAACAGAAGTTTATGGCTTGAATGCAATGAGTGAAGGTAAAGTGCGTCAATGGGTTATAGAGTTTAAAAATGGCCGTCAAAACGTCCGTGACGAAGAACGCTCAGGCCGGTCCTCTGTGAGCACTGATGATTTGGTGGCTGCAGTCGAAACAAAGATTCGTGAGGACAGAAAATTCACAATTTCCTTTCTTTCTTTGGAAGTTCCAGAAGTTTCAAGATCGGTTTTGTGCAAAATTGTGTCTGAAAATCTAAACTTTAAGAAACTGTGTTCTCGGTGGGTACCCAGACTCCTCACAGAGGACCACAAAGGGAAGAGATTTGCCACTTCATTGGACTTTTTGATTCGTTACGAGGAAGGAGGGGATGACATGTTGAGTCAAATTGTCACTGGAGATGAAACATGGGTATCCCATACCACTCCCGAAAGCAAGCGACAATCGATGGAATGGCGACACACAACCTCACCCGTCAAGGTCAAAGCCAAACAGACGCTGTCAAAGCGCAAGATTATGGCAACTGTCTTCTGGGACCGCGCGGTGTTTTGCTAGTGGACTTTATGCCACGAGGAACGACAATCAACTCAGATGCCTACTGTGCAACTCTAAAGAAGCTCCACAGAGCGATTCAAAACAAAAGGAGCGGCATGCTGACAAAAGGAGTTTTGCTCCTGCACAATAACGCTAGGCCTCACACCTCTCAAAAGACTCGGGATTTAATTGATTCTTTTGGCTGGGAAGTTTTGGACCATGCACTATACAGCCCCTACCTTGCTCCTAGCGATTTTCACCTTTTCCGGTACCTGAAACACCATCCTGGCGGGCAGCGCTTCAATGACGACGATGAAGTGAAAGCGGCCGTGAACTCTTGGCTGTCGGAGCAGGCGGCTGAATTCTTTGAAGAGGGAATTAAAAACTTAGTTGTACGGTATGACAAGTGCTTAAATAAACAAGGCAACTATGTAGAAAAATAGGGAAAAGTGTGTAGAATCAGAAAATAAAAGTTTTTTTTACAAAAGTATTTGTATCTTTTTTTTAAAAATAATAACGGCCCTTACTTAAAAAACAACCCTCGTGTACAGAAAAACGGAAAAGAAAATTGAGGATGTTTTAGATGACGATCTGTTTGGTTTCAGGAAAGGGAAAGACACCAGAGAGGCAATTGTGACGTTGCAGTTGATAATGGAAGCAAGAATAAACAGAAATCAACAAGATACTTTCATAGCATTTTTCGACCTAGAAAAAGCTTTCAGCAATGTAAAACTATGCCAGATGTTCGAAATTTTGAGAAAATAAGGGTAACTTATACGGAAAGATGGGTAACAGACAAAGCGTACAAGAACCACAAGTGAACAATAAGGGCGGAAGACCAAGAACGAAGTGCTCGAATTATGAAGGGTGTATGACAACGACGTAGTCTTTCCCCATACTGTTGAATCTTTTCTTCGAAGAAGTAATGACGGAAATAAAAAAAGATTCAAGAATGGAATTAAAATTGAAGAGGAAAATACTGTATATTAATGATAAGATTCGCTGATGGCATTGCTATCCTGAGTAAAAATGAAGAAGAATTACAGGATATGCTGAATGGAATGGATTGAGAGTAAATCTAAGATCACGAAGTAGATGAAGTTAAGGAATTCTCCTACTTAGGTCGCAAAATAACCTATGACAGACGGAGCAATGAGGACGTAAAAATCAGACTAGCACTGGCAAAGAGTCTGCTAGTATCAAACATAGGCCTTAATTTAAGGAAGAAGTTGTGTACGGTAGTGAAACATGGACTGAGGGGAAACTGGAACAGAAGAGAATCGAAGCATTTGAGATGTGGTGTGGGAGAAGAATGTTAAAAGTTAAGTGAATTGATAAGTTAAGGAGTGAAGGGTTGTCCGGAGACTCGGCGAGAAAGGAATATACGGAAAATACTGACAAGAACAAGGGACAGGATGGTAGAACATCTGTTAAGACAACAGGAAATAAATTCCATGGTACTAAAGGGAACAATAGAGGGTAAAAACTGTAGAAGAAGACAGACATTGCAATATATCCAGAAAATAACTGAGGACTTAGATTGCAAGTGCTACTTGGAGATGAAGAGGTTGTCACAGAAGCGGAATCCGTGACAGGTCGCATCAAATCGATCAGAAGACTGATGACTCAAAGAAAAGGGCGTTCAATTCCTCCACCAGCGCGTTGACAACCGGTGGATGGTCATTGGTGCACGTGTACGTGTTGCAATACTCTCCTCAACGCATTTCACATTTGCTGGATGAGACTTAAGTCGGGGAAATGCCACGCCGAATTTTTTCTCGTTTCAAGAGCTCCTCGACCTGCGAAGTTTGAAGAAGTCCCGCATTATCATCCATAAAAATGAAGTCACGGCCGAGTGAACCCTGAAAAGAGGCACAGTAAGGGGTCACAATGACGTTGACCGGTGAGTGTACAGTGTTCAAAGATCTGGAGGTCTGTACGCCCAAGCAGCATTACGCCTCCCCACAGCATAACTCCTGGACGAGCAAAGAATCATGTTGGACAATGTTCTCGGGTTGATTGAGTAGTCCCATCATTCGCCATATGAGGGTATGTTCAGATTAACTACTCAGACTAAATCTACTCTCACCCGAGAAGAGACTGCGACCCAGCTCTTCAATGGTCTGGTTGCTATGCTCCTGGCATCATCGCTAATGGTCCCTGGGATGTGCAGGTGTCAACGGAACACAATGTACTGGTCGTCGGCCAAAGAGACCAGTTTCACACAGTCGTTGTGCCACTGTGGAACATGAGACTGCGTGCGCTACAGTCCTGTTAACTGTAGTTACAAATGCACCCCGATGTTTGATTTGGATCCCTTCTTATGTTATGCACAATGTAGCGGTCATCTACTACTGTAGATGACCGTGGTCGATCACCTCCTCTCCTCCGGCAGCAGTTCCTGTGCTTCGGAATGATGCTCCTCATGCACTTGAAGCAATGCTGTCAGCCATTCGAAGCTCTTGGGCGAGACTCGGCTCACTTCGTCATTCTTCCAGTTTCCCAACGATTCTTCCCGTATGCCGATGATTCTTCCCTGTGTGAAGCCATCAGATGTTGTCTTCGGTCTATGGTGTAATGCAGAACACGACCATCGCGCTCATCCGTAACTGCTTACTGACGGACACACGGTGTCTTTTCCCGTTCCTTCAACTGCCTCGTGTTGTCACGCTGACACCACGTCATATGACGTGCAGCTTTCTGTGCACGACTGGAGTCAGCCGGCAACGTGCTCTAGTACTTTGAGGCACTAAGAGTCATACAGGCCCAAAGTACAGCAACAAAATATTGAGAAAAATAGATGTTTCTGAAAATCAGATTTGTAGGCAAACTACCAGTGTCATACGTTTGACTTGCTTTCGAACGAAGTCTCAACATCCTATTTTTCTATAAAAAATCATATATCCATTTCATACTATTAAATTTTCGTTAATGTCCGCCTGGTTAGCTGGGTGATAACGTGCTTGCCTCCCGTGCAAGCGGCCCCGTGTTCGATTCCCCGCCTGATTATAGATTTTCTTCACTCGGGGACTGGGTGTTGTGTTGTCCTCATCATCATCTCGTCCTCATCCCCGGCGCGCAAGTCGCCCAATGTGGCGTCGACTGAAGTAAGACTTGCACTTGGAGGCCGAACTTCCCCGGGCCAACGATGGAATACGCTCATTTTTTTCGTTAATACTTAGAATTATTATTATCCACAAAATTTTCATACAGAAGTTAGTGACAGTAGTACTGTTTGACTGTTGTATTGTTTCTAATTAATGTGAACTAGAATCAGAACATAAAGGGCACATACTAAATGCTCATCTCACACACTTAACATCTGCACCAACACTTCAAGATCCTCGTTATCATCATTTTCGCGAAGCACATTTTCTGGTTTGAGATTCAGGTAACAATGTCTGCTCCCTTTACGCATGAAATTTAGTAGTTTTGTTAGGTCTGTCTGTTTCAAGTGTGATCTAGTCGTTTGTGTTTAAAGGTTGATGTTTGCCTTCCATCTAAGTATTTAGGCACTACATTCTGCAAGGCATCTACGAACTGAGGGGAAATGATAAATTGTGGTCTTCCTCGATGTGACTTCAAGAAAATGGTTGCCTCCCACGACTCCAGTGAAGAATATATTACTTTAAACAACAGTTAATAGAGTCCTGTTGAAAACTTCATCTTTGCATAATTTCTGAAACATACATTTTCATCACGAAGATAAACTTTTGGTCTATTAGTGGCGTCTATCACACTATTAAAGGTTCTGAAATCCTCAGCGTCCGTTTTGCAGAGTGGAATGCTGAAACCATGGAACATGACGTTATGATGGGACATTCCTTCAAGAGCTTTCAGCTTTTATGAAGAAAAGTGAGCCTTTCTACTGCACTGAAAATTTCTGCTTAGGGCTCTTGTGGACGTATATATCAGAGAAATCTGTGAGACAACTTTCCGCAGATGTTTATATATAGAGTGTAGGGGTATAGCACCCTTAAAGCTGGTTCACCATAAGATCAACAGAGGTCAGGAGCTTGCATACATGCAATTCTAAAACGACGACAGTGTGCTTTAGGCCCTTACAGTTCTTTGCACCTAAATTAATTTCTAGCGACTTGTTAATATGTTAAGTTACTTTATCTATATTGTCCCTAAGTTTTGCAGAGTAGTGTACGGTTTCAAACCCCAAGACGAGAAGTTCTTAGTACTTTTTTTGAAAAAGCTTCTCGGATCCCGACCTGCGTTGGCTGACAGTGAATTTTTACATTTCGACCAGTTTGCAGCTAAGCTACTACGCAGTAACTCGAATGGACAGATGCTGCACTCAAATATTGTGAACTTAACATAGCGTAGTGCTATCTGTAAGCAAGAGCACGTTTCTCAGCTTTGACCGACGCTGCCGTCTTCTGGGAAGGCGCTGCGGCGGCGTTGCCGTTTAGCTGCATCGGCCGCTTGCCGGCTGCCCTCGCACGACTGGGCCCTTCGTTAGGCGGTGGCAGTGCGGCAGTCAGCAGTATTCACGGGTAAGTGGCCGCGATTACGGGCGGCCCATTGATCGCCACGCCGACAGCTGTGCCACATCGCCTCGCGCCGTTCGCTCCAGGCAATGGGGCACGCGGACCACAGCAGCAGCAGTGTGTGACGGGCACCAGTAGGTGCTGCTCAGCAGCTGTGTGACCCAGACCCTTACGTCCACAAGTGTCACAGTTTACTGGACCACAACGGGAAAAGGATTGAGTGGTTGACTGGGTAGGGAAAACATTAATATTTTTAACATTTATTAAGGGGAGAATTGCATATTACTTTGGTCACTGATGACCATACGAAACAAATCTCATTAGTATTATACCGCAGAGAGCAGTCTCGTATTTTTCCTTAACCCTCCTTATTAAAAAAGAGCAATCACTTAACACATCAAAATGAAATTCCTTTCTTAACCCTCAGTTGATAACATCCATCTCTTAGGCGGGTATAAAAGCTTTCAATGTATTATTGACAGACGTGCATTGTTACTTGGATCAGATATTTCAGCTATGCTTCATTCGTGAGTTGAACTAGCTACTGTGTGGACGTCATTGTCTCATTTCCAGGATAGTATTGTTTTACTCGCACACAAACGTCAGCCACATCGTCTCACAGGCGGATATTACTGTAGAGGTAAGATTTTTACTCCGTATGACACACGGATATAATTCTAACCGAGTAAGTTTTTTTGTGTTATACTCTTTACTTTTCAAATATCTCATTACTTGTAGATAGCTATTAGTGGAGATATACCCTGCAAAAGAATGGTGTATATGGCTTTAGATCAGTTTGAAGAAAGAGATGATGATTATCATTCAGACGATTCTTATGTTCCTCAGGAAGATCACGTATCAGATTCAGACCACGACAGTGATTCTGAAATAGATGTGAATAATATTCTCTGCACATCCGAGAATGAACAAGATGGTGTTGACTTCCTTCAGAGTAGGGAAAATGATGACACCGAAACTGACACAATTTATCATGGCAAGATGAACTATATCTTTGCATGTATATCAAGATATTTGAGAAAACACATGTCAAGTTTAGAAACTATTTCATTTGAAACAGAAATATTAAATTTTGTGAATTTTGCAAAAGAATAATATCCTTTACAAACTACTTTATGTAAAAACTAGTACTTAATTTTATAATTTTTTCGTATTGTATTGCAAAATGTGATTGAAAAACAATAAAAAAATGTCGTGTGGCTAGGGCCTCCCGTCGGGTAGACCGGTCACCTGGTGCAGGTCTTTCGAGTTGACGCCACTACAATAAAAATATTAATATTAACTTTTCGCCAAGCTTTTAAATTGTTATTTATTTTCGGTATTCACTACATTGGAAATTTTTTGAAAAATTTTGTCATCTTAGTCTCCCAGACGGACGTTACCTTAAACGCCATTTTTTCACGTGTTACCAAACAAGGGTTACGAAGAATATTTCAGACAAAATTCCAGCCGTCCTAATAACTATAATACACTTCACAGTTTAACGTCTAAAATTCAACCCTTTATGCCAGTTTTTAAATGCTACTCACGTTTTCGAAATTTCAGTTGCGTTCTCATTACGTAAACTATTAATTAACTGCCCCTTTCCACACTGACTCACGAAGCACAAATATGCATAGCAAAACCAAATGTGAATACATTAAGGTTGCGTAGAATTTCGAAATTAACAAATTCTACTGAATAGACAGAAAATCTGTAGCAATTTGTTGAGGAATCAACGGCAACTAGCTGGTTTTAACTCTCACAGACTTCACATTTGTACATAATTAGAAATATAACATAGCTTCCCTTTTATTAACGTCTGTTCGTGTCCTAGCTACTGTTACATCACATACGGTGTCCGTCGGTAACCTGTGTCCGTTTACCTCAGTCCTCAGAAATGCAAGACAGTAGCAGCTCTTACAGCTGAAACAGCTCAATATTAGAGACCAAGAGTAACAATAAATTGTGGAGGCCAAATACGACTAAGGACATTTCAACTCCAGTCGCTTAATACTGTAGGTGCGGTAAGCGGCCTTGTACCAGCGTTATTCATAAACAACCTGACACCAGTGAGGGTCAACTAGTTCCGTAAATAGTAGCAACCCACACTTAATAATAGCCTTTTGCAAAACAAGAACTTAAGCAGCCATCGAGTCTAAGAAAAACTCTGCCCAATAAACAGAAGACAAGCCTTAACGACAAGGTTCAGCTGTATGATATCGACACACCACAGAGTGTTGTTCCACCAAAATGATGACAGTATAATATTGCCGAGTGAAAGTGCCTTTTGCGAAGCCTCCTGTCAACACAACGGCTGCATTTACACTTCATGTATCTGGCCTCCGCAGTCGCGTTATGTGCATCGCCGAATCAGCGATTGTTACATACTGGAGCGAGGAACTAACCACTTTTCCCAGCGTAGCGTTGACAGTGTAAACAGCAACGCTGGAGCATGCCGGCCCCTTTCCACAATAAGCTCTCGTACCTCCTGTCTCCGTCCATAGGCACTCTCTCTGTATTCTGGTCTGATGCTGTTAGTATGGACCGAAAACTTTGTCGAAATTAAAAATAAATAATTTATTGCGATCTGGACTCTTTTTATTATTAATAATTTCGAATGGCGTACAAAAGTGTATCCATAGCTCGTTTTATTCAGGAGTTATGAGACCTGAGTTTCTCCCGTCGCATACGGAGTTCAAATAACTTTCGGGAATGTAGCCGGATGACGTCGTTGACAACCGTCGATATTTCGACAGGTGCACACCCTGTCATTTCAAGTCAAAACAGAAAAAAGTAAACACTGTGCAAGGGAATTCAAAACGTCCGTTTGCAGAGCAATCCCGGGAAGATAAATCTCTCTCTCTCTGTAAACACCAGTGTTATCATACAACCGAAGCTGGCCGATGTCAGAAGTTATGGACGGTGAAAACTCGTAACCAACGGATAAGGTAGCGGTCGCTCTGTCCCTCTGATTTTTGACAAGCGAGGGACCAGGATTCCACGCAGACTTTAAGCAAAAAGCTCCATCTGAGCCGAATGTTTGCAACTATCAGCATGTCAATGTGAACAGGCTTTCTATACACGCCATATCCCAACGTACCATCAAGCTCCCTCCTGATATCGGTCATCTTTGGTTGTGTGGTGCTGCTAGGGTGGTGTGTGTGTGTGTGTGTTTGCAAACCGAGGTCTTAAATTTCCTTGCATAGCGCTTATTATCTGCAGTCTTGCCTTGAATATCGTCGGCTGTCGACGACGTCACCCGGCTGCATTTAAAGAGTTATGAGGATTAAAGAGGCAACAGTATCCTTTTGCCTCCCATCATTTTTTGAGAACCTCGTTTCGAAATCTTGAACCATATTGGAAATCGAAGAGGTGTTTCGTCATACACGACTCATTACTTTTATACAGTATATGTTCTAAAGTATTCGGATATCCCTTGACAATGCGAACTGACCATTAGGTGTTACGAGGGACGGACCAGCCAGCCATTGGGGTTATGCTATTATACTGTTATTAGTAGAGAAGCAGAACAGAAGCATGGTTCGGTTAGGTAATTTCGCCGGCCGCTGTGGCCGAGCGGTTATAGGCGCTTCAGTCCGGAACCGCGCTGCTGCTGCGGTCATAGGTTCGAATCCTGCCTCGGGCATGGGTGTGTGTGATGTCCTTAGGTTAGTTAGGTTTAAGTAGTTCAAGTCTAGGGCACTGATGACCTCAGATGTTAAGTCCCATAGTGCTTAGAGCCATTTGAGCCCTTAGGTAATTTCGAACATGGACTACTCATTATGTCACCTAAATAACAAATCCATCAGGGACATTTCACCCACTGAAAAGCTGCCAAAAACGAGTGTTGGCGATGTGACTGTGTACTGTAAATTAGAAGGAACAATCACAGATGAACCAAGACCAGATAAATCTCATGTGCTGATGGACAGGCTCCATCGACCACTGCGGAGGATGGTCGTAAGAACCGTTTTAAATCACCAGAAGGAATCTCAGTTCCGAAGTCCCTCCAGGAGTCGAGCAAGCACAACGCTTGGGCGTAAGGAGTTAAAAAAATGGGGTAAAACGATCGAGTACCTCATAGACCATATATTTCTGAAATAAATTGTGGTAGCTCCGTTATAACTTGCATTGAGAACTTCTCTAATGCCAGTTCTATGTGGTATGTTTACTGTTATTGAATCAACCATAGTGCTGCTTTGACCATCACTGCAGGGACAGTTTTTGTTCACAAGCCACACGATAAGGGTGGGTTGAAAATAGACACAGGTGGTCGCAAGTAGTCACCATCAAGAATAAAAAAAGATACTTCTCAATGCAACTTACGACGGAGCTAAATCGTTTAGTTCAATTACAAAACAATTTGCGGACCTTCAATCCTGCAAGTTCGCCCATATATTTCTGTAGTCATTGCTAAGCGACGCTAAAGATTGTGTGAAGAGCCATGCCACTGGACAGTGGCTGATCGGAGACGAGTCATTTAAAGCCATGTATCACGCCATATCCTGTTACAGACCGATGGAGCGGTTTGGGTCTAAATGGTTCAAATGGCTTTGAGCACTATGGGACTTAACATCTCTGGTCATCAGTCCCCGAGAACTTAGAACTACTTACACCTAACTAACCCAAGAACGTCACACAACACCCAGTCATCACGAGGCAGAGAAAATCCGTGACCCCGCCGGGAATCGAACCCGGGAACCCGGGCGCGGGAAGTGAGAACGCTACCGCACGACCACGAGCTGCGGACGGTTTGGGTCTGGCGAATCCCTGGAGAGCGTTACCTGCCATCATGTGTTCTACCAACAGTGAAGTACGGGATGTTTTTCGATGTTAGGGTGTAGTCCCTTCATTGAGCGTAAGGAAACACTAACTGCGGAACAATATGAACACCCATTGCGTACTGCGTGTAGTAGAAGAACGGTTCGAAGAATATGATTGTTTGTATCAACAGAACAACGCACCCTGTCATAAAGCAGCATCTGTGAAGGAATGGTTTGGGACAGTAACATCCCCGACATGGATTGACCTGCCTTGAGTCCCGACCTGAACCGTGTTGAACATCTTTGGAATGACTTACGGCCGGCCGTTGTGACCGAGCGGTTCTAGGCCCTTCAGTCCGAAACCGCGCTGCTGCTACGGTCGCAGGTTCGAATGCTGTCTCGGGCATGGATGTGTGTGATGTCCTTAGATTAGTTAGGTTTAAGTAGTTCTAAGCCTAGGAGACTGATGCCCTAAGATGTTAAGTTCCATTGTTCTCGGAGCCATTTGAACCATTTGAATGACTTACAACGTCGATTTCTGCTCTTGAAGAAGAGTGTGCTGCCATCTCCACATTCATTCTGAAGTCTCACTGAAAGTGTCCCTAGCAAAGCTAAGGCAGTCACAAAGCGAAGTGTGTACATAGGCCGTATTAATGACCACTAATAGGTGTGCAGATGCTTTTGATAAGTTAGTGTATACTTCACTCGCTCCTGCCATTGGTAACGCAAATGATTTACTCAGATTGTAAATAACCTTTAGAAGGTGATAGACAAGTTTTCTGAGAGGCGACATTTCCCATTGTTAACTTAATTCTGCGATAAAAGTATTAAGAGTGTTTCAACATAATTCATCCGATTTCTTGAGGCTGTATCTTTTATATGTATGAAGATAGAAATTCGAGGTAAATTTTAACCTACGCATAGAGCTACAGAGTTTTCATTTTCAAAAGAATCATCCGATTTTACAAGCGCATGTGTTTCACATGTATACATGTACAATCTTGCGATACTTTCTACGCATGCGTTTAGGATTAAAATTTTCATTTACTTGTCAGATGTTTTGTGTACCCTCTCTTGGCGCACGACAAACTTCCAGACGATTCTCATATACAGTACTATTGCGAGCCCGTTTCGAGTTACTGCATTGAGCGCAGTTACCGTGAGACGTTTGTTATAAGGGTTGGTACTTGTATCCAGTGTCTCACAAATCGACACAAAAAAATCACATACCATGAATGCAGGTCACTTTGAAGACTAAATGCGCTATGCAAACTCACACACCCTTCACGGCCGATCTATAATTGAGGTTGCTCGTTGATAAGAAATACCCTAAGATGCAGGTGCCACTGTGGTGTGCTCTATCCTGTTGAAAAATGAAGTTTTGGATATTCTCTAGAAATCAGATCTCGAACATTTCAGAGTATATAATTCCTGTAACACCTCTTCCACAAACAGGGACGGCCATAATCTTTGTTCGGGAAATGGGGCAAAACACCATGGAGCATTCGAGAGTCTATCACGTGTTCGACTATCGTATATTGCTGCTGGGCTTCCGATATTCTTAGGTTTTGGGGGTTTACTTTTACTTGAATAGAACGTACTCTCCTCAACATAGGACACGTCGTCTGGGAATACCGTCTTTGACTAGTAATCAAAATGTCCTAGGTTCCAGCTTCGAAACTAACCACTGCTTAAATTTCGAATAAAAATCGTCAGCAATAGCGCTCGAAGCATTCTGGCATAAAAAGTCACTCTCGTTCTACTACGGTCTCCTCAGAGAAAAACGAAGGAGCAGACAGAGATTCAAGGCACTCTCTTGCCCCCGGGGTGGGAAACGCACCCCAAAAGGAGATGAATCAGCAATGACAAGGGCATGAGTATGCGGAAGTCAGTGGAACGCACTGCATTAAAAGCATATAATGTGCATCCACAGCACATGTGGCCTGTAACTGAAAACGTGTCATTATGATCTCTCCATTGAGAAAAGTTCCGTATTAGTCCTGCATTCGATCTCTGGGAGGGACTGATAAAGGGAGATGAACACAAGAAAAAGATGGGATGACTAACCGAAGGGTAACCATCTACAAGTTGGGGCATGGAACGTCTGGCGTTTAAACATGGTAGAGTAGGAAACCTGAGAAGAGAAATGCTAAGGCTCATACTATAGAGGGGTCAGTTAAGTGAAATAGAAAGAAGACAAAGATTTCTGGTCAGTCGAATATAGGGTAATATCAACATTAACAGAAAATGGTATAACGGGAGTAGCATTCGTTATGAGTAGGAAGACAGGGCAGAGAGTGAGTTGCTGTGAACAGTTCAGTGACAAGGATTTTATCATCGGATTAGACAGCAGCCCAACGTCAACAACAATGGTTCAGGTATACACAGCATTGTCGGAAGAGGAAGATGAATAGATAGAAAAAGTATGTGAGGGTATTGAACTGGTAATTCAGAACGTAAAGCGAGATGGAACTCTAATAGTCACGGGGGCTTGGAATGCGGTTGGAGAGGAAGGAATACAAGAAATGTTTACGGGAGAATGTGGGGTTGGTAGTAGGAATGAGAGAAGAGAAAAATAAATTGCATGCTGCCTTAAATGTCTAGTAATAGAGAATATTCCGTTTAAAAATCACAAGAGGAGGAAGTATTCATGGAAAAGGCCAGAAAATAAGGGAAGATTCCAATTAGATTACATCTTGGTCAGGTAGAGTTTGCAAAAATAGATATTGGACTGTAAAGCGTAATCAGGAGTATATATAGACGCAGATCACAATTTAGTAACGAAAAGGCTATATTGAAGTTTAAGAGAATCGTTGCGAATAATCAGTGTGGCAGGAAGTGAGATACCTAAGTACTCAGGATGAGACGCGTTTAAAAGTTTGTTAAGGAAGTGGGTACTGCGATAAAGAATAACACAGTTGATAGTTCTGTTGCAGAGAAGTGGACATTTCCAAAAAGAGCAACCATAGCTGTTACAAACACATAGGGTTAGTAACATAACTGCGAAGAAACCTCGGGTGACATAAGAATAACACACATCAACAAAAGTTTTGCATCACCAATGTTCCGAGAGTTCCGGAACCTGTACAGAAAAATTGGAATAGAGATCAACATTAACATCATTTCCGCCCTTTTGATTGCTCATGAAAACCACACATTGCATGTTGTACCACCATACACAGAGACCTTCAGAGCTGGTGGCCCAGATTGTTGTGCACACCGGTACCTGTAATATCCAGTAGCACATCCTCTTGCATTGATACATGCCTGTATTCGTCGTGCCGTACTATCCAAAGGTTCATCAAGGTACTGTTGCTCCAGATTGTCCAACTTCTCAACGAGTGGTTGCTATGTCACGTCGTCTATAAACAGAAATTTTCAATCTGTCCCAGGCGATAGGACTCATGTCTCGAGAACATGTTAGGCAATCTAGTCGAACGATGTCATTATCCTGAAGGAAGGCAGTCATGAGATGTGCACGATGGGGGTGCGAACTGCCGTCCATGAAGACGAATGCCTAGCCAATATGCTGCCGATATCGGTCGGAGGATGGCATTCACGTATAGTAGAGCCGTTACGGCGCCTTTATCATCACTAGCGGCGTACGTCGGCCCCACATAATGCCACCACAAAACAGCAGGGAACCTACACCTTGCGGCACTCGATGGACAGTGTGTCTAAGGCGTTCAGCCTGACCGGGTTGCCTCCAAACACGTCTCCGACGATTGTCTGATTGGAGGCATATGTGACACACATCGGTGAAGAGAACGTGATGCCAACCCTGAACGGTCCATTCGTCATGTTGTTGGGCCCATCTGTACCGCGCTGCATGGTGTCGTGGTTGCAAAGACGAACATCGCCATAGACGTCGGGAGTGAAGTTGCGCATCATACAGCCTACTTCACACAATTTGAGTCGTAACACGACGTCCTGCGGCTGCACGAAAAGCATTTTTCAACATGGTGGCGTTGCTGTCATGGTTCCTCCGAGCCATAATCCGTAGGTAGCGGTCATCCACTGCAGTAATAGCCCCTGGGCGACCTGACCGAGGCATGTCATCGACAGTTCCTGTCTCTCAGTATCTCCTCCATGTCTGAACAACATCACTTTGGTTCACTGCGAGACGCCTGGACACTTCCCTTGTTGAGAGCCCTTCCTGGTACAAAGTTACAATGCGGACGTGATTAAACCACAGTAATGACTGTCGAGGCATGGTTGAAGTACAGACAACAGGAGCCTTGTACCTCCTTCCTAGTGGAATGACTGGAACTGCTCTGCTGTCGGACCCCCTCCGTCTAAAAGGCGCTGCTCATGCATAGCCGTTTACATCTTTGGGCGGGTTTAGTGACATCTTTGAACATTCAAAGGGACTGTGTCTGTGATACAATATCCACAGTCGACGTCCATTTTGAGGAGTTTTAGGAACCGGTGTGATGCAAAACTTTTTTTTGATGTGTGTATTTGAATAGATTGACATAAGAAGATATTACAAATATGTCAGGAAAATGCCGGAATACAGCTATATAAATCATTAGGAATGAAGTAAATCAGAAGTGCATGGAAACAAAGGCGAAATTTCTAAAAGGAAAATCGAAAAATAAATTACTGTCTGAAGGACTGTCTGAACGTATAGAATAGTGAAAAAAAAAACTTTGGTGAAATTAGAAGCAAGGGCGGCAACATTAAGAGTGCAACGGGAATTCTACGGTTGAACGCAAAGAGGATAGGTGTAAAGAGTACATTGAAGGTCCAGATGAGGGGAGAGGAATTGTCGGAATGTTCAAATGTGTGTCAATTACTAAGGGAGAAAACTGGTGAGGTCATCGGTCACTAGACTTACGCACTAATTAAACTAACTAATGCTAAGAACAACACATACACCCATGCCCAAGGGAGGACTCGAAGCTCCGGTGGGAGGGGCTGCGCGATTCGTGACACTTCGCCTCAAACCGTGCGGCCATTCGGCGCGGATAATTGTCTGATGACATGACAGAAGAGATAGGGAATCCATTATTAGAGTCAGAATTTAAAAGAGCTTCCGAAGACTTGAGATTAAATAAAGCTGAAGCGATACATAACATTACAGCGGTATCTCTAAAATCGTTGGCGGATAGTGGCAACAAAACCACTATTCAAGTTAGTGTGTAGACGCTATACGACTGGCGACATACCATACACACAGTTAAGAAGGTAGCAAGAGCTGATAAGAGCAAGAACTATCGCACAGTCATCTTAACAGCTCAAACATCCAAATTACTGACGAGAACAATATACAGAAGATTAAAAGAAAATTGAGGATCTTAGAAATGACGATCAGTTTTTCTTTAGGAGAGGTAAAGGCACCAGAGAAGCAGTTCTGACGTTGCACTTAATAATGCAACAAGACTGTAGAAACATCAAGACATGTTTATAGTGTCTGTCGACCCGAAAAAAGCGTTTGACAGTGAAAATGGTTCAGGATGTTCGAAATCCTGAGAGAAATAGACGTGAACGATAGGGAATGACGGGCAACAAGCAACATGTGCAAGAGCCAAGAACGAAAAATGAGACTGGAAGACCGTGAACGAAATGCTCGGGTTAAAAAGAGATGCAGTCCTTCGCCCCTACTGTTGAATCTTTACATCGATGAGGCAATGGCGGAAATAAGAGAAAGGTTCAATAGTGGGAATAAAATTCAGGGTGAAAATATATCAATGATAAGATTCACTTACGACATTCCTGTTACGTTCTTTTCCTATCTACGTATCGTCAGCTTCTCTGAGACTGTTTGGAAAGTCTGTCCTGGTGAGACGGCGTGCACGGCAATATGAGGGTTCTTCTTAAGCCGTGTGCAAGCCCGAAGTGTTGGGATTCTGAAAGCTGCAGACTAGACAGAGCACACGGGAGGCTGGTGTGTGCGGGCCGGCTTGGAAACCCGACGTGATCTCCCTCTGGCCAGCGCGGCGCGAGCCACAAGCACCAGCCGAGGAGTGGCAGTGATGTGGTAGCCGTGAACGAGGACGTACCCCGCAGAACGCAGACACCCGCGTCTGGACGAGGAGTGGTGCGATGTAGGACACGGTCACCGCATCAAGCCTAACGGTCCTCTTGCTGAAGTGTAATTGGTGAGCATCTGCTGGATTTTTCAGTTTCTTGCAAAGGCAAGGTTGTCTCTTGCTGTGACTTTGACTGTTATCACAGATAAGTTCAAGCACCTCGCTGTGAACTGTGTCTAGAACATTTTTGTCGAATACGTGGTAGGATGTGGTGCCACTGCTCTATTAACTGATTGCCTTTCTCATGATCAAATATGATCAAATGGCTATGAGCACTACGGGACTTAACATCTGAGGTCATCAGTCCCCTAGAACTTAGAACTACTTAAACCTAACTAACCTAAGGACATCACACACATTCATGCCCGAGGCAGGATTCTAACCTGCGACCGTAACGGTCGCGCGGTTCTAGTCTGAAGCGCCTAGAACCGCTCGGCCACACCGGCCGGCCTGTCTCATGATCGTTAGGCCAATTACTGCGCCCGTGATTTGATTCAGTATTAAACTTTGGACTATTATTTTTCTGTATTGGCTGAAACTAAATTAGTTTTGTCCCGGCGGGGTCAGGGATTTTCTCTGCCTCGTGATGGCTGGGTGTTGTGTGCTGTCCTTAGGTTAGTTAGGTTTAAGTAGTTCTAAGTTCTAGGGGACTGATGACCATAGATGTTAAGTCCCATAGTGCTCAGAGCCATTTTTTTTAAAATTAGTTTTGATACTTAAGTGTTGATTATTGAGTCACGTTAGAGAAAGGTTTTAGTTTACACAGTTTGCTTCAGTATTGAACTGTGTACTCTTACCTTGCTGTATTTGCTAAAGCTAAATCATTTTACTATTTATTTGCTATATCTCGGCATGTTAGAGTAAGATTTTGATGTACATCACTTGCTACAGAATTAATCTGTGCACTGTTACCTTTTTACATCTGCTAAAACTAAATCATTTTTGGTATTTATGTGCCATTTCTTGCTTTCTTATGACACGTGAACTTACTGTGTTTCTTCCTCTGTTATAGAAGTTGAATTGTATCTTATGCGTAGCAAAGCGTCCCGGCACAGGACGTATTTTTGTTGCATGCTGGTTACGAAGATTGCCTGGAACGCAGCCTTCACGAGCCACTGCCGCCGCTGCGTTTTCCTTAAAGTTTATTACCGTAACGGCGTGTCAATAAGTTTCGTATCTTGATCTGGCCATATGACTGAAGTTCTGTCTTAAAATTTTGGCACCGCATTCGTTAAATTGTCAGTTGTGCTTTAATCATTTCTGTTGAGTGGTACTTAAGTAAATAAATTAGTGAAATCAAAGTGAACTAGAAATTAGAATATAAATGAAAAACTTGGTTTAGTTTAGAGAGTTACATACTCGCAAACAGCGGGCCGAACAGCAGAACAGAAGAAACAATGACCATGAAGTCAGCAACTTCCACATAAGCGGGCGCTGTCGATTCAGCCGTCAGGGCATCGCCCGACCGGCTCACGTGTTTCTCAGTTGTCGTATGTGAGCAAAGGCCCTCGCCTCCATCCCAAGAGCCAATGACCGACTTTAAGAAGATTCTTCGAGAAGCTTTTCAACGTGACAGAAGAGGCAATGACCGGCTCACGTGTTTCTCAGTCGTCACATGTGATCAAAGGCCCTCACCTACATTCCAAGAGCCAACGACCGACGTTAAGAAGATTCTTCGAGAAGCTGTGCAACGTGACAGACGAGGCAATGACCGTGAAGTCGTTCACCTCCAGTAAACTGAAGTGAATAAATACGCGAGACGCAGTGGGCCAGACAGATGAAGTCGGAGGAAGTCAGATGAAGCCGGAGACGGAGTCGAAGACGGAGATAGACGGAGACGGGGGCGGAGACGAAGACGAAGACGAGAGACGAAGGAAGAAAAGAAGAGTAGCAGTAGTTTTCAGTCAGTTTCGGTGCTGAAGACCGTCATGCAAGAAGAGTCTGCATCATGCACAGACGAACCAAGTCCGCCGCTGTAATGGAATAGCAAGCAGCCGCCGTAGCGCCAGAAGACAGAAGTTAAAAGGTATTTGAAGTCTGGTTTTTACATACCCGGGTGACTCGTGAGGACGGGAAGGAGACGGCCTCACATCAGTAGTCACCTGTGAGCTGGGATGAAGACCTGACAGCCGAAGACTGGCAAGCGGGAGTCCGTGGTTCGAGTCCGGGACACTGGCCTTCCCCCGCCGCGCCGCTCCGCTGGCCGACGCAGAACACACGCGGCCGCTTAGAGAAGAGAAACACTGGGGCGCGACACCCAAGGTATCATCCGATGCACGATTTCGCTCGCAATAATTAAACGGGCCACCTCGCGCTGCGCTTCTCCAGTCAACTGAGCGAGACAGCGACACGAGATACACACCGCTACGCGTAATCAGACGCCGCCGCCGCCGCCGCTGCCGCAGCAGAAGACTTCACAAACGACACAACTGCCGCTCTCCGAACCAGAACATCCCGTAAGATACAGTTGTACAAATCTTCAATAAAAGTTATTCTTATGTAAAAATGATGTTTCATTCGACCTCATACCCGAGCCAAGGAAGAACCCACCCTGCCCACATGTTGTTAAGAGAGAAAAGTTAATTTATTTAATATTTTCACCCTGACAGAATGCTTTAGAATGCTCATCCTGACAATTGACAGCATCAAAGGAGAAAACCCAGTTACATTTAGTGACAGAAGTGTCACATTTAGTAACACAACTGTTACATTTGATGTCAGAAGCCGTTATAGTTGTTACATTTGGTGTCAGAGAAAAAACCCTTGGCTCAATATGAGGTGTGAATGACAGTCACTAAAGGTCCACAGTTAGTATTGTTTAATGTGTGAAAAGATAGAGGTTTGCATAGCAGTCGTAATATTTTCTTTATTTAGAAGTGTATTTTCTCTCATGATTTTAAGGGTTTGTCGAAAATATTTAAACATCTTTTTTATTCAGTGTGGTAAGATTGTGTAACTAATAGTTGTAAAATGATGACACGAAATCGTACAAAGTCAGAGTCAGCACCACAAGCGGTTTCTACTGAGGAAGCTATTCAGAGCTTAGTTAATCAGATAGCACAGCTTAAAAGTGATAATAATGCATTATTTAAACAGTTGAGTGAGGTTAGGCAAGCCAGTTCAATCCCTCCCACCCTAGATTCCTCAGCAGCAGCCTTAGTAACTCCTTTTTCAGGTAAACCTGGCGAAGACATAACAGCCTTTTTTGATGATTTAGTAGCAGCTGCAAAGTTAGGATCATGGTCAGATGAACAGCTCTTACAAATGACAAAGTTAAGATTGACAGGAGAGGCTAAAGCACACGTCTTATACCATGAAGAATTACGGAATGCTCCAACATTTGAGGAATTGAAGAAAGGATTGCTTAAACGTTTTCAAAAACAGAACAGCTGTAGATTTTATAGGGCACAGTTAAACACTATCACTCAGAGGCAAAACGAGTCGTTAGAAAGTTTTGTAGATAGGATTAGAAAAGTTAATATTAACACCTATCAGTTGACAACTAGTGATGAAGCAAATAAAGTTATTTTACAAGAGGCAGAAGATAGAGCTCTGGATACATTTTTACGTGGGTTACCTCTTGAAACGTCCCGTCGTGTCAGGGCAGAGTTTCCTAAAAATTTAGCGGAAGCTGTATCTGTGGCGACAGCTTTCGAAGAAATAGACGTTGCCACCAGATACAAGGAGAAGCGAAATGTATTTTCAGCAGGAGTACGATGTTTTAGGTGCGATCGACAGGGACATATAGCAAAAAACTGCAGACAACCTCAATGCACTAATTGTCAAAGAATAGGTCACACATTCAAGGAATGCAGGTCTAAGAAAGTTTTTGGAAATAGAAATCAGTTAAACTCCAACGGGAATGTCGGAACCGCCGCCAGGCGTTCCCAATAAAATTTCATGCCATTAAGGCTAATGTGAAGGCGGAATGCTGGTTATCTGCTACCATACAGGATAAAGAGGCAAGGATACTAGTGGATACAGGTGCAAACGTATCAATAGTAAGTAATGAATGTATTGGAGAAAAGAAATATGACCCTCCAAGGTATAGATTGAGTGGAGTAGGAGGAGGTACAGTGAAGTCATTAGGATGTACATCACTGATTTTCTATATTCACGGTGTACAATTTAAGGAAGATGTAGAAGTGGTAACAAAAGTAACTGACGGGTACGACGCGATCCTAGGACTGGATTTCCTGGATAAACATCACGCTAAAATCGACCTCAGACAGCAAACTGTAGAACTTAGCGGAATAGTGTTTCAGCTAGGTGACACCGCTGCAAAGGGCCCGCTGCCGCAAGATTTCCCCAACCGGAAGGCGAAATCAACTATACTGCGTGCAACGTCCTTGAAGGTTGATTCGCGGGATCAGATACCGTCTGGCTCAGGAAAACTTTTCTGGAAGACCGTTGACCCCGATGTACCTACAGATACAGTGTGTCTAATAGAGCCTTTAGAGGAAAATGAGGAATTAGATGTATCACATTGTTTTGTACGTAGAAGTGTTGTACGGGTTCAAGACGTTGAGGGAGAAAGAAAAGTACCGGTACATATTGACAATTTCGGAGTGGAGGACAAAGAGTTGCATAAGGGAATATTAGTAGCTACAGTCAGTACTTTTCAAGAAGAAGATTTCATTTGGTCAGATATTAACGATGGTCAGAAACCAGACGCCTATAAAACCGCATTACGCCAGAAGATTGAGCATTTGAAAGGAAATGATAGAGACACGATAGAAGCAGTTTTAGTTGAGTTTCAAGATTTATTTAATGCAGAAGGTCCACTGCCAGCAACAGATATCACACAGCATAAGATCCCAACAGGAAATAGCCCCCCAGTTTATAGGAAGCCTTATAGAGTTGCGCATCACTTACAGCCAGTACTGGATGAATTTATAGAACAGCATCTAAAAGATGGAATTATAGAATATTCTGATTCGCCTTATAATTCAAATATCGTAATTATTCCAAAGAAGTCTCCCGACGGTACGAAACGATATAGATTCTGTTGTGACTACAGACACCTTAACAAACAAACTATCTCAGATGTTTATCCTCTTCCAAACATTACAGATATCATTGACAGTTTGGGTAACAGTAAATACTTTTCAACAATCGATCTACGTAGCGGATATCATCAATTGGAAGTTGCAGCTGAAGATAGGCATAAAACAGCATTTTCTACCCCTGGAGGCCACTGGCAATTTAAAAGAATGCCTTTCGGTTTGAAAAATGCACCAGCAACTTTTCAAAGACTACTCGATGGAGTATTGCGAGGACTCAAAACTCAGCAATGTTGTGTATATCTAGACGATATTATTGTATTCTCCAAAGACATTAATGAACATGCTGTGCGTCTGCGTAATGTTTTTCAGAGACTTAGAAAAGCTAAATTAACATTAAATATGGAAAAATGTACTTTTGCATTGACAGAGGTTACATACCTAGGGCATGTCATTAGTGAAAAAGGAATTAAAACAGATCCTCGATTAATTTCGGCAGTTAAGGACTTCCCAACACCACAACGCGTTAAGGAAGTACAAAGTTTCATTGGTCTTGCATCGTATTACCGAAAATATGTTCAAAATTTTGCTGAAATTGCCCGACCCTTAACCCAATTATTGAAAAAGGGTGCAAAATTTCATTGGTCTGAAGATTGTGAATCAGCATTTCAAACCCTTAAAGATAAGTTAACACACAGTCCAGTATTAGCCTACCCAGATTATAATAAAGAATTTATTTTATCCTGTGACGCAAGTGGTCATTCAGTAGGAGTTGTTTTGAGTCAGAATATTAATGGCGCGGAACACCCCATAGCCTACGCTTCGAGACAACTAACAACGGCAGAAAGAAATTATTCCACAACGGAGAAAGAATTGTTAAGTGTTATTTATGGTATCAAATACTTTAAATGCTACTTGTATGGTAGGAAATTCAAGGTCATTACAGACCACGCAGCTTTAAAATGGTTGCTTGGATTAAAGGATCCATCTAGTCGTCTCACGCGTTGGGCCCTATGTCTTTCCGAAATGGATTTCGAAGTTATCCATAAACCAGGCAAAAAACACACAAATGCAGATTGTCTAAGTCGGAAAATAGCACTTTTGGAAGCAACAGGCCGAGATACTGAGGACTGGAGAAAGGCACAAGATGAGGATACAGAATGCAAAAAATACGCAACTCAAAAACAATTTTGCTTTGAAGATGGTGTATTATGCCGTAAAACAAAACTTGGACCGCGAATTGTTGTTCCCCAACACCTTAGACAAGAAATAATGGCAGAGGCCCACGATCATATCCTTGCAGGACACGGTGGACAGCGGACAACCGAAAGACGTGTAGCAGAGCGATTTTGGTGGCAAACCAGAAAGCAGGATGTTGCGCAGTACGTTCGTAATTGCATTGCGTGCGCACAACGAGCTGAACTTTCTCGTTCAAAAATACCCTTACAGAGGCTCCCCGAGGCTTCATGTCCATTTCAAATCTGCGGAATCGATCTCTACGGGCCATTTCATAAAACACCTGCTGGTAATAAGTATGTTCTTACAATTATAGATCACTTTTCACGCTACCTAGCTATGGTGAGTCTCCCAGATCAGCAAGCAAATACAGTTGCCCAAGCTTTAGTTAACAACTGGATACTTAAATTTGGCGTACCTGAAGCTATTATCACAGATCAGGGATCTAATTTTATGTCTGAACTAATGAAACAGCTATGCCACTTACTAAAAATACGCAAATTACGCACAACTCCGTTACACCCTCAGTGCAACGGGCGCACAGAAAGAGTTCATCGGACAATTGGCAAGATGCTTAGTTATTATATTAACGAACAACATTCCAATTGGGATACGTATTTACCAATAATCGTGTCGGTATACAACGCCAAAACGCATGAAGCAACTGGCATGTCACCTTATGAAGTGGTCTATGGGAGAAAAATGCCGTCCCCTTTTGATGTAATCAGGCAGAAAAACGGAAAAGTCGGAGAAACAGTAAGAGATTTCAGTCGAATGATGAAGGATGTATGGAAAAAGGTTCAAAAATCTAATACAAAGGCTTTGGAACGACAGGAAAGATTAGGTAATACCCAAGCTAAATATCCAAATTACAAAATAGGTCAGTGGGTTATGCTTTCAACTCCTTATATTGCTAAAGGAAAAACGAAGAAATTTGTAACAAACTACAGAGGTCCTTATCAAATTATTGAGATCACGTCACCAGTCAACGTCAAACTGCAACTGCCCACCCGAACTACAATTGTCCATGCAAGTCGTTTAAAACCTTTTAAGGGCGCTCCAGATGTAATTCCTTCAACAATAGTGTCTGTTTTTCCGAAGGGTGGAGGAAGTACCCGAAAAGGAAAAAGAGTGGCCAAGCCAGCACAGCATACAGACATGGCACCATACAATCTTCGATCAAGGGTGCGAATGTCCTAGTTGAATCTTAGTAGACTGTGGACAGTATACAAATGTAAATAATTAATACATGATAATGGTTTATTTTTTAAGAAAAAAAGTTGAACGTAGAAACATGTAGATCTTGTAGTTAACAATGTATTCCTTCATTTCTTTGTTTTTGTTTTTACTAGGTTGGTAGGTTCATAACCATGTTGTTTGCTCTTTTCAGAAAACGCCATGCAAAGCATTTCCACACAAAACCTGTCCTACCTCAATGACTCCCTTGACAGTTCCCTTCTGAAGTCATTAGATACGTTCATAAACTCACAGCAAGGCAAAATTGATGCCAATGTTATGATGAAACATGTCTTAAAATTAAAAGGTGAACACAAAACTAAAATTATAATGCTAGGAACGGGTATATCTGGAACCTTTGTGTTGGTGTTTCTACTTTGTACAGTTTTCTTTTATTTAAGACGAAAAAATAAGCCAAATAATAACATACCACTTCATCAAATACCTGTTCATTGGATACCACACTCTTACCTGGTGTACTTCAGTGGTTACTTTTCAGCATTAGTGTATTAATTTTGTTTATTGGACTTCATTCTTTAATAAACAGACTCATGTTAAAATAAACAATACTGTAGAATAAATATTCTTGCATTCATATAGGGTTGATTAAACAGGTGTTGCTATGTTACTTTCTAAGTGAATAATCTATTTTTGTTCATTCATTGTCATAAAGATTTGTTACACTTATTACAACCATTTATGTGTGAACTATGTGATTTATGAGCGTACAGTGCTTTAGTAAAGTGATAAAGTATTTTCAACATACTTAATATGAAGCGTGTGTAACCTTTTAAGTCGAGAGTATTCATTGATTGTGCTCTTGCCGTGTGAAGAGTGGAGGAATGTTGAGTGGTAAATTCGAGGGCGAATTTCTCCGAAGGGTGGAGGAATGTTGAGTGGTACTTAAGTAAATAAATTAGTGAAATCAAAGTGAACTAGAAATTAGAATATAAATGAAAAACTTGGTTTAGTTTAGAGAGTTACATACTCGCAAACAGCGGGCCGAACAGCAGAACAGAAGAAACAATGACCATGAAGTCAGCAACTTCCACATAAGCGGGCGCTGTCGATTCAGCCGTCAGGGCATCGCCCGACCGGCTCACGTGTTTCTCAGTTGTCGTATGTGAGCAAAGGCCCTCGCCTCCATCCCAAGAGCCAATGACCGACTTTAAGAAGATTCTTCGAGAAGCTTTTCAACGTGACAGAAGAGGCAATGACCGGCTCACGTGTTTCTCAGTCGTCACATGTGATCAAAGGCCCTCACCTACATTCCAAGAGCCAACGACCGACGTTAAGAAGATCCTTCGAGAAGCTGTGCAACGTGACAGACGAGGCAATGACCGTGAAGTCGTTCACCTCCAGTAAACTGAAGTGAATAAATACGCGAGACGCAGTGGGCCAGACAGATGAAGTCGGAGGAAGTCAGATGAAGCCGGAGACGGAGTCGAAGACGGAGACAGACGGAGACGGGGGCGGAGACGAAGACGAAGACGAGAGACGAAGGAAGAAAAGAAGAGTAGCAGTAGTTTTCAGTCAGTTTCGGTGCTGAAGACCGTCATGCAAGAAGAGTCTGCATCATGCACAGACGAACCAAGTCCGCCGCTGTAATGGAATAGCAAGCAGCCGCCGTAGCGCCAGAAGACAGAAGTTAAAAGGTATTTGAAGTCTGGTTTTTACATACCCGGGTGACTCGTGAGGACGGGAAGGAGACGGCCTCACATCAGTAGTCACCTGTGAGCTGGGATGAAGACCTGACAGCCGAAGACTGGCAAGCGGGAGTCCGTGGTTCGAGTCCGGGACACTGGCCTTCCCCCGCCGCGCCGCTCCGCTGGCCGACGCAGAACACACGCGGCCGCTTAGAGAAGAGAAACACTGGGGCGCGACACCCAAGGTATCATCCGATGCACGATTTCGCTCGCAATAATTAAACGGGCCACCTCGCGCTGCGCTTCTCCAGTCAACTGAGCGAGACAGCGACACGAGATACACACCGCTACGCGTAATCAGACGCCGCCGCCGCCGCCGCTGCCGCAGCAGAAGACTTCACAAACGACACAGCTGCCGCTCTCCGAACCAGAACATCCCGTAAGATACAGTTGTACAAATCTTCAATAAAAGTTATTCTTATGTAAAAATGATGTTTCATTCGACCTCATACCCGAGCCAAGGAAGAACCCACCCTGCCCACATGTTGTTAAGAGAGAAAAGTTAATTTATTTAATATTTTCACCCTGACAGAATGCTTTAGAATGCTCATCCTGACAATTGACAGCATCAAAGGAGAAAACCCAGTTACATTTAGTGACAGAAGTGTCACATTTAGTAACACAACTGTTACATTTGATGTCAGAAGCCGTTTCAGTTGTTACATTTGGTGCCAGAGAAAAAACCCTTGGCTCAATATGAGGTGTGAGCCCTTCCTGGTACAAAGTTACAATGCGGACGTGATTAAACCACAGTAATGACTGTCGAGGCATGGTTGAAGTACAGACAACAGGAGCCTTGTACCTCCTTCCTAGTGGAATGACTGGAACTGCTCTGCTGTCGGACCCCCTCCGTCTAAAAGGCGCTGCTCATGCATAGCCGTTTACATCTTTGGGCGGGTTTAGTGACATCTTTGAACATTCAAAGGGACTGTGTCTGTGATACAATATCCACAGTCGACGTCCATTTTGAGGAGTTTTAGGAACCGGTGTGATGCAAAACTTTTTTTTGATGTGTGTATTTGAATAGATTGACATAAGAAGATATTACAAATATGTCAGGAAAATGCCGGAATACAGCTATATAAATCATTAGGAATGAAGTAAATCAGAAGTGCATGGAAACAAAGGCGAAATTTCTAAAAGGAAAATCGAAAAATAAATTACTGTCTGAAGGACTGTCTGAACGTATAGAATAGTGAAAAAAAAAACTTTGGTGAAATTAGAAGCAAGGGCGGCAACATTAAGAGTGCAACGGGAATTCTACGGTTGAACGCAAAGAGGATAGGTGTAAAGAGTACATTGAAGGTCCAGATGAGGGGAGAGGAATTGTCGGAATGTTCAAATGTGTGTCAATTACTAAGGGAGAAAACTGGTGAGGTCATCGGTCACTAGACTTACGCACTAATTAAACTAACTAATGCTAAGAACAACACATACACCCATGCCCAAGGGAGGACTCGAAGCTCCGGTGGGAGGGGCTGCGCGATTCGTGACACTTCGCCTCAAACCGTGCGGCCATTCGGCGCGGATAATTGTCTGATGACATGACAGAAGAGATAGGGAATCCATTATTAGAGTCAGAATTTAAAAGAGCTTCCGAAGACTTGAGATTAAATAAAGCTGAAGCGATACATAACATTACAGCGGTATCTCTAAAATCGTTGGCGGATAGTGGCAACAAAACCACTATTCAAGTTAGTGTGTAGACGCTATACGACTGGCGACATACCATACACACAGTTAAGAAGGTAGCAAGAGCTGATAAGAGCAAGAACTATCGCACAGTCATCTTAACAGCTCAAACATCCAAATTACTGACGAGAACAATATACAGAAGATTAAAAGAAAATTGAGGATCTTAGAAATGACGATCAGTTTTTCTTTAGGAGAGGTAAAGGCACCAGAGAAGCAGTTCTGACGTTGCACTTAATAATGCAACAAGACTGTAGAAACATCAAGACATGTTTATAGTGTCTGTCGACCCGAAAAAAGCGTTTGACAGTGAAAATGGTTCAGGATGTTCGAAATCCTGAGAGAAATAGACGTGAACGATAGGGAATGACGGGCAACAAGCAACATGTGCAAGAGCCAAGAACGAAAAATGAGACTGGAAGACCGTGAACGAAATGCTCGGGTTAAAAAGAGATGCAGTCCTTCGCCCCTACTGTTGAATCTTTACATCGATGAGGCAATGGCGGAAATAAGAGAAAGGTTCAATAGTGGGAATAAAATTCAGGGTGAAAATATATCAATGATAAGATTCACTTACGACATTCCTGTTACGTTCTTTTCCTATCTACGTATCGTCAGCTTCTCTGAGACTGTTTGGAAAGTCTGTCCTGGTGAGACGGCGTGCACGGCAATATGAGGGTTCTTCTTAAGCCGTGTGCAAGCCCGAAGTGTTGGGATTCTGAAAGCTGCAGACTAGACAGAGCACACGGGAGGCTGGTGTGTGCGGGCCGGCTTGGAAACCCGACGTGATCTCCCTCTGGCCAGCGCGGCGCGAGCCACAAGCACCAGCCGAGGAGTGGCAGTGATGTGGTAGCCGTGAACGAGGACGTACCCCGCAGAACGCAGACACCCGCGTCTGGACGAGGAGTGGTGCGATGTAGGACACGGTCACCGCATCAAGCCTAACGGTCCTCTTGCTGAAGTGTAATTGGTGAGCATCTGCTGGATTTTTCAGTTTCTTGCAAAGGCAAGGTTGTCTCTTGCTGTGACTTTGACTGTTATCACAGATAAGTTCAAGCACCTCGCTGTGAACTGTGTCTAGAACATTTTTGTCGAATACGTGGTAGGATGTGGTGCCACTGCTCTATTAACTGATTGCCTTTCTCATGATCAAATATGATCAAATGGCTATGAGCACTACGGGACTTAACATCTGAGGTCATCAGTCCCCTAGAACTTAGAACTACTTAAACCTAACTAACCTAAGGACATCACACACATTCATGCCCGAGGCAGGATTCTAACCTGCGACCGTAACGGTCGCGCGGTTCTAGTCTGAAGCGCCTAGAACCGCTCGGCCACACCGGCCGGCCTGTCTCATGATCGTTAGGCCAATTACTGCGCCCGTGATTTGATTCAGTATTAAACTTTGGACTATTATTTTTCTGTATTGGCTGAAACTAAATTAGTTTTGTCCCGGCGGGGTCAGGGATTTTCTCTGCCTCGTGATGGCTGGGTGTTGTGTGCTGTCCTTAGGTTAGTTAGGTTTAAGTAGTTCTAAGTTCTAGGGGACTGATGACCATAGATGTTAAGTCCCATAGTGCTCAGAGCCATTTTTTTTAAAATTAGTTTTGATACTTAAGTGTTGATTATTGAGTCACGTTAGAGAAAGGTTTTAGTTTACACAGTTTGCTTCAGTATTGAACTGTGTACTCTTACCTTGCTGTATTTGCTAAAGCTAAATCATTTTACTATTTATTTGCTATATCTCGGCATGTTAGAGTAAGATTTTGATGTACATCACTTGCTACAGAATTAATCTGTGCACTGTTACCTTTTTACATCTGCTAAAACTAAATCATTTTTGGTATTTATGTGCCATTTCTTGCTTTCTTATGACACGTGAACTTACTGTGTTTCTTCCTCTGTTATAGAAGTTGAATTGTATCTTATGCGTAGCAAAGCGTCCCGGCACAGGACGTATTTTTGTTGCATGCTGGTTACGAAGATTGCCTGGAACGCAGCCTTCACGAGCCACTGCCGCCGCTGCGTTTTCCTTAAAGTTTATTACCGTAACGGCGTGTCAATAAGTTTCGTATCTTGATCTGGCCATATGACTGAAGTTCTGTCTTAAAATTTTGGCACCGCATTCGTTAAATTGTCAGTTGTGCTTTAATCATTTCAGACAATGTATTTACCTTTTGAGTTTTAAAATCTTTCGCGGGAATTATCAGTTGCGTTAAGGACTTTAGTCAGTCCATTTACTATGAATTTAAAGTTTATTATAATAATTGTTTCTATTGTACCACACCAGTTATTGATTGCAGTTGTGTTTGGATTTGGTTATTGACTGAAGACTATCTCGTAACGTTGTTCACCTACTGACGCAGTTTTCATGCCGTTAGTATATGAGTGTCTGTTCTGTAAAAGTAGCATAATTACTAAAAAGTGGTTCAAATGGCTCTGAGCACTATGGGACTTTACATCTAAGGTCATCAGTCCCCTAGAACCTAGAACTACCTAAACCTAACTGACCTAAGGACATCACAACATCGATGCCCGAGGCAGGATTCGAATCTGCGACCGTAGCGGTCGCGCGGTTCCAGACTGAAGCGCCTAGAACCACTCGGCCACAACGGCCGGCAGCATAAATACGTTTTGTCAAGATGTTCACGAGGTCCTGACATGTGATTAATCGAAGCGCTTACAAGTTCGTAACATTACTGTTTGACTCGCTTTCTATGGTCAATGCTAGCGACGCCTACTGATCTAGTGGCCTTCCTCCACCTCTGATAGTTTAATTGTCATACACAGTCTGGCAATGGTTTTATTCGAATAGACACCAGCAATGTCAAATATGCCTACATGAGATGAAATTTGTATTGGATTCAGTCTGTGCTCACATTCGTGAGCTTTGTACTTAGCTTGATTTTAATGTAAATACGATACTAATTGAAATATCTGTGTATTGGAATTCTTAGATGCATACTTTTGTATATATTTTCTATCATTGATTTGTCTGTACACTTCATTCATATGGAAACGCGTAACGCTTAATAAAGAATTGTGCGATCAAGACCTTTCTACACTTCGAAGTTGTACCAAATCTTAATGGTTACCTGCCTCTACCATGACTGTATCTCTCCATCAAGTAATGAAAGATATTTCAGATGAAATTACTTCGTGCTCCTCTTGACATAGCGTATGTAATGATGATGAATCTCATGTTCTTGGTGTATTTCCCCCTTGAGAACGGAGCTCTGCTTTGCCAGAAGGCCGCCAGTGCAATTAGTTTTTCAATGTGAGGTTAGGGCTTTTGTTCTAAAAAAGAAACCGTACTGTCACAGGTGTGTAGAACCCGGGCGGGTCGCCACGCGGCACGAACACCTACGCGTTGCGATGACCCGGGGCCATCCTGTGGTGGTTGGGCGCCATCTCCCGTGCGGTCAGTGTTGCAGGCGAGGCGGCGTAAAATTGTCGAGTTTAATGGCGGCTCGCCGGAGGGGCAGTAAAGCCGTAACGGCTAGCGGCCGCCGGGTCGCGGATTTGATCCCCCGTGGAGCGGAGCGGGGCGGCGCGAATATTAATTTTAATTACCGTTTAGTATAGCGCCGGCTGGGCATAAAACGGCAGCGGGACGCGGCACATACTTTACTGCTCGTTCGGCCGTATGGTGGGCGCACGCGCGTGCGCGCCCGCTGACAGACGGGCGGCCGGTGATGTTGCGGCGTTACGCCTGCTTGGAGTGAGCCATTCCTGACGGCAACGCCATCTACCAGCAGGTTATCCTTTCGCGGATAGCGAAGTGTACTTTCTACTAATAGTATTTCTTTATAGCGCCCTATTACCTGTGGCACGTCGCTGGCATCTATTGGTAGCTTTCTCCAACAGATATACACGGAAGCGCCAAAGAAACTGGTATACGCATGCGTATTCAAATGTAGGGATACGTAAGCAGGCACAATATGGCGCTGCAGTCGGCAGTGATTATATGAGACAACAAGTGTCTGGCGCAGTTGTTAAACCTAACAAACCCCCCCTCTGATACCTCTTCCTATCGTCCCATCTGCCTCACCTCCGTGTTCAGTAAGGTCTTCGTGACCATTCTCTCTTACCGTATTCACCGCCACCTTAGACTCCTTCCCCTTACCCAATGTAGCTTCCGGTCTTCCTTCTCAGCCAACGACCAGCTTCTTAACCTTACCAATCTTCTTTCCCTCCAACTTAATTCCCGCAGCTCCGCTATCTTTGTTTCCCTTGACGTCCAGAACGCCTACGACCATGTCTGACATCCCAGGCTCCTCTTCAATCTCCAGACCTATGCTCTATCAACTTCGTCCGTCTCGTTACTTCCTTCCTCTCCCATCGTCCCTCCTATGTGACTGTCCACAATTCCAACTCCCGTGCTTTCAATCCCTCTGCTGGCGTGCCCCAAGGCTCCGTCCGTTCCCCTCTCCTCTATCTCCTGTACACTGCTAATATGCCCAAACCTCCCTGGCCTGTTCATCTCCTCCAATTTGCTGATGACACCGCCTTCCTAGCCCCTTTTCCTACCCCTCAAGGGTCCCAAAGAACCCTCAAACCCACCTTGACCATTTCATCGCTTAATGAAACTAGTGGTTCCTCCGTATCAACCCCTCCTAGACCCAGGCGATCATCATAGGCTGTACTACCCACTCTTTCCGTCTCCATGATTTCTACCTCACCATTTATGGCCGTCCTATACACCTCGCTCCTACCCTCAAATACCTTGGCCTGACCCTCGACCGCCACCTCACCTGGACTCCCCATCTCCTTACCATCCAATGCAAAGCTCACAACAGACTCTGCCTCCTGAAACTCCCATCCACCCGGACATGGGGTCTGCATCCTTCCACCATCCTTCACACCTACAAGTCCTTGATTCACCCCATTCTCTGTTATGCCTGCGTTGCTTGGATTTCCGCCCCTCCCAGGTTCTATAAAGCCCTCCAAATCCTTGAACGCCATGCACTCCACCTCACCTTCTGCATCCGCCTTCCATCCCCCACGCATATCCTCTACGACCTCATCCCCTTCCCCCACCTTCTCCTTTTCCTTGAACACATCCGCACCCTATCTATTGTTTGCTGCCTCGATCCCCTAACCCCCTGGTGTCTCCCCTCCATCCCCAGCCCATTGCTGTGCCTTTACCATTGTGTCCCACCCTCTCTCCATCTCCACACCCTCCTTTCCCAATGCAACTTCCATTATCTACCTCTCCCGGATTATGAGCTTCGCCCTGACATCTACCCTTCCTACCAACTCTAACCCCATCTTCCTCCTGCCTCCTCCTCAGGGCTCTCTCTCCTCCCCCTCCCTACTCCTGAGCGGCTTTCCCCTCCTACTCCCCCTCCCTCTCTTGTGCTCCACTTCAGTGTCTCTGGACTTCCTCCTGCCTTGTCTTCCCTGTTCATCTCCTGCCCCACCTGTTCCTGCCTCTTGGTGCACCCGCTGATACCCCTACTCTTTTCATCCCGCCCCCTCCACTGCTGCACCTTGCTCTGCCCTTCTTTTCCATCCTCTCAGGCCTCTCCCTTGGCAGGTCCCACCTGGCAGTTTTATTCTTCATCATGTGTGCTTCAAGTGGGTTTAAAGTGTATTGTTCTGGAGTGTTTTTAATTCTGTGGCAAATTTTTAAACTGTGGGTGTGACTTTAGTGTCTTTTTTGTGATCTACGAATCGCCAACTGTGTCTTTTAACTTTATGTCGACTTTTTTAATTGTCTCCCCATGAACGTCTCCATGTCAGTGCAATTTTACCACCATTATCTCCCCTTACCCAGTTTTATGTCCCATTTTATTCTTGTATTAGTTGTCGTATCACTTGGCTGAAGAGCGGTGGATTGTGCCGCTGACAGCCCTCCCCTGCCCATATGGGGCAGAAGCCTCTAGGCGTTTTTTACTCATTAGAATTAATTTAATACCTTCAGCTGCTGACGGGCGTTGATATATATCAACGGGACAGGTGAAAATGTGTGCCCCAACCGGGACTAGAACCCGGGATCTCCTGCTTGCAGGGCGCGAGATAGTCCCTGCAGTCGCATTATCTTCTGTGCCCTCGGTGGCTCAGATGGATAGAGCGTCTGACCTATAAGCAGGAGATCTCCAGTTCGAGTCCCGGTCGGAGCACACATTTTCACCTGTCCCTGTTGATATATATCAACGCACATCAGCAGCTGAAGGTATTAAATTAATTCTAATTTCATTCTAGATGGCTGCAGGTCATCAATGGAGTCTGTTTTTTCGGACATGACCAAGAGAAAAATGGTTCAAATGGCTCTGAGCACTATGGGACTCAACTGCTGAGGTCATTAGTCCCCTAGAACTTAGAACTAGTTAAACCTAACTAACCTAAGGACATCACAAACATCCATGCCCGAGGCAGGATTCGAACCTGCGACCGTAGCGGTCCTGCGGTTCCAGACTGCAGCGCCTTTAACCGCACGGCCAACATGACCAAGAGAACAGACACCAAATCCTTATAAGTGTTTTACTCATTGTGGTAGCATTCCACAATTTCTTCATTACTGTGGATCTAATACTATTGCTGATCGAACAATGGTATCTTTCACAAGCTGCGACATCCTCGCGAAAAACACAGTGACCCATACATGTAAAGTTTCCTTTAAATTACGTCTATGGTCACAATCTTTTTGTTTAACAGATTACCGGTTTCGGTCTTTAATGACCATCATCAGATCTGTTTCTTAAAAACAAAGTCCTAATCTGGTGATGGTCATTAAAGACCGAAACCGGTATTCTGTCAAACAAAAAGATAGTGATCATAGACGTAAATTAAAGGAAACTTAATGGTATCTTTTCTATAGGCACAATTAGAGCGAACCGAAAGGACTGACTTCAGTGATATAAGAGAAATGTACCTTGAAAAGAGGACAATTTCAGTTCGAATGCAAGAGCGTGCTGTAGCTGTATAATAGATAGACACCGTAACTCTCACTATTTAGGAAATTTCAGACAACCCTACAGGCACCACACCTGTTTCAAGGAAAAATAAGATCACCAGCGGCATCAGCCGTGCAACAGCTGTAGCAACATACAGCACAATAATACATTAGTCAGTGTAGACCACTTTGATCAACGAGAAGAACATTATGCATCAGGTCGACGTTCTCGTAACTGTTCTCACTGGATTCTCTGTTACCTAATTTCTTTTTAGCCATCATTCGACTGACTGGTGTGATGCAGTCCGCCACGAATTCACCTCCTGTGCGAACCTCTTCATCTTAGGATATCGCTTGTGCTTTACGGCCTTTGTTGGATACATTCCAATCCTTGTCATCCCCTACAGTTTTTAAGCTCTACAGCTCCCTCTAGTACCATGGAAGCTATCCCTGATGTCTTAACACACTTCCTATCATCCTGCCCATTCTTCTTGTTAGTGTTTTACATATGTTCCTTTTTTTTGTCGATTCTGAATGAAACCTCCTCATTCCTTACCTTGTCAGTCCACCTATTTTCCAACATTCTTCCGTAGTACTACAACTCAAATGTTTCGATTCTCTTAAGTTCCAATTTCCCAGAGTCCATTTCTCACTGCCTTACAGTACTGTGCTTCAAACTTTCAAGAGATTTAACTTGTTGATAAATGTGAAATCTCTAGTAAAATTTCCCTAAGGAAATTTTAAAACTGATGGAACCTTTGAAAGTTTAAATAAAAATATAAAAATTTTTTGAGATGTGTTTCTGTTGCAAGGTGTTGTGTAAATATAGACTGTCATGGTTTTGCAAGTAAAAGAAAGTTTTGCCTAGACACCAAAAGATATCAGTAATTGTGATTTGAAATTACCAGACACTGCATATTTAGTAAAATAAATAAGCTCTTTGTTAAGTAATGTTTAACATTTTTTGTCCCAACTCACCTGTTCCACAAGCCTCGAGCTACCTGTTCAGTAAAAAATTAATTATTATTTGCTTGATTAAAGTAGTGAGATATAATTTCCATTATAATATTTTATAAAGTACGGGACCAGTTTGCATACATATTTCTCCTCATTTACTTTTACAGAATCTGTGGCCTTTCTGACGGAGCAGTGGAGAATCCGCAGTCTGACCAAGCAACTGGGAGAAAAACCTGCAAGAACAAGAAGCAGCAGTAGCAGCGGACAATCTGCTGATGACCACCTTGATAGGCTGTACTTTCCTCGACTAACCTAATAATAATACTACACAGATAAAAAAAAGTTTTGCATCACCCTGGTTCCCAAAACTCAAGAGGATAGACGTTGTCTGTGGATATTGTATCACAGACACAGTCCCTTTGACTGTTCAGAGATGTCACTAAACCCGCCAAAAGATGTAAACAGCCATGTATGAACAGCGCCTATTAGACGGAGGGGGTCCGACAGCCGAGCAGTTCCACTCATTCCCCCAGGAAGGAGGTACACGGCTCGTGTTGTCTGTAGCTCAACCATGCCAAGACGGTCAGTACCGCAGTTCGACCGCGTCTGCATTGTTACGAGGGCAGTTCAATAAGTAATGCAACACATTTTTTTTCTCGGCCAATTTTGGTTGAAAAAACCGGAAATTTCTTGTGGAATATTTTCAAACATTCCCGCTTCGTCTCGTATAGTTTCATTGACTTCCGACAGGTGGCAGCGCTGTACGGAGCTGTTAAAATGGCGTCTGTAACGGATGTGCGTTGCAAACAATGGGCAGTGATCGAGTTTCTTTTGGCGGAAAACCAGGGCATCTCAGATATTCATAGGCGCTTGCAGAATGTCTACGGTGATCTGGCAGTGGACAAAAGCACGGTGAGTCGTTGGGCAAAGCGTGTGTCATCATCGCCGCTAGGTCAAGCAAGACTGTCTGATCTCCCGCGTGCGGGCCGGCCGTGCACAGCTGTGACTCCTGCAATGGCGGAGTGTGCGAACACACTCGTTCGAGATGATCGACGGATCACCATCAAACAACTCAGTGCTCAACTTCACATCTCTGTTGGTAGTGCTGTCACAATTGTTCACCAGTTGGGATATTCAAAGGTTTGTTCCCGCTGGGTCCCTCGTTGTCTAACCGAACACCATAAAGAGCAAAGGAGAACCATCTGTGCGGAATTGCTTGCTCGTCATGTGGCTGAGGGTGACAATTTCTTGTCAAAGATTGTTACACGCGATGAAACATGGGTTCATCACTTCGAACCTGAAACAAAATGGAGTGGCGCCACACCCACTCCCCTACCAAGAAAAAGTTTAAAGCCATACCCTCAGCCGGTAAAGTCATGGTTACAGTCTTCTGGGACGCTGAAGGGGTTATTCTGTTCGATGTCCTTCCCCATGGTCAAACGATCAAGTCTGAAGTGTATTGTGCTACTCTTCAGAAATTGAAGAAACGACTTCAGCGTGTTCGTAGGCACAAAAATCAGAACGAACTTCTTCATGACAACGCAAGACCTCACACAAGTCTTCGCACCCGAGAGGAGCTCACGAAACTTCAGTGGACTGTTCTTCCTCATGCACCCTACAGCCCCGATCTCGCACCGTCGGATTTCCATATGTTTGGCCCAATGAAGGACGCAATCCGTGGGACGCACTACGCGGATGATGAAGAAGTTATTGATGCAGTACGACGTTGGCTCCGACATCTACCAGTGGAATGGTACCGTGCAGGCATACAGGCCCTCATTTCAAGGTGGCGTAAGGCCGTAGCATTGAATGGAGATTACGTTGAAAAATAGTGTTGTGTAGCTAAAAGATTGGGGAATAACCTGGTGTATTTCAATGCTGAATAAAACAACCCCTGTTTCAGAAAAAAAATGTGTTGCATTACTTATTGAACTGCCCTCGTACTTTATGCCAGGAAGGGCTCTCAACAAAGGAAGTGTCCAGGCGTCTTTGAGTCATTCGGTCATGGAGGGATAGAGATAGACAGGAACTGTCGATGACATGCCTCGCTCAGGTGGAACAAGGCCTACTACTGCAGTGGATGAGCGCTACATACGAGTTACGGCTTGGACGAACCCTAATAGCAAAGCCACCATGTTGAATAATGCAGGCGCAGGATGTTGTGTTACGACTCAAACTGTGCGCAGTAGGCTTAATGATGCGCAACTTCACTCCCGACGTCCATGGCGAGGTCCGTCTTTGCAACCACGACACCATGCAGCGCGGTACAGATGGGTCCGACAACATGCCGAATGGACCGCTCTGGATTGGCATCATTTTCTCTTCACCGATGAATGTCGGTTATGCCTTCAACCAGACAACCGTCGGAGACATGTTTAAAGGCAACCCGGTCAGGCTGAACGCCTTAGACACACTGTCCAGCGAGTGCAGCAAGGTGGAGGTTCCCTGCTGTTCTGTGGTGGCATTATGTGATGCCGACGTACGCCGCTGGTGGTCATAAAGTCGTCGTAACGGCTGTACGATTCGTGAATGCTATCCTCCGACCGATAGTGCAAACATATCGGCAGCATATTAGCGAGGCATTCTTCTTCATGGACGACAATTCGCGCCCCCATCGTGCACATCTTGTGAATGCCTTCCTTCAGGATAACGTCATCGCTCGACTAGAGTGGCCAGCATGTTCTCGAGACATGAGCCCTATCGAACGTGCCTGGGACAAATTGAAAAGGAATGTTTATGGACGACGTGACCCACCAACCACTCCGAGGGATCTACGCCAAATCGCCGGTGAGGAGTTGGACAATCTGGACCAACAGTGCCTTGATGAACTTGTGGATAGTATTCTGCGACGAATACAGGCATGCATCAATGCAAGAGAACGCGCTACTGTGTATTAGAGATACCGGTGTGTGGACCACCACCTCTGAAGGTCTCTCTGTATGGTGGTAGACATGCATAGTGTGGTTTCCATGAGCAATAGAGGGGGCGGAAATGATGTTTCTGTTGATCTCTATTCCAATTTTCTGTACAATTTCCGGAACTTTCGGAACGGAGGTGATCCAAAACGTTTTTTGATGTGTGTAATACAGTATGTGGGAATCAGCAGCACGACAAATTAAATCAGATGACTTCGAATGTGTTGTCGAGTCTGCGTGTGGAAGACGAATGTGTACTGGTACTATAGATAATAGGCAGGTGTGCCTGTTTTCTCACTTTTGAGAACGAAGTTAGTAAAATTAACCAATCTGTTTAGATAAATTATTCACTTAGCCCCTTACTTTTTCCTGGTGAACTCAGGTTGGGAAAAATAGGTGTACCTCAATACAAAGACTCTGCCTCTATCTGCTGTCGTCAGCGAATGGTACTGAGCCAGCGTTACAGAGCGCCGTTGAAAACAAGTGTGTACTTTCCAAATCTGCAATTCTGTTCGGACATTGAAGAAAATAATTCCAGTGCGAGTAAATGTTAATGAAAATAAGGACCTTTAGGAAGGTGTACACATGTAATTCCCTAAAGTAATAGCAGATAAACGTATTTTCTTTGTCTCGCATTGCTGAAGAGTCGAAAAAAATGGCTCAGAGCACTATGGGTCTTAACTTCTGAGGTCATCAGCCTCCTAGAGCTTAGAACTACTTAAACCTAACTAACCTAAGGACATCACACACATCCATGCCCGAGGCAGGATTCGAACCTGCGACCGTAGCGGTCACGCGGTTCCAGACTGTAGCGCCTAGAACCGCTCGGCCACCCCGGCCGGCTTTGTCTATTTGTAAACTTTGTCAAAAAGCTGAACTATCTACCATCTCACACGCTTATGAATGGATTTAGTATAGTTAATTCAAGGGGTGTCGGAATTTCTTTCCTGTCGTCACTCCGTTACCCCATGGGGCGGAATGCGTTTACCTCAAGTATCTGCATTAGTGTTGTTCATGAGGTGCTAAGCAGAACTTTTCCAATTTTACAGATCATGTAAACAGGTGGACCTGACCACATAAATCCAGGCGGATCTGAGGCGGACCCCACATAGTGGGATAGGGGAAACAGCCTAAAAACACATGCAGGTTGGCCGGCACGCCGACCCTCAGCGTTAACCCATCAGGCAGATTCGGTCTGGGGCCGGTACACCCTGCCGGCCGCTGTGGCCGTGCGGTTCTTGGCGCTTTTTCTTCCTACTCCCTCTACGGTTTCCTTCATGCATCGCACAATATTAGTGAGTGTCTCTTTCTCTCAGCTGGGCTGCTTCTTATCAGCATAGCTGAGATGTGCAGAGACCTCTCTCTCTCTGCACTGGACATTCCTCCCTCCCTCCCCCCCCCCTCTCTCTCTCTGTCTCCCTCTCTCTGTCTCCCTCTGTCTCGCTGTCTCTGTCTCTGTCCATTTCTCTTCCTTCCAGCAGCAATTGTAGACGTGCACTGTCACTCCACATCATGTTTACAATACGGAAGTCTGTGAGTTACTGACGAAACAAGTTCTAGAGCTTGAGTACTTGCACTTGGAAAAAACGTAGAGAGATGAGATTTCATGATGACTCAGAGGTGAAAAGATGTGTACACGGGAGATGAGATGTAACGAGGAAATATTTTCATTTAAATGCCAAGACAGTATAGAGGACAATTTGATACGATTCTGGTGGTGGACGGGGGAGGGGAATTTGATACCGTTTGGTGCGATTTGTCACGCCTTTTAGGCAAGTTGATACAATTCTATGGATAATTTGGGTAATTTGACACAAGTTGAGAGTGTGTGTGTGTGAAAGGAAAGAAGTTGATACAATTTTATGGGTAATTTGGGTAATTTGACACAAGTTGAGAGTGTGTGTGTGAAAGGAGAGAAATGAAGTTTTTGCGAGAGAGATTGCATGTGCGTGTCTAAGGAGTGCAATATTTGACATATAAAACGTAGAGAGAATTGATCAGTTTGCATGAAACAGATCACATATGTCTAAGGAGTACACACTTTTTGACATATGTGTGTTGTGTGTGTGTTTGTATGTATCTGTGTGGCCTTTTTACATGTACGTAAAATATATGTCTTTGACATTGGAATCGCTTTAATATTACGCAAGTGGTATGTTTATGTACAGTCATTTTTTACTTTCACGGAAATAATGTAAATTGATACCACTGATACGGATAATAATAACAAAATTTTTGTGCTTACAATACAACTCAGAAATAATAAACATCTTTGACTTTCAGGGAAGTAAAGCACATCTTTGACTTTCAAGTTGAGCTACATAATTTTGCTTCATATCTGGCGTAATTTTTACACATTATTTTAACACTACGCTCTGATTGGGCGGAAAGAGGAGAGGGAGGGGCTATAAAATACAGTTGGTGCATTGCAATAATCTTTGATTTTTTGAGAGGGGAGAGAGGAAGTGGCATAGCGTTACGTGTACATAAAATGTCTTTCACAGATAACGTAATTTGACACCATTTTTACACACTGTTTTAATATTTTATCAGAGATACGTGACTATTACGGAAATAATGACTATCGTTCACTTATTGGTTGGAAAGAGGAGGGGTATTAAATGTACCACTAACACAATTTGGTAATTTCCACCATCTTGGACTTTTTCATTTGTTGTGTTGTTGTAATACTGCTATATGATTGGCTAAAGATAGAACAGGGGAGGGGAGTTGGAGGGGAAAGGGGGCGTGTCTTCTCATTGAACATTCCTATTTGAACTTTGAACCCTACACGCCACGTGGCATGAGCTACTAAAGGTAGATGATTGAGCAGCCAGTATAGTACTTTACCTGTGGGCGTAATTTTGCAGAAGGCTCCGTGTAAAGGCGGTGGGACTGGCTTCGGGAGTTGAGTCCATTTGCAGTATCGAGGTTGATGCGTTGATTGCTATTGAGGTGGGCAAAGCTGTTGGAAATGGCTGCTTCATTCCTGCTTGGGGAGCTGTAAGTCTCGGGTTGGGGTCCGAGTCCTTGAATCCGCTGCCTTGCCTGGTGGACAGGGCGTTTGTGGCCGTTTTAATTTAATCCAGGAACAAGGCTGAAACTGCGATGCTCTTCTGCTTTTCAGCTATCGGGAAACGGAAGTGGGATTCTGGAATTTTGTGTGTTGCCCTAATGTTTCGCCGAACTGGTTATCATGACACATTGCGCTGTTATATTGTTCGGTCCCGAACTGTGTGGGCGAATTGATTATCCACTGTTCCTTTAATAAGCAAGTGTCTTAATTCTTGCTAAATTTTTATAAACTTCTGCCTCATATTTGGCGGACGTGTTCAAATGTGTGTAAAATCTTATGGGACTTAACTGCTAAGGTCATCAGTCCCTAAACTTACACACTACTTAACCTAAATTATCCTAAGGACAAACACACACACACCCATGCCCGAGGGAGGACTCGAACCTCCGCTGGTACCAGCCGCACAGTCAATGACTGCAGCGCCCCTGACCGCTCGGCTAATCCCGCGCGGCATTTGGCGGACGGTTGCCTTGTCAGTAAACATGCAGTATGCTGGTAAGCGGACGCAGTCCGTGTGTAATCTGTTTTATTTGTGTTTATTTTGTATATAAAATTGCGTGAGGCCGGTGGTAATTTAATGTTGTCAAGGTTAGCACTTTTTAAAATTTTGCTTATATCGATCGCCGACTGTGGTGAGCTAACTAAATGTAACTGTTTCAAATTGTATTCAAACACACTGGTCGTCGTGAAGGTGCTTAGATAATCACTGTTACTTTATTCTGTTGCATTTTAAAACGGCTAACGGTTGAAGTTGTTCTTCATATTTTATTGCCTTTGCCCTCATTATTCCGAGAGTTTTTTTACTGTCTGCCTGGAAGAATAATGAGCTAGAACTTTTTGTTGTTTTCAGTTTTTGATATTATTGTTAAATTAAGTATTTGAAACTGTATCAATTTATTTGATCTAGCACCATACCACTACCAAATCTAGCTGGCTACAGTTTGAGTAACATTGTTCAGTTCCTGGGAAGAAGAATCAAGTCATGGAAAGAAAGGATTTAAGAAATAAAACATCAGTTAATAACCATATATTTTCTGTCTTTATTGATGACTTTCAGTTTATATAGTTACATCGAATGAACTCTTGCTAAAGTCTTTGGTAACAATATTTACACATAAGACACTAAGAGAACTCTTCCACTTGCGTGACATAATAAATTATTGTATGAAAACTCTCTAGTAACTGTAGAAATTATGTACGTCAGTCACAAGAACTAGCACTAGTTGGTACGGAAAAAATCCAAACAGCAATCCTTTTGCCACACTTTCACTATACTCCGAACAAGAAAGAAAAAGAAAGCTCGTTATTTAGCAACAAAATATAAACTCAAAAAATTTAACAGTCATTACATTTTCTCAGTCACTAACTAAAGATAAACTAAAACATCCTCAACATTATTTACATCTTCACTACTTGGAATAGGATACAATTATATTTTGTAAAGACAGTCCATTGCAAACACTGCAAGCATAAGGCGCCCGTTTCGCGCAGTGCTTAATCTAATACATAATGCGACACCAAACTACAGTTATTGCACCTTTTCCATGTTCCAATGTGCTACGGTTTACATCGCTCCACTAACGTGCTTCACACAGGCGAGGAACAGCTTGGATCATCTGCTCGGGAATAAGGACTGTGCAGCTAGCACGTCAGTCTGTGTCATCGTCAAATCGTAATTGTCACCCAAGCAGACAAATCACCAGAAAATCGCTTATCGTAGGCTATAAACAAATAAAATCTATCTTCTATGACATAGATAATGTTGCAATTCGTAATTCTGTATACATCGATAGGTAAGACTGAATTGCAGTACGGAACTCTCGCTGCGTTAAATATTACATTTTCGTATACATATTTGTTATATCGTCGTGTCTAGGAAAACTGAGGTCACCTCATCAGTAAAAATACAGTTCACGATGAATGCTGAGCTTCGTCTAGCAGCCAGTTCGAGCAAGTAACAACAGCACCTACTTACATAACCGTCTTCGGTAACACTACTGAATATTTTATAATTTTTGTTGAGGTAATCATTACACCTGTAATGGTATATACTATGGTAACAATGTACAAAGGTATTAGGAAGAACATGCTGTTGTAAAACCGCTCCAGTGGATAGTTTCAGTAGGCATGGACTGTTTATAATAGGCTAGTAGTCAGACCTAAAATCAGACACCATTAATGTTAAGTAAAACTATGGGATTTAACAAAGTCTGAATGAATTGATGAGACGTGGAGAAAAAAATGTCTGGTTTACATTTTGGCTCTTCGGTGAGTTTTAACATGAACGACAGTAGAAAAGGTAGGTAACACAATGTGGCAGTTGATAGGCGTATAATATAAATCACACGAAATATTAGATACTTTGACAGAAAAGATGAAGGATATGACTCATTACTTCACATTTTCACTTAATCATGGCAGTGCGTGCAGATTATGACTTGCATCACGTACTAAAGAAAACCGGAAATCCATTCAAGGTCAGAACACCTGCAGTGTCTCTTGGTCAATCATGTGGCATTCGGGTGATTTTTTTTTTTAGTTTACTGTGTACGTGACAGCTGCAGTTGAGAGCTGGGGTTGTAGTGTGTAGTGATATAAGGATATATTGCACCAGTAACTTGGAAAAAAAGAAATTGCCTCAGACCGCAGTGAAATGGTCTCCATATTATTATACCATGACTGATATTTAGGCTTCAAGCCTCTTTTATCAGATGTGGGTGAAAAATTTACATCGGATCAGTGTGCGATATGTTCTTCCTAGGACCTTGTCACAATGATATCAGTTGTCCTTCAATAGCGTGGACTGTCATACCGGAGACCCAAGGCACCACACATTCAAGGTCACTGGTAAAGCATGTGGGTACATGTCCGTTTTCCTGCAGCTTGTCTTGCTAACATCCTCTTGGAGTGAGTGGTGCTGTGGGTCCTTCGTTTCACAATCTAACGTTACTGAAGGACACAATTCATGTGAGAAATAAGTGAACCTGACGTGAATATATCGCACATAGATTCAGTGTGTACGTATCAGATGCATCTCGTGATGATGGTGCTAAAATCCACGAAATTAATCATAGTACAAGAAATGACCTTTTTAATTACTGTTTGAGGCAGATTACTGTTATTCCTTATTAAACATTCTACTGCATTCCCAGTGACGATGGAAGGCTTAAATATTGCCACAGTATCTTTATTGACCTAAAGGCTGTACATTTCTTTGTGCATTGACCGTCATTTCTTCATGTTTGTCTATCGTCCTCAATTGGGTTTAATATTAAGTTGATAATTTTATGGTTAGGTACGTCTATGTGCAACCGAATAAAATCAACTGAACATTGTCACGCTCGTTTCGCCTTTACATTTTGAAAGGTGGCATCGGTGACCTGGAGTATACACATGTCTACGCTATACATCACATTCACGTGGGAACAGTTCTGGCACTTTCTGACGTTCTAAAGCTTAATAAAAGTCAAAATGTTTACTTTCAAAATTTGTATACTCTGGTATCCTTGTGTACTGGGTTTGCTGGTTTCGAAGCTATTTTTTTCTATCTGTCCATCGAATATCACTAGCACAGTGCTTGGTATATGGAGTCGCGTTTTCTTCATATTCTGGTTTGAATGTTGTTGTCAGTTATCGAATCTGTCTTTCTGATATATGTGGCGTGTGTGAGTGAGTGTGCGTGTGTGTGTGTGTGTGTGTGTGTGTGTGTGTGTGTGTGTGTGTGTGTGTGTGTGTGTGTGCATGTGTGTTTGCGTGAAGAGAGAGAGAGACAGTATGTGCCAGAGTTGGTACATAATTCAGTACAGTTCGGTCTGTATACCTGTGGTTTTTATTTTTGTTACATCATTTCATTTAACAGATTTAGCAGAGAGTTGGTGTTTATGTGTGCCTGGTTGGTTGTCAAACATGAAATAAACGACCAGACACATATCAACATCGTATCTCTGCTAAATCCTTTAAAAGAAATGAAATAATAATTTAGAAAAAACGTGCAGGTGTACATATGAGGACCGAACTGTACATAAATATATACCAACACACACACACACACACACACACACACACACACACACCACATATATCACAAAAACACATTCGAATGTTGGCAACAACGTGCAAATGACGTTCAGTATATATATATATATATATATATATATATATATATATATATATATATATATATATATTTAAAAAAAAGAGGCAACGCCTACAAATTTTGTAACAAAAAAATTTGGCCATTGTTATGCTATAGAACGTGAAAAACTGCCGGAACTGTTTCTAATGTGAATGTGCCGTATTTGGTATGTGTAGCAAAATGGTATAGGCATAAGTGCGTAAACATTTCAGGCAGCTGATGATGCCTTTTCAAAGAATAAAGGCGGAACAAATGTGCTACTATAAAATCGTTTCTATTCAGTTGTACATAGATGGACGTAACTTGAAAATTATCAACGTAACAAAGCCAAGGATTTCTTATACATAATGAAATATTACAGTAAAACTGAAAAAAAGGACTTGTAGCAATGTGGTTTACTTGTCGCACCATCTAAACTGAAGAGGCATGCGGAAAGTGGTTGTAAAGCTTCCGATCTATGATTTACTCGTGTGCAACGACGTGGAGGAAGTCTCGAGAACGATTATCGCTGAGAATACAAGTGACGGCGTCGTAGCCGTACGCTATGGCAACTCTGTCAGTAATTCTGATCGAAGCATTCGATGAAAGATCGAAGTGGCTGGGCGACACTAGACGTGTGCAGTCTTACGTGGAACGCAACGCCGAGATAGCGCGAGAAGACGGAGTGGACGTTTCGGAGGCGAGCTGGTCCGCGTCCTCGCTCAGCGGCCCCCTCACTTGGAGTCGAAGGCGAGCGGGTCGCCGGCGGGCGGCAGGAAGCCGTTGGAAGTGGCGTGGGCGGCGCCGCCCCCACCTCCGCCGCCCCCACTGCCGGCGTCGCCGGCGCCCGCGGCGGCTGCTGCTGCTGCGGCGGCGGCGGCTGCGCGCCGGTCCAGGTCTCCGTTGGCGCCCGGCAGGCCGCAGAGGGGCGGCAGCGCGCCTCCCACCACGGGCAGCACCCCCGACCGCCCCAGGTGGCCGCCCCCGGCGCCCGTCGTAGGCGGCTGCCACAAACACACAGGCGTTACTTCGGTGCCATTATTAACTAAACTTCTACTGAAAGAGTAGGTAATCATAGAATGTACGGTAGGGTGATTCTTATGTTTCAAGTACCACTATTTCGTTATGCTACTTCGTAGGTTGGGTGCATTGGACAATAATATCTTCTTCAGAAATAATTGGGTAACCAATAGCTTTTAGTATAATCAATATTAGTATTACAACGACATTGTGTTCGTCTGTTACTTTTTTGCTACCGAATAGCTCACTCGATTTTGATGAACCCTGAGGAAGGCCACAGTGAGGTAGGGAACTCAAACTGTAACGGGGTGAAATAGGAAACGGAACATCTTTCTTAGGTTATTGAACATAATAAACGTTAAAAAATCATTAAATTTGGTGCATAATGTGTATAATTTTTCAGTGTTAGCTACTTCGATAGCTGATGCACCGGTGTGCGCTCCTGCCCCTCTGCACCGCACCACTCAGCACCAACGCTGTGCGTACCGCTACCTTGTGCATTGAGGCACGGGGGGTGCATGGATCGAGCACACGTAACGAGCCATACTTACATGAATAGCCATATACAGTGCCTTGCTTACTCACCATTACGTATCATAAGAAGACTACTGATTTGCAGGCTCATCCACAGATAACAGTCAGTTATTAATATTTATGTATTAACTCCAGAAACCACAGTCACCGTCTTCCAATGCATCTAGGTTCCACTGCCGAAAGCTTTCTTAAGGAACTCAAATAAAAACAGGCAAAAATGTGTTTATTTTACAGCGAAACGTGTTGAATCGCATTATTGATAAAATATTATTTTATTAATTCTGAGCTGTGGTTTGCTCAAATCGATGTTTTAATAACGAAACTCTTTGCTTGGAACTTAATGCGCTGCTCCTTACTCACCACGTTAAGACAGTAAGGTGCTCAGGAGAAATTAAAGCGCCTGCCGCAACTGTGCAAGCTCAGTATGTGGCTCTCCAGCACTGCTTTGAGTCAGGCCGTGAACGTGTCGACGCAGTAACACATGGATAGCCAGTTATAGCTTACAAGGGAACCTCCCCATCGCACCCCCCTCAGATTTAGTTATAAGTTGGCACAGTGGATAGGCCTTGAAAAACTGAACACAGATCAATCGAGAAAACAGGAAGAAGTTTTGTCGAACTATGAAAAAAATAAGCAAAATATACAAATTGAGTAGTCGATGTGTAACATAAGCCACATCAAGGACTATGTGATCTCGGGAGCGCCGTGGTCTCGTGGTTAGCGTAAGAAACTGCGGTACGGGAGGACCTCGGTTAAAGTCTTCCCTCGAGTAAAAATTTTAACTTTTTTATTTTCTAGCAATTGACGTGTGTCAATTATCAAAGTTCAGGCACTCACACAATCAACTTCGCTCTCGAAAATTCCAGGACATGTTCAGATTTGCTTGGACATATGCAGGATTTGACACACGGAAAAAATTGGTAAACGTTGAAAACATATGTTTTGACAGAGCACAGGGAAAACTGTGTGACTGTGAAACTGTTGCATTCATTTGTTGCGGTTTATGTGATAAACTCTTATGTTTTCATCACTTTTTTGGGAGTTATTATCACATCCACAAGAAAACCTAAATCGGGCAAGGTAGAAGAATCTTTTTACCCATTCGCCAAGTGTACAAGTTAGGTGGGTCTGCAACATATTCCTGTCATGTGACGCACATGCCGTCACCAGTGTCGTATAGAATATATCAGACGTGTTTTCCTGTGGAGGAATCGGTTGACCTATGACCTTGCGATCAAATGTTTTCGGTTCCCATTGGAGAGGAACGTACTTTCGTCTACTAATCGCACGGTTTTGCGGTGCGGTCGCAAAACACAGACACTAAACTTATTACAGTGAACAGAGACGTCAATGAACGAACTGACAGATCATAACTTTGCGAAAACAAATAAAGTAAAATATTCACCCGAGGGTAGACTTGAACCAAGGACCTCTCGTTCCGCAGTTGTTCACGCTACCCACGACACCACGGCGCTCCTGAACTGACACTATGCTTGATGTTGCTTATCTTGAACATGGACTACTCAGTTTGTATATTTTACTTAAAGCCGGCCGAAGTGGCCGTGCGGTTAAAGGCGCTGCAGTCTGGAACCGCAAGACCGCTACGGTCGCAGGTTCGAATCCTGCCTCGGGCATGGATGTTTGTGATGTCCTTAGGTTAGTTAGGTTTAACTAGTTCTAAGTTCTAGGGGACTAATGACCTCAGCAGTTGAGTCCCATAGTGCTCAGAGCCATTTGAACCATTTGAATTTTACTTATTTTTTCCATAGTTCCACACAACTTCTTCCTGTTTTCTCGATTGATCTGTGTTCAGTTTTTCAAGGCCTGTCCACTGTGCAAACTTATAACTAAATCTGAGGGGGGTGCGATGGTGAGGTTCCCTTGTTAGTGTGGGGTTCTACTTTGGCTGTGGAGTTCTACAAAGGAAATTTTCTGCTGAAGATGCCCCAAAGGGTCATGTGTCCATCCTTTCCTTGTAAGAGAGATTTTCAGTAAGTAACGTAACAAATTTTTGGCTGAAAGCAGGTTGGTTTTATTCAGGATTCCATTACACTCTATTATTCACCGTCATCCACGTACTGCTTCCCACGGAGTGTATCCTTTGTTGGGCCAAATAGATGGAAGTCGGAAGGTGTGAGATCCCGGCTGTAGGAGAAGTGGTGTCGTGCTACTCCATAGATTACCATTTTGTTTCTGGATCGATGTGATAAATCCATGTTTCAACGCCTGTGACGATGTTTGCAAGAAATTGCCACGATCAGCCTTGTAACGTGCAAGCTATTCCGCACACAAGGTCCTTCATTGCTTTTCGTGGTCTTCTGTTAGGCGGCGAGGCACCCAGCCGGCACATCTTTGAGAACCTCATTTGGTTTACGAGAGTGTCAGCACTACCAACAGAACGTCCAGCTGTGCAACGAGGTGTTTGTGATGTCGATCGTCCGAACGTTCGAACACTGCAGGAGTCACAGCTGTGTTGCGGCCTGTTGGCGCGCAGGAGATCGGACAGACTTATGTGACCTTATTGCGATGATATCAGACGCCTCGCCCAGCGACTCACCGTGCTTTTTTTACTGCCAGGTCTGTTTGGACACTCTGCAAGCAGATATGAATATCCTCGATGCTCTGGTTTGCGCCAAAAGAAAGTCAATGACAGCTTTCTGCTTGGAACGCATCTCCGTTACAGTCACCAGTTTATGTACAGTGCAGACACCTATCGGAATTTCACGAAATTATGCGGGCTGAACTGCGAATAGTCCACAACAAATTCCCCATTTTTTCAATCCAAACTGTCCGAGAAGGAAAATATGTTGCTTTACTTATTGAATGCCCCTGGTATTATAAACTCGAAAGTGTATTTGTCTATCACCTAAAAAAAAGCACCTAAAAAAAAGCATCTGTGCTGCTGTATAGTGCACTGGGATAGGGAGAGTGCGGAGGGGTGGGGAGAGTGGGCGAGCGCACATCACTCGCTATACTTATCCGGACAGGCAGACATGTAGGGGCAGCTGAAGCTATTGCACATACAATAACTTCACCATCACTCATCATAACAAAACTACTGATACATGAGTGCAGCCACAGTTAAGTTACTTATTAATATTTATGTATTGGCTCTGAGCACTATGGGACTTAACATCTGAGGTCATCAGTCCCCTAGAACTTAGAACTACTTAAACCTAACTAACCTAAGGACATCACACACATCCTTGCCTGAGGCAGGATTCGAACTTGCGACCGTAGCGGTCGCGCGGTTCCAGAGTGAAGCGCCTAGAACCGCTCGGCCACATGGGCCGGCAATATTTATGTATTAACGTCAAGAATACAATCTCTCAGTGAGATCATTTAAACTTTCAGCTCAGAGTGGATGTGACTGTACTAAATCTACTGAAAATATATTGAATAACGTCTTCAGTCACTAATACTTGTGTTTTACACAATACACTAAGTGGTTTAGGCCCTGTGGCCCCATCTTCTGATGCAGCTAGGTTCTACTACTGCAATCTATCTTAAAGGACCAGTTCAAATCTATTATTGAAACTATGTTACTTTATTGATTCCTGTTGGAATCCTTTCATTATTTCCATCTGATGATCCTTTCTCACTATTCAATGCATTGCATATTTTCACTTTAAACTCCGGAGACTCGTTATGATGAAGGATGGCTAAGTTGAAAGAACAGGAGACAGAAATCGTAAACATTTCAGTTTCTGCAGAAATACATCGGAGATATCACGATCGACAACTTGATATTTTTAAAAGTTTTGAAAAAATGCTCTCTGGCTTCAGAAGAAGCACTCGTTGTTCAGAAAAGGCTTCGGCAACATAGCGAGCAGAAAACTATAATAATAACAAATAACGTCATCATTTTTGGTCGTAATTCAAATTCATCACGAACATAAACATTTTAAAACATAAATAGCTTTTCCCGATCACACTGAATGGGTCTCGGAGATGGAGAATATACTCCACGAGATAGTACTTGGAAAGAAAGACCACAGTTAATTCTAAAACATAGCCTGTCAGCGAATGTTTCATTGACAATTTTCGTCTTCTCTTTTCCATAGGAAAATAACGACCGAAATATGCGTAAAATCACCAGCATTGAATGATTTTAGTTTCGCTTAACTCTCTTACCTCCTCATGGATGCCTCTGCTCACTCAGAAGCTAATTTGCTCTGATAACTGGTGGCCCGTTCCGTACATGAACCTCGGCTATCCTTTTATCCGTTTGATTCATCAAAAACTTTTTATATACTTCAGTACAGTGGTATTTACAGGAATGTCCTTATGTTTTTGAAAAGAAAAGTTTACACACAGTCAGACGGCAGTTAACTTCCAGTTATTTCATGCCAGTAATATGCAAGCAAATACATTATCTCCTATAAAACAACTGACGAAGTTATACTTGTTACGACTCCTGTCTTATGTCGAACGTGGAAAATGATTGGGATGGACCACGTTGCTTCGTAAAAAGGAACGATAGTTTCTTTCGTCCTCTCCCTACATGAATTGGGATGATGGATGCGTTACGTCATCTGACCAATGTGACCTGAAAGTAACATCACTTTCAGTTAAGGAAACTGAGGTACCAACTTACCTATATTACCTAGTGAATGAATGAATCAGAATGAATTTTGCAAAGTCGACGATTTTTCTTTTTATCTTTATTTTCAAGGGGTACCATTTCCCTTATCCCACTGATTTTCAAGCAGCTCATGTTTACGTGGAATGGAACAAACGTGGGGGCAGAGCGGTAGCACAAGAAAAATTACGAGACTTTTTAAAAGAACCATGTAAGAGACATCCTAATGTACAGCCTTAATGGATGGGGATGGATGACTTGGTAACTTCCCAGAAGATAACTAGATCAAGGATTAACGAGTCTTCAACCAAAGCACTATATGGTGTGTATCCGTCATAGTAACATGACATTACCGATTATGTTTGGCGAATGAACTTCTTTGTGAAACTCAGGGAAGGATTAAAAACAACTCTCACAACAAACGTTGCAAGCCGTAAAAAAGACTGCCTTCTACATATTGGCGATGTTCTGGGTGCAAAAATAAACGACGATCGCTGAAGATCGTAATATTATACATTGGCGCATTCTCATGACTGCTGTTGGACAATGTCGATAGCCCGTCTCTGTCATCAGTTTTCAAAGCTTGTGTCTTGGGACTTTTCCAGATGATTTTTCCAGTAATTAAAATATAGAGTTCTAAGTTGCGCTCTCGCTTCTCCTGGGTATAATGTTTCATTGGGAGCACACAGTTGCTACAAGAGCGTTCTTGAAACGGTGCTGCTTTTCAGTAAAGAGTTTCGCTAATTGTGTTTAGGAGTCTTGTAATAATTTTAGCATAACCTTTGTATGGTGCTGTTATTAGACGCTTACCCTTATAACTGTCACATTTCTTATTGTGGTCCTTCTTGTATATGGGTATCAGAACTGCTCTCAGATACTCTTCGGAGACCTTCTTCTGGTCCGGAACGTTGGGTGGGGAGAAACAACGCGATAAATAAGTCAAAGCTAGGTAAGCTGTCCTAATATGGGAAGCGTGCCAGACGAGGCATCCGCTGTGGCCGCTACACGCTCTGAAACGGAACGTTATCCTCATCGTGATTTGCGACAACAGCGCTCTCTGGCAGTTGTCGGCCGCATCTGGCGCTAGTCATACAGTTTGTTTACAAAAATAGATGCATGTCAAACAGCTGTTCTAACTCTGTCAGTAATCATCGAAGAAGAGCGCAGAAAATCGCGAAGAAGATCCTGGACTCGTTGATGTGGCCAGTGAGATAACATACCAATGCTTAGCCTGCGCAATAAGAATTGCAGCAAATACTTTATTTACAATACATAACATCGGCTATTGCAAATAACACTACTGTTAAATTAACAAGGAAATCCTAGAATCATTTAGGAAACGAAAGTTTTTAAAAAAGTTGGAGGTAGCTTGACACGAATATGCTAGCTTTCTCTACATGGTTTACTACTCTAGCAACTACGCTACAGCTGGAACATGACAGCAGGGTATAAGTTATACGGTATGCAGTGTCTAAAGGCTGTAAATAACAATGTCATCATTTGATATTTAACTATAACAAAGTGTACCAAATACGACGCGCTTTTCATAAATCATTATTGTGACGTAATCTGAGACGGTATACTTCTACAGCTCGCCAAGTTACAACACAAAAAGCATCAAATACAGGAAGCCTCCAATTACCGATTTGTAGTTTCTTGTCATTTTATTATAACAATTCGTAACTGACATGACGAGATTTCTAGGTGCTGGTGCTTTGAAATAGGTTATATTCACAAAACCTATACTGTAGCATAAAAACCACCAAACACGAAGTCAACTCCGTATGTCTTAATATAATATGGTGCCTCCTAAATTGTGCTCGTGACATAAAACCGATGCTGCACCTCATTTGCGACGTTCCCCTCCACAAAGGAAAGATATGACAGATTCTCCCTTTCACGTTTCGTAATGCAGTGGAACGTGGACATCACTAGCCTCAAGTCCACGAACGTTTTCAGTCCTACGAGACGACGCCTTCGAATAGAGCAGGATACCCTTAGGTCGGATATGCACCGTTGTGGAGCTATGGACAGACAACGGCAGCCAATCAGCGTTGAGCGGGCGGAAGTTGGTCCTGTGGAAGTGTCTTCATGGGTACAGCAATGCGATTTTGTGAAATGAGCTGCTGCTCTGTTGTTTTCGAGAAAGTCCGCCAATCGTTTCTTCGACGTAGCGATGTTGGAAGCAGCAATATCTAGCATTTAAAATTACATTTCAATCTTCTTTTTCACCATTGTCTTAATTACAATCACTGCTTTGGCGTACTTGTTGGAATAAAAGTTCATTCGTGCTGTCTGTGTAGCTTTTAGATTTCATTACTAGTAGCAATGCGCTTTACAGTACCAAAAGTCGACTACCTTGCAATACATGTGAACGAGACTGGATTGCGGCTTGCCCTCCACACTGCCTGAACTTCCCCCGTATAAGAAAGAAACCGCCTGCTTTTGACCAGACGCGCAGAATGTAGACAATGATTAGCAGGATACGCACCGATTGTGGCAGAAGTTCTCTTTATAGATGGGATAAGGCTCCATCGCCAAAATGTGATTGTGGAACAGCCAGGCAAACAGTTCGCCACGTTGTCCGAGCAGAGTATATCGTGGAACTTTTAACGATTTTCTGTCAGCAACAAACGACGCAATTAATTACATTAAAAATCTAAACCTGTCTGTAAATATATCCACTGCTGTTAGTATTTTATTTAACATTGTGCTTAAAAATCATACGATAAACACATCTGCAGTACAGTTCATTATCTTAACAAATTGATGGAATTACGACCCTTATTAGTTTTTCTTCAACTGCTTTCGGGACGTGCCCATACAGCTATGTCAGTTATGACGATATGTAAGTGAGGACAACACAACACTAAGTTTCCGAGAGCAGAAAAATTTTCGATGCGGCCGGGAATCGAGACAATGCCCCTACGGTAAGCAAGCCACAGCGCTGGCCGCGCAGCTACCGAGGCGGACTTTATGAGAGTCGATTTAATAGTTAAGCTCTACTCAATAGACGTAAAGTTCGCTACTAACGTAAGCAACAATGGATAGGAATTAAAAGTTAGCTGGATTTGAATGCCGGCGCCTGTCGCCGAGCGGTTCTAGGCGTTTCAGTATGAAACCGCGCGACCGCTACGGTCGCAGATTCGAATTCTGCCTTGGGCATGGATGTTTGTGATGTCCTTAGGTTAGTTAGGTTTAAATAGTTCTAGGGGACTCATGACCTCAGAAGTTAAGTCCCATAGTGCTCAGAGCCATTTGAACCATTTGAGATCTATTTACTGCAATTCTACTTCTTAAATATTTTTCCCTATACATACATAATGCATATACAAAACGATAAAAAAGTACCGAAGTAATTCATATGGGGATATTTTTTTTTAAAGAAAACTTCATAATTTTACGTCAAAATTCAACACCGCTAAAAATAGTTGGTGTCAGTATTGACGTAGCTTATTTAAAAGCCCCCATTCTCCAATTTTCTAGAAACGTTTTAGTTTTTCAAAAAAATTTACATTTCGAAAATCATTCGTATTCAGAAATTACGAGCTCCAGAATGTGCGAATCTTAAAAGGTAATTCTTTTCCAAATTTTGCAGCCCAGTTTTCCTGTTACCAAAAATATCTACTTTCAATAAAATAATATGTTAGTGTGTTACTTTTTCGAGTTAGAAAATCTCACGATCTCGAAAAGTTGTGCAAAACTCATGTACGTTGAAACTTACCTCTATTATTTGGCCATTTTCTAATTTTACAGCTTTTAGTGAAATTAGTGGACTTCACTGTCTATCGAATCCTTGTATCTTTCACATTTTCTGTCTTTTGCGTTAACATTATTTTACGTCAATATCTAAAATACACTCCTGGAAATTGAAATAAGAACACCGTGAATTCATTGTTCCAGGAAGGGGAAACTTTATTGACACATTCCTGGGGTCAGATACATCACATGATCACACTGACAGAACCACAGGCACACAGACACAGGCAGCAGAGCATGCACAATGTCGGCACTAGTACAGTGTATATCCACCTTTCGCAGCAATGCAGGCTGCTATTCTCCCATGGAGACGATCGTAGAGATGCTGGATGTAGTCCTGTGGAACGGCTTGCCATGCCATTTCCACCTGGCACCTCAGTTGGACCAGCGTTCGTGCTGGACGTGCAGACCGCGTGAGACGACGCTTCATCCAGTCCCAAACATGCTCAATGGGGGACAGATCCGGAGATCTTGCTGGCCAGGGTAGTTGACTTACACCTTCTAGAGCACGTTGGGTGGCACGGGATACATGCGGACGTGCATTGTCCTGTTGGAACAGCAAGTTCCCTTGCCGGTCTAGGAATGGTAGAACGATGGGTTCGATGACGGTTTGGATGTACCGTGCACTATTCAGTGCCCCCTCGACGATCACCAGTGGTGTACGGCCAGTGTAGGAGATCGCTCCCCACACCATGATGCCGGGTGTTGGCCCTGTGTGCCTCGGTCGTATGCAGTCCTGATTGTGGCGCTCACCTGCACGGCGCCAAACACGCATACGACCATCATTGGCACCAAGGCAGAAGCGACTCTCATCGCTGAAGACGACACGTCTCCATTCGTCCCTCCATTCACGCCTGTCGCGACACCACTGGAGGCGGGCTGCACGATGTTGGGGCGTGAGCGGAAGACGGCCTAACGGTGTGCGGGACCGTAGCCCAGCTTCATGGAGACGGTTGCGAATGGTCCTCGCCGATACCCCAGGAGCAACAGTGTCCCTAATTTGCTGGGAAGTGGCGGTGCGGTCCCCTACGGCACTGCGTAGGATCCTACGGTCTTGGCGTGCATCCGTGCGTCGCTGCGGTCCGGTCCCAGGTCGACGGGCACGTGCACCTTCCGCCGACCACTGGCGACAACATCGATGTACTGTGGAGACCTCACGCCCCACGTGTTGAGCAATTCGGCGGTACGTCCACCCGGCCTCCCGCATGCCCACTATACGCCCTCGCTCAAAGTCCGTCAACTGCACATACGGTTCACGTCCACGCTGTCGCGGCATGCTACCAGTGTTAAAGACTGCGATGGAGCTCCGTATGCCACGGCAAACTGGCTGACACTGACGGCGGCGGTGCACAAAAGCTGCGCAGCTAGCGCCATTCGACGGCCAACACCGCGGTTCCTGGTGTGTCCGCTGTGCCGTGCGTGTGATCATTGCTTGTACAGCCCTCTCGCAGTGTCCGGAGCAAGTATGGTGGGTCTGACACACCGGTGTCAATGTGTTCTTTTTTCCATTTCCAGGAGTGTATAATACTGATGTATTATAACATTCTGTAATTTCTGTAATACGTGCTTCTATGGATTGGAGTCGTGCACAAAGCAGCAGGCAGCTTACTGCCTGGTAGTTGAATTACGAACATTTATGCCAGTCGGTGCCCAGCTGTAAACACGCAAACTTCTATGTTCGGTATTTCGTTAGTGTTTGGTGATGTTTCTGTAAGCGTAATATAATGCCAGTCATTGCCACTTTTGAACTTTGTGAAACCTCCTAACCGGTGTAGCTTACCGATCTGTGTTACGATACTGATGTTCATAAATAGAACAAAGCTGATCGTCGAAACTAAATTTAGTGTTAACAAAAGTTGATATACTGAAAAGTAGCTTCATACTCTTACGTACAGTTGTTCAGTAACTGCTTACTACGTCCAATAATCGCAGGAGGAAGGGTGAAGAAGGAATTCTGTAAGACTTAAGAGGAGAGAAGCAGGTTGATAACGCTTCTAGCAGTCCCGTGTTACAATCTGCCTGAACGACGTCAGCATTAAATACTTCTGGAACATAATACAACACCTAAACGAAGGTAGCCAGTTGTGATTCTATTCTCTCAAAAATCTGGAAACGGTTAATTCTATATTAAGGGGACCACACACTGCCTATCTAACCCACGTTAATTTAGGCAAGTATCTGACCCATTTGTGAAAAAAACTATTTGATTCAGGACCTTAATATTTTTACTGTATGTTACATGATGCGAATAGAGTCAACTGTACTAAAAACTACTGTATCCATTTTATAGTTTTTAAGAAATACTTTTTAAAATTTATTAACAAAAAATGTGAAGTTTTTTCTGCAGAAAATATTTTTTGTGAACTTCCTAATGGGGGAATATTAATATGTAGTACCAGAGGTGGCTTTTTATATTATGCAGAGTGTCTGAAAATTTCATTCTTTTATCTATGATAGTTTCTGGTATAATGGGGCATATGTACTGAAAATTTTAGTTTGCGAGAAATTGACTTAAAAATAAACTTTTGAAATATGTTACTTACAGTTAATTAAAACTGCCCTGCTGCATATGATGGCCGTTCTTTGGCCTCTAGCAGGTCTTCCAGCTTCTCTTTCACTTTCCTGGCTGTTTGTCGTGCTTTCTTGGCTATATTAGATGCAGGTCTGCATCGGCTATCCATATTTTATCGCAATGTTGCATCCCAGTGATCAAATTTTCACCAGGATTAATTCCCAATATTACCACAATTGAATGTAATAACAGCATCGTGAACTCCTAGTTTCATTGTATGCGTGCCTACAAATACAGTTTTAGGAAGGCGGTTCCAAATTATGCTGTTGAAACGTTCAATTGTGTTCTGTGTCTGCCCATGCAGACATTTCCTTAGAAGGTCAGAATGAACCACGCCTCTGAAAATAGGTTTAATTGCTGTAATAACAGCAGCAGGAAGAGAATGCTGGTGAGAATAAGATTCTCCAGTTGCCTGAGCCCTATTGTATTTGCACCACGACTTTTCTCCCGATGGACACAATCCATGACATGGCTTATCATCAGTGGAGGACTTATGGAAGAATATGGCCCAAACATCTATCTTCATTGCCTCCAGATTATCTTTATTTCTCCTAATTGCCTGCACATAGTATACCTGCAAGTTTTCTATTTCAGTTTTAGTTAACCGACCCTGTCCGGTCAACAATTTTCCATCTTCTAATTTTTTTCCTCCCATATCAACAGTTAGTTTTCTCAGCCTTGTTCCCAAACGTTTTTGAACATGGCCTACACATTTTATTTTGCTGATAATAGCATCTCCATATGTCTTAGAGTTGACAGTGGGTGGGTTGACAGTGGGTGACAGAAAAGTGGGCGTGGCACAAATGGCTCTGAGCACTATGGGACTTAACAGCTATGGTCATCAGTCGGCGTGGCACATAAACACACGTGGTAGGAAAATGCTCGAAAATTTTTTTTTCAGCAAAATCCTTTTCAGAGTACTTAAATAAAACCTTAATATATCGAAATATGATGAAAACCTAAAATCGATTTTTTTCGACCTGAACCACGGTGTCGTCCCTTTAAGCTGACAGAGCGAGATTTGGAATGAAGCCTCGCCTCTATAAAAACCTTGGTTCAATCTGGTGATTGACTGATTTGGATGCTCTACTCGCGGCAAAGACATTTTAATCTACATCTACATTTATACTCCGCAAGCCACCCAACGGCGTGTGGCGGAGGGCACTTTACGTGCCACTGTCATTACCTCCCTTTCCTGTTACAGTCGCGTATGGTTCGCGGGAAGAACGATTGCCGGAAAGCCTACGAGCGCGCTCGAATCTCTCTTATTTTACACTCGTGATCTCCTCGGGAGGTATAAGCAGGGGGAAGCAATATATTCGATACCTCATCCAGAAACGCACGCTCTCGAAACCTGGAGAGCAAGCTACACCGCGATGCAGAGCGCCTCTCTTGCAGAGTCTTCCACTTGAGTTTGCTAAACATCTCCGTAACGCTATCACGCTTACCAAATAACCCTGTGACGAAACGCGCCGCTCTTCTTCGGATCTTCTCTATCTCCTCTGTCAACCCGACCTGGTACGGATCCCACAATGATGAGCAATACTCAAGTATAGGTCGAACGAGTGTTTTGTAAGCCACCTCCTTTGTTGACGGACTACATTTTCTAAGGACTCTCCCAATGAATCTCAACCTGGCATCCGCCTTACCAACAATTATTTCATATGATCATTCCACTTCATATCATTCCGTACGCATACTCCCAGATATTTTACAGAAGTAACTGCTACCAGTGTTTGTTCCGCTATCATATAATCATACAATAAAGGATCTTTCTTTCATCATTTTAGTATGCAGCATGAAATAATCGAATTTGACTGATTACTGTTTATTGTTCGCATCAAACCACTCACGTCGGAGGCATGACACGCATAAAAAGCTCAGGAGGCAGCGCCCTTTTGTACTGCTGCGAATGTTCAATATTTGCCGGGAAGGACTGAGCGTTTGTTGCCTGGACTCCGGGGGAGCCGGGGCACCGTTTCCGGCTGGAAGGAGGAGAGAGCGTCCAGAGAGGAGTCAGGGGGAAAATACGGCGCCCCGCGGAGGAAGCGTAAAACATTCAGACGTACATTCAATATACGGCGAAATGCGATCACGATTGCGAGGGCCGGGCATTTTTATTGGCCAATATCCCGCCGTCCGATAATACGTCAAAACGGGCTATCAATCCGGGCCGTGATTTGCTGGAGAGCGCCGGAGCCGCCCCGGGCAATAGGAATGTCCGGCGAGCGGCAGCGGCAGCGGCAGGGTCGGCAGTCCTTCCTTCCGGTCTGCCCTGGCCGAGGAGCGGGCGAGAGGGCTGGGGCCACGGCAGGGCAGCGTAGGGTAGGGTGGAGTGGGGCGGCGGCGTCCGGCCACCGCCATCAGCAGAGTGGACGCCGGGCGTCGGGGGAGCTTCTGCGGAGATGACACACGTCTTAAAACTGCTCAGCTAGCGATCGAGGCTATTGGTTGACGGAGTTCTCGGCGTCGGAAAGGCGCCCATCCGGGTATCAGGTCGACACAAAGTGTTCAGTAACGGGAGACAAATGCCTGCGACAAGCGACCTAGCGAAGTGGCGCAGTGGCAAGGAACTGGACTCGCATTCAGTAGGAATGGAAACGAATTTCAAATTCTGCACCCCCAATAGCACGGCCTTCCGGAATTACAGGGTGACAATTATCGAACCATACGAAAAAATACGTAAATTAGTAACAGACTACGGCGCGCACACACATTATTCAACGTACAAAACGTCACTACAGATATTCGGGTTTAGGTTATGACATGATCGATATGCCCGGCATCGTTGGCGATGATGTGGCGCAGAGGAATAGCGAAATTCTGCCTGACCTGCTGAAGTATCGGAACACTGGTGTTGTCGATGATCTCGTGAATGGCTGTTTCTAGCTCAGCAGTGGTTTTGGGGTTATTGTTATACACCTTCTCCTTAAATGGTTCAAATGGCTCTGAGCACTATGGGACTTAACATCTGAGGTCATCAGTCCCCTACAACTTAGGACATCACACACATCCATGCCCAAGGCAGGATTCGAACCTGCGACCGTAGCGGTCGAGCGGTTCCAGACTGAAGGGCCTAAAACCGCTCGGCCAACCCGGCCGGCCCCTTCTCCTTAGCATAGCCGTGAGAAAAGGAGTCGTATGTGTTCAGATCCGGAGAATATGGCGGCCAATCGAGGCCCATGCAGTCGCCTCTGGGTATCCAAGACTCAGAATGCGATCCCCCAAGTGCTCCTCTTGGACGTCATCCTCCTGCTTTGATAGGGTCGAGCTCCGTCGTGCATGAACCACATCTTGTAGAAATCAGAGTCACTTTGGATAATGGTGATGATACTATCTTCCAAAACCTTCACTTACCGTTCGGTAGCCACCATGCAACCAAGGGATATCGTACCGATTATTCCGTGACTGGACATTGAGCAGCACAGTCACCCGTTGAGGGTGAAGAGACTTCTCGATCGCGAAATGCGGATTCTCAGTCCCCTAAATACGCCAATTTTGCTTACTGACGAACTCATCCAAATGAAAGTTGGCTTCGTCGCTAAACCAAACCATACAGCGCATACTAACTCCCATCACGCCCCGCGACCAACCGTGCAGTTTGACCGTCCCAACGCAAACCGTTCAGAAGTTATGACGATTTTATTTCATATAGTTCAATAACTGTCACCCTGTAAGTATTCTGTGATTTTTCCTAAACAGCTTAAGGAAAGTGCACTGGTGGGCTATAAAATTGTAGCAGCAGGAAGGATAGCAAATAACAAAGTCGTACTTATTGCGGGAAAAGTCGACTTGCTCGTATAGCGTAACGAAAAGCGTGCGAGCTTGCGAGACAGAAAGGTGAGCCAGATCTGGATCGAATCCACGCGGCAGATCGACGACCGTGGGCTGGTACACGAGCCTGGTGAGTGTGTTCTCAGGCGAATTTTCACGCTTATTCAGGCAAATGATGGACCCGTCGCCAAATTTCGCGTCACATTAACGCACATGATAAAGTTTATACGATTGGCAGACAGATGGGGCGCAAGAGACCTGTCCATTACGTTACATCGAATACTGTTGCATCAGAAAGAGCATGGGATCAGAAAGTTAAATAATAAAAGAAAAAGAGGGTACTGTACTGGACGGGGTAAACGATAAGGAAAAGTAATATACTCGGCTAGGAAGAATGCATGAATACATTTGTACATGATGTTGAGATGTAAGGAGAGCGAAATTAGGTACACCGAGCTCCGACCTCTGGCGGCAACAGCTGAGCATCGAGTCGAACTGATTTTGAATGACAGATACGGACACAACATTCCATGTTGCTTCAACAGTATTTCAGCTTTCATCAATTGTCGAGTCTGGGAGTCGTGACATGATAGTCTCTCGCCAATCCATGAATAAGACAGATCTGTAGAACGTGCCACCTAGTATAACAGTCGAACACACTCCATATCGTGGGAGGACACAGCCATAAATTTAACTGCTGTTGTTCAAATTGCAGACTATTTGCGGAGTAGCCAAGCACACCCTGGAGCATCCTCCCAGGTGCTGGGCCCAGATGACGAATGCATTATGGCAATGTCCATTCTTCCTGGAGCCTCCACACATGGATATGTCCATCGTGATGCTGTAACTGGAACAGCGACTCGCCTGGAAAAACGGCGTCGGGTCACTCCTTTTTTCAGTATTGGACCACTGTTTGCGAACTTTTTAATGCTGTTTCAAGGAAAGCCTCAACAGTTATCACCGGGATAAGAATCCATGACCTGTAATATTCGTGTTGATGCGAGTCTAGCTGAAAACAAGCCCACGTTCTGACTCAATATACTTGCTGTGTCTGTTCCATCCGACACTTCCGGCGTGGGCATTATGTATACTCTCACGGCCGCTACTTGCACGGGGCCGCTATGATTCTGCATGGCGTTGAGTATGGCCCTCGTGAACCCATCGATTCCGTCAGGGTCGAACCGAGGGGTGGTGCGATAGGCCCGCGCCAAGTAAGCAGCATTTTGAGCGGAAAAATCGATCGAAAAAAAGGAAAGATACGGTTTCAGAATTAACCGGGACAAGTACGAAAGTAATGCTACGCCTCGTATTCTTATCTTCCGCCTATGATAAGCAGCCTTTCCCTCGGCTTGCGACTGTATACGCACGCTGCTGATTCAGCACCATTCCTGCAGTGGTATTTCGTCTAAGTAGCATAATAAAGAAATAACTGCTACCAAACAGACGTCCATCGTTAATATGGTTTACGTCGAAACAGTGCGCTTGGTTCACGCAGCTCCGCGTACACAGTGCTTCAGAGCACTCACTTGACCCTGGGGTAGGAAATAGCTCCTAAAGGCGGAAGAATCAGCAGAAAGATCAACGGCATGACCATGCAGAATGCAATATTTAAACCAGTGCATTAAAGACACATAACGTGTATCCACAGGACATGTGGCCTGTAACTGAAAAAGTGTCATAATAATCACGCCATTGGCAAAAGATACCGGAATAACCACCATTCAGATCTCCGGGAGTGGACTGCCAAGAGGGAGGTGATATGAGAAAAAGATTGAATAACCAAGGAAAGGATGACGTTCTACGAGTCGGGCGTGGAAAGTCAGAAGCTTGAACGTGATAGGAAAGCTCGAAAATCTGAAAAGGGAAGTGCAAAAGCATAATCTACATATAGTAGGGGTCAGTGAAGTGAAATGGAAAGGAAACAAGGATTTCTAGTCACATGAGTATAGAGTAATACCAACAGCAGCAGAAAATGATAGTAGGAGTAGGATACATTATTAACAGGAAGGTAGGGCAGAGAGTGTGTTACTGTGAACAGTTCAGTGACAGGGTTGTTCTCATCAGAATCGACAGCAAAACAACACCAACAGGTATACACGCCGACGTCGCAAGCTGGAGAGATAGAGAAAGTATATGAAGATACTAAAAGGATACTATAGTATGTACCGGGAAGTGAAAATCTAGTGGTCATGGCGGACTGGAATGCAGTTACAGTGGAAGGAGTAGAAGAAAAGGTTACGGGAGAACATGGGCTCGGGAGAAGCAGTGAGTGATTAGAAGCACTAATCTAGTTCCGCAATAAAATTCAGGTAGTAACAGCGAATACTCTGTTCAAGAATCACAAGAGCAGGAGGTGTACTTGGAAATGGTTGGGAGATACGAGATAGTTTCAGTTAGATTACATTATGGTCAGATAGAGATTCTGGAATGTAACGCGTACCCAGGAGCAGATATAGACTAAGATGACAAAGTAGTAGTGATGAAGAGTAGGCCGATGTTTAAACGATTAGTCAGGAAGAATCAATATGAAAAGAAGTGGAGTACGGAAGTACTATGGAATGACGAGATACGCTTGAAGTTCTCTAAGGCTGTAGATACAGCAGTAAGGAATAACTAAGTAGCCTGTAGAGTTGACGAGGAATGGACATCCCTAAAAAGGCCAATCACAGAAGTTGTAAAGAAAAACATAGGTACAAAGAAGGAAACTGCAAAGACGAAATGGCTGCATGAAAAATATGTAGAAATTGAAAAAGAAATGATTGTCCGAAGGACAGACTCAGCATACAGGAAAGTCAAACAACCTTCGGTGAAATTAAAAACAAGGGTGGTAACATTAAGAGTGCAACAGGAATCCCACAGTTAAATGCAGAGGAGAGAGTGCATGGGTGGACAGACTACACTGAAGGCCTCTATGAGGGGGAAGATTTGTCTGATTTGATACAAGAAAAATAGGAGTTGATTTAGTAGAGGTAGGGGATCCAGTATTAGAATCAGAATTTATGAGAGCTTTGGAGGACTTAAGATCAAATAAGGCAGAAGGGACAGACAAAATTCCATCGGAATTTCTAACGTCATTGGGGGAAGTGGCAACAAAACGACTATTCACGTTGATGTGTTAAATGCATGAGTGTGGCGACATACCATCTAACTTTCGGAAAAAGCATCATCCACACAATTCCGAAGACTGCAAGAGCCGACAGGTGCGAGGATTATCGCACAATCAGCTTAACAACTCAAGCTTCCAAGCTGCTGACAAGAATAATATACAGAAGATTGGAAAAGAAATCGAGGTTGTGTTAGATGACGACCAGTTTGGCTTTAGGAAAGTCAAATGCACCAGAGAGGCAGTTCTGACGTAGCAGTTGGTAATGGAAACAAGACTGAAGAAAAATCAAGATACGTTCATAGGATTTGTTGACCTGGAAAAAGCGTTCGACAATGAAAAATGGTGCAAGATGTTTGAAATTCTGAATAAAAAAGGGTTAAGCTAGTAGGGAGAGACGGGTAATATACAATATGTACAAGAGCCAGGAGGGAATGACTAGAGTGGACGACCAATAACGAATTGCTCGGATTAAAAAGGGTGTAAGACAAGGCTGTAGCCTTTCGCCCCTACTCTTCAATCTGTACATCGAGGAAGCAATGATGGAAATAAAAGAAAGGTTCAGGAGTGGAATTAAAATACAAGGTGAAAGGATATCAATGATACGATTCGCTGATGACATTGCTATCCTGACTGAAAGTGAAGAAGAATTACATGATCTGCTAAATGGAATGAATACTCTAATCAGTACAGAATGTGGATTGAGAGGAAATCGAAGAAACATGAAACTAATACGAAGTAGAAAAAACGAGAACAGTGAGAAAGTTAACATCAGGATTGATGATCACGAAGTAGATGAAGTTAAGGAATTTTACTACCTAGGCAGCAAAATAGCCTATGACCGATGGAGCAAAGAGGACTTCAAAAGAAAACTAATACTTGCAAAAAGGGCATGCCGGGCCAAGAGAAGTCTAATAGTATCAAACATAGGCCTTAATTTGAGGTTCAAATGGCTCTGAGCACTATGGGACTTAAAATCTCAGGTCATCAATCCCCTAGAACTGAGAACTACTTAAACCTAACTAACCTAAGGACATCACACACATCCATGCCCGAGGCAGGATTGGAATCTGCGACCGTAGAGGTCGCGCGGTTCCAGACTGAAGCGCCTTAATTTGAGGAAGAAATTTCTGAGAATGTATGTTTGGAGAACAACATTTTATGGTAGTGAAACGTGGACTGTGGGAAAGCCTGAAAAGACGAGATTCGAGGTATTTGATATGTGGTACTATAGACGAATGTTGAACATTAAGTGGACTGATAAAGTAAGAAATGAGGTGGTTCTGCACAGAATCGAAAAGGAAAAGAATATGTGGAAACACTGACAAGGAGAAGGGACAGGATGATAGGACATCTGTTGAGACACCAGGGAAAGACCTTCATAGTACTAGAGGGAGCTGTAGAGGGATTAAACTGTAGAGAAAGAGGCCGTAGGTTGCAAGTGCTACTCTGAGATGGAGAGGTGGGAAAGAAGAGCGAATTGAAGACTTTCTGAAGGCAGGAATTTTCTGGAATATCTCGTCACTTGTTAGAAAGGTTGGTTGGCTGTTTGGGGGAAGAGACCAAACAGCGAGGTTATCAGTCTCATAGGGTTAGGGAAGGATGGGGAAGGAAGTCGGCCGTGCCCTTTCAAAGGAACCATCCCGGCATTTGCCTGGAGCGATTTAGGGAAATCACGGAAAACCTAAATCAGGATGGCCGGACGCGGGATTGAACCGTCGTCCTTCCGAATGCGAGTCCAGTGTGCTAACCACTGCGCCACCTCGCTCGGTCTTGTTAAAAAGAAAGTACCGATTGCGAGAAAGCGAGCAGTTAGAATAATACTTGGTGTTCACCCGTGGTCTTCATGGAGACACCTCTTCTAGGTGTTACGCATTTTCACTGCACCATCACAACACATATATTCGCTAAAGAAAGTCGTGATAAATAATCCATCACAATCTGAGAAGAATAGTGATGTCCACACCTACAACCTTTATTAACCTTTATTTATGCTATCATGGGCTCAGAAATGAGTTCAGTATGCAGCAACAGAAATTTGCAATCATACGTACGGTATCGTAAACGTCTGACATGCTGCCAAGAAGTTTTAAATCTAAACTAAAATAGGTTCTTCTATTCAATGATCGAATTTATGTTTAGGAACTGGTAAATTGAAAAAAAGAAATAAAGTGTAGTTCGAAGAAAAAGACTGAAAAATAATGCGTTCATTAACGTTAACACTAAACATGTGTAGATATCCTGTAAACTGACTTGTTTCACGTTATTTCGATAAAAGATTCATAAGATTGATCTATGGAACGTGCTACTAACTAATTAGGTGTGCATAAGGCACCCTCCGCGAATCGAAACGTGACTAGCTGACTGTGTTAGTGGCTGTATGAAAACATTTTTAGTTGGTAGAACAGTTTTATAACAAGAATTGTCCACAGTACTGATTTTGGCTGAATTACAGAAAGTCCCTTTGTAAAAGTCCAGAAACATCATTAAGTTGTACTACCATAAACGGTTAATGTTACTGCAAATATGATCGGAAGGTGGGCGACGTTGTCTGAAATCGGTGATGTTGACACAAATAGTTATTTGCAAACGGACAAAAAATGCATTTTCGGTAAATAAGGATCGAGCACCACTCCTTCATAAAGTCATTTGGAAAGGAATCAAGTAAGTTAAAACGTGACAGTGTAATGAACCGCCGAAATGGTTTCACAGGTTAATTGTTCTTCGATCGCGATCGCTGTACGTCGTCGCTGCTAGGGGAAAAAGAACGTAACATGGGCGATTGAGTTTTCGTTGTTGGGTGCGTGCTGCGCCACGCGGGTGGTCCGTACAACAGGGTGTACTGGCGGGGGCGGAAGAGGCGGGGTCCGAAGAGGCCGTTGCGGCTAAATGATGGGGCGATTCGCGCTCACCGCCGCCCTATCTACGCTTAGCTGCAAATTACCCGCCGTGCCGCGCGCCGCCTCGCAGGTGGCGCCGCTCCCAGAGGCGCGGCGCGCCCGGCAACCAGAGACAAATGACACGCGATCCCGCTCTCGGATTGAGAGCTCAGCGAACTCGATTGTTGCACGCGGCAGTTGCTCTGCTGGAGCGGGAGAGAAAAAGGAATGGGAGGGGGTGGGACAGAGACGCAAGCGAGGAAGAGGAGACGAAAAAAAAAAAAGGAAAAAGGGAACAGCAGGAAAGGAAGAGCAGCGCTCGACGGCCTCCTGGGAGAAAAGGAACGACCGAATTAACGCTGATTAATGGTGTAACGAGGGAAGGAAGCACAAGAGCGGATTAGGAGGGAGATAAACAGGTAGACAGAGAAGAGACGGCGGCGGTGGCGGTGGTGGTGGGGTTAAACACAAGAATTTGTAACAGTAAGCCGCGTTGTCGTCTGTGTAAACGGCCGCTGATTCAACAGCGAGGCGGACTGCTATTTTTTTCCCCTCGCTGTGGAGGCGTTCCTTTCAGCACGACCGTCGAATAACATCCATTACCGCGGAGTGTTGTGAAGTGCAAACATTAGCGGATAAGGTGGTCGCAACAGCGGGGCCCGTTATCAGGGGCTGTTGGAGGGAGGGAACATTGCTGTCGGAAGGGCCCTGTGCGCGATGCAGCCGTTCACAAGCGCGTCACGTCGGACGCCTGGTAATTTGGGTTGCTTAAACACACACTTCGGCGCCCGGCGATTCATCCACAGCGGCGTCTGTGTACTCCCGCCCAACAACGGATAAGCATCGCACTGCGGCTCCTGGGTATTTATCTCTTAGCTGTGGCCTGTTATCTCTGACGGTGGCAGCGATTTAAGATCGCTGGCAAGGGAGGCGTTATGAAAGCATGCTGTGGGTTTTGTTGAGTGGAGCTTTCCATGTTGCCAGGAACGCGAGAAATAAATGAGCGGCTGTTTTTGTATAAGGTAACCAGCGAGCCTTAATGAATTATTTTGGGGAATTTATCTAACTTTAGTTTGTGTAGGAGTTGCTAGAAACGACATAGCAATGTAAAATATTTAAAGCCACATCACTCTGTAAGCGTATTCTCAGAAGAGCAGTCGTTGAAAATCAAGACTGTGACTGGTTTATTCACTTGGGATGATTTTCGAAAATGTGCCTACTTTTCAGACATTTCTCACTTGTCACGACCGCATATTGATATGACTCTGAGCATTATGGGACTTAACATCTGAGGTCATCAGTCCCCTAGAACTTAGAACTACTTAAACCTAACTAACCTAAGGACATCACGCACCTCAATGCCCGAGGCAGGATTCGAACCTGCGACCGTAGCGGTCGCGCGGTTCCAGACTGAAGCGCCTAGAACCGCTCGGCCACTCTGGCCGGCTGCATATTTAGGGACCAACTGCCTTCGGCTTTGTGTAACTATAAACAACCAGTCTATCTGCTCTATTACAGATCTTCTGTCTACGAACATGAGCTAAGTGTTTGCACATTCGAACAGCTTGCTCCTTCCCTGGCAAATACATAACTTGATCCTTATGTGTTTGATGTATTCGACATGTCGTCTTTGGAGTTTGCATCGAAACATATATACATATCCTGTAAACTGATTCATTTCACGTTATTTCGATAAAAGAATCATCGAATGATCTATGGAACGTGCTAATAACTAACTAATTGGTGTACAATCGAAATGTGGCTAGCGGACTGTGTTAGTAATTGTATGAGCACATTTTAAATTGGTACGACAGTTTTATGACAAGCGTTGTCCACAGTACTGATCGTGGCTGAATTACAGGAATCATACTGAAATAGTCACCAACCGGTTGCATGGAAGAAATTTAATTTCTTAACAGGTTTCAGGCACTTACTTTTGTTTTCAGAAGGTCATAAATTATTTTCGAGTGTCAACAATAGATTGCATACGTCACACTGTAGTGGTCATGTGGTTCATAGTGCCTGTTCAAAAATTTTTGTACAAGCGCTATGAATCACTGATCGCAGCAACGTGCTGCATGTATTTTATTGTCGACACTAGGTGTAACCATCTGAAGAAGGGCACTAAGTGCCAGAAACTCGCAAAGGAATTGAATTTCTTTTATGCAACTTGTTGTTTAATATTTCGTTATATAGAACCATTGTTGCTGAGGATGGATAACAAACTATAAAACTACAGTTTCTGAATATGGATAAAATATAATCAGTTATATGTGGCTTAAGATAAAAACCAAATGCCTATGGACAAACATTTAGTTTATGAAAGTTTGTTCCCTTTAGACCTCATAAGATCTATCGATCTTTTCGGGTGTGCTAATATATGAACCAATTTCATTTTTAAATGTGGGCATATGTACATTGTAATATATAGTTCATACTATTTTCAGTATGTGTAGCTGTTGCTTCCTTGCCTCTATCTTTCTGTGCTCTAAACTATAAATGTGAGGCTTTACCTATTGATAACATGATAAAAGCACTAATGCTCTACTTTTAGTATAAACCAATTGTTAACTTATATTCAAACAAAGAAGTGAAGCCAATCTCGTCCTATTTTTCAGATTTATCATACAAAAATCTTACTTAATTTATTTTTATTCCTGCATTAGCCCGATGAAGTGAAACAATTTTATCTGCTATATTGCAATCATGTGACGCAATTAAATTTTTTATCAGCTAATTATCTTTATTTTCACAGCTATGGACTGAATTTAATCTATAGTTCGAACATATCTGTATTCAATAATAGCCGCGTTTCATCTTCGGTTTTATAATTTCTGTTGGTATTTCAATTAATTACAGCCGAGGTGTATACCGTGCGTCGTGCATCCGTCATCTACTGAGAGTGTCAGCATGAGAGTGTGCTATTTTCTAAAGTGGTAAGCATAATGTTCAAGCATTCTGCATCGGAGGCAGCATGTGGCAGCTCGTAGCATCACAAAATTCTCAAAGTAGACATGTGCATCTGCTGATCTTAATTTGTCCAGGTCACACATGGCACAGTTATATTCATGTTCAGGAAGCATCTAGTAACCTTTGTCGCTGTGGTATTCTTTCTTGTCAAAATTCTTACGCAATTATCATACAGCTTCTGTGAGCCAAATTCCAGAACCAATTTCAAAGAAGTTTAGATAACGGTTAGCACTTAATTACCTATAATAAAATGGTTCAAATGGCTCTGAGCACTATGGGACTCAACTGCTGTGGTCATCAGTCCCCTAGAACTTAGAACTACTTGAACCTAACTAACCTAAGGACATCACACACATCCATGCCCGAGGCAGGATTCGAACCTGCGACCGTAGCAGTCGCACGGTTCCAGACTGCGCGCCTAGAACCGCGAGACCACCGCGACCGGCAATTACCTATAATAGACGAGGTCATTAGAGACGAAGCAGCACAAGATCAGAATGGACAACTATGGGGAGGGAAGGGTCTGTGTCTTTTGCAAAGGACCTATCCTAGCTATCACCGTCAGGGATACAACACGAGACTCGCTACCCTGATCTTCTCTTGCATGAGCTGCCCTGCACCTCTCCCTTGGCTGTTACCTAGAGGCTGTGTTTCTGTAGGGAAACGCAAATCAGTCGACATTGGTAAGAGATGCTAGTTACGTCCACAAGCACACGATAACATCTGAATGACTAGTTTTGTTGGGTGTTGTAAGCCCTTGAATCGCGTAACGTTAGTCTGTAACCTACATGGTCGGAGAACCACTGCGTTCATTTACCCACGCGTTGATCTCAGGAACAATAACGAATTAGTGATAACTCACTGAGAAATGGTCTTTGGTTTTTAGGAACTACCGAAGAAGATTTCTGTTTCTTGGGTACCTTCGATAGAAGCTTCCCCATTTACCTAAAGTGCTGGATTTATGGGACAAACAAAGAGTAACAGCGGCAGTGTATTTCACAGAGAGACGTTATTTTGGTATTTTCTGGGATCGCAACTGCACGAATATTTTAAGCAGAATGTATACGGGTCATTTGTTACTTTTTTTCGTTTGGATTTTCTGTTCCAACACCAAGGACGCGCGTGAATCGATTTATATCACCACTCATTGCATTAGAAGGATGCAGAACGAACGTTTAGAAGAAGGTAATAACTTTGTGGTCCTGGCCTGGTTTGCTAATTGACTTTGTCCCGACCTACTGGAGAACCTTCGTAAACGCTTAGAGCACCCGTTCCCTCTTTAGTGAATCAGGCCCTACAGTAAATGGAATCCTAGGAGAACCTACCGATAACTCTTGTAAAGAGACTTGATTACTGCCAAGATATCTTGCTAACATATCCCGAGCCTGGTGTGGACTTCCCTTAACACGAAACGCGAAACGCTCACAGTACTGTGAAGTGACGGTAGCGTTAAAACGCAGTAAAACAAAAAAGAGACGAGACTTTTGCATTACTATAACTCATAAAGAACTAGGATATTTCTATAATGAAATTACCACTCCGCAGCGGAGTGTGCGCTGATTTGAAACACCCTGACAGACTAAAACTGTGTGTCGGACCGATACTCGAATTCGGGACCTTTGTCTTTCGCAGGAGAACTTCTGTGAAGTTTGGAAGGTAGGAGACGAGGTACCGGCGGAAGTACAATTGTCGTGAGCCGTGCTTGGGTAGTTCAGTTGGTAGAGCTCTTGCCCGCGAAAGGCAAAGGTGCCGAGTTCGATTCTCGGTCCAGCACACAGTTTTAATCTATCAGAAAGTTTCAACTAGGGTATTTGTTGTTGCGTATTAGTTCATGACTGTTTAGGGACCTGGAACTGCATTTCTAATCTGTGACAAGTCTTTATGTTATTTCACTCCACCAGGAAATGTCTTGCACTGTGATGAACATCACCGTGAATCTTAAAAAGTTAGCCATAGGAATTTTTCAGGTGTCAGAAGTTTACTGGGATGAGTGTTTGGCGCATGGGAGCAGCTTAGTATAACTTAAGAGATATTCTGAAGTCAGTAGCTGTATGGGAACGACGTACATTAGCAACAGAGAAAAAATGTTATCAATGTGTTCAGTTTAGATCGCAAATACTTTTAGTTTTATACATCGGTATGACTATTTCTATACTTATGTGTATTGGCTGCAACGATCGGTAACATATGCTCGCTGCTTTAGTGCGGTACATTATATCAGACGTTTGGCGTTGCGATTAGCTGTTAATAGCAGACGGTTCGGAACCAATCATGACCAGAGTATACGAAACAAAAATATTTATCTAGAAAGAACTCATTAATAAACGTGGCACATTGATCGCCGCTTCTTATTGTGATAAATGAAGTAAGTATTCCACTATTTTGACAAACTGCTAAACTGCTGCACAGTTATTCAGGAATTGCAGAAGGGGGAAGTTTGTAAGAAAATGATTCCGAAAAATTTGTATAATGAACAGAAAGAATGGAGATAGGAAATCATCGTCCTTCCTACGAGCGAATGCAGCACTCATGCACACAAGGGAATGCTTATCGTTTCGTTCCATATCTGGTACATAACGCGTAGCCATTAATAAAAATACTACTACTACAAGCAACAACGACAAAAAAACTACTCGCTTGTGTGAAAAGAAGCGCTGTCATTGACGGAGGTACGGAACGATGATGCCACCGCGCACATCGCTTAATCGGTCAATTTTTTGTTGGTAAAAAAAGGCATCCACCTCATTCACCTCATCCGGCAACTGTATATTTTTTGAAAAAATTACTTTTCTGTACCAAAGGAAGAAGTCGCGGGAAATGATTTGCAAAAAACATTTCAGCTACAGAGCGAACGACTGATAAAGTGGAGTAAAATGAGTGATATTACTATGGTGACCTCCACTAGCTGAACATACACTATCTGCTCAAAAGTATCCGGACACCTCCAAAAGCATTCATTTTTCATATTAAGTGCATTGCGCTGGCACCTACTGTCAGGTGCTCCACATCAGCGACCTCAGTAGTCAAATAGAATGGAGCGCTCCGCGGAACTCACGGACTTCGAACTTGGTCAGGTGGCTGGGTGACACTTGTGTCATACGTCTTTATGCGAGATTTCCACACTCCTAAACATCCCTAGGTCCACTGTTTGCCATGTGATAGTGATGTGAAAACGTGAAGGGGCACGTACAGCACAAAAGCGTACAGGCCGACCTCGTCGATTGACTGACACAGACCGCCGGCAATTAAAGAGGGTCGTAATGTGTAATAGGCAGACATCTATCCAGACCATCAAACAGGAATTCCAAACTGCATCAGGATCCACTGCAAGTACTATGACAGTTAGGCGAGAGGTGATAAAACTTGGATTTCATTGTCGAGCGGCTGCTCATAAGCCACACATCAAGCCGGTAAATGCCAAACGACGCCTCGTTTGGTGTAAGAAGTGTAAACATTGGACGATTGAACAGTGGAAAAACGTTGTGGGGAGTGAGGAATCACGGTACACAATGTGTGGGTATGGCGAATGCCCGGTGAATGTCATCTGCCAGCGTGTGTGGTGCCAACAGTAAAATTCGTAGGCGGTGGTGTTACGGTGTGGTCGTGTTTTTCATGGAAGGGGCTTGCACCCCTTGTTGTTTTGCGTAGGACTGTCACAGCACAGGCCTACATTGATGTTTTAAGTACCTTCTTGCTTCCCACTGTTAAAGAGCTATTCGGGGATGGCGTTTGCATCTTTCAACACGATGCATAGTGCACGGCCTGTGGCGGAGTGGTTACACGACAATAAAATCCCTGTAATGGACTGGCCTGCGTAGAGTCCTGACCTGAATCCTACAGAACACCTCTGGGATGTTTTGGAACGCCGACTCCGACGCCGACCTGACTGAACGTATGATTGCGAGAGTGGTAGCTGTCATCAAGGCTAAGGGTAAAGCACTTCGTTTTTGGTCGTCCACTCTTATTACTAAATACACTATGTGATCAAAAGCATCCGGACACCTGGCTGAAGATGGCTTACATGTTCGTAGCGCCCTCTATCTGCAATGCTGGAATTCAATATGGTGACTTTTGACAATTTCCACTCTCGCAGGCATATGTTCAATCTGGCTCTGGAAGGTTTCTTGGGGAATGGCAGCCCATTCTTCACGGAGTGCGGCACTGAGGAGAGGTATCGATGTCGGTCGGTGAGACATGACACGGAGTCGGCGTTCCAAAACATCCAAAAGGTGTTCTTTAGGATTCAGGTCAGGACACCGTGAAGGTCAATCCATTATAGGGATGTTATTGTCGTGTAACCATCCGCCACAAGCCGTACATTATGAACAGGTGCTCGATCGTGTTGAAAGACACAATCGCCATCCCCGAATTGTTCTTCAACAGTGGAAAGCAAGTAGGTGCTTAAAACATCAATGTAGGCCTGTGCTGTGACAATGCCACGCAAAACAAGGGGTGCATCCCCCCAATGAAAAACACTTCCACACCATAACACCACCGCCTCCGAATTTTACTGTTGGCACTACACATGCAGACAGCTGACGGTCACCGGGCATTCGCCATACCCACACCCTACCATCGGATCGCCACATTGTGTACCGTGATTCGTCACTCCACACAACGTTTTTCCACTGTTCAGTCGTCCAATTTTTACGCTCCGTACACCAAGCGAGGCGTCGTTTAGCATTTACCGCCGTGATGTGCGGCCGCTCGACCATGAAACCCAAGTTTTCTCACCTCCCGCCTAACTGTCATAGTACTTGTAGTGGATCCTGGTGCAGTTTGGAATTCCTGTGTGATAGACTGGATAGATGTCTGCCTATTACACATTATGACTCTCTTCAACTGTCGGCAGTCTCTGTCAGTCAACAGGCGAGGTCGGCCTGTACTCTTTTGTGCTGTACGTGTTCCTTCACGTCTCCACTTCACTATCATACTGGAAGCAGTATGTTTAGGGATGTTTAGAAGTTTGGAAATCTCGCGTACAGACGTATGACACAAGTGACACCCAGTCACCTCTGACTACGTTCGGAGTCCGTGAGTTCCGCGGAGCGCCCCATTCTGCTCTCTCACGACGTCTAATGACTACTGAGGTCGCTGATATGGAGTACCTAGCAGTAGGTGGCAGCACAATGCACCTAATATTTCTTGGTTTACTTGACCTTTTAATTTTAAATATCATCATGTAGCGTCACATTTCATTTAAAATGCTACCAGATTCAAATCCGCCGTATACTACAGCACATACTGATGTAGAAACTTTTTAACTCCACTCGCCTCGTTTTGTATTAATTTGCGGTGATCGGACATGTGTAAGGGATGGTCAACAGAGAGAACGTGCTCCGTTACTGAATGAATCTGACTGTGCTACCTTATATGAAAACTTGTCTTATTACGAATACTAAAGTTCCCAAATCTTAAGCGCTAAATATAGTGCTTTGAACGGATAACACTACGGATAATTTTAATTTCTTTTTTTGCCTTTTCTCACCTAACACTCTTTGCAACAATGTTAAGATCCAACCATGCTCGTATTAACAGTTAAATTTATTACATTTTCATGCTGAAATTACTAGTGTTGCTTTTCCGAATCAACCTTTCACGGTAGCATTTCTTCACCATTAAAATAATCCTGTAGAACACCTTTTGGATGTTTTGGAACGCCGACTCCGTGTCATGTCTCACCGACCGACATCGATACCTCTCTTCAGTGCCGCACTCCGTGAAGAATGGGCTGCCATTCCCCAAGAAACCTTCCAGCAGCAGATTGAACATATGCCTGCGAGAGTGGAAGTTGTCAAAAGTCACCATATTGAATTCCAGCATTGACGATGGAGGGCGCTACGAACTTGTAAGTCATTTTCAGCCAGGTGTCCGGATGCTTTTGATCACATAGTGTATTTAGTAATAAGAGTGGGCGACAAAGAACGAAGAGCTCGTATTAAAAAGTGTGTAAGACAAGAATGTAGCCTTTCGCCCCTACTGTTCAATATGTACATCGAGGAAGCAGTGATGGAGATAAAAGGAAGGTTCAGGAGTGTAATTAAAATTCAAGGTGAAAGGATGTCAATGATAAGATTCGCTGATGACATTGCTGTCCTGAGTGAAATTGAAGAAGATTTACATGATCTGCTGAACGGAATGAACACTCTAATGAGTACAGAGTATGGATTGAGAGTAAATCGAAGAAAGTCGAAGGTAATGAGAAGTAGTAGAAATGAGAACACCGAGGAACTTAACATCAGGATTTATGGTCACGAAGTAGATTAAGTTAAGGAATTCTGCTACCCGGGCAGTAAAATAACCCATGACTGACGGAGCAAGGAGGACATCAAAAGCAGACTAGCAATGGCAAAAAGGGCATTCCTGGCCAAGAGAAGTCTACTAATATCAAATATCAGCCTCAATTTGAAGAAGAAATTTCTGAAAATGTACGTCTGATCATGGTAGTGAAACATAGACTGTGGGAAAACCATAACAGAAGAGAATCGAAGCATTTGAGATGCGGTGCTACAGACGAATGTTGAAAATTAGGTGGACTGGTAAGGTAAGGAATGAGGAGGTTCTGCACAAATTCGAAGAGGATAGGAATATGTGGAAAACACTGACAAGGAGAAGGGACAGAATGATAGAACATCTGTTAAGACATAAGGGAAGGGCTTTCATGGTACTAGAGGGAGCTGTAGAGGGCAAAAACTGTAAGTGAAGACAGAGTTTGGAATACATCCACCAAATAATTGAAGACGTAGCGTGCAAGTGCTACTCTGAGTCGAAGAGGTTAGCACAGGAGAGGATTTCGTGGCGGGCCGCATCAAACCAGTGACTGATGACCCAAAAAAAAAAAAAATGTATTTAGTGGGTCTTCCCCCATGAACCATGGACCTTGCCGTTGGTGGGGAGGCTTGCGTGCCTCAGCGACACAGATGGCCGTACCGTAGGTGCAACCACAACGGAGGGGTATCTGTTGAGAGGCCAGACAAACATGTGGTTCCTGAAGAGGGGCAGCAGCATTTTCAGTAGTTGCAGGGGCAACAGTCTGGATGATTGACTGATCTGGCCTTGTAACATTAACCAAAACGGCCTTGCTGTGCTGGTACTGCGAACGGCTGAAAGCAAGGGGAAACTACAGCCGTAATTTTTCCCGAGGACATGCAGCTTTCCTGTATGATTAAATGATGATGGCGTCCTCTTGGGTAAAATATTCCGGAGGTAAAATAGTCCCCCATTCGGATCTCCGGGCGGGGACTACTCAAGAGGACGTCGTTATCAGGAGAAAGAAAACTGGCATTCTACGGATCGGAGCGTGGAATGTCAGATCCCTTAATCGGGCAGGTAGGTTAGAAAATTTAAAAAGGGAAATGGATAGGTTAAAGTTAGATATAGTGGGAATTAGTGAAGTTCGGTGGCAGGAGGAACAAGACTTTTGGTCAGGTGATTACAGGGTTATAAATACAAAATCAAATAGGGGTAATGCAGGAGTAGGTTTAATAATGAATAAAAAAATAGGAGTGCGGGTTAGCTACTACAAACAGCATAGTGAACGCATTATTGTGGCCAAGATAGACACGCAGCCCATGCCTACTACAGTAGTACAAGTTTATATGCCAACTAGCTCTGCAGATGATGAAGAAATTGATGAAATGTATGACGAGATAAAAGAAATTATTCAGGTAGTGAAGGGAGACGAAAATTTAATAGTCATGGGTGACTGGAATTCGTCAGTAGGAAAAGGGAGAGAAGGAAACATAGTAGGTGAATATGGATTGGGGGGAAGAAATGAAAGAGGAAGCCGCCTTGTAGAATTTTGCACAGAGCATAACTTAATCATAGCTAACACTTGGTTCAAGAATCATAAAAGAAGGTTGTATACCTGGAAGAATCCTGGAGATACTAATAGGTATCAGATAGATTATATAATGGTAAGACAGAGATTTAGGAACCAGGTTTTAAATTGTAAGACATTTCCAGGGGCAGATGTGGATTCTGACCACAATCTATTGGTTATGTACTGCAGATTGAAACTGAAGAAACTGCAAAAAGGTGGGAATTTAAGGAGATGGGACCTGGATAAACTGAAAGAACCAGAGGTTGTAGAGAGTTTCAGGGACAGCATAAGGGCACAATTGACAGGAATGGGGGAAAGAAATACAGTAGAAGAAGAATGGGTAGCTCTGAGGGATGAAGTAGTGAAGGCAGCAGAGGATCAAGTAGGTAAAAAGGCGAGGGCTAATAGAAATCCTTGGGTAACAGAAGAAATATTGAATTTAATTGATGAAAGGAGAAAATATAAAAATGCAGTAAATGAAGCAGGCAAAAGGGAATACAAACGTCTCAAAAATGAGATCGACAGAAAGTGCAAAATGGCTAAGCAGGGATGGCTAGAGGACAAATGTAAGGATGTAGAGGCTTGTCTCACTAGGGGTAAGATAGATACTGCCTACAGGAAAATTAAAGAGACCTTTGGAGAGAAGAGAACCACTTGTATGAATATCAAGAGCTCAGATGGCAACCCAGTTCTAAGCAAAGAAGGGAAGGCAGAAAGGTGGAAGGAGTATATAGAGGGTTTATACAAGGGCGGTGTGCTTGAGGACAATATTATGGAAATGGAAGAGGATGTAGATGAAGATGAAATGGGAGATAAGATACTGCGTGAAGAGTTTGACAGAGCACTGAAAGACTTGAGTCGAAACAAGGCCCCGGGAGTAGACAACATTCCATTAGAACTACTGATGGCCTTGGGAGAGCCAGTCATGACAAAACTCTACCACCTGGTGAGCAAGATGTATGAGACAGGCGAAATACCGACAGACTTCAAGAAGAATATAATAATTCCAATCCCAAAGAAAGCAGGTGTTGACAGATGTGAAAATTACCGAACTATCAGTTTAATAAGTCACAGCTGCAAAATACTAACGCGAGTTCTTTACAGACGAATGGAAAAACTGGTAGAAGCGGACCTCGGGGAAGATCAGTTTGGATTCCGTAGAAATGTTGGAACACGTGAGGCAATACTAACCTTACGACTTATCTTAGAAGAAAGATTAAGAAAAGGCAAACCTACGTTTCTAGCATTTGTAGACTTAGAGAAAGCTTTTGACAACGTTAACTGGAATACTCTCTTTCAAATTCTGAAGATGGCAGGGGTAAAATACAGGGAGCGAAAGGCTATTTACAATTTGTACAGAAACCAGATGGCAGTTATAAGAGCCGAGGGGCATGAAAGGGAAGCAGTGGTTGGGAAGGGAGTGAGTCAGGGTTGTAGCCTCTCCCCGATGTCATTCAATCTGTATATTGAGCAAGCAGTAAAGGAAACAAAAGAAAAATTCGGAGTAGGTATTAAAATTCATGGAGAAGAAGTAAAAACTTTGAGGTTCGCCGATGACATTGTAATTCTGTCAGAGACAGCAAAGGACTTGGAAGAGCAGTTGAACGGAATGGACAGTGTCTTGAAAGGAGGATATAAGATGAACATCAACAAAAGTAAAACGAGGATAATGGAATGTAGTCAAATTAAATCGGGTGATGCTGAGGGGATTAGATTAGGAAATGAGACACTTAAAGTAGTAAAGGAGTTTTGCTATTTAGGGAGTAAAATAACTGATGATGGTCGAAGTAGAGAGGATATAAAATGTAGACTGGCAATGGCAAGGAAATCGTTTCTGAAGAAGAGAAATTTGTTAACATCGAGTATAGATTTAAGTGTCAGGAAGTCGTTTCTGAAAGTATTTGTATGGAGTGTAGCCATGTATGGAAGTGAAACATGGACGATAACCAGTTTGGACAAGAAGAGAATAGAAGCTTTCGAAATGTGGTGCTACAGAAGAATGCTGAAGATTAGATGGGTAGATCACATAACTAATGAGGAGGTACTGAATAGGATTGGGGAGAAGAGGAGTTTGTGGCACAACTTGACCAGAAGAAGGGATCGATTGGTAGGACATGTTTTGAGGCATCAAGGGATCACAAATTTAGCATTGGAGGGCAGCGTGGAGGGTAAAAATCGTAGAGGGAGACCAAGAGATCAATACACTAAGCAGATTCAGAAGGATGTAGGTTGCAGTAGGTACTGGGAGATGAAGAAGCTTGCACAGGATAGAGTAGCATGGAGAGCTGCATCAAACCAGTCTCAGGACTGAAGACCACAACAACAACATTTAGTGGGTGCATTAACTATACAAGTAGTATCTCCATTTGTTTTAGATCTCAAATGCTAGTGGGATCTACAGAACATGTGTACTGTAATATGATTAGCTGCAAGGCAACCGATTGCATAAGTAAAATCATTCAGGAAAAATTTTCCCGCGGGTGTGTGGAGTGACATTTGCGGCAAAGTGTGCTTGTATATAGACGATAATAAAATAACATATTAAGGAGTAAAAAGGTCACACGCATTTAAAAGAAAGTGCAAAATCTGCACCTGGAAAGTTGCGCTCAGAATGTAATTTTTAATAAAACTGTAATTTTTGCCAAATAAAGTAAGAGTATATCTTCAAATAGAACATCAACTTCATGATTGGTTAGCTCGTTCTTTGACTGAGGAAACTGACAATCATACAATGCAGAGCTCGGTTTTTCCGTTTCCAGATCGAAGTCAAAAACCCGCTTTTCAGCACCACTTGCTTGATTTATATAGGACTGTCTCGAAAAAATTGACCATTCCACCTTACTTCCTTCTGCATTGCTAGTAGTCATGCTTGTCGCTGCACCCGCGTAAACTGAAATTGTTACTTATACAACGTTAACCCAGACAGATGGGAGTATTACTCAATTTAAATCGTTGAAATAAATTTGGCATAAAGTTTACACACCTTAAATTACGTCGTGATGCTTTTTTTACGCTATATGAAGGACGGAAATTCCATTTCGTCTGTTACTGGTCGATCACTGAGACAGTTCGGGAGCATCTTGGTGGTTTCTCCCGCAATGTGAGCAGCTAATAAATGGACTGAGTGGTCATCATGAATGTCTTCTCTCCCTTATTTGAACTCTTTTGCTACCTAATCACCTTACCTTACGAAAACGATTCTTTTCGTGGGCTTTATGTATCACAACAAACGTTTTGATCACAAATGTTCCGATTATCGAGTATCGTCTCTTTGCAGACCCGTGGTGACGTTGAAAGCCAGCTGCATCCTGCCGTGCCCGAGAAACAACTCATTGTGCTGGACATATCATCATTCTTTGCATGTATATGTAGCGTTAGTTGCTTATGCAAAATCACATTATCAGTTACAAAGAAAAATTATAAATGATCAGTTAAATACACAAAAGAAAGAAGTCAAACCTCAATGTCCAGGTTTTACAGTCATTATATCGCTTTAGAGCCAGATCGAAAAGATTTTTTCCAATAATTTTATTTATTTTTTCACTATTTTCTTTTAGTCGTTTGTCTACGTACAAGAACATACCAAATGTTGTAGGTGAACTGGCATGAATGTAGCACTTAAACTTTTAACATAATTTCAAATGTGTTAGTATAACTAAGCTTTACAGTGTTAAGGGGAAAAACCCACATAAAACATGTACATAAAGATAATAATTTTATAAATGAACTTTTGGCAATCTGTCACACAGATACGTGTTCATCTGGAATCGGGAAGGCACATCTCTTCCCAAGAAACAGTGCCCACCCCTTCCAGTCTGACTACGTAAGCGCAGAGGAGATGTGGTTTAAATTCAAGGAAATAATACTGACGGAAATTGAGAGATATATACCAAATAAATTTATAAGAGATGGTACAGGTACCCCACGGTACACAGAACAGGTCAGAACATTTTTGCAGCAGCAACGAAAAAAGCATGCCAAATTTAAAAGAACGCAAAATTCCCAAGATTGACAAAGTTTCACAGCAGCTCGAAATTTAGCACGAATTTCAATTCGAGATGCTCTTAATAGTTTCCACAATGAAACTCTGTCTCGATATCTATAAAAAAAAAAACCAAAGAGTTCTGGTCGTATGTCAAGTACACCAGTATCAGGACGCAATCGATACCTTCCCTGTGCGGTAACGATGGTGATGTTATTCATGCTAGCGCCATAAAGCAAAGTTACTAAACACGGTTTTCCGGAATTCCTTCACAAAAGAAGACTCCAGAATTTGATTCAAGAATGACTGCCAACATGAGTAACTTAGTAGATATCCTCAGAAAGGCGAGGCAGTTTAAGAAAGGAAAGGCTTCCGGCTCAGGTTGTATACTAGTCAGTTCCTTTCAGCGTATCCTGATACAATAGCTCCATAATTAGCAATCATATACAACCTCTCGCGCGTAGAAAGATCCGTACCCAAAGACTGAAAATTTGCACAAAGCACACCAGTATCCAAGAAAGGAAATAGAGTAATCCACTGAATTACAAACCCATATCACTAACGTCGATTTGCAGTACGATTTTGGAACATATACTGTGCTCGAACATTATGAATCCGCTCGAAAGAAATGATTTACTGACAAGTAGCCACCAAAGATTCAGAAAGCATCGTTCTTTTGAAACAAAACTTGCTCTTTATTCTCACGAATTAAAGGGGACGTCAGATTCATTCCATATTTTCAGATTTCCAGAATGCTTTTGATAACGTTCCTCACAAGCGACTCCTTATTAAACTGCGTGCCTACGGAGTATAGTCTCACTTTTGTGACTGGATTCAAGAATTTCTTGTCAGAAAGGCCACAACTATTTAACAACTGATGGGAAGTCATCGGGTAAATCGTAAGTAATATGTGACGTTTCTAAGGAAGTGTTACAGGCCCTCTGTTGTTCCTGATCTACATCACGATTTAAGAGACAATCGGAGTAGTCCTCTTAGATTTTTGCAGATGAAGCTGTCATTTGCCGTCATGTGAAGTCATCAGACGATAAAAACGAACTGCAAAATGATTTAGACAAAATATCTGATACGGTGCAAAAAGTGGCAATTGACTCTACATTACGAAAAATGTGAAGTCATCCACATGAGCACTAAGAAGAATCCGCTAAATTTCAGTTACACTATAAATCAAACAAATCTAAAGTCAACTAAATACTTCGGGATCGCAATTGGAACTATCACATGGATAATGTTGTGGGGAAAGTAAACCAAAGACTGCGACATATTGGCAGAACACTTAGAAAATGTGTTAGGTCTATTAAAGAGACTGCTTACAATATGCTTGTCAGCCCTCTTCTATACGGTGTGGGATCTGCGTCAGAGAGGATTCACGGAGGACATCGAAAAAGTTCCAAGAAGGGCAGCTCCTTTTGTATTAAGGCGAAATAGGGGAGAGAGAGTGCCACGGATATGATCCACGAATTGGGGGTAGCAGTCTTTCAAACAAACGATTTTTTCGCTGCGGCAGGAACTTCTCATAAAATTTCAATCAGCAACTTTTTCCTCAGAGTGTGAAAATATTTTGTTGGCCCAAAATTATCATCATAATAAAAGAAGAGAAATCAGAGCTCGCGCGAAAAGATTTAAGTGTTTGTTTTCCCCACATGCTGTTCGAAAGTGGAACGGTAGAGAAGTAGTTTAAAGGTGGTTCGATGAACCCTCTCCCAGGCATTTAATCGTGAATTGCAGAGTAATCATGTTGATGTTGCTGTAGACGTAGATGCTGCTCGTCTGTTGTACTATGCTGCCTCGCCCCATCACAACTTTTGTGATTTATAGTTCTGGACTACGCTCCTATATACCAATACACTACTCAGAATCACACTACACTATGCTACTGTACTTTGCATTATAACCAAGCTAGAGTTTTTAATTTGTCTCGGTAGTTATCCCCGGGCGCTCTGAGGCACAACAAAGCATTCGTAGGAGCTATGCTGCTGTGCCACCAAAGGTGTAAACTTGAGAGATGGCTGTCAGATTCTCAGGAAATCCCTCCTGGACCTCCCTGAGGCTCGTCTCCTCACTACTTGCGGAAGGGTTGTGTAGGTGGATGCCCTGCCGTGTCGTTGTCATGAAGTCGTAGGGTACGGTCGGCCGCTGACGAATCCACGGCCGCGCTTCTTCGTCTGACTGAAACAGACGCTTGTCGTTCTTCAGGCCGGCAAAGCTGTGAAAATTAAACGGTGACCGATTCGGCTGTACGGAGGCTGTTGCAGTGCCTCCCAACGAAACCTCTAAAGCACAGTTCCGACCGTTTGTGCAGTCTGAGGGCAGGCGTTATCGTGCAACAGGCTGATGCCGTCCGACAACATTTATTTATTTATTTATTGTTCCGTGGGACCACATTTAGGAGAAGTCTCCATGGTCATGGAACGAGTCAATACATGAAATTATAACACGATTGTAGAAACAGATAAAATGAAATATAAGAAACATATTCAGGCGACAAGTCGTTAGTTTAAATAAAGAAAATCAAGAATGTAACACTGGAATTTGCTTAATTTTTTAGCTCTTCCAGGAGCTCCTCGACAGAATAGAGGGAGTGAGCCACGAGGAAACTCTTCAGTTTAGACTTAAGTGTTTGGGCTACTGCTAAGATTTTTGAGTTCTTGTGGTAGCTTATTGAAAATGGATGCAGCAGAATACTGCACTCCTTTCTGCACAAGAGTCAAGGAAGTGCATTCCACATGCAGATTTGATTTCTGCCTAGTATTAACTGAGTGAAAGCTGCTAACTCTTGGGAATAAGCTAATATTGCTAACAACAAACGACATTAAAGAAAATACATACTGTGAGGGCAATGTCAAAATTCCCAGACTATTGAATAGGGGTCGACAAGAGGTTTTCGAACTTACACCATACATAGCTCGAACAGCCCGTTTTTGAGCCAAAAATACCCTTTTTGAATCAGAAGAATTACCCCAAAAAATAATACCATATGACATAAGCGTATGAAAATATGCGAAGTATACAACTTTTCGTGTTGAAATGTCACTTATTTCAGATACTGTTCTAATGGTAAATAAAGCGGCATTTAGTTTCTGAACAAGATCCTGAACATGGGCTTTCCACAACAGCTTACTATCTATCCGTACACCTAGGACTTGAACTGTTCCGTCTCGCTTATAACATGCCCATTCTGTCTGATTAAAATGTCAGTTCTTGTTGAATTGTGAGTTAGAAACTGTAAAATCTGAGTCTTACTGTGATTTAGCATCAAATTATTTTCCACAAGCCACGAACTTAAATCATGAACTACATTATTTGATAATGTTTCAATATTACACACAAGATCCTTCACTACCAAGGTGGTGTCATCAGCAAACAGAAATATTTTTGAATCACCTGTAATACTAGAAGGCATATCATTTATATAAACAAGAAACAGCAGTGGCCCCAGCACCGACCCCTGGGGAACGCCCCATTTAACAGTGCCCCATTGGGACTGAACATCATTACCACTCTCAATATTGCGGAGGATTACCTTCTGCTTTCTGTTCTTAAAGTAGGAGGCGAACCAATTGTAAGCTACTCCCCTTACTCCATAATGTTCCAACTTCTGCAGTAATAGTTTGTGGTCAACACAGTCAAAAGCCTTCGTTAAATCAAAGAAAACACCTAACGTTCGCAACCTTTTATTTAATCCGTCCAAAACCTCACAGAGAAAAGAGACTATAGCATTTTCAGTTGTTAAGCCATTTCTAAAACCAAACTGTACATTTGACAGCAAATTATGTGAATTTAAATGCTGCAGTAACCTTGTATATACAACCCTCTCGATAACTTTAGCAAACACCGATGGCATAGAAATAGGTCTATAATTGTCAACATTATCCCTGTCTCCCTTTTTATAAAGTGGCTTCACTACCGAGTACTTTAATCGGTCAGGAAACCGACCACTCCTAAAGGAAAAGTTACAGATATGGCTAAGTACTGAGCTAACATACGTGGAACAATACTTCAGTATTCTGCTAGATACCCCGTCATATCCATGAGAGTTCTTGGTCTTTAGTGATTTAATTATTAACTCAATCTCCCTCTTGTCAGTATCATGGAGGAGCATTTCAGGTAACAATCTCGGAACACTTTTTTCTAAGAGCGCTATATGATTCCCTGTTGGGACTAGGTTTCTATTTAGTTCACCTGCTATATTCAGAAAGTGATTATTAAGTACTGTACATATATGCGACTTATCAGTAACACGGACAGCCGGCCGAAGTGGCCGTGCGGTTAAAGGCGCTGCAGTCTGGAACCGCAAGACCGCTACGGTCGCAGGTTCGAATCCTGCCTCGGGCATGGATGTTTGTGATGTCCTTAGGTTAGTTAGGTTTAACTAGTTCTAACTTCTAGGGGACTAATGACCTCAGCAGTTGAGTCCCATAGTGCTCAGAGCCATTTGAACCAAGTAACACGGACATCCCCACTACGCACTGATTCTATATTCTCGACCTGTCTCTGCAGACCAGCCACGTCCTTTACGACTGACCATATGGTTTTAATTTTATCCTGAGACTTAGCTGTTCTATCTGCATACCACATACTTTTTGCCTTCCTAATAACTTTTTTAAGCACCTTACAATACTGTTTGTAATGGGCTGCTGCATTTAGATTTTGACTGTTTCTAACGTTTTGATATAATTGCCACTTTGTTCTACAAGATATTCTTATCCCATTAGTCAGCCACCCAGGCTGCCTGTTTTAGCTAGTACCCTGTTTTGAACGTTCTACTGGAAAGCAACTTTCAAAGAGCACGAGAAAAGTCTTGAGGAAAGCATTATATTTATCGTCTACTGTATCAGCACTATAAACATCTTGCCACTCTTGTTCCTTGATAAGGTTTACAAAAGTCTGTACAGCAACTGGATCAGCTTTCCTAAAAAGTTGGTAACTATATTTAACATGTGTTGCAGCACAAAAATCTTTTAGACTTAAAATTTGTGCATCATGATCTGAAAGGCCATTCACCTTTTTGCTAACAGAATGCCCTTCTAATAATGACGAATGAACAACAATATTGTCTATGGTTGTTCTACTGTTCCCTTGCACTCTCGTTGGAAAGAATACGGTTTGCATAAGATTAAATGAATTAAGGAGGTCTACCAGCATCCTTTTCCTTGCACAATCACTTATACAATTAATATTGAAGTCACCACATATAACTAACTTTTTGTATTTCCTATAAAGTGAACCAAGAACCTCCTCTAGCTTTAGCAAAAATGTTGTGAAATCGGAGTCTGGGGATCTATAAATAACAACAGTAAGAAGTTTAGCTCCACTAAATTTAACCACACCTGCACAACATTCAAACACCTTTTCAGTGCAGTACTTTGAAACATCAATTGACTCAAATGGGATACCGTTTTTCACATACATGGCTACTCCCCCACACCGCAAAGAGCTCCTAGAAAAGCTGCCAGCCAACCTGTATCCTGGTAAAGGAAGCCTCTGAATTATCTCCTTATTTAATAAGTGTTCAGATATACCAATAATTTCAGAGTCAACATCTATAAGCAGTTCACTAACTTTATCTCTAATACCTTGTATATTTTGATGAAATATACTAATTCCCTCATTAATCGGATACCCAAGCTTTGTAGAAAGTGGTTTCTTTGTTAGAGAGACTTCCCTTAAGCAGGAATACCTATCAGCTGACTTCAATCTAAAAAAGGTACAGCTCTAACACCCACAACTACCGGAATTTTCCCATGAGTGATCCCACCACCCCCACCTATGCTGTCACCTATAAGTTTTGCCAACCTCCCCTTCCCATACCTGTTGAGGTGCAGGCCATGTCTAGTGAAACCCGTCCTGCTGATAGACTCCACCGACACCACTAAAATGTGACTCATGCCTTCTGTCATCAGCGCACCCCCAAGTCTCATGTTATTACGCCTGACGGCTGTATTAAGATGAGGCCGATCGTGACGCTGAAACAGTTCCACGAAATGCACATTCGTGTTGCCAGTCTGAGTGGCTATCTTTTCCAGGTCACCATCTATGTCATACTCCCCATCCCTATCCTATTACCAGCCCCACCCACAATCACTACCTGATCCTCTTTAGTAAAAATCCCTTCATAACCCCCCCCCCCCCCCTATGTTAAAAGTCACCTGAGCCAATCCTGCATTAGGCTTCACAATGCTGGTGACCTGGTACTCACTCCCCAAAACTTCCTGCAACTGCTGGCCTACACCTCTACCATGAGAACTACCTAACAGCAGAACCTTCTTCTTTCTCTTAGACTTTGCAACTGTCCTAGCCACCGTAACTGCTGAGGTCTGCTGCATACTTCCTACATCTATAGCTACTAGAGATTCCTCTCCACTAGACTCTGACAGTTGGTCATATCTATTTCAAACACCAATAGTAAAACTATCTGAAAATCTCCTTCTCCTAGCAGATCTCTTGCCAACAGCCAGCTCCCAACCCCCTTCTCCCTCCTCATCCTATCTAGCTCCTCCTGTGCGTTTTTCAACTGCACCTGAAGGGCACAGATCTTACGCTCCTGCTCCTCTATCAACTTACTCTTGCTACATAACCTGCAGTTCCAGGAGAGGATCTCACCACAATGCCCACTGGCTTCCCCACTGCATTCCCCCAGTGAAAAAACTTCGAACAAGTCTCACACCGCAATCCACTACTCACGAACCTACGGCAAAGCCCACACTTCTCACTCATGGTAAAATTTTACAATTATTGAAACAAGAAAACAACTTTATCTAAGTTCCGCTACTACAATAAGAAGATGTTAAAAACTGACTACAATAATCACAAACTTGCTCTACAAGGGAAGTAACTACTATTATTGACAGTATTAATCAACAACAAATGAGAATATAACAAAATACTAACACAGAAAGAAAATCAAACGTCTAATGACAGTAACGAAACTGAAAGCAGCTCGCAAAAATTTCTTCTGAAGTTATTTCACCGGAAAACACCAAGAACACCGGTTGAAGACTACTAAAGTTCCTAAATAAACTACTATACACAAACAATTAATTAGTACTTAGCTTTCGATGCGCCGCTACAGCTGCAACTGGTCAGCGCGGAATGTAAACACGGGTTTCGACTTTATGACGCTTCGCGGTTTCATACAAAGTGCCTTTATAGTGCTACCCATTGACTGTGGTTCCATGCTCAAGGAACTCGACGGCTGGAGAGCCGTTGCAGCCAAACAAGGTGATCATGACCTTTCCGGAACTTGTATGAACGGCTCTGAATTTATCTAGGGTGGAGATGTGAGATGTTTCTACTGTTGGCTTTTCTGTTTGCCCTCGGGCTCGACATGGTGGCACCACGTCGGTCTCAGTCGAACGAGGAAGTGCAAGAGTGAGTGCGGTTGTGGATCCTCCAGCGGCCAACAGCTGTCTACGAAACAGGAACTGATCGTCTCGTCTCCCAATGGGATAAATGACTTTAGACGTGCGGTGATTACTTTTGAATGGCACCATTCCGTAGTGATATGTACCATTTCCTGACGTAGTGAATACCTCTCTTGGTCAGAGGAAAGTATGACATGCAGAATCTTCCTTTTATGTTAGAAAGGAACTGATATATTCCCCTCCATGCTTCTGCTATCCCCCATATTTCTTGCCATTCTCTATTAATGCATGAGCTCATTTCCTTATCGATATGTCTCCTTTACCGTACCGTAATTGCCGTTTTTGATTCAATATTGTGCACCTCTCTTTCTCACGGGTAGGTCCAGAGCCTAGTATCACCAGCAGCGGTGTTGTTCTACACGCGCCTGTCAGATGCACGACTATGTGCCAGTGATGGCGCTTTCTTGCTTAGGAATGGGTCCAGTCGAGAGTCTGTAACCAACCTGTCTGCGTGATAGATACACTGGACCCACACCTGGGTTATGGTCTGGGGTGCCATTTCACGTGTCAGCAGGAGCACTCTCATGATTATCCCACGCACCCTGACTCAAATTTGTACGTTAATTTGGTGATTCGAACTGTTGTGCTGCCATTAATTAACAACATTTCAGGGGGTGTTTCCTAACAGGATAACGCTCGCCCAAATACCGCTCTTGTAACCCAACATCTTCTACAGAGTGTCGACATGTTGCCTTCGCCTGCTCGCTTTCTCCTATCAGGCACGTAAGGGACATCATCGAATGACGACTTTAGTGTAATGCACAAACAACATTAACCGTCCCTGTACTGACCGACCTAGTGCAACAGCACTGGAATTTCATTCCACAAACCGACATCCGGCACCTGTACAGCACAATGCATGCACGTTTGTATGTTTGTATTCACCATCCTGGTGGTTACACCTAATATTAATGTACAAGCATTTCGCATTTGCTATAGCTTATCTCGCGCTTACATTAACCTGTGACCTTAAAATATTAAGCACTTAAATACGTTACCCAGACAGATGTATTCCAGAAATTCCACTACTCTGCATTAATTATTTTTTAACGTTGCGACATTTTACCTTCAGTATAGTTCCAATATATATATATATATATATATATATATATATATATATATATATATATATATATATATATATATATATAATAGGGAATTACCTTTAATATTAGTAGTGTAGGCCTATCTTATAGCTGACATAAAAGCCCCACCTGGTACTAGTTGCAGTGCAGTAGGCGATTCCTAGCGCTTGGACTATCAATATTAGCTCATCTCTGAGATATGTTTAAGAAGAAATTCAATGCCAATATCTAACCCTGTAGCACTGTACTCGTTTTTTGAAGAGCTTTCGAATGTCATTAAAGTATGATGTATCATTTGCAAACAATTGTTACTTGCTTCTATTTCTCAGTTGATACAGAAGTTAATGCAGATGCAGACCATAATTTACTAGTAGCAGATATTAAGAAGAAAGTAAATCATATCAAGAAAAGACAACAGGTAAGTAAATGAGATGTCTGGAAACTAAAGAGAGAATAATTTAAAAAAGTACAGTCGCTACGGCGAAAATAATTTGAAACATGTAAACTGAACCACAGAAGTCACTGAAAAGTGGAATAGCATTAGAGATACGATGTTGGAAGACTTAGAGACAGAATAAATGATGACTAACTGACAACCTCAGCTGCCGACAGGTGTTGTTGTTATACCTCGATGTGGACAGCTGAAAATGTGTGCCCCGACGGGGACTCGAACCCGGGATCTCCTGCTTACATGGCAGACGGTTCGAGTCCCTGTCTGGGCACACATTTTCAGCTGTCCACATCGAGGTATCACAACAACACCTGTCGGCAGCTGATGTTGTCACTTAGTCATCATTTATTCCAGGGAAAAGCTGCACGGTCATCAACAGTAACTGTTCTTTCGAGAACAAGTTACTGTCTTCATATATATTAGAGACAGAAACTGGAGAGCTGTAAAGAACAAGGAATAAGACAGAGGGGATAACAGCAAATATGTTGGATAAAATGGGTTACCGCAGGAAACGGGGAAACGACAATTCGGAAGAAGGCAGATGATAGTGCAAAAAGCTGAACAATTAATGAAGAAGATTAACAGACCAGGCTAAAGAGGACTATATGAGGAAACAATGCGAGGAATCAAAAGAACTGGAGAAGAAAGAAAAATTGACGGACGAGGACGACATCGCAGATGTGGGCGTCGTGGTCAGAGAAAGGCAGAGGCCATACTTCGGCATGTCGAGCGTCGGCACCAAGGGAACGTGTGAGGTATATACGGTCGAGGCGACTGGATAAATGGGTCGTGTAGTATGTGAAACCTGCACGGGTTCCATGAACCTTTGTCCATGTGTCAACACGCCGAAGTCTATCGATGGTGACGGAGGGGGCCGCACACGGGGAATGACGTGGAAATTGGTCATCAGGCTCTTGTGTGGAGTTTCATCCCTCAAAAAGCGGCGTTACATCGTCAGCAAAGAAGGTGTGTCGATCACGACTCGACTCCAGCCGGATGGAGAATATACATTGAGGATGCGGACGCCGAACAGCATGAGAGCATTAGGAAGGTACAATAAATTTTCAGCAGGGAGTCCAGAACGGAGGAGGATGGCGACTCCACTACCATTGCCAGAAGTACTGGTGATGTGTACCGCGTAGCCAGTGGGGGCATAGAAGTTAGCGACGATCACATTTTGGAGGAGGGCAATGTCGATATCAGCAACATAAATGGTCTCTCGGAACATTGCCAGTTTGTGGGAAGCCCGAATGGTGGCCAGATTCATCGTCGTGATGCAGTAGCGTTGTGGGCGTGCTCCACTACTGGCACAAATGTTCCAGCGGAGATGTCCGGCTGGTGTGTAACATCCGACGCAGTCGCTGTAGCCACAATCACTGGGTGGAAGGTGGGTCAGGCACCTCCATGGGGCAATGCCTGACGGGAGGGCCAACATCTCGATCTGCTCCATCGTCGACATCATCAGCCCAGGAGACTGGAACAGGTGGCAAGCGACTGTCGCACTCATCGAGGGCGAGTTGTGATGACGCTGCTGTAGCAGGGTCCAGTGTCTCTCCCTCCATGGAATCCAACGTTGTCGGGAGGGATGGTTCTTCAGGTGGGAGATCAGGAGTGGCCACTCCTGTCGTCAGGGTCCTCGAAGGGAGATCACTGTCTCGTATCCGCTCCACTGCCTGTGATGCCACATGAAGAAGTGTGTCGTCGGATGGCGTTTGTCTTCTATTTCGGGGCGACCGCTGCCTTCGGAGGTGCTGGTCTGTATCAGAATACGGATATTCGATGTCTGAGGTCGCGCCCGTCTCAAGCAGAGGTAGCCACCGCACTCGCATCGAAGTCCATCGCAGTGGGCGGGCTGGTCATCGAGTTCTGCAGAATTGGTATGTGTCGCAGCCGTCGGAGGAGATGTGCCGCTAAGGCCGTGGCAGCTTCGTCATTTCCAGTAGGGAATGCGGCGGGGAGAACAGGCTCTTCCGGAGGTGACGCATCAGGGCTGCGTACGGCTGTGGCATAGCTTTCTGGTAGAGAAGTTACTGTCGCTTTGGGAGCTGAGTCACTGGTCGGGACCTGTAGCAAACGTCGGTGGAGACAGTCTGTCCGAACATGGCCCTCTTGTCGCAACCGGAAAACGTCCGCGGCTGGCCATCATGCTCGCCACCTATCAGCAGATGGTACATGTTTGGAGGGTTCGATTTTGATTTGTGCGGACACCATTCAACACGTGGTACGTCGTGAACGATGCCTTTTTTCCGCGATGTGCTCCACAACATTGCCGTAGGGTCGGAAAGCTTCGACGACCACGTCTTGTGGCACTTCGTAAGGGAGCTCAAACACCCGAATTGTTCGAAGAGCGAAACCAGCGTGATCTGCCGTTACCTCTCCAATATGCCGGTCATAATTCTTGAACTTGAGTCCGTGTGCGTGTTGTCGAACTACCTCAGCACATGCTTCCTCCGTCGTCATCTTAATATAGACGATACTGCCAGTGATACGGAAGTGAATACCTATCATTTCGCGAATGAATTGTTCAATTTCATAAGTGCATGTTCGGCTTGGAATGTAACTTTGAGTGTCGCTCGACGGTAAGAGTGCGCCAAGAGGTGCAGCAGTAATGGACACTACACAACACGAAATACCGCGACGCGGAAGTAAACTGCGTTGCGCTGTCCGTCGCGCGGAGCCGGTCCACACACGACAACGACCAAAAGCCGACAGCTTTTCATCCCTCTTTACGTACTATATTACCCTTTCAATATCCTCATTCACTTTCTCTATCTCATCGTCTTCAGCCTGCGAAGTCGGCATCTATACCTGAAGTATCGTTGACGGTGTTGGTTTGCTGTCGATTCTGATAAGAACAAACATGTCACTGAACTGTTCACAGTAACACACTCTCTGCCCTACATTACTATTTATAACGAATCCTACCCCCGTTATACCTTTTTCTGCTGCTGTTGATATCACCGTATACTCATATGACCAGAAATCCTTGTCTTATTTCCACTTCACTTCACTGACCCCTACTACATCTAGTTTGAGCCTTTGCATTATATTTTTAAGATTTTCTAGTTTTCCTACCACGTTCAAGCTTCTGACATTCCACATCCTTTCGTTGATTATTCAATCTTTTTCTCATGGTAACCTCCCCCTTTGCGGTCCCTTTCCGGAGATCTGAATGGGAGACTATTCCGGAATCTTTTGCCAATGGAGTGATCATCATGACACTTCCTCAATTACAGGCCACATGTCCGGTGGATACACGTAATGTGACTTTAATGCAGTGGTTTCCATTGCCTTCTGCATCCTCATGCCGTTGATCATTGCTGAATCTTCCGCCTTTACGAGCAGTTTCCCATCCCCAGGGCAAGAGAGTGCCCTGAACTTCTGTCCGCTCCCCCGCCCTCATTGAGAAGGCCGTTGGTAGATGGTGGTGACTTCTTATGCCGGAAGTCTTCGGCCGCCTATGTTGATTATTAATCAAAATTTAATCAGTGGCAGGATTCGAAACCGGGACCGAAGACGTTTTGATTATGAATCAAAGACGCTACCTCTGTGTTATCTCATTTTGTTCTATTTTGTTCGTTGAATCTGTTCTGGGCGGACGTCCGATGACACCCATTTAGGTTCTCCGTTGATCTGTTCACTCAGTTTTTTGTTACAGAGGGTAGCTAACCCTCTGACCGAACACGATGAGCTACCGTGCCGGCTGTCCCTAGACCAGGGGTGGTTTTGGAAGATGAAGGGCCGCGTTGTGGCCGAGCGGTTCTAGGCGCTTCAGTCTGGATCCGCGTGACCGCTACGGTCGCAGGTTCGAATCCTGCCTCGGGCATGGATGTGTGTGATGTCCTTAGGTTAGTTAGGTTTAAGTAGTTCTAAGTTCTAGGGGACTAATGACCACAGATGTTAAATCCCATAGTGCTCAGAGCGATTTGAACCATTTTAAGATGGAGGGAACAGAATGAAGGAGAGTAAGGTCCTAAGATAGTGAGATGGAAATTGTAGAAAGCAATTCAGGAGCTGCTGGAACAGAAAGCTTTCGGCTAGGACGGAATACCATATGAGGCACTCAAAGTCTTAGGTCCAAATGCTATAGCCAAATTGACAAAGAGAGTAAACATAATTTATGACACAGTAATTTAGCCCAAAGATGTACTTAGTCATTCTAATTCCTTTACCTACAACGTGCAATGAAAAAAGCATGTAAAAAGTTATGTTACATGGAATGTAACGAGAGTCGTACTAAGGAGAAATGAAACGAAATCAGAAGAAAATGCCGGGGAAGACCAGTTCTTGTTCAAAAACGGAAAAGGAATATGGTCTGATATAGATTGTCTGGGAACAACTGAGATAGAGTGATAGAAATGAACAAGGAGGAGCGTATTTACTTCATAGACTTGGAAAAGGCATTTGATACAGTCAACTTTAGAGTAGTGGTGATATTTTTAAAATATATTGGTGTAGTGTTGAAGAAGGTTAATAATGGAGATGTACACAAAGCAAAAGGTGGCAGTTGCAGTAAAGAATGAGCAGACGGAAGACATGAACACTGAAAAGGGTGGTAAAGCATGGCTTCTCACTGGCACAAAATGTGTTCAACACATATGGAGGAGAACCGCTAGATAAGACCAAGGCATTTGTTACGCGGTACTTTTTCTCTACAACTTCCATACAACACATTTGATGAAATAATATGCTCGTCACCCTGCTTTTTCACTGCTGCTAACAGTATTCAGTACTATCAGTGGTTGTCGAACTCATTGCCTCTTTTCGTCACTTTTCTTTTAATATGATGAGGACTTCTTACTTTCTGCAGAGTTGAAAGTGATCATGCTAGCTTGGGCGAGATACAAGGTTATTTAGATGAACAGGAAAAGGTATCATAAAGTTGTAGAGGTGAAGGCTGAATCCCAGCGCAGGTAGCGGAGGACAGAATTCGCTTCAACCATCCCTTGTACTCCAGGGGGTTCATAGTGCCATCCCACTATCTTCCCAAAAACAGTATTGTTCGAAGAAACCAGTTACGAAGATAAAAATCTAGCCATGTGTAATCTTTCAGAGGCAGAAGTAAGAGAAAAGCTGTTCGCCTCAGCAGCCATACTACGGAAGAATGTTCGGTTTAAACTTTTAAAAACAGGCTTCCTCGTCGGTTCCTAATGTTATTTTCTGTAGAGCGTGTGTTTCTAGATACAAATTCTCCTATTTGTCGGCTTCAGAATTTTAACATGGAGTGGGAGAGGTTGTCTGGCATCCTCCCCATTCACAGATCTTTTGGTTGATTGTCAGAAAATCCGTAGGAGCAGGAGGTTGTTCAACCTTATCACAAAATTATGACAGGATGGAACTTGCAATATCTGCTATTAATGGCCAAAAGTGGCAAGTTTTAGAGCGTTCAGTTAGAGAACACTTTATGCTTTCTGATGGACACACCAAGAGAAGCCTTGCGGACCAATGATAGAAGGGTAAAGACATGCTGCCAGACGAACTTCGCGGCCGTAGAGAAGGGTGTTTCACCTGTTCACCTATTGTGAGCGGAACTCAGAATCTCCGCCCCTAACGCCGCGACCTTCGGCATTCGCGCTGCAAGAGTGTGGTAAGAAAGGGCCGGCATTCGGTAGGAAAGTGCCGTTATTTAACTCCCTCCAGGAGCCAGTTGCACAGTATTAGCGCCTTACAGCCAGTAGTTACTTTCATCAAGCACTTTGTCGAACTTAATGGTGTTGGTGCTTATTTTTTCCACGTTCTTTCTTTAACCATTAACCACTCTTGCAGTCATTGGGCATAACCGCGATTTATTTTCATAATCATGCTTTATCATGTTCACTCACCTGTGCCAAGGTTAGATTTTACAATTATAATCACTCGTCTGATTATTAAATATTCATTCAGTGGTTAATTGGTATACTGATGCCTTATGATGATAAGTCTGATTATAATAAAGGCGACTCGTTTCTGTTGTAGATAGATGATCCCTCCCTTCATTAATATATCTATGTGTGTGGTGTGTTACCTACAGTTTCATGCTTTATACGGGCACTCCTGTTAATTATTATTTCAGTAATGTGTTTCTATTTGCATGATACTAAGATTTCCTTAAAATTATTTTGCATGAACTTGATGGGGTGCTTCCCTTCTCTTTAGGTCACCAGAGATTGGACTATAGCATCCTAGGGGTATGCTAAAAAGCACAACTGAAACGATAAACTTTGTAATTGGAGGAGAAAGGATAAGAGCTATGCCGGCCGGGGTGGCCGAACGGTTCTAGGCGCTACAGTCTTGAATCGCGCTACCGCTACGGTCACAGGTTCGAATTCTGCCTCGGGCATGGATGCGTGTGATGTCCTTAGGTTAGTTAGGTTTAAGTAGTTCTAAAAAAAAAAAAAAATATGGTTCAAATGGCTCTGAGCACTATGGGACTCAACATCTGTGGTCATCGGTCCCCTACAACTTAGAACTACTTAAACCTAACTAATCTAAGGACACCACACACATCCATGCCCGAGGCAGGATTCGAACCTGCGACCGTAGCGGTCACGCGGTTCCAGACTGAAGCGCTTAGAACCGCACGGCCACACCGGCCGGCTCAGAGCCATTTTAACCATTTTTTTTTATAAGGGCTATAAAATAACCTGATGATTAAGCGGTGTTTATGGAATGAGAAGAGGAGATATTGCAGATGAAGTGTACTGTAAGAAGGGATGACGAGTACAAAGATAAATATAGGAATGACAAAATTGTTGAGAATAAGCAAGAAACAAGCGAGGAGGAGGAGGAGATTAGTGTTTAACGTCCCGTCGACAATGAGGTCATTAGAGACGGAGCGCAAGCTCGGGTGAGGGAGGGATGGGGAAGGAAATCGGCCGTGCCCTTTCAAAGGAACCATCCCGGCATTTGCCTGAAGCGATTTAGGGAAATCACGGAAAACCTAAATCAGGATGGCCGGAGACGGGATTGAACCGTTGTCCTCCCGAATGCGAGTCGAGTGTGCTAACCACTGCGCCACCTCGCTCGGTAAGAAACAAGCGACAGTTAATATATTCTTAGATGGAAAATAGACGTAAGATCCATTTGCACCTGAGAAGTTCAATGACATGGAAGTTGTAAAAAAAATGAGTGTCTGGGAGTTCAGTGACATGGAACGGAAACTGTACGGAAGAAATGAGTACCTTGGGAGTTCAGTAACAGGGAACGGAAAGTGTACAGCAGGAATGAGGAGGATGTATATGGGAAAGAGAGCACCTGAAAAGCCGAAGTAGTTGCTAACCGCTAGAAGAATTCCCATGGAACTGAGGAAAAGATTTTATGTCTGTAGCGTATTATTGTGCTGCAGTGAATTAGGACTGTTAAAAAGAAAGGAGAAAGCCGTCTGAAAATTTTCGAAATGTGCCTATAGAGAAAAATGCTTAAGCTGAGATGGACTGACAGACTTAAGAATGAAGCATGAAGAGTAGGATTATATCAGAAATGCGTTGTTGGAAGGATTACAGATAGAAGCGAGAAGCGAAAAGAACAAGAAATGAGGAGGAATGGATAAAAAGAAGTATGTTAAATAGATTAGTGAGCGCAGTATGTGGAAAACGACAATTTGGAAGAAGGCATAAGACAGTTCAGGGATCTGAACAACGAACTTAGAATGGTGGTGAAACCTGCAACTATGGATAAAGGGATGTAAGGCGAAAGGTTAGGATCCATGTACCATCATGTGTCATTTCCTGTTATTACCTTATTGACATAAATACCTCTGAAACAGGTAGGCCTTTGGCAACCACAATTTCAGTTAAATACAATACAGACTGAGTAAGATATCAGATCTCAATAATAGAGCAGTATAACTGGTACGCCTTGATTAATAAGAGTTTCAGCTAAGACAAATTATGAAGTAGTTCTCACTTTAATTAAAAGGGAACACGCAGGTCTTCAATAATAACACTTTCAGTTACGTAAAATTACCAGACAGAAAACAGGCAGGGGATCAACGACAACAGCTTTAGTTAAGTAATATTACCAAACAGAAAGCAGGCAGGGCTCCAATGATAACATCTTCAGTTAAGTGAAATTACAAAACAGAAAACAAGCAAGCGTTCTTTATTAACAGCTTCAGTTAGGTAAGACTACCAAACAGAAAACAGAGACTCCTTCATGCATGCTTTAGTTAAGTAACCAAGAGTTTGAATTGCCTCATCACAAGGGATTCACCAGAAGGCTTATTAGCAAGGAGCACGAGACTACACCAGATAGGAAGGCCAAGAAAGGTTACAACGAGAGGACAGGAGTTCCAAGGCCCTCTTCGTTGGGTACAGACTGGTAAAAGAAATATTAACAAAGCAAGGTTCATTCCGTGAAATAGTATACCCACGTCACTGCAAGATACCGCCACTACAACGATAGCGAAACGCCCGAAAGAAAACTAGGCTGCCAAACCCAATTACACAGCCTCAGCAATTGCAAATTTTGAGACCCAGGCATCTCCTGAGTCAATATAATTAACAGAGCGATGACGTCTGCAATGACCGAAGGTATATTGAAATCAGTACCCAGCCGTATTACAAGAGAAAGGCACTTACCTGGTGTCGAAGACATCTGACAGGGATGTCTACTAAACCCCAACCATCTAGGTACTGCCTGACGACGAGGGGAGGGAGGGGGGGGGGGCTACAGCGTAGAAAGAAGAAACACGTCATCGTTCAGGCTCAGAAAACACCATCGGCTCACATAGTTTAAGATATCCTGTTAACAAACAACTAAGGCCAGTATCGACTGAGGAAAAGCAAAGAATACCCACAATTCGAGGAACCAACAGGTAGTGAAATAGATCAGCTAAGAAATCGCTATGATCGCAACAGATCCGTAGGTGTCAATAAGAAAATAACAGTTAAGACCTCATAATCTAAAATTTAACTGAAGTTCACGAATCGAAGGTGAACCTTGCTGATTGCAAAGGGGGTCCAGAATTCAGCACAGCGAAACTGGCTTCAGATCTCTCGTCCGTGTGCCACGTCCAGGAGCTGGCTGGCCAGGCTATGCACGAAGACGGCACTCGAAGTCAGCCACGGATTCAAATCAGTCCACAAATATGCCCAGCAATCACTCGCCAGGCTCTGTGCCCAAGACGTTTGCGCAAGTGCTCGGACCTCTCACACAGTCCTCCTCGCTCCGTTACCACTCCCCGACTCGACACGCCACAATGATCCCCGTCCCCATCAACAACTTCGAGCAAAGATCTTAGTGGCCTCAAACCAGAGAAACATCACGCGACAGATCGAGCTAGTAACACCAGGAATTGGAAAGGCGACGCCAGCAATCCCACCACGGCTTAGGTGAGGAGGAAAGAAGGCTGTTGAATGTGATAGAAAAAACATCTTGGGTGGAGTGTATACTGCCTAATAATTATCTGCAACAAGGAATTATAGAGGAAAAGGCTGAAGGAATGAGAGGAAGAGGTAGGAAGAGAATTGGAATGATGCACGACATTGGAAATAGTTGCACGCACAAACAGATCAGATGAAGGAAGATGCTCAGAACTGGACACTGTCTGTGATAAGTTAGATACACAGAAGTGGGAGAAGAAGAGGGAAAATGCAATGAAAACGATTGTATGGCATATTTGGCCAGAAAATCCTATCGGAGGTTGTTTGGCCATCTAGTGTCCGTCTTTTCATCTGACACCACTTCAGCGATTGCCTGACGATGATGATGAAATGATGGTGGGGGAACGGCAACACCCAGTCCCAGAGCGGATAAAATCTCCAACTCGACAGGTATCGAAGCTAGGAATACAGCCCCCCCTCTCGCTCTCCTGCCCCCCCCCCCCCCAGGCGGCATGGCAGTCTGTCGCCCTGACCGTTCAGCTGCGGATACATGCAATAAAATTACAAGTCTCTCTGCATACTGTCATACGCTGAAAACCTGTTTTGATATTTTGGACGGATCACAAGATCACAAGTACAGGTGGGGAAAATAAAAGTGGCACGGAGAACAGAGTCCCAGGGTACAAAGAAAAAGAAATACAGTACTAACCTAGCTATAGCATATGTTGAAATTTTGGGAATTTTGGGACCTGGTGAGGAATCCGCTGGCGACGGATCGAAGCTGGACTGCTGGAAATGCTGCAATCTCATCCGAAATATTCAGCTGCAGCTCTTGAAGACTACGAGGGTTGTTACGATACACCTTAGACTTGAGAACTCCCCATACAAAGTAATCGCACACTGACAAAATGGTTCAAATGGCTCTGAGCACTATGCGACTTAACTGCTGAGGTCATCAGTCGCCTAGAACTTAGAAATAATTAAACCTAACTAACCTAAGGACATCACACACATCCATGCCCGAGGCAGGATTCGAACCTGCGACCGTAGCGGTCACGCGGTTCCAAACTGAAGCGCCTAGAACCGCACGGCCATCGCACACTGACAGATCTAGTGACTTGGATGGAAAGTTAGAGCCACGACCAGAGTTACTTCTGCTACAATTCTAGCAGGCGTGAAGAGTGTGTAAATGTGCTCCAAGGGGGGGAAACAACTGTAGAATTTCTCATCCTCCGTTAATGCTGTTACAAATGGTTTCAAAACGCGCCAAATTCAGCGGCTGATGAAAGAAGATGGGACCAACAATGCGGCGTGTAGACGCTGCACACCAAACCTCAACTTTCTGATCAGGCAATGGTGCTTCGCGGAAGTTACGCGGATTCTCCACTGGCCGGAACCTGTGATTCTGTGAGTAGACATAACGACTCAGGCTCCATCAGACATAAATAACAGGTCAATGACCAAGCCATTCATTGTTATCACAGTAAACATTGTCTCAGTAAACAGTCACTGACAAAACTGGAGGCGCTGAGGAGCATCTGCTGGTTTTAATTCATGGGCAACAGACACTCGGCAGGGAAGCTTGTGCGGTTCAGTTGGAGTATTCGTCCGCATAATCGACGTGATATGCCGCTCTCATTCGATAGGCGTCAGGTTGATTTTGTAGGACTCTGGAGCATTTTCAGGTGAACTGCAGACACATTTTCAGGTACGCTTGCATGTTTCGGGTGTTTTTCGACTTGTTCAAAATAGAGCCTGTCTGATGCCATTTTTGGAATAAGCGTTTTACAGCACTCTTTGCTGACACTTTGACCCTATTAAACTTCTCAACAAACAAGTGCCCAACACTGTTTCCACGACTTTAATGTTACGTAATTTCCCACAACGAATATCCGTTGTTCAGCTGTGGGTACTTTCGTCCCCTTTGCACTGCTCCACTTACACTGACGCAGCCCGCACTACTCTCTGAATTGGTTTCGATCACGTGGCGTGGATCTCGGGGTGTAGTTATATGCCTACATTCACGTCAAATACTCACTCGTCCGGGCCACTTTTATTTGCTCCACCATGTATAAGATTATTCACTCCCCTATGTTTTACGGCAAGCAGTAAAGGAAACAAAAGAAAATTTTGGAGTAGGAATTAAAATCCATAGAGAAGAAATAAGAACTTTGAGGTTCGCCGATGACATTGTAATTCTGTCAGAGACAGCAAAGGACCTGGAAGAGCAGTTGAACGGAATGGACAGTGTCCTGAAAGGAGGATATAAGATGAACATCAACAAAAGCAAAACGAGAATAATGGAATGTAGTCGAATGAAATCGGGTTTTGCTCTGGGAATTAGATTAGGAAATGAGAGGCTTAAAGTAGTAAAGGAGTTTTGCTATTTATGGAGCAAAATAACTGATGACGGTCGAAGTAGAGAGGATGTAAAATGTAGACTGGCAATGAGAAGGAAAGCGTTTCTGAAGAAGAGAAATTTGTTAACATCGAGTATAGATTTAAGTGTCAGGAAGTCGTTTCTGAAAGTATTTGTATGGAGTGTAGCCATGTATGAAAGTGAAACGTGGGCGATAAATAGTCTGGACAAGAAGAGAATAGATGCTTTCGAAATGTGGTGCTACAGCAGAATGCTGAAGATTAGATGGGTAGATCATGTAAGTAATGAGGAGGTATTGAACAGGATTGCCGGCCGAAGTGGCCGTGCGGTTAAAGGCGCTGCAGTCTGGAACCGCAAGACCGCTACAGTCGCAGGTTCGAATCCTGCCTCGGGCATGGATGTTTGTGATGTCCTTAGGTTAGTTAGGTTTAACTAGTTCTAAGTTCTAGGGGACTAATGACCTCAGCAGTTGAGTCCCATAGTGCTCAGAGCCATTTGAACCATTTGAACAGGATTGGAGAGAAGAGGAATTTGTTGCACAAGTGGACTAGAAGAAGGGATCGGTTAGTAGGGCATATTCTGAGGCATCAAGGGATCACCAATTTAGTATTGGAGGGCAGCGTGGAGGGTAAAAATCGTAGAGGGAGACCAGGAGATGAATACACTAAAGAGATTCAGAAGGATGTAGGTTGCAGGAGGTACTGGGAGATGAAGAACCTTGCACAGGATAGAGTAGCATGGAGAGCTGCATCAAACCAGTCGCTGTACTGAAGACCACAATAACAATACACTAAAGAGATTCAGAAGGATGTAGGTTGCAGGAGGTACTGGGAGATGAAGAACCTTGCACAGGATAGAGTAGCATGGAGAGCTGCATCAAACCAGTCTCTGTACTGAAGACCACAACAACAACAATGTTTTACGGATCATCAGTATGATATGTGCGACCTGCCTGAGGACGGTTAGTAGTAGGTAAAAAGAGAATGCACGATGGCATGAATCCATCGAAGGACCGGTTGAGAAAATGAAAGGTGATGGGATACTGAAGGAGAAGAAGGGGTTAAGTATAAGGAGGAGAGGGAGATACCTGATCAGTTCGCTGGCTCCCCTCTAAGGCGCTAGCTAGAGTAGCAGGGGACACCTGCGGCAGGGAAACGGCCGGCTGTTTGCACGTGCATGCGGCGCCAGCTCCAGCACGGAAAATAATTGCGCATCCACGCGGCAGATAATGGGCGGCGTTTATGCTGAGTGCGGCAGATACTGCGGCCGTGTTTACGCGACGACGGCCCGGCCAGTCAGCGCGGCCGGCAGATAAGGCGGGCCGGACCATAACAAATTAAGAGCCAGCCCAGCGACCCAGGAGGCCTGCGCAAGGCGTAGCGAGCCCCACGGCGCCGTAAAGGCAGGCAACCGGCCCGACGGCGGCGCCGGCCGGGGCGTCCAAGTTACGGCGCCGTTGTCGAAACTTTGTTTATGTGTGGCGGTCCAGCAGATAAGGAGGCGCGATAGCCGCCCGCTGCCGTCGCGGACGGCTGCTGGGGGCGGCGGGGGTGGGGGAAGGTCGTTATCTTGGGCATGCGAGGAAGCGAAGCCTCCGCAGGGGAACGGAGGGAGGCAAGGCGGACTGCCCACGCGGGGGGCGCTGCCGCAGGCGGGGTTGCGGGCGCACGGCCCCAGGCGCCCTGTCCTGCGCAGACTTCATTATGTACAGTCCGCTCTGCGCTCAGCCATTAAGGTGCTCCCCACAGTACGAGTCAACTCGTTCTCGTTATGGACACAGAGTATATTTCAAAAGAAAACGAAGAAATACCTGGGCCAAAATAAAACATAACATATAACTTTCAGGTATGACGGAGACAGCTAAATGTTTCAGTATGAGACAGCGAACCCTAATCCGGAAACGACCCAATCGAAAGCTATAAGCAAAAATCGTTCTGATACGTCTCACAGTGGAATACATGTGCCGTTACTGTTGTTGTTGGTATGATCATAGGGGAGACAACTTTCATACGTGGTGGTATATACAAAAGAATGGAAAAGAAAGTTGTGGATTTGTTAGATGACAATTAGCTTGGTTTTGGAAAGGGTAAAGGCGCCAGAGAGGCAGTTCTGACGTTGCAGTTGATAATGGAAGAAAGACTGAAGGAAAATCAAGACACGTTCATATGATTTTTCGACCTGGAAAAAGCGTTCAAAATGTAAACTGGTGTAAATTCTGAGAAAAATTGAGGCAAGCTGTAGGGAAAGACGGGTAGCATAGCCCCTAGTAGCATAGCCCCTACTGTTCAATCTATACATCGAAGAAACAACGATGGAAATGAAAGAAACGTTGAAGAGTGGCATTAAAATTCGTGGTGAAAGTATATCAATGGAAAGATTCACTGATTACATTGCAGTTCTGAGTGAAAGTAAAGAAGAATTACAGTATCCGTTAAATGAACAGTCTAATGAATACAGAATATGGGTGAGTGTAAATCGGAGGAAAACGAAAGTAATGAGAAGTAGCAGAAGTGAAAACAGCGACAAACCTAACATCAGAATTAGTGATCAAGAGATACAAAAGCAGACAAAGTTAACGAATTCTGCTACCCAGGCAGCACAATAATCCATGATGGACAGAGCAATGAGGACATAAAAAGCAGACTAGTTGTGGCAAAATGGGCATTCCTGGCAAAGAGATGTTTACTAATATCAAACATAGGCCCTAATTTGAGGAAGAAATTTCTGAGAATGTACTTTTGGAGCACATCATTGGATGGTAGTGAAACAAGGATTGTGGAGCATCGTTTCGGAAGTCAATCGAGGCTTCTGAGATGTGGTGTTACAGAAGAATGTTGAAAAGTTGGTGGATTGGTGAGGTGAGGAATCAGAAGGCTTTCCGCAAAATCAGCTAGTAAAGGAAAGTGTGGAAAACGCTGACAAGAAGAAGGGACACGATGACAAGGCATGTGTAATGACACAACTTCCATAATATGGAAGAGGGTAAAAGCAATGGAGGAAGACAGGGACCGGACTGCATCCAACAAATAATTGAGGACATAGGTGGCAAGTGCTATTCTGAAGTGAAAAGTCTAGTACGGGAGACGAGTTCGTGGCGGGCTGCAACAAACGACTGATGGCTTCAAAAAGAAAAGTATGGACCAAAGCAAGAAAAAAATGTCTAGTGAACGTGGGTTTTAGAGCTATGAGCACTCGTTCACGTTTGCTAATGTAAAACAAATCTCTTCTACTGAACAGGTGTCCACAGCTCTCAAGGTATGCATTTTAGAGCCCACATTTACTGGACTTTTTTTCTGTTTTGGTCCACAGTACCACCTCTGAAAGTTACCAATCACACAGTCTTAGGAAACACGGTACCGGTATATGTATTCCACTGTCGGAGGTATCAGAACGATTCTTGCTTAAAAATTTTGACTCGTTCGTTTCCGGACGAGGAGTCCTCACCTTAAGTTCAAACATTTACCCGTCTCCACCAACCTTTCTATACGTTGGATAGACATACAATGTTTAATTATCTTGGCCATTCTGTGTCTCCATAGCTGAACAGCTCTCCCAACTTATTCTCAAAAAATGGTACAAATATCCCGGTATCATCACTCAGAAATCTCTAATCGCCGTATATAACGCTAAACGGCACATTCTGCTACACGACGAGACCACCAACACTTCGCCTACTGCCTGGCACAAGCACTGCTAGTAGTACATGCACGGAGCGACAGGATGCGCTATACACTACACAACACTGCTGCTTTGTGAAAATTAATAACGAATATTACTGATGAATACTACCGAAGATCTTCTTTTAAAATGAAGGTAGTTGTGGAATAATGACCGTATCTGAAATACATCTGTGGTGGTTTTAGACATTCATTCGTTTTAGTCATCATCTCGAAAAAATAAAGTTACCTAATTAATTTTTTGTTTCTCTGCAGGTACGTGTCTGCAGTCCCAGTACACATTTATATCCCTCCTCCACAATACTGTAGCAACCTACTAGAGGAGCCAAAACAAAATCCCTTTTTTTCCATGTGAAGGGGAGCAACACTACAAAAATCCGTGCTAAGTTGGTACAAGTGTACGACAGCAATGCGCCGTGCCTGACACAGACATTTCTAAAGTGGTCAAACCATTATTTAACACTGTACTCATTGGCCACGAGCGTACTTTTAGGAGTGCATTCGACCTTGACTGCATGTTTATAGATGAAAACGCGCAACCGCGTCGAACAGTGCGGAAGTAAGAGCTCTTGGAACGAGAGGATATTCGGCGAATGATCTGGCCGTTCCCCCGACTTAAATCCCAGCCAGCACGTGTGGAACCCGTTGGGGTTGGAGAGATGTACTGCTGCACGCTCACATGCACCAATGACCATACAGCAGTCGCCAACAGCCTTGGTAGGGGAATCCTAACACAAGAATTCCTTAACCTTGAGGCTACCACCGGAGCACGTTGCAGAGCACGCATTGCTGTACATGGTGATCACACACCCAGTTAAGAGCCATGTCCTGTCTTTTGTAATCCCCTACCCAGCGAACCATCGTCAATCGCACAGACTTCAGTGTAATTGCTGTCTTTACAGAGGTCATTTCTGTTCCTCTCATTGCTTATTTCTTTTATCTACCCCGTGTGCTATAGTGTAGCAGTTCTTTGTACGCAATTTCATCGAGCCATGTCTTTTGGCAGTGACACATCATGTCATATATACACTACTGGCCACTAAAATTGCTACACCAAGAAGATATGCAGATGATAAACGGGTATTCATTGGACAAATATATTATACTGGAACTGACATGTGATTACATTTTCACGCAATTCGGGTGCATAGATCCTGAGAAATCAGTAACCAAAACAACCACCTCTTGCCATAATAACGGCCTTGATACGCCTGGTTATTGAGCCATACAGAGCTTGGATGGCGTGTACAGGTACAGCTGCCCATGCATCAAGAGTAGTGACTGGCGTATTGTGACGAGCCAGTTGCTCGGCCACCATTGACCAGACGTTTTCAGTTGGTGAGAGATCTAGAGAATGTGCTAGCCAGGGCAGCAGTCGAGCATTTTCTGTATCCAGAAAGGCCCGTACAGGACCTGCAACATGCGGTCGTGCATTATCCTGCTGAAATGTAGGGTTTTGCAGTGATCGAATGAAGGGTAGAGCCACGGGTCGTAACACATCTCAAATGTATAAAGTCCACTGTTCAAAGTGCCGTCAATGCGAACAAGAGGTGACCCAGACGTGTAACCAATGGCACCAAATACCATCACGCCGGGTGATACGCCAGTATGGCGATGACGAATACACTCTTCCAATGTGCGTTCTCCGCGATGTCGCCAAACACGGATGCGACCATCATGATTCTGTAAACAGAACCAGGATTCATCCGAAAAAATGACGTTTTGCCATTCGTGCACATAGGTTCGTCGTTGAGTACACCATCGCAGGCGTTCCTGTCTGTGATGCAGCGTCAAGGGTGACTGCAGCCATGGTCTCCGAGCTGATACTCCATGTTGCTGCGAACTTCGTCGAACTGTGCGTGCAGATGGTTGCTGTCTTGCTGTCTTGACTCAGGGATCGAGACGTGGGTGCACGATCCGTTACAGCCATGCGGATAAGATGCCTGTCATCTCGACTGCTAGTAATACTAGGCCGTTGGGATCCAGCACGGCGTTCCGTATTACTCTCCTGAACCCACCGATTCCATATTCTGCTAACAGTCCTTGGATCTCGACCAACGCGAGCAGCAATGTCGCGATACTGTAAACCGCGATCGCGATAGGCTACAATCCGACCTTTATCAAAGTCGGAAACGTGATGGTCCGCATTTCTCCTCCTTACAAGAGGCATCACAACAATGTTTCACCAGGCAACGCCGGTCAACTGCTGTTTGTGTATGAGAAATCGGTTGGAAACTTTCCTCATGTCAGCACGTTGTAGGTATCGCCACCGACGCCAACCTTGTGTGAATGCTCTGAAAAGCTAATCATTTGCATATCACAGCATGTTCTTCCTGTCGGTTAAATTTCGCGTCTGTAGCACGTCGTCTCGTGGTGTAGCAATTTTACTGGCCAGTAGTGTATATGACGAAATTAACTTTCGAGTGATGTGTCACTGCCAAACGACACAGCTCGATGATATTTGGACTTTACATTCGAAGAACTGCTACACACATAAAACTGATACGCCACCTGCCAGAGTCCGAGGGACAGGCTACACGCATGCGGCAATTGAGGCCTGTCTCCCCGGTATCAGTTCCCTTGCAACGGAATACACTTCGAATGTGTCCTAGCTGAATGCTTCTGTATTTATACTGAAAACAGTACAAACAAGTAACAAAATGTACTGCTTCAGGCAAAGTGCATCATTATCATATGAGGAAAAAACTTTACTTCAGCTGACAAGGTATGTTGTTCGATTTTAAAAAACTGCACCGTGCGTCTGCCCTAGGCATAACAGTTTTACACACTTGAGAATAATTCGTAGTTGAGTCTAAACCGGTAGCATGTATGAAACTACTGTACAGTATAAACGGTAAATGGAGTGTTTGATATCAGTACACAACCTATCAGTTAGTTTTACTTCCTACTGTAGTCATCACTCCAGCGACTTCATATAAAGCCAAAGGAAAAATCCATAGCAGTGATATCCCTCGATTACGCAAGCAGTGTGACAGAACACTCCTTCCTGTCCAAAGATTGGGTTATTCGTTGTTCAGGTGGGGTTCAGCATCATAAATATCGAAGTATCTGTCTACTGTGCCATCATATCTCGACTGAATACTAGATAACTTGCACTATTCTATTGGGATGGCAGCAAAAAGCATCCTGTTACTTCATTCAAGAAACTCCCAGCTCACAAGATGAGAGAGAGAGAAATGTTGCTGGTCGTCGGAGACGAGGGTATGGTACAAAATCCTGCCCCAGGAAACACTTTTACAATTATGCACACCTATAGAAGCACGACTCAGTATTTCTTCAAGGGACGTCCAACGTCCTGTTGAGTCCATGCCACGTCGAATTGTTTCACCTTTCTGGGCAAAAGGAGGTTCGGCACGATATTAGAAAGTATCTGAACTTGCATTGGTAGTTTTGTTATGATGCCTTTATGTGCAATAACATCAGCTGCACTCACGTGTCTGCCTGATCAGGTAAGCGGAGCCCGTGAAGCCTGCGCGCCCCCCTCCCCCCCCCCCTCTCCCCCCATCCCTCCAACTACCACAAAGCAGGACGAAGTGGCGCATACACACAGAGTTGCTGAGCAGGAGTTTGCGTGTACGTATCGCGCTACTGCAGTAGCTATACATTAAGTAAGATGTACATTATGTAACAAATTTAATGATTTTTTTTAAATACGGTTTACGTTCAAACAAGTTTAATAATTTTTAACATTGCTTATGTTCACTGGCAGAAGAAACGGTGTTCCATCCTGTACTTGACATTTCTAGGTGTCAACTCTCCTCTTGTTTTACTTTCTTAAGTAGCCTAAGTTGTTCTTCAGGGTTTAAGATATATCTATACCCATGTGGATGACACTTTCATAGTGTGGCCTCATGGAGAAGATAAATTAACTCCATTCATAGCAACATCCTGTTCACCATGGAAATAGAGAAAGATGGTTATTTGCCTTTCTTGGATGTCCTGGTTCGAAGGAAGAATGATGGTTCTCTAGGGCATTCAGTTTATCGGAAACCCACTCATACTGATTTGTACCTGCAAGCATCGAGTTGCCATCACCCATCGCAAACCATGAGTTTGCTTAAAACGCTGGTTCATAGAGCTCATACTGTCTCAGATCTAGATAGCTTATCTCAAGAACTCGCCCATCTAAAGACAGTATTCAGCGAAAATGGGTATTCCATCCGGCAGATTAACAGGGCACTAACAGTTAAAACTAAGAAGCAGGAAGTGAATAAAGAGGAGAACATGCCGGAACAATCTTTAGCTTTTCTTCCTTTCGTTGGCAACACTTCGTTTAAAATAGCAAGAATCCTCCGAAAATTTCAGGTAAAAGTGGTTTTCCACCCACCATCGAAGATTGCGGACCTTGTGGGATCAGTTAAGGACAATCTGTTACTACGAAAGGCCGGAATTTACAAGATACCGTGCCAATGTGGTATGGCTTACATAGGTCAAACCACACGCACCGTGAAAGAACGCTGCACTGTACATCAACGTTACACCCGCCTTTTGCAGCCAAGCAAGTCCGCTATTGCTGAACATTGTATTTCTACTGGACATTCAATGGAGTATGAGAAAACAATGATTTTGTCTACAGCAACGTCTTTCTGGGACTCCATTATTAAAGAATCCGTAGAAATACGACTGGCGGAAAATCTGTTAAACCGTGACAGCGGCTACCAGCTGGACAGTGCATGGAATCCCATCATCTCCACGATTTGCTCAAATCGAAGACGACAGAGTGCGTCGACGGCCTTGGCAAACAGCAACGCAGAGGGCGACTGAGTTCCGCTATTCCACCAGCGAGGGCGCTGCCGGCGGGCAGTGTTGGTTCAACTATCAAGTTTTCGACGCATGCGCAGAATAGTTACAGTACGCTATATATTGCGAAGCGGATAACTTTATCGTCTCCCTCATCTCCTAGCGCCTGGCAAAACCTCTGTATTGATCATCATCAGTGTGCCAAATCAGTGTTGTGCTTAGTGCTGTTTCTCCTGTGCGTCAAGAGGTGTGATTTTAATTGTGTACTGCCTTGAGGTTCGCTGTCAGTGTTACGTTATGTGCTACGCCATCCGTCGATACCTTTATGCTCCAGTCCTACTGTGCCTTGTGTTCTTTTAATCGTCTCAGTGTGTGGCTTTTTGTGTGTGCTACTTTTCAACAGTTTTTTTATCTCCATTTTACAGTCACCCCGTTTTTTGTCTATGGCCTTCCATGATGTTCCCCCTTTTTTTATACCTATGTTCACCTTATTCTCTCCTTTGCTGTTTTTAAATGTCTTCTATTGTTTTGTTCTATGTCTTTCGGCTAAGAGCAGCGCATATGCTGCTGCCAGCCCGCTCAGATGGGGAATTGAAAAAAAAAAAAAAAAAAAGAAAACTTTGTCGCCAGTCTTCGACGGCTCACCTGAAGATGACTGGCAGGTGCCCAGTTGAAATATCGTGCGAAGTATTGAACGACGACCGGCTGCAAGCCCGAAATTTATTTGAACATATGTATACCCAGTTCTCATCGAAACTAGTTCAGAGACGTAGTCGTGAAAAAGGTAACAGACATACTTTCGAAAGTATTATAATATGGAAGTATGGATTAAACACGTTGAAGATTGTCTTCATTATGTTGAATCGTATTATGTAGATTATATCAATGAATAAAATCACTTTCAGAAATATGATACAGCTTTTCAAAGAGAAAATATTTTTTCCTAATTCGCGTAATATTCTTTAAATCAATAAATATTTTGTACTACATACCTTCCTCAGCGTTCAAGCTATCACTGTACCAGACTTAATCAAAATCGGCTCATGGTTACGTCATGGAAAGGTAACAAACACACTTGCACATTTCTAAAACTTTAAATGAAATAAAGCCTGTATGTTGCCCCAAGGTACCTTTGATACCCCCAGCCAAATTCGTCTAATAATTTTGAAGACTAGTATTTTCAAACAAATAGACAGACACGATGTAACGGTCATACCGGATAGCATTTAAGCAATCAGAATGAGGAGATAGTAAATGGCGGCACACATCGGACAGAAACTTTAATTACTCGGTCCTTTTTGAATCATTGAGGGGCTGTTAGTTTCAATACAAAAGAAATGGCATTTTACAGGCAGTATCATGAATATCAAAGGAAATCTTCTCCTGAGTGGCTCCCAGAAATACAAAAGGAAATAGAAAATCTATTATAAATAATGTGCTTCTTATTAAATTTTATGTAAAATAGTAGCTCTCCGCCCATGCTTCGCAACGGAGGTTAAGGTTTCCTCCTCATTTGGCCGGCCGGGGTGGCCGAACGGTTCTAGGCGCTACAGTCTGGAACCGCGCGACCGCTACGGTCGCAGGTTCGAATCCTCGCTCGGGCATGGATGTGTGTGATCTCCTTAGGTTAGTTAGGTTTAAGTAGTTCTAAGTTCTAGGGGACTGATGACCTTAGAAGTTAAGTCCCATAGTGCTAAGAGCCATTTGAACCATTTGTGTTCTGCCTTACAGCATAGGGGAAGCCTCGTCAGAGAGGTCCACCGCATGAGCGTCTAGAGAAGTGATTCCAGTGGTGGTTTCTCGTTGCCTTCCACTGGTGACGATGAAATGTAATGAGGACAGCACAACACCCAGTCCCTAAGCGGAGAAAATCTTCGACCCAGCCAGGAATCGATCCCGGGCCCCTTGGCGTGACAGACAGCCGCGCTGACCACTCAGCTATCGGGGCGGACGCTAACCAAGTAGTCAAGTATAAATAAAACCTATCGTCAGAAGCTAAGTAATTTCGTTAAGTTTTTAAAACACAAAACGAAATCCGAAAAACCATTTATCCCAGCCAAGTAAATATAAGTTTGTGTGGCGCTTAATTTGTCACTGGCGTAAATTTCCGAAAGTACTTCTGTCTTTCAGGTAAAAAAAAGAAAACCTAACAGCGCCTTCTATTGGTTTTCTGGTTTACTACGCCGTGATGATCTTTTCACTAAGGTAAACATTCGAAGTATGAAGTTGAGCAGAATCCTGAAACTTTAAATCACGATATTTATTTTTTTGTGATTCGATGTTGATGGATTTTCATGGAGTTCCCTCAAGCTACGTTCAAGGTACCTGTCAAAACTCCATAAAAACTCGTATAGTAGTTCTCGACAGTAGCCTGTTCACACAGACAAACAGAGAGACATGACAGTTTTAGATAAAACATTAAATTACGATATCTTTTTATATGGGGATCTGAATTTGATGAAATAAATCTTGTATGTTCCCTCAAGCTATGTTCAAGTTACATATGAAAATTCGTCTCATGGTTTTGGAGAATAGACTGTTCAGACATACAGACATGACGATTTTACTGTTTTATTGCTAGAAGAGATGACCTTCCATTGGAAGTTTACAATAAAGTTGATTCAAACTGATGATCTCTATTACCTGTTAAAAACATTCAACAGCCTAGATAGCATAAATATTTCTTTATTTACTACAATCGATTTCGACAGGCTTTGCTGTCATCTTCAGGTCTGTAATAAAGTGCATATACATGGAATATGTTTAATTATAACAAATGTTTTATAATTTGCTGCTTTCTATCCACATGGCAACTTGCCATGAAGTCCATTGTATAATGAACGTTTCATAACAAAAAGATTTTTAAGGTATGTAAATGTACAGTTCCAGTTTCGTTTCTTATGATTCGAAACTAAAATTTTATCTCAAATATTACGTCTTTAACTTATGTTATGAGATATATTCCAGGTATATGCACTTTGTTACAGACCTGAAGATGACAACAGAGCGTGTCGAAACCGGTTGTATTAAATTAAGAAATATTTATGCGTTCTGGCCTGTTGAATGCTTTTACCAAGTTATTAAATTTGTTAGTTGTGGGCGATATACAGGGTGCGCAAAATTAGTAGACAGAGTTACCACCTCTGTCAGGAGCAAGCGCTCTAATCTGGCCATTGAGTCTAACTGAGACTAAAGGGGCCGTGCGGTTAAAGGCGCTGCAGTCTGGAACCGCAAGACCGCTACGGTCGCAGGTTCGAATCCTGCCTCGGGCATGGATGTTTGTGATGTCCTTAGGTTAGTTAGGTTTAACTAGTTCTAAGTTCTAGGGGACTAATGACCTCAGCAGTTGAGTCCCATAGTGTTCAGAGCCATTTGACATAACTTAGTGAAAGAGATGGGAAAGAAGGTAGAGAGGAAGTTCCGAAAGCGTTTATCTCTACCGTTTACATTGTGTTGCAGTTCTGGGTGTACGAATTATGTTTAGTGTTCTGTTCATTGTGTATAGCTTCACGTTACGGTCTACTGGTAGTATTACTTGTGCTTGTGCCAGCTAACGTGTATTACTATCTTAAGATCTGTGGCGTTGAAGGTAAATGATACGCATCACACCTGTGACTATGTTTTGAGATCTGTTTTGATGATAACTGCGTCAGTAACACAGTTTTCAGTTTGGAGGAAATCAAGGACATGTAACGTTCGATATTGTCACATTACGTCGGGGGACTCAAACCTAACTTTAATTCTTCTCCCGTTGATGTAGAAGAGGTAAGGAACGGATTTCCTGCTAGATGTATCCACTGCACATCGTTTCGACTGATGTCATACGTCCAATTAAAAACAAAATGTATCGAATGGTCTCAGATAACAAAGAGAGCCACCCATCGTAGCAACTTATAATTGCTCAATGAATTGTGAAGTTTTTTACTAAAGCTTTAAAATTTATTTCGCTTCTGTTCGAGGTACCGGCGTAGATAAACCCAGGAAGTACAGCCCATAATACAGCTGGATAGGACACATGTTTAAAGGTAACTAATCTCCGGAAACAACATTAAAAGGTACGGCGGAAACCTGGCAGCGAGCGGATGTCATACCACCAATAAGTGAGTGACAGCTCAATTAATTTGTCCAGCGATAATGGAGAGGTATTAACAGAGAAATTTTGCGAACTGACGCATGGGCTGAGGGAATAAAAAGTACAGCGCACATTTATCCCTACGTATCTCTCATTGGTTCTCGTGTAGCCATCAGAAACATTGACTGGATCTCCGTTGCTTTAGACGAGTACCAGTGATAATTCGTTTTAAGGTTATTGAAAGACAACATCGCGTCATGCTCTTCACTGTATTTTAGAAACTACGTTACTCGTATAGTGTCTTTTAATCGTCTACGACACGTTCCCAGTGAAAGGTTTATGAAATTACATCGAACAGCGGGAAGGATGCTGACGGATAATGTAAGATGCTGGCTATTAGCCAACATACCATTCTGCATTTTGGGGTATCTGCCTAACGACATTCGACAAATATTGTCAATCGCACGTACACCTCGTAATCAAGTTAAAGGATGGTCACACACGTGAAGTGTACCAGATCAGTTTTTCACAACTCTGCAACGGTGACTACGATTGACCGGCTCCTTTTGGAGAACGACTTGCGTTTCATGTGGACAATGTATCGCGTGTTTCCTAGGATTTTTTATTCGTCAGTAAACCGGTTTCATTACATTCTCGCAACACATCTTATACCACTGCATTGATAGTAGCGTGCGTGACCGCTACGGTCTCAGGTTCGAATCCTGCCTCGGACATGGATTTGTGTGATGTCCTTAGGTTAGTTAGGTTTACGTTCTAGGGGACTGATGACCTCAGATGTTAAGTCCCATAGTGCTCAGAGCCATTTGAACCATTTTTTTTTATAGTCGCGCTTAGTGTGTCTCTTTAGGCAGCGCTGAGTTCCGAGTTTCGTGACGGAAGGGCGGCCTGCTCGCTGGAGAAGAAATAAAAGGACCAGCGCACATGCTGGATGAGGCGAGTCCTGATACAGACCAGGATGCCAGTGGAGGGAACGCGAAGCGAAGTTAGCAGGTAGGACAGGACAACACGTGAAGAGCGGCTTGCTGTTAGGTGTATGGGGAAGGCACGCCAGAGGAACACAAGACGATTGTTGCCGACTATGGTGTGTCTGAGAGCGATCGAGGAAGTCTGTGTGTACCTGTCTATTCCCTGTTGCTCACCCATGGGTGCACCAGCAAATTTGGACTTTAGTTTCAGAAACAGTGAGCATCTTTGTTAAACTGTCTCCGACTTTGTTGTATCTGGTTATCAATGATGTGTGGTGGTGAGCCATTATGCTAAATTATGTTGCCATCATTCCGCCCTTGCCGGTAACTAATGTGTGCTAAACTGAGGGTACGAACGAGTTCGGCTTATTAATGGTTAAGATTTCTACAGGCGGTTCTTTCACGACGACCATTCACTGCCTTTGTTCCTTAAGTCTTTAAAGATGCAGCTCTTCTCACCGGATGACTGAATTCTGTGTTGATTTATTCAAAGAAGGTTAATGGTAGTTGTAAGGCAAGTCACCTGCCGGTTATCAGTTTAATTCCGTTCTACCTTTTGTGCCGTGAATGATTGTGTCCTTTGGGGTATTCAGTGCTCATGTCTTCTAAAGGCAAGAGGCTCGCCGATAGCAAAATTAACTGTTCAACATTAATTGTACTCTTGTAATTATTCTCATTCAAGACAAAGGCAAAGCGCCGGCCATTAGCAAATGTAACTGTTCCGTAATTTTCACTGTGCACTAAAGGATTACGTTAAGTATAGTTGTTGGATAAAAGACAAGGTTGTGGGAGCAATATGTCTATGTGTTCCAGCCTCGTGACTTTTAAGAGTATTATCAGCATTGAAAGTGACTGCTGTTTTTCAGTTTTAGAATGTGCATCTCTTATTGTTACGCGTCAGTCCTGTGAGGCGGCAGCCTGTTTCTACAATCTGGCGCTGTACAGCATCTAGTCAACGTCTCCGGTGCTCGCACTGAACAAACTGTGTAATCGGCAGTTCATAATATAATTAAATTAACGTTATGCCTTTCTCACTTGTTTGACTCTTTCTATCCATGTCCTGTTCCTAGCCCATTAGGTATAGACTCGTTTCTATATGTCTTTTTTACATTCACAGCGCCAGGTTTTCACCTGGTGGCCAAAATTGGAACTAATTTTTTTCAGCGTTGATCAAAATGTGTGTAATTCCTGAGGCACCAAACTGCTGAGGTCATCGGTCCCTAGACTTACACACTACTTAAACTAACTTATGCTAAGAACAACACACACAATCATGCCCGAGGGAGGACTCGGTCCTCCGGGGGGATAGGCCGCTCAATCCGCGACTTGGCGCCTCCAACCGCGCGGCCACTCTGCGTGGCCAGTCCGCGCGACCAGCATCATCAGTTCAGCCTTAATGCATTACAATATCTATCACGTTTCGCAGCCATACGATAATTACAGCCCACACTGGATCTCTGTGAGTAGCTACACTTTAATTATAGCCACTCGACATTAACAGACATAGTAAAACAGTCGCTGTTCGATTTTAGGTTATTCGTCATGTTTTACTGTCCGCTACTATATATCGATAAAACCCCCAATCACACTAGACTGATCTGGGACTACTGTATGGAATGGGAACGAAAAATTCTGCTTTAAAAATCCCCCCTTTTTTTTTTTTTTTTTTTTTTTTTTTTTGTAACAGGAAACATATCGACGCTTTCTGTTGACACTGGTGGTCGCATGAGAGACGTCAAGACCTGTACTTGTCCGACCTGACTCCAGCTACACATTGAAAAATCGAAACTGCAGATATATGCAGATATACAAAAGAGAATCAGAGACCTATTATGTGTGTTTATACCAGAATATGAAGTTTTAAAGTTGATTATGGCTTGCCGTTTTCTCTAGATACATGCTGTTTCCCCTTTACGTAGTTAAGAGTATTTATTGCTAGCAAACGAGTATACGCAATAATTGTGCTGAGAAATACAAGTTTTTGTCGTATGTGCTTTTATGGGCTCCTGGATCCTCATGTCCTGTTATCACATTTCAACATGATTCTTGTTCCACTAAAACAAGCTCGTAAACTTTGTACACAATACTACTGTAATATGTGTCCATAAAGGGTGGTTTAAAGAGTCTTAGGACTATAGAGGAAATACTCTGCTGACTTTTAACATTGCAATCCCATGAAGATGAAAAGCAACAGACATCAAATTTGTATGCTTGGAAACGCAAATGATTAGCATTTCAGGGCAGTCGCATGAAGTAGATAGGAGATTTACGCAAGGGAAGATTACGTAGCGAATTTGTCACTAAGAAGTCTTCTTAGAAGGTTGTTTGTCTGTGAGAATATCAGACTACGCCTCTGCAGGAAGAAGAAACGTCTACGTATCTGAATTTGGCAGGATCGTGGCATATCTGGACTGCAGTTTATCGTTCCACGATATAGCGGGTCACATTGGTCCGGATCCAAAGACTGCTTTGCGAATATTGTATCGACAGGTTCAAGAGTACCTTACTCAACACCCTGCGGGACCTCAACGGCTTTACACGACTTGAGACCGAGGTGACAAATACATAAAATTAATCAATTTCTTGATCAGAATATTTTTAATCGTTGGTTAAATAAGCGTATTAGTATATTGGTTTATAATTACTGTATTATGCTTGTAAAGCGTCACTAGTACTTTTTATGACGACGCTAGTTGATAGTTGATGGGTACAATAAAGTATACAATCTGACAATGTACAGTAATTCGCGCTTCATAGGACAGAGTAAGACATTGGAAACGATCTTCACTGGGACTTTGGCGAAAGAAAGTCACAATGCTGAATGAAGAGTAATCTGGGATTGTTGGCAGTAAGAAATGGAACACTAGCATAACAAATAAGATATTTTACCTATGTGTGTATACAGTCTAGAAGGAAGAATACATTATTAAGTTGACTGAATTTTCTCATTTCGAGAAGACCTAAGGAATGATCTCTATTACCTGTTAAAAACATTCAACAGCCTAGATAGCATCAATATTTCTTTATTTACGACAATCGATTTCGACAGGCTTTGCTGTCATCATCAGGTCTGTAATAAAGTGCATATACATGGAATGTATTAAATTAAGAAATATTTATGCGTTCTGGCCAGTTGAATGCTTTTACCAAGTGATTATATTTGTTAGTTGTGGGCGATATACAGGGTGCGCAAAATTAGTAGACAGAGTTACCACCTCTGTCAGGAGCAAGCGCTCTAATCTGGCCATTGAGTCTAACTGAGACTAAAGGGCATTATTGAACATATTCTTCAGCAACGCCAAGCCAAGTTAAACTAGGCCAGTGCTCTATCTAGCAATCAGAGTGACAAACAGGCAGAGAGCCAATATTGCAAGTAATATGGCGCACCAGAGACGCTATTGCTTTACCATGCTCAAGCGAGAAGACTGAATCGTTCATTCAGCTACATGATTTCATCGAGGAGGGATTATAGTGTCATTCTGTCAGCATATCATGATGCCGCGAGAACGACCAGATGTGCCTTAAAAACGCCTATCAGGCCTCCGACACGGCGGAAAAGCAACTGTTATGATATCGAGGTGCAGCGAAGAATTCTCATGAGCCCAAAAAAAGAGGACAAGCGTAGTCATCTTCAGCCAAACATAACGTCATTGCCTAAGATGGACAGTAATAAATACTTAGGTTTCCAAATCCATATTCTGTTCAGTTACAGTGCGTTACGGTCGCAGGTTCGAATCCTGCCTCGGGCATGGATGTGTGTGATGTCCTTAGTTAGGTGTAAGTAGTTCTAAGTTCCAGGGGACTGATGACCTCAGATGTTAAGTCCCATAGTGCTCAGAGCCATTTGAACCATTTTTAAAGGCTGCTGCCCGGTCTGCCGATTCTGGTCCCGTCATCCATTACTTCCACCTCTGCTTTGTAGAGCTGAACTGATGGTTTGGCGCACCGTCAACCTGTCCCTGTGTTTGGGAGGTGTTCTAAAGGCTGCTGCCCCTGACTTCACCGTGAAGGCTACTACCGTACACACCACGTGCAGACTTGCTGGACTTTACCTGAGCTTATCCTGTTGTCCACAAGGGTGCGCTAGTAACAAGCAGTGGTGGTCGACAGCAGTGTAGCACAACATCGAATGCTGCGGAGGTGATGATTCAGTTGTAACACTTAACTCGAATACACATATGTCTTGCTAATGCTATTTCAATGGTGCACCGAACGCCAACTAGCCTTCACCACTGTACTCCATACTTTGCTAGCCTGCAACTATAAGAGTCTGAGCCAGGCCCTTACAGCAGACAGAGGAACGACACTGTATCGAGATGTGTCAGGACAGCACATGAAACATTTGGTCATGTGTTATCTTGTTGAAAGGTAATGTTGTGGAGAGCTTGAAGAGAGGATGTAGCCAGGGCCTTAACACGTCATAAATCAAACACCTGTATATTAAAATCCTTTTGGGTGTACTACGACATGAGGAATATTTTAGTATTTTCTGAGATTATATAGAAGCACACCCCAAAAAATTGTAATCAAATTGACAACGACCAGAAAGGCCTACGTATTTATACAGGGAGTTTGACTTTTATAGGTACAAACAAAAGGGAGGAATAGAGGAGCGTGAAACAAGAAAATTATCCTGATAAACTTAGGTCTGGAAATCAGTGGTTTCCCTGATACGACATATGCACAAGAGCAGTCATGCCAATGTTACAACACTGTTAAAGTCGAATGCTGTGTTTATGTTCCAGCTTCACTGTTGGCACATCGTTGTGAGTTAGATGAATGCGATACTTCCATTGGTGGGAAGCAACCACATTCATGAGGCCTCATTTCCTATCTGCCAACTCACTCGTCGTGCATGCCTTCACTCCTACAATAACTATATAGATGGTGCTCCTTGTGGTGAAAGGATGCGGATGTGCCATATACAGTCTGGTGCATCGGTACACTGTCAGGTAGCTGTTCAAGAATACACAACGAGTGTATAGATCGTGGTCAGCCAGAACCATGTCCTCCTAGGTCCTCCGACTTGATCCCATTGTGTGGGGATATTTAATAGTTTTAGTGTATTTAGACCCTATAGCTAGCGTTGATGACCTCCGAGAACACATTGTGGATGAATGTCAATACATTCAAACGTGTCTGGGATTTTTGAACGTATATGGCCATCAGTGAGGAGACGTGCTGAGGTCTGACTTCACACGTACGGTAGGATCGTGGAACACTTAGTGTTTGTCCTCGAGCACATATCTGAAGTTTGGTTATACTGTGTTCATTTACCCAGTTGTAATACGACATATCGAGGAAACTGCTGGTTTTCGGACGTTTATTAGGATTATATGCTTGCTTCGTTCTCTCTACTCACCCCTTGCGTTTGTTTCAAAAATTGTATAAGACCCTGTGCAACGCCTGCGTCTCTGATTGTCGTCTATGGGAACTAGAGTTGATCGTGTTCTGTACTCACCGGCACTTGCTGGGCTTGTACGACGATGAGAAATGCAGTTTGATGTAGCTCGGCATCGTCCTCACGCATGGATACATCCACAGCGAAACTATTTTCAGATCTGCAAGTCGTCTAAAAAGACGACACGATGCCACTTCTGCGTACATTTTTATCATTGTCGCACTACTATTGGCGTACTTCTCTCTGCTATTGTGGGAAGTGAACGGGACAATGGCCGCCGTGCTAACAGTTCGTGGTGCTCCAGATGTCGTCGCAGTGTCCGAGGTCGATCGAACGATGTCTCAGTTCTCTCGGGCATTAGCTGCATGGGCCACTGATACCCTGCGTGGCAGTAAGTACTGCCATTATGAATCCACAGATTCTATATATCATACAGCCGTCGTGTGATGTCGACTCTTGCGAGCATCAGTGTCGCCGACCGATAAGTTGCATGCCACTATTCTGTCGCTGCCGAAATTTGATACTTGCTGGTAGAAGTTTCCCAATCTTATAGGAACATAACTCGATCTTCTCAGAAAAAGCAATAACATTAAAACGTGATCTGTGAATAAGAAACGCGCTTCTCGTGTATAAAAATGTATGGGGTGTCGCCTCTTCCTACACTGAAGAGCCAAAGAAACTGGTACACCTGCCTAATATCGTGTAGGCCCCCGCGAGCACGCAGAAGTGCCGAAACACGATGTGGCATGGACTCGACTAATGTCTGAAGTAGTTCTGGGGGGAACTGACACCATGAATGCTGCAGCGATATGCATAAAACTGTAAGAGTACGACGGTGTGGAGATCTCTTCTGAACAGCACGTTGCAAGGCATCCCAAATACGGTCAATAACGTTTATGTCTGGGAGTTTGGCGGCCAGCGGAAGTGTTTAAACTCAGAAGAGTTTTCCTGGAGCCACTCTGCAGAAATTCTGGACGTATGGGGTGTCGCATTGTCGTGCTGGAATTGCGCAAGTCCGTCGGAATGCACAATGGGCATGAATGGATGCAGGGGATCAGACAGGATGTCTGAAGTACGTATGTGTCACATGTCAGAGTAGTATATAGACGTATCAGGGGTTACATATCACTTCAACTGCGCACGCCCCACATCATTACAGAGCCTCCATCAGCTTGAACAGTCAACTGCCGACATGCAGGGTCCATGGATTCATGAGCTTGTCTCCATACCCGTACATGTGCATCCGCTCGATACAATTTGAAACGAGACTCGTTACATCAGGCAATATTTTCCCAGTCATCAACAGTCCAATGTCGATGTTGACGGACAAAAAATGACTCTGAGCACTATGGGACTTAATATCTGAGTCATCAGTCCCCGAGAACTTGGAACTACTTAAACCTAACTAAGGACGTCACACACATCCATGCCCGAGGCAGGATTCGAACCTGCGATCGTTACGGTTGCACGGTTCCAGACTGAAACGCCTAGAACCTCTCGGCCACACCGGCCGGCCGTTGACGGACACAGGCGAGGTGTAGAACTTCGTGTCGTGCAGTCAGCATGGGTACACGAGAGGGCCTTCGGCTCCCAAAGCTCATATCGATGATGTTTCGTTGAATTTTTGGCACTCTGACACTTCCTGAAGGCCCAACATTGAAATCTGCAGCAATTTGCGGAAGGGTCACACTTCTATCACGTTGAACGATTCTCTTTGGTCGTCGTTGGTCCCGTTCTTGCGGAATCTTTTTTCGGCCCCAGCGATGTCAGACATTTTACGTTTTACCGAATTCCTGATATTCACGGTACGGTCGTGAAGTGGTCGCACGGGAAAATCCCCACTTCATCGCTACCTCCGAGATGCTGTGTCCCATCACGAGCGCTATAACATCACGTTCAAACAAGGTTAAATCCTGATAACATGCCACTGTAGCAGCAGTAACCGATCTAATAACTGCGCCAGACACTTGTTGTCTTATATAGGCGTGGTCGACCGCAGTGTCGTACTCTGCCTGTTTACATATTTCTGTATTTGAATATGCATGCCTATACCAGTTTCTTTGGAGGTTCAGTGTATTTTGTATGATTGTTCTGAAGTGCTAATCTATTGAATGTCAAACAATATGTAGCGCATTTCATGCCATTTTGACGCTTTTTTTCATGCTGTCCTTATGGAGTTGCAGTTTTAATGAACAGCGGCTTGTATTGTGTCCTCGACTTAATGAGCGCGGCTAAGGCGGTATCGAGCGCCGGCCAGCCCTCTAGCATGCTGTCCCAGTGGCGGAGCGTGGCGTGAGCGATGCTTGTCGCCGTCCGACCTCTGCTCGCAGCAAGAATTATTTTCGTGGTCCGCTGCGGCTAAGGGCGCCGATAGCGGGGGCCGAGGCGCTCGGACGGAAAGCCGCGTCACGCCAGCCGCGACCGCCCAAATCCTGATCCTGATCCTGTACTTTCAAGGGCGCAGGACTGGCCCGGGATCCCAAGTCCCACAGCGAGAATATATTCTGGTCGACTGAACAGTCTAAGTTACACTGCCGTGACTGTTGAAGGCAACTAGAAAGCAGGACCCAACTTACTACGGAAGCAGCGACGTCCACGAGGCAATTCCGCAGCAAGAAGTATATCTTTAAATACAGACCGATGAAGAGTTTCAAATCAAATGAATATAGTTGGCCTTTGAGAACTGATTTGAACCGTGATTCCTAGCTCTGCTATCCATATCGACACCTTCGAAAATAATTACTTATAATTAATTTTCGTGGTACTTCTTCCAATTGCGTCGAAATTGTCAGCCAACTCCAGCATCCTCGACAAATTTTTTCCCACATGTACAATTCTTTCACATTCACTAAAATGCTCTTTTCTCCTCTGATGTTTCGATTACCGCGTTAAATTTTCGTACGTATCTTGCGAGATTAACAATGACATCTTTGTTCCCTTATTACTTTTGGTACACTATGTGCTCAAAAGTATCCGGACACCCCGAAAAACATACATTTTACATATTAGGTGCATTGTGCTGCCACCTACTGCCAGGAACTCTATATCGGCGACCTCAGTAGTCATCAGACATCGTGAGAGAGCAGAATGGGGCGCTCCGCAGAACTCACGGACTTCGAACGTGGTCAGGTGATTTGGTGTCGCTTGTGTCATACGTCTGCACGAGAGATTTCCACACTCCGAAACATCCATAGGTCCACTGTTTCCGATGTGGTAATTTAGTGGAAACGTGAGGGGACATGTAAAGCACAAAAGCGTACAGGCCGACCTCGTCTGTTGACGGATAAGACCGCCGACAGTTGAAAAGAGTCGTAATGCGTAATAGGCATACATCTATCCAGACCATCACACAGGAATTCCAAACTGCATCAGGATCCGCTGCAAGTACTATGACAGTTGGACGGGAGGTGAGAAAACGTGGATTTCATGGTCGAGCGGGCAGGCCATAAGCCGCTCATCATGCCTGGTAAATGCCAAATGACGCATCGCTTGGTGTAAGAAGTCTAAACATTGTACGATTGAACAGTGGAAAAACGTTGTGTGGAGTGAGGAATCACGGTACACGATGTGTGGGTATGGCGAAAGCCCGGCGAACGTCATCTGCCAGCGTGTGTAGTGCCAACAGCAAAATTCGGAGGCGGTGGTGTGACGGTGTGGTCGTGTTTTTCATGGAGGGGCCTTGCACCCCTTGTTGTTTTGCGTGACACTGTAATAGCACAGACCTACATTGATGTTTTAAGCACCTTCTTGCTTCCCACTGTTGAAGAGCAATTCGTGTATTGCGATTGCATCTTTTACCACGATCGAGCACCTGTTCATAACGCAAGGCCTTTAGCGAAGTGGTTACACTACAATAACATCCCTGTAAAGGACTGGCCTGCACAAAGTCCTGACCTGAATCATATAGAACACCTCTGGGATGTTTTGGAACGCCGGCCGTGGTGGCCGAGCGGTTATGGGCGCTACAGTCTGGAACCGCGCGACCGCTACGGTCGCAGGTTCGAATCCTGCTTCGGGAATGGATGTGTGTGATGTCCTTAGGTTAGTTAGGTTTAAGTAGTTCTAAGTTCCCGGGGACTGATGACCACAGCAATTAAGTCCCATTTTGCTCAGAATCATTTTTTTTGTTTTGTTTTGGAACGCCGACTCCGACGCCGACCTGACTGAACGTATCCTTGCGAGAGTGGAAGCTGTCGTCAAGGCTAAGGGTGGGCCAACGCCATACTGGATTCCAGCATTACCGATGGAGGGCGCCACGAAATTGTAAGTCATTTTCAGAAAGGTGTCCGGATACTTTTGGTCGCATAGTGTATTTCTGTATTTCTCGTTTACTTGATCTTTTAATTTTAAATGTCAGCATGTAGCGTCACATTTCATTTAAAATGCGACCAGATTCAAATCCGCCGTACACTACACCACGTACAGATGTAGAAACTTTTAACCCCACTCGCCTCGTTTTGTATTAATTTGCGGTGATCGGACATGTGTAAGGGATGGTCAACAGAGAGAACGTGCTCCGTTACTGAATGAGTCTGACCGTGCTACCTTATATGAAAACTTTTCTTATTACAAATACTAAAGTTCCCCAATCTTAAGCGATAAATATACTGCTTTGAACGGATAACAGTACGGATCATTTTAATTTCTTCTTTTGACTTTTCTCACGTAACACTCTTTGCAACAGTGTTAAGACCCAGCCATGCTCGTATTAACAGTTAAATTTATTACATTTTCATGCTGAAATTTCTAGTGTTGCTTTTCCAAATTAACCTTTTACGGTAGCATTTTTTCACCATTAAAATAATAATACGTTTCACCAGCTATTATCCTACCAATTGACGTGATACTTGTAAACCCGTAATTCATTCTTTAGCAAACTGTTCAAATAATTTAGAAGCGACGCAACTACACGCGGCCGTTCCGCACGAAACACGAACAACGGCTCTCCTCGCGTGCTGGCGCGTGACTGGTAGTGCTTGGGCACTGTTGAAAGTAAAACAGCAAGGCAATGACCCTGCTCGACAAAAACCGTGTCGCTTCTAAACTTCCAGAGTATACGCGGGCGGCACAATTTTCTGTACTACTGTCGATAGTAGTACCTTATACACACGTAAATACTTGATGTCAGTATTCTGAAGAAAATTTTCTGCAACTGCATCAAAATGTTCTGATGTATCGGTTGTTTGGGTCCTACTGTGCTATTTTATTTCACGGACAACATTATTCTTAACCGTTTTCGTATTTAAATTATGTCTTACCACCATTCTGTGCTAAGGAAGTTGCTCTTTCCATTACATATTTCATTGGCTTCAGAATTATCTAGTGAAATGACTACCCTAATTAGATAAAATTTAAGGATAAACAAACTGTAAACCGTCTGTGTTATCTGCCAGCTTCAGAACTCATATCTGGCTCTTACGTTCATGGGAATCACTCCAAGTTCGTGTGATTGATTGGTTATCCGAAGTAACAAAGAAAAACTGCTTTAGGGCTGCAGCTAAACATGAAAGTTCGGAAGCATGTAGCTGGAATGTAGAACACCATACATTTACTATTGTATTTCGACAAGGCGAAGCGCTGTACTAAGTGATGGATTCAGTACTGATCGTGATAGCGACATTTTGACTTGAGACTACATTAGGCATATATGTAAAAAATCTCCATGGAAGCATAAAATCTTTTGCATAATAAAAAACTTCATTGAAGGAAGCGTTTAATCGACAACATTCAAGCTAAACGTCGCTAACTGGGGTTTATATTACGACCTACTTCACAAGGCTTCTTATTCGACTACCTCGCAACCTTATGAACAGCAAAGTACAGAGACTTACTCCAAGAATTGCAGTGTGCAGACAGAGACCGTAATAAAACCTTGACCCTTGCTAGCCTGTAGGTATGCTTTTGATCTACAGCTTCATGGTATTCCACACGCAGTTCAGTAACGCAGTCTTCGTTAGAGCTATACTTTTAAATAGTTCCTTGTCCACGATTTAATACATGTCGGCGACAACAAAATTTTTGGGGTTAGATGTTAACTTCTAAGTGAAACCATGATGTTTATCATAAATATTCCCAGTGATAGTTACAGTTGCATTCTACACTGAAGCGCCAAAGAACCTGGCATAGGCATGCGTATTCAAATACACAGAGATATGCAAACAGGCAGAATACGATGCTGCGGTCGGCGACGCCTATATAAGACAAGTGTCTGGCGCAGCTGTTAGATCGGTTACTGCTGCTAAAAATGGCAGGTTAGCAAGATTTAAATGAATTTGAACGTCGTGTTACAGTCAGCACACGAGCGATGGGAAACAGAATCTCCGAGGCAGCGGCGAAGTATAGATTTTTCCGTGCGACCATTTCACGAATATACGGTGAATATCAGGAATCCGGTAAAACATAAAATATCCAACATCGCTTCGGCCGGAAAAAGATCCTGCAAGAACAAGGCAAACGACTACTGAAGACAACCGTTCAACATGGCAGACGTGCAACCCTTCCGCAAATTGTTGCACACTTCAGTGCTGAGCCGTTTATAGGTGTCAGCGTGTGAACCATTCAACGAAACATCATCGATATGGCCTTTTGGAGCCGAAGGTCCACTCGTGTATCCTTGATGACTGCATGATACAAAAATTTACCCCTCGCCTGGGCCCGTAAATACAGACATTAGACTGTTGATGACTGGAGATGTGTTGCCAGGTCGGATGAGCGTCGTTTCAGTATAACCAGCGGATGGACTTCTACAGGTATGGAGACAACCTCATGAATCCACGGATCCTGCATGTCAGCAGGGAACTGTTTAAGCTGTTGGAGGCTCTGTAATGTTGTGGGGCTTGTGCAGTTGGAGTGATTTGGGACCCTGATAAGTCTACATACGACTCTGACAGGAGAACCGCAAGTATCCTGTCTGATCACCTGCATCCATTCATGTCCGTTGGGTAATCCCAGCAGGGCAATGCGATACCCTACACGTCCATAATTCCTACAGAGTGACTCCAGGAACACTCTTCTGGCCACAAGACTCCCCAAACACGAACATTACTGGGCATATCTGGGATGCCTTGCAAAGTGCTGTGCTCCACCCTGTCGCACTCTTACGGATTTATGGAGAGCCCTGCGGGATTCGTGGTATCAATTCCCTCCAGCACTACTTCTGACATTAGTCGAGTCCGTGCCACTTCGTGTTGCGGAAACTTCTGCGTGCTCGTGGGGGCCCTACACGCATTAGGCGGGTGTGCCAGTTTCTTTGGCTCTTCAGTGTATATCGTTTCCAAGAGTCATAACTAAAACTAATTTTGTAATAATTTGCTTTTGTGGTCTTGAGGCGTACTTAGCTCTTACGAATTCCACATAATACGTCAAGACCTAGAGCAAAATATATTAGTATCCTTCCACAGATTTTCCAGCTCGTTTCTTTAATTAACAGCAATTTGCCTTTGAAATTCTTTTGATAATTTCCCTTCGGCAAGAACATACCCGAGGTAAATGTGTATCTATTTGCGCTACTATTAGAAAGTAACTCCGCCCGCTCAGGCCGAAGGGCCCAACTGTACAGATCGACCGCCGTTTCACCCTCAGCCGATAGGCGTTACTGGTTGCGGATATGGAAGGGACATGTGGTCAGTACACCGCTCTTCCGGCTGTTGTCAGTTTTGCTGACTGTAGCCGCTACTCTCAATCAGGTAGCTCCTCAATTGTCATCAGAAGGGGGTGAGTGCGCCCCTCTTGCCAACAGCGCTCGGCAGACCCCGACGGTTACGCATCCAAGTGCCAGCCAAACCCGACAGCGTTTAATTTAGGTGATCTGACGGAAATCGGTGATACCTCTGCGGCAATGCCGTTGACCACGATTAGGTAGAAAATTGGTCTTTTACACACTGTAGTTATTACAAAATTTAAATTAGGTTCAACAATTTTCGAAAATGTAGCAGCAAATATCTGCTCAGAAGAAACACATTTTAAATCCGCAACATGAAGTTTGAATCCAGAATATTTTATTGGAAAACGTCGTCACGAGATACTGCGTTCTCAAACGCATGTGCAACATGTTTCACAGAACCTACTGTGAAAATAAGAGACCTTAAGTAATTTTATAAAGTCCTCGTCATAATTATTTGTACGTTTCGGTGATGGGATAGGATCCAAAGTAAAATACGGATGAAATGTTAGAGATTAACTCTCTGTAGAAGACGATGTCGTTACAGGTGAAGGATAGCCTTAGAGGACAGACAACATATTCGCCTTAAAAAAACACTGAAAACTTAAATCTGAGTGGCCCTCCAAGGAAGTGAAAGCCATTTCTCCCGCATTCGACTAGGTGGTAGCACTCTGAGCGCAGAAGCAATACGCAGTGTGGAACTAAGAAATATAGGTGTTAAGAGTTTGAGCCGGACCCGATGGTCTGGTGGGGTATAGTGCGTGCATGGAATCCGGAAGGTCACGAGCTTGAATCCAGGCCAGACCTCGGAATATTTCAGTTGTGTACACCTGTTGATAGTGTGAGTATTCAGCAGGAATGACGCATGGTTCGGATTCGACGTGAAACTAAAAATTACGTAGCATTACTGTGTTAAGTTATAGATGCGCAAGTCACTGAAGCGGCTTTCAACTAAATGATTTGCCTCCGAATGTTGAGCCACATAGAATTATTGTTATACAGCTAAGAATAAGTGATGTAGGCACTGGAAGAATAACACTGAACTTTGCGTGAGAATTATAAAAATAGGAATAAAACACACAAATTAGTTAGTTACACTGTCGTGACAAAGGTCATGAGACAGCGACACGCAGTTATACAGATGACGACAGTATCGAGCACACAAGGTATAAAAGGGCAGTCCACTGGCGGTGCTGGCATGTGTATACAAGGGTTTCCGACCTGAATATGGCCACATGACGGCAATTAACAGACTTCGAAAGCGGAATGGTAGTTGGAGCTAGACGCATGGAACGGTCTGTTTCGGAAATTGAAAGGAAATTCAATATTCCGAGGTCCACTGTCTCAAGAATGTGCCGAGAATACGAAATTTCGGGCATTAGCACTCACCACGGACAACGCAGTTGCAGATGGCCTTCACTTAACGACCGAGGTAGTGGTGTTTGCTTGGAGTTATTAGTGCTAACAGACAAGCAACCCTGTGTGAAATAATAGCAGAAATCAATGTGGGATGTACGACGAACGTATCTGTTGGTACAGTGCGGCGAAATTAGGCGTTAATGGGCTGTGCCACCAGGCGACAGACGAGAGTGACTTTGCTAACGTCGCGACCTCGTCTGCAGCTCCTCTCCTGAGCTCGTGATTATATCGGTTGGACACCAGACACCTGGAAAACCGTGGCCTGGTCAGATGAGTCTCGATTTCAGTTGGTAAGAGCTGATGGTTCGTGTGGCGCAGACCTCACGAAGCCGTGGCCCCGCCGGCCGCGGTGGCCGTGCGGTTCTAGGCGCTGCAGTCCGGAACCGCGGGACTGCTACGGTCGCAGGTTCGAATCCTGCCTCGGGCATGGATGTGTGTGATGTCCTTAGGTTAGTTAGGTTTAAGTAGTTCTAAGTTCTAGGGGACTGATGACCTCAGATGTTAACTCCCATAGTGCTCAGAGCCAACCAGCCGTGGTCCCTCATCGCCAATAAGGCGCTGTGCAAGTTGGTGGTGGCTCAATAATGGTATGAGCTATATTTTCGTGAAATGGACTGGGTTCTTTGGTCCAATTAAACCGATTATGTACTTCTGCTTGGAGACTATCTGCAGCCATTCATGAAATTTATGTTCCCAAACAACGATGGGATTTTTATAAATGACAATGCGCCATGTCACCGGGCCACAATGGTTCACGATTGGCTTGAAGAACATTCTGGACATTTCGAGCGAATGGTTTGGTCGTGCAGATCGCCCGACGTGAATCCCATCGAACATTTATGGGACGTATTCGAGAGGTCAGTTCGTGCGCAAAATCCTGCACCAGCAACACTTTTGCAATCATGGACGGCTGTAGAGGCAGCATGACTCAATATATCTGCAGAGGACTTCCAGCAAATTGTTGATTCCACGCCACGTCGAGTTGCAGCCGTACGCCCGGCAAAAGGAAATCCGACACGATATTAGGAGGTATCCCACGGCTTGTTACCTCAGTGTATGAAGCTGAGGAGATACAGCGAAAATGTACGAAAAGTTTTTCCACTGAAGATTTTTAGCTGACACTTACCATTCCACAGTTGCTTCAGCAACATGAACTTTTATTTCTTTAGGGTATCAGCTTTTTGAACAATTTAATGCATGATCTCGTCTCCTGCGGAAATCTGTTCAGGGTCAAGGATATATCCAGCGACTGAAACAGCCCCATCCGCCAGAAAAAGAAATCTACGCAAACAGAACTGCATCCTACCCCAGCAAATAGACAGACGTATTAATTCAGTAACAGTTTGCTGAAGCCAGAACATGTAATGAATGTTGACTAGTAGCATGTGTACCTACATCAGCTTGGCGTGAAATCTCAACATTATATCGTCATTCACCGCGAAACTAATATGAGCTGCCGACCACTACACCCGTCCCCTTCGCCCCCGCTCGTGTTTAGACTGGCACTTAGAATCAAACTCCAGTTCCAGTCTCTGTCTTTCCCACAACGTTTGCCCTGTGCTGATCCCTCTAATGCCGTGGAAGTTACTCCCTAATATCTTCACTCGTGCCATGTAATGCTGTCGTATCTTCTATAAAGTGTTTCCCACATATTTCTTTTCCTCGTCAAAACTACGGGGAACCTCCTCATTTATTATCTCATTAATCCACTTAATTTTCGGAATCTTCCGTTAATGCCAATTCTCAGACTTAAAAGATTCTATTTAATTTCGATTTTTCCATGATTCACTTCCATGCAATGCTGTGCTCCAAACGTTCGTTCTTAGAAAGTTTTTCATTCAACTTAAGGCCTGTATTTGATGTTGGTAGACTTCTTCCGGTGAGTAATGTTCTCTTTACCCGCGCAACTTAAGGCCTGTATTTGATGTTGGTAGACTTCTTCCGGTGAGTAATGTTCTCTTTACCTGTGCAAGACTGCTCCTTGCATCCTTATTTCTTCACCCGTGACGCCTCATATTGCTTTTTAGGCAAGAAAATTCGTTCTACACGATCTGTACTTGTGATCCTAATTTGTTTTCTGCACCTTCTCTATGCTTCCGTCTTTCTTTGGTTTATTCTTAATACATATTCTCCGCTCATTCCGCTGAACTGTTCCTATAATTCTTCATCACTTTCACTGGTGATAACGTTGTCCAGAACGACTCTTGTATTGATTTCACCCTCAATGTTAATCTTATTTCTCGACTGTTGTTAACTTTATTGTTTCTTCGTAGAGGAGAGCTTCTCTCGTGTTCTCACTGAGTAAAATTTGCCTGTCAACAAAAGCAAAACAAAGATAATGAAATGTAGTCTTATTAACCGAGGTGATGCTACGGGAATTAGATTAGGAACGAGACACTTAAAGTAGTAGATGGGTTTTGTTATTTGGACAGCAAAATAACTGATGATGGCTGAAGTAAAGAGGTTGTAAAAAGTAGACTGGCAATGGCAAGAGAATCATTTCTGAAGAAGAGACGTTTGTTAACATCGAGTATAGATTTAAGTGATAGGAAGTCTTTTTCTGAAAGTATTTGTATGGAGTGTAGTCATGTATGGAAGAGAAACATGGACGATGAATAGTTTGGACAAGAAGAGAATAGAAGCTTTCGAAATGTGGTGCTACAGAAGAATGATGAAGATTAGATGGGCAGATCACGTAACTAATGAGGAGGTACTGAATAGAATTGGGGAAAAGAGGATTTTGTAGCACAACTTGACTAGAAGAAAGGATCGGTTGGTAGGACATGATCTGAGGCATCAAGGGATCACCAATTTAGTATTGGAGGGCAGCGTGGAGGGTAAAAATCGTAGAGAGAGATCAAGAGATGAATATAGAAAGCAGATTGGAACAAAACAAGAACAACATCTTCTTCCTAAGTCTTACAGCCAAAACTCCACGACAGAGTATGAGGTTCGCTTCAGTTATCTTGCTTCCTGTAAGCAACGCTCATTTCTGAAGGCTATCTCTCTTTCGTACTTATGACAAAAGATTTAGTCATAATGTCAGGAAGAACTCAGGTAACAGATTGTAAAATTGTTGCTTATTAAAACAAAACCGGTTTCGGGGCATAAAGCCGCATCATCAGTTGCAAGAACGTTAAAAGAGCACAACCATACCCACAGCTCCTAGTCAAAATTTACTGTTCAGTGAATATCGTCGTTTGTCCTGATCATGCGGCTTAGGCCGCGAAACCGGTTGTGTTTTAATAAACAACAATTTTACCAGCTGTTGGCGGAGTTATTCCTAACATCAAGCCTTTCAACAGCTGGGGTTGCGCGAATATACAATAGTTTGGAAATTATTTAGGTTTGGGATCATTAGTATAATCAATTGTGGAAGAAATTTCTAAAGATGCACATATTGATTTGATGGTTTTTCAGCTATTGCGTTTTAGTACCGGTCTGGCATTAGCCCACAGACAATGAAGTGCTGAAAATTCAGAAGCCTCGTTAACATCTAGAACAAATGAAGAGGAGCCAGTGGCGAGTTGAAAATCTTCAGCCAGCCTTTGAGGTGTTTAGGTCCATTCGAATAGCATTTCCCACGTATGGCAAATATCTAAGTACCAGTCCCGCTCGGGTACACAGTTGTACTTTTCACAAATGGTCAACGCAGCATTTGATCCCTTCAAGCCCTTTGTAATAAGTCGTTTATTCACCTGTCAGAGTTACAGCTTGATTATTTCCCTCCAGTTGAGACAAAATCGCGCCATATGAAACGTTGGCTATGTTTTCCCGAACTGCGACTTGCGACTGTGTTTGTCGCACTGGAGACCTTGAAGTGTCGCAGCTGACGATCTTTCCACTCGGTACGTCGGTCTCCGTAAAGCCTTCCGACACGCAAGGTCCCCAGCTGCAGGAAAAACAACAGGTGAACCTCAACCATCGCGATACTGCTGGCCGCTAGACGCTCACACGAACAGAAATATTACAATGTCGGCTCTTTTTTTTTACTGGGAAAAGCTTGTTTTTTCTTCCCGTTTGACCGTGCTAGCAGCTCCCTTTGCAGCATGAAATTAGCGCTGAGCATACTAGTATGCCAGCACCTATCCAAAACGTTATATCAATGCAATTGTAACCCTTCTAAAAGAACAAGAGAAGATTAGGGTTTAACGTCACGTCGACGATAGGATACTTGAGACGCAACACAACCGTAGCTTGGGGAACGAGGTGGATGGAAATCGGTCGTGCTGTTTCAGTGAATCATCCCGGGGATTTCAATCGTCGTCCTCTTGAATGCGACTCCAGTGCTCTAACCACAGATCCACTTCGCTCGTTCTAAGTGAACTTGTCCAACCCGTCACGAATTCCTCTCTTTATCTCATTCAAAGCAGCATTTGTGCAATACGTATAAACTGTTTTTTTATGTATGCCTATCTATGTCTTCCCCTACAGTTTTTACCCTCTACATCTCCCTCTAATACTAATGACGTTATCCTCTGATATTTTAACACGTCATGTAGCCTATCCTTTCTTCCTGTCACTGTTCTCCATATCTTCCTTTTTTTCGCCGATTCTGCGTGGAGCCTCCTCATTTCTTGTCAGTCCACCTAATTTTCAACTTTTTTCTACAGCACGTCTTAAACGCTTCAGTGCTGCTCTCCTTCAGCTGCCCTACAGTCCATGTTTTACTGCCATACAATGCTGTGATGAACTACATTCTCAGACATTTCTTCCCCAAATTAAGGCCTATGGTTTTACATTAGCAGACTTCTCTTGGTCAGGGATGCCCCTATGTTTGTACTGTTTACATTCTCTTTCTTCGTTCGAACTGTGCAATTTTACTTCCAAGGTAGCTGAATTTTTTAAATTTTCTCTACTTCGAGGTCGCCAAGTTTATCGATATTCTCATCTCTACCGCTCCACATTACTTACGTCTTTCTGCGTTTTACTCTCAGTCCATATGCTGTACTCACAAGACTGTTAATTCCATTCAACACGTCCTGTAAATCTGTTTCAATTTAAATGAGGATAGCAGTGTTATCAGCGAATCTTATCATCGATGTGCTTTCACCCTGAACTTTAATCCCACTGTTGAACCTTCTTTTTTATGTCATTGGTTCTTCGATGTATGGATTCAACATCAGAGGCAAAAAACTGCATTTTTGCCTTACATTCTTTTTAATCAGAGCACTTCTTTATTACTCCTTCTTGGTTCTTCTACATATTGTATATTACCCGGATTTCCATATAGCGTATCCCTAAATCTTCCAGATCGACAGCACTTACGAACATGTCTTGATTTTTCTTAAGTCTTCCTTCCATTATCAATCGCAACGTCAGTACAAACTCTCTGGTGCTTTTACATTTCTTAAAGCCAAACTGATATTTATCTAACAGATCCTCAGTTTTCTTTTCCATTGTTCTGTATATTATTCTTGCTGTCAAGTTGATTGTACCATAGTTTCACACTTATCTACTCTTGCTGTCATCGCATTTTTGCGAAATACGTTTTTCCGAATGTCCGACGGTGTGCGTCCAATATGATAGATTCAACATAACGACCAGAACAGTCATTTGGTTGGCAGTTTCGCCAGCGATTTCAGAAATTCCGAAGGAATGTTATTGACCCCTTCTGCCTTATCTGAGCGCAAGTCTCTCAAACTCGGTTTAACTACAGTCCTGGATTTCGTATGTCCTCCATATCGACTTCGGTTTCTTTTTCTAACACATCAGGTAAGTATTCCCGCTCCCAATTAAATCTACTCTTTCCACCTATTTGGTCCCTCCTCTGCGTCGAACACTAGGATTCTCATTGCACTCTTAATGCCGTCGCCCTTATTTTTCATTTCACGGAAGGTTGTTGTAACTTTTCAATATGCTGAATCATTCCTTCCATCAATTACTTCCATTTCGATTTGTTTACGTTTTCCGGCTGCCTTTTCGCCTTGGATTCGCTACACTTCATATTTATTTATTTCTTTGGTGACTTATACTGTTGTATTTGCGTCTTTCCTTCTTTGTTCGGTTAGTTGAAGTTTTTTTTCTGTTACCCAAAACTGCTTCGCAGCTACCTTCATTGTATTTATGTTTGTCTGTTCAACTTTTATGCTTGTCCTATTTAGAGATCCCGATTTCCCTTCAAGTACACTGCCTACTGTATTATTCATTATCCCAATTTGTGTAACCTCAGAGAACTTAAAACCCATCTGCTCATTTCTCAGTACTTCAGTATCCCACTTCTTTGCACACCGATTCTTCCCGAAGATTCTTTTAAACTTCAGTCTATTCTTTATCATTACTAAATTGTGATCTCAGTTCCTACCTGCTTTTTCATTTCTGCTACCAAGCCCATATTTTTTCGTAACTCATTCTTCTATTCCATTCCTTACCACCGTGTTCCAATCCCACATGGCTATTAGATTATCACCTATTTTTAAATATTGAACTACCAATTCGGTAAACTAATGTATTTTCTTTAAATGCTAATTTATGCCATTAAGACTGAAGTTCCCGTCTAGATTGAGGTCCTTGAGAATGGGACAGTGGTTTTTTTTTGCCGGGAATATAGGAAAGAGGTACATGAGGTATTAATAATAACCAAAAATGGGCATTTGTTTACGGAAAACACAGAGGAACTAAAGCAGGATGGCCAGACAAATATTTGAGCATGTATGAGCTTATATCAGTAAGTCATTCTGTGAAACAAAGACACATTTGGTCGTTGATGACCTGTGAGTGCATTGTACCATTTAAGGAGATGTATCTAGCATGAAACCATTAAAGACATATGAACATAAATATCAAATACTGACTGCGAAACGGGACCAGTAATAATAGTGGCAATACGATCGTCAGAACTACATAATGGTTAGTGTAGCAGTCAATTGTAGATAGTTAAATGGGAGGGACACAAGGAGTGGTGGTAATTGTTAGTCTTTACGCGAAGGCGAAAGAAGAAAATGATCATGAAAACTTTATAGACTCCACACTTAGAGTAGAAAAACTGTGACTTCTTAAAGACTATCTAAAAGCCACGTACGGTATGGTTCTAGAACAGGATAGAAATTTTCAATATTGACGACTGCTACCCTATAGGTGTATGTAACATGAGAATGAAAGAACTCTGAGATGTATAAAATTACTTACAGACAATTATCATCGACTCTTTGTTAGCCGGTTATCTTACAGAAATGATCCTCAAACATAAAAATGTCAGCTTCGTATTTGGGTATCTCGTGCAAGTAGAGGCGTCGGAAATTTCGTCCATGGTATCAACGAAAGACACTTAAATACTTTCATATGAAAAAGATATTTAAACCAAGGGATAACTTTCACACATGAGCAAGTAAAAGCTCAAAAAGGGTAAAATTTAGGGAATGACACTATGCTGGATTCCCCCATTATAAAACACCTAAAGAGCCTACACAATTGTATCATCGTAGAAAACAACTCAAAATTAAGGAATATTATAATACAAAGCTTCTTCTTCATCCTGGTCATTAACGACAGAATACAAGCTCAGTCGAAGAAGACGTGGGGAAAAACCAGCTGTGGTTTCTACAAAACTCTTCTGGATTTTAGATATCCTGATCAAACACGGTTTGAATGCTATGTGGTATATTTACCACTATACGTCGTGACACTAACCAAGTCAGTTACATGTTCGATATATAATATCCAAGTTAAACATTTTGGCGTGGAACGTGCCATAGAACAAATACAGGACCACACAAACACACACACACACACACACACACACAAGATGCAAATATGTTGATATGGCTAAATGCTGACCATTTATAGTTTTTTTCTCTACAGATGTCAAATTATTTCTATTCAGGAGTTTATCTATGGTATAGAAGAGTAGTTAAGAAGAAACAACTTCAATCTACATTTGAAAATACTTTTTCTATGTGTCAGACATTTTATTTCAATGAGTAGATGGTCAAAGAATTTTATAGCTGCATATTTCTCTTTTCTGTGTCAAAGTTAGTCATAACACATATCATTTTTCATTCTAGTGTTGTACTTGTGAATATCTCTGTCACTCTCAAATTCAGATGGATTATTTACACATTTCATAAGTGAGTAAATCTACTGTGAGGCTGTGATTAACATCCCACCTGCTTAAAAATGTCACTTCACGATGTATCTCCTTGAATCCCATGCATATTTCTAGTGATTTACTTTTGTGCAATGAATGCTTTTCGCTCAAGTGAGGAATTAACTCAGAATAATATGATATACGATATCAGCTAGAGAAAATACGCAAAATATGTTAACTTACTTCTATTTCCCCAAAGTTTGCAGTTTTTCTTATCATGAAATTAACCGAACCTAAACGTGTTAGCAGGTCTTCTATGTGGCTTTTGCATTCTTTTCATCAATATTGAATCATAAAATCTTAGAAATTTTTGTCCTGTTTATTATTTCTTGTTGGTATCTAGGTTAACAGGAGGTGGGGCAATTGTGACAGCACAAAATTGGATGAGTTCTGTTTTTTCTTTTTTTTTGTCAAAGTTGAAAGCTAGCCCATTTATGCGAAACCAGTGGGTACCCTCGCAAAAATATCGTAACAATTTTCTCGGTTGGTTCTACTTCCCTCAGCCTCACAACAATGCTTGTATCGCGTGCAAACTGGTCTAACTTTTCCTCTTTATTCTAACTGAAAATTGACTCAGACTGTAAAGGTCTATGAACACACGTCAGATGTGCCTTTCACATTACCCAGAAGCGATTTCAGGAAAACTAAGGTATGCTCAAATCAGGATGGCCCGATGGAGATTTGAATTTCATTCCTTCCGGGTACCGAATCAGTATTCCGACTTACTCGGTTAAAAGAACAAATGAAAATGTCATTCAGAAGGAATTAAAGACTGTAGCATTCGCAAGCATACATATGTAAACACGTTGGGGAACGCCATGAGGGCAGTCTATTAAAGGAACTGCAGTGTCTGAATAGAAACAGAGAGAGAGAGGGGGGGGGGGGGGGTCTGCTTGCTGTTCGGTAATAAGGACAAGTAATTTGTGGCCTCTGAGGTTGACGGCGGTACTGACCGGTGGAGGCAGGTGCCGCTTGATGTGCGCCAGGCTGGACGGGTTGTACGCCATGTTGGCGAAGACGAGCCGCTCCTCGTAGTCGTACTCGCACAGGATCTTGTTCTCGCACAGGTAGAAGCGGTCGCCCACGCAGAACCTGCAACCAGACAATGACCAGCATTTAGACGTGTAGACATGTATCAGCTTTACCCACTCATACATAGTGAAGAGTTCCTCAATGGAACATAGGGAACACTGTGATCAAGTTTCAACAAGTTTAATGACAATAAAATACGTCTGCTTCGATGGTAAGAACAAAAAGCCATTCACTTGGTATTAATACAGAGGTCTCAAAGAGCTGTTATCTAAAAGTGACTGTTCCTAGTACGTAGAAACACCACTAGCAGCTTCGTAGGAAAATACACTTGCATGGAAATAATCCAGATTCCGAGAATGTTGTCCTGATTAGGACCAACAAAGAAACAGAAAATTCTATCCTTCATGCATTCTGAGTCCGAGTAGGAAACAACGATGAAAGCTGAGAACACCAGTGTTTCTCCCAACAATGGGCAGCGAGAGCGTCCTGCGACGATGAGTTAAGCAGCACCCACCCGGAGACATTTTTTTTTTTCGTGTGTGTGTGGTAGTACTGAAGTCTTACCGGTGTCAGCGGTCTCTGTCTCTAAGATAGGTGGCAGAAGAAAATGTACTCCTTATTTGACACTTTCAGAGCGGGTGGGCATTCAATTGGGTTGTTTCCACATCTGGAATCGTAAATGAGAGGAGCTTAACATATAACTGTACTAAGGTTGAACGTAGCTGAATATCTCGGTGAACGTAGGGCAAGGGTAACTGTCTCGTGTAGTCCATGCACCGACGTTTGTAGCTGCCAACGGTGGAATACTCGTGATACTATTTTCTTGTCACCTATTGTACGGACGCGAATGAGTCCCTCGGAAGCGGCGGATTCTGCCCGCGCTGGTAACGCCGCGTGGTGTCCGGTCATGTCTGCCACACGGAGAGCTGGCGGTACTGATGCGTGCGGGGGCCAGGTAGAATGCACGCATGCTCCCTTTTTCGTCGATCTCCGATGTAGCACACAGATACAATTTTGCACATACGCTAGGCTTCCTTGTTTTTGATCTGTGATCTATAGTACCAGAATTAAATAAAAAAGAAAAATAGTTGCCATGCCCCGGTTCAGATCAAGGATTTCGGGCTATTTCCCATGGCTGTAAGGCAAATTACAGATTTCCTTCCCAAATATTCCCAGTTGTACTCCTTCTGTACCATTACCATCTCACGGTGTTTGGCTGAAAAGTGCCTCAGCCTAAAACGGATCATTACTCGAATAGCCCTCATTACCTAGGGAATCAAAAGTACAAAAACAACCACATGGCAGTCAGTTATCACACAGCAATGGCGGAGGAGCACTCAGTCGAGAGCTCGTGGATATATAACGACCTGACGAAGCTGGAAGCCGAAGATAATTTTACATTATTTTGTTGCTCTATATATTTTAACTTGGTAGGTCGTTGTGACGATTTTTATTAACTACTAGCGTCAGCTGCTTCGCTCGCGTAGTCTGCATTTCTGCAAAGACTTCTTTCTTTTCCTTGAATCAAATTTTTATGTTGTTCACATATTGCAACACCTTCTAAAATTTCACGCTAATCAAGACCATTAAAGCATGGTCATTTCTGAATTCACTTCTGACGAAAAACAGATTCTAGTAGCTGAACTCCAGAGCTTTTGGTAATTATGACTTTTGCGTTCTTGTGGTGATATTTCCATAGAAACTTTCATCCCGTAACAATTTCTTTATATCTAACTGAGAAGTGAAATACCAATTTTCATAGATTTAGCGTTAAATTTTTTTAATAAAACGAAATATCTCGAAAATTTTCATCCACTAAGGGTCGAATTTCCAAAAACAGTGAAACGTGCACTTTTTAAATTTCTAACAGAGAAGTCAAATACAAACTCCCTTAAATTTAGTTTTGAAAATGTTTTCATAATGAAATAATCTCATAGAACTTTTCATCCTCTATTTCACTCCCTTAGGGGGCTGAATTCGCAAAAATAATGAAACACGAATTTTTTATTTCTGACCGAGAAATCAAATACCAATTTTTTGGTAGATGCAGATTTATAAATTTTTCAATACTTCTTTAATAATGATTTATTTCCAAAAAAACTTTCACCCACTATTTTACCCCCTTAATGGTTGAATTTCCGAAAATGTTGAAACACGTATTTTCTTAATTTCTGAACGACAAACCAAACACAAACTTTCGCTATTCTATCAAAATAGCCTTAATACTGACATAATTTCGAAAAGCCTTTGATCCCCTATTTCATCGCCTTAGAAGTGGAATTTCGGGCAAGTACTTCTTAAATGATACATATAACATAAGATCCACATCACCTCCAAATTTCAAGTTTCTATCCTTAGCGTTTTCGTCTCGGGTCGTGAATGAGTCGGCCCCATTTCACCCCGTTAGGGGTTGAGTCTCGAATAACAGTGACATGAGTACTTTATTTCTAACAAAGAACCCAAATACAAATTTTCAGAAATTTAGCTTCATAAATGCTTGCATAATGAAATATTTCCTCGAAAACTTGCATCCCCTACTTCATTCCTAAATACAGTGCTACGAATTTTTTTTTTATTTCTAACCGAGAACCAAATGCAAATTTTCGTAGATTTAACTTGGATAATGCGTTCATAATGAAACATAATAAAATATTTCATCTTCTGTTTCACTCTTTTTGGGGTTGAATTTCCAAAAACACGGAGATACATTTTTATTATTTCTAAATCGAGAAGATAAATACCAGTTTTCATAGATGTAGCTTTTAAAATACTTAAGTAGTTCTTTAACAATGATTTATTTTCAAAAAACTTTCACCCACTATTTCACTCCCATAGGGGTTAAATTTCGAAAAAACTGAAACACATATTTATTTATTTCTGATTGAGAAACCAAATACCAGTTTTCGTAGGTTTGACTTCAAAATTGCCTTTTTAGCTTCACATTTTCAGGAAGCCTTTTATCCCCTGCTTCACCCCCTTGGGAGTGAACTTCTAAAATCCGTTCTTAAACGACGCCTACAGTATAAGCTCAACACTATTTCCAAATTTCGAGTTTCTGTTCTTAGCGGTTTGGGCTGCGAGACGATGAATCAGTGAGTGAGTGAGTGAGTCGGAACGTTGTCTTTTATACAGGTTATTTGCTTGACTTTCGTTGTCTCTCTTATTGGTCTGCCATTCACAGAGGCCATAGAAACTTTCATCAGGCTTCAAATTTAATTCAGACTGTATGCGCAAGTCGCGCGATCGTACCACTCCGTCAAGATGGCTGCTGCACTTGATGTTCATCTCAAGCAACGTGCCTTTGCAAAGTACATGTGTTGTGAGACCGAGAGACTGAAGGACGTGTGTGGGAATGACACTATTGGCGCAGTACGCTAGCTGTTGGGCAAGCAGATAATCTGGTGAAAGTGGACATGCCAGTGCTCGAGGCCTCCAGCGCAGCGGCAAGCCGAGCACTGCAAAGGCGTCTCACAACGTGTAGCGAATTGAGAATCTGCTGTTGCCCGACTAACGCATAACAGTGAACGAGCTGTTAAGCCGAATGGGGGTAGAAGAAGCGAGTGTTCGGGTTAATATTACTCAGACAGTTGAAGATGAAAGTCGAGCAAACGTGCTGGGCCTGATTTCTACCTTAGAGGTAGAAGTTTCATGGTGACGTAAGGCAGCTGAAAGGGACGGAGATTGTGTGGAAAAAACGGTCAAGTGAGAGTAGCCCTCGCGCTCTGGGGGTTACATGCAAAATTAATGATGTGTATAAATAATAACAACAATCTGACGTGACTCAATGGCCTTGTGCAAGGCTGTCCTTAGAAAGCCATTTGAGCCACTTCCGTTTCTCTATCCTACCCTTGATAACCAACCTGGGAGAGGACACCTACAGTTTAATGTGCAATCCGAACCACGTCTTATTTGCAGCGACTCTTAAAATCGTTGAGAGGTGAAGACTAGGTTAAAAAGAAGACTGGAAAATCCATCGTCCGATCGAGAGTTGTTCCAACGATGCACGCTTTCCAGGCACGCGCTTTACCGCCGGACTACCGGGTCACACGTGCATATAGACAGTCACGTATAGGCTTTGAATCGTGAGTTTGCGAGGGTCAAAATATGTAAAATATATGGTCGTATCTTTTTATTGTAATGACTTACACCGCCGTGGGGCCGAAGACCTTAGTACCCGACAAAAATTTCAGCTTGATGTCACTACGCGTTCCTGAGAGAAGGGAGTCTGAACAGATGGACAGACGGATACACAGACCGACAGCAAATGGCAAAAAAAAAAAAAAAAAAAAAAAAATAAAAAAAAAAAATTATTTGATGTAATTACAAATTTAAAATTTTCGAATTTTTCCCTTCTCTTGTACCGTGGAACCTTGTTTGTTGTGAAATTTCACGATTCTAGGTCAACGGGAGTATCCAAAATAAGTGACATAAAAGGCAGTAACTTTTGATATCATTGACTTAGAAGTTTTACTTGGTCACACCGCCAAGGGACCGTAGATCTTAGTATCTGACATAAATTTCAACTTGATACGTGTACTCGTTATTGCGAGAAAAGGGTCTTAATAGATGAACAGACAGGCAGACACAACGAATTAATCCTATAAGGGTACATTTATACCAAATGAGGTATGGAACTCTAAAAATCAAATTTGTCTCTCAATAATGTATCGACGTATTGCGAAAATATCACATGTAGGGCTGTAGAAAATAAATTGGATGTTAAAAAACAGGTTTTATACGTCTTTTGGGGCGACACTCGTACTTCGTGCTCCTATGCTCGCGAACATGGGTCAACGCTCCCACCAGTGCTTCTCTATGAGCTAATCTCTCAATCTATCTATGTGCCTCTCCTGCAGTAGCCAAAAGCTCTCACCAACTAGCAGTGGAACCTCCGCGCTGCACCACCTGTCATTTTGGGTCCGACAGAGATCGGTAAGAATAAGATTCGATACCTCGTTGCGGTATCGACATTCGTACCCTTACAACGTTGAATCATTTCTTTGTACCCCTACGGATTATTTAAACTTCATTCGCCTCCCCTACAATGTTCACGTACGGTAGAGTGTGTTTCTGACGTTCGGTGGGAATGAGGTGTGGAGCTGGCAATAAGAAGCGAGTCGAGTTGAGGCTGCGGGTCGGCAGTCACGTCCGCAGGTGGGCGCTCTTTGTTCGCTGCTACCTGCTGCTGGTGGTGGTGGTGGTGGTGGTGATGGTGGTGGCGGCGGCGCGGCAGGTGCGGCCGCCATATGAGCGCCGCTGGCTACGTGCCCCGCCTGCCGACGGCCGGCGCGCCCAGATTAAACCTCGTTACTCACCGCACTCTGTTAATACTGCATGCGCCGCGCCGCCTACCTGTAGGTCCGCTCGCGCCTTCTCGTATTTCCCCTATTTGCCTCAAATGCTTCTCCATCACTGCGCCCTTCATATTCTTGCTATGGGCTTTCCTGCATGCCGTGGGACACAAGGTATGTATGAAAAGTTCTCGGAGTTGTTCAAATGGCTCTGAGCACAATGGGACTTAACTTCTGAGGTCATCAGTCCCCTAGAACTTAGAACTACTTAAACCTAACTAACCTAAGGACATCACACACATCCATGCCCGAGGCAGGATTCGAACCTGCGACCGTAGCGGTCGCGCGGTTCCAGACTGTAGCGCCTAGAACCGCTCGGCCACCCCGGCCGGCCGTTCTCGGAGTGATCGGCATCTAAATTGGAACATGGATTTGAAAAAAATTAAAATTGTGTGTATATGTGTGGAGAGACGTGTCTAAAGCGCCACCAAGCCACGGACACGCTACTCTGAAACAGTTTATTTCTTTTTCGTTAGCAGAAGTGCACTCAGGACAACCATGTTATAGTAAGAAGCAACACTAACGTTTTCTTAACATTTAATGAGGCTCAAGCATTACATGGCCTGTTCCTTTGTCTCTACAATAGGTCTTACAAATAAATCAGTTAACTCCAAGCCGGCCGAAGTGGCCGTGCGGTTAAAGGCGCTGCAGTCTGGAACCGCAAGACCGCTACGGTCGCAGGTTCGAATCCTGCCGCGGGCATGGATGTTTGTGATGTCCTTAGGTTAGTTAGGTTTAACTAGTTCTAAGTTCTAGGGGACTAATGACCTCAGCAGTTGAGTCCCATAGTGCTCAGAGCCATTTGAACCATTTGAGTTAACTCCAATTTGCGATTTTTTAATAATTCCAACTATGCATGAACCGGCATATCCCCCGAACTACGTACCGTACAGTGATATAATTTTTCAGGTACATTCAGTGATTTATGTGGATACTGTGTGCAAAATGTGTTGTTAATAGATTTAGTAGTAAAGAAGTAAGACATTAAAACTTTATGCTCCAGTTTCACTGCACGAACAGCGGAAATTCAGTAAGCGATAAACTTTATTTCTTTTCATTATGTTGTGAATGGGAGAGGGAGGTGTCAGTGAGAAAAAGTTTAGTACAGGTTTGAAATTATTGCAAAGATTCTTGAAAATCACTAAGTGACCCGTTCTCAAATACAACACGGATATGGTCTGGGCAATTTGTGCTCCGTCAGTTATGGTGCCTCAAGACAGAGACAGTTTCTAGCAGCAATAACTGACTTGCTGTGTCAAAACCTTAATATGATATTATATCTCTTGAGGAGTAGATTATACAGAATTTTAGAATTTTAAGTTCGGTCATTATTGTATGAAATATTGAAAATCAATTTTTTTTTGCCCCTGGAAGCGGTTAGGTAGGCAACCTGTAGCTGCCATTGTGCCGTGGATTATGCATTTATTAATACAGACTTGTTGGTTTATCTGGCATGATACTTGCAGTACACTGTCACATTTATGATTCATCATCTGATATGTATAGTAATAAGAACAATGATAGCAAAAATAGTAGAGAATGAAACTCAAGCAATAATAATAATAATAAAGCATATGACAGTATAGACCGAGAATCCCTTTTTGAAGTATTAGCAGAATTTGGACTAGATCAAAAGACAACAAACACTCATGGAGACCAAATCCAAAGTAAAATTTATGGGAAAATTGAGCACAGAATTTGAAATATACACAGGAGTACGACAAGGGGATGGACTTTCCCCAGGGCTCTTCAATTGTGCTCTTGAAAAAGTTGTTCGAGAATGGAGAAAAGCAGGGGCACCAGCGCACAGACTGGGACCAAAACGTAAGTGCATAGACTGTTTAGCATTTGCTAACGACATGGCACTGATCGCCCAAGACATTACCGATGCACAGAAACAGCTAGAATTATTGCAAGAGCAGGCAGCAAAAATAGGTTTAGAAATTTCATTTGAAAAAAAAAAAAATAATTATGACGGACATCAATGATGCACCTTCTGATCTCAAAATTGATAATAACTACATCTCTCGAGTAAAAGAATTTAAATATTTAGGTGAATGGATTGCAGAAAATTGTAATGAAAAGAAATTGTCAGATCAAGAGCCCAGAAAATGGAGACGGCGTTTCAGTTAACAAAAAACCTTTACAACAAAAAGAGTCTCTCGTGGAACTGCAAAATACGACACTACACAACAGTAATTAAACCCGAAGCTCTCTACGCATCTGAGACACTAAATCTTCAACACAGAACACTAAAAGGGGAATTAGAAGTGAAAGAACGTAAAATAATGAGGAAAATCCTAGGACCAAGAACTAAAGATGGTGTGCATTATCCAAAACCCAATGCAGAAATATATAAAAATATCTCTAAAAAACAGACACAATGCGCATGAGAAGAATTCAATTCATGGGGCATTTAGAAAGACTGGACTCAAACAGGTTAACGCACAAAATCCATAAATTTTTAAAGAACAAAACTACAAGATCGAACTGGTACAAACAGACGGAAAAAGACCTGAGAGAATTAGGGTCTCCTAATCTACATGACAGAAATGAAATCAGAAAAATCACAAACACATGAGGTTTTGAGGAAGAGGAGAGAAAAGCTAACCGACATACGTGGTCTGCGCAACGAAAACTAGCCCATTCGTTGCGTATGAAGGAATACTGGACGAAAAGGAAGGCCAACAAATATTGTGATCCATCCGCGAAGAAGAAGAAGAGAAGGAAAAATCAGAAACAAAATTATAAAGATATAATAAATTATAATCATTAAACTGTGAAGTAATTAGCACTATAGACTAAAAATTACTCATCCCCAGAAAACATCACGAGTCTAACACGGCGTCTAGCCTTGGTAATGGCCTCAGTTCGACGAGGACGAAAATCCACTAGTTACTTCAACTATGCCATATCCGGCTGAAGTCACTCACTAATACGATGCCGTAGAGCTACAAAATTACGATGATATTTATTGCTACGTTTCACCTACTGTCCAAATAGCCCCACAAATTTTATATGGGAAAGGTCGTTTGATTCAGCTGGCCAGCTCAGAGCGCTAAGGTCCCGAGTGCTCACCAAACCAGGAACGTATGCATGCAGCTATGTAGACATGACTGATGTCATCTAGGAATACAGGAGTGACGACAGCATACCATTCATGAATCTATAGAACGAAGGATAACATTTGCCCACTGATAATGCTTAAAAATAAACATCCTGGGTCATATCCACAGTAACCTAAATGAATGGGCCCAATACATACACCTCAAAATAACATAGAACCCTCTTCAGTCTGAACTATACCCCCTACACGCTGTCGGTTAAATACGTAGTTGGGCCGTCGATGCACGCGACGACTGCCATCATTTGCGTAAGAGGCAAAATATAGATTCATCGGACCTCAATACATGCCCTACTGACCAGTGACTACGCTATTTGGCCCACTGAAGGCGATTGGCTTTATGTTCCGCTGTGAGAAACGGCTTTTAGCGATGTAACGAATTCTAGATGTCCATTGCATGCAGTTCCTTCGGCAATTTTCGACCGGAAACTGATTGCATTCACTTACAGGAGCAATTTATGTCTGGTGTGAAACCGATTCTCATTAACAGTTTGTGACACTAAGCTGTGGTCTCTATCGATTAGGTTGTTTTTATGACCACTATTCTTATGTATTGTTACATGGCTGCACCAGTTACAACACACTGAACAGTCTACAATGTTACGATAACAAAGCTTTCAGCTTCATTTATAATCTGATCAGGGTAAGTCCAAGCTCTTTCTTATAAAGCTACCATGTCTCCATGTCGACTTCCCTTTTAGCGATGATTTCATAAAACTGACTAACACATGCACGTCACCTCGCTGCCAAGGTATGTCAGAGCACCTGTTACCAGTTCTACATCATCTACATCGATTCAAAGCGACCAGCTCCAGAGAAGCGTAGAGAACTGACGTAAAGCACAGGCGGCTACTTTCTATGATAAGGATATTGCAAAGTCGGTTTAACGTTACGACACATGTCTAAGTCGTCCGCCTCCGTAGCGTAGCGGTAGCGTTACCGCCTCCCACACAGGGGGCCGGGTTCTATTCCCGGCAGGGGACTGGGTGTTGTGTGTCCTTGACTCGCAAGTCGCCGAAGTGGCGTCAACTAAAAAGGACTTGTAATACGGCGGCCGAACTCCCCCGATGGGGGCCTCCTGGCCAAAAATGCCATACGATCATTTCCATTTTCATGTCCAAGTCGGAGCGGCGCATATGTAGAGAAATAGCTGGAAGGTGTAGCTAACTGTTGCAAATAAAACAGTTTTGATTTTCACTGTGGTTTCCATTTTGTGACTGTTCAGACCTTAATAAACGAATAGCCCTTGCATAATCATCATTTGTCCAACTATAAATTGCAATATGGTACCTTGCTAAAACTTACGCAGCAACGTTTTGTATTTCCCTCATATTTCTATTTTCTGAACGAGACAGTGGTTTCGGCGGTCAATGGAAGGGTCACCACGCCCCTTGTTAGCTGCTACCTGTTCAGTATTTCTGATACACTTACTTACGAATTATTTTCTGCCAAATGACTGACTTTTTGTGACAGTAAATAGAATAGCAATTGCAGTGTTGAAGAATAATATCAGAAATAAAGAGAGAACGGAAACAACTGTTAAATGTGAGTGTCCACTAAATCAAAGTAACATTAATTGTAGTTTACACAAACATACTGACGCATGAAACAATTTCTAATGTATGGTAGCTTGTAAGGTGGCCATATCATCGGTCACCTCAGATCTCAGATCACATTTTTACCAACACAAATACAATTCATTTTTAGTATTAATTATTAATACGTAGCCAAAGGCTTTGCCACAGTGGTAACAACGGTTCACGTCTGATCACCAAACTCAAGCGCTGTCGGGCTTGGCTTGCACTTGGATGGATCACCGTCCGGGCTACCGAGCGCTGTTGGCAAGCGGGGTGCACTCAGACCTTGTGAGGCAAATTGAGGAGTTGCTTGACTGAGAAGTAGCGGATCTGGCCACGAAAAGTAACGGCCGGGAGAGCAGTGTGCTGACCTCACGCCCCTCCATACCCGCATCCACTGACGCCTATAGGCTGATGATGACACGGCGGTCGGCGCTGCCGTTGGCTCTTCCGGGACCTGTTCGGACGGAGCTTAGTTTAGTTTGGTTTAGTTTAGTTTACTAATATCTAAATTTATCCCTGGACCAATTACCGCTTTCATTTAATTCGTAGGTTACGAAAATACTGTGAAAAAAAAGGAATTGCTCAGAAAAGTATTGTACTCGTCAGACTGACTACCACGTGAGGAATGCATGTTTTGCTGCTGTGAACCATTCGGTTATATTCGCTTGATCAGCGTATGAAAGACAGGTGGAGACGCCGTGCTAAAGAGATGCCCACGGAGCATTCGAGAGGCGGCGACGGTCGCAGAGACAACGGAGAAGATAGGTCAAAGAGGTAACGGTTACTGGCGTGGGGTCGAGTTCTACAGTGTGTGCGCAGAAATTACAAAAAAATAATGATTGTAAAAATTATCTCGTGTATGCAAGAAAGGCGACAGAATCACGAGTGAATAATAGGCAAAGCATTGCTTTAATTTCAATGTCATTTGAAGTGTCTAGTGTGATTGACAAAGATGGAACAATCGTTAACAGTTTGTGTCGAAAATGTAAGTGATTGATAATACAGTGAAGAGCCAAAGTAACTGGTACACCTGCCTAATATCGTGAGGGCCCCCGCAAGCACGCAGAAGTGCCGCAGCACGACTTGGCATGGACTTGACTAATGTCTGAAGTAGTGCTGGAGGGAATTGGTACCATGAATCCTGCAGGGCTGTCCATAAATCCGTAAGCTTGCGAGGGACTGGCTTTATCTTCTGAACAGCACGATGCAAAGCATTCCAGGTATGCTCAATAATGTTTATTTCTTGGTAGTTTGGTGGCCAGCGGAAGTGTTTAAACTTAGAAGAGTGTTCCTGGAGCCACTCTATAGCAATTATGCATCTGTGGAGTGTCACATTGTCCTGCTGGAACTGCCCAAGTCTTCGGAATGCGCAATGAACTTGAATGGATGCAGGTGATCAGACAGGATGCTTACGTACGTGACACTTGTCAGAGTCGTATCTAGACGTATCAGGGGTCCCAAGTCACTCAAAATGCACCATTACAGAGCCTCCGCCAGCTTGAACAGTCCCCTGCCAACATGCAGGGTCCATGGGTTCATGAGGTTGTTTCCACACCCGTACATTTCAATCCGCTCGATACAATTTGAAACGAGACTAGTCCGACCAGGCAACATGTTTCCAGTCATCAACAGTCCAATGTCGGTGTTGACGGGCCCAGGCGAGGCGTAAAGCTTTGTATCATGCAATCATCAAGAGTACACCTGCGGGTCTTCGGCTCCGAAAGCCCATATAGATGATGTTTCGTTGAATGGTTCGCACGCTGACACTTGTCAGCACCAGCACTGAAAGCTGCAGCAATCTGCGGAAGGGTTGCACTTCTGTCACGTTGAACGATTCTCTTCGATCGTCGTTCGTCCAGTTCTTGAAGGACTTTTTCCTGTCGAAACAATGTCGGAGATTTTATGTTTTACCGCATTCCTGATATTCACTGTACGCTCGTGAAATGGTCGTACGGGGAAATCCCCACTTCATCGGTACTTCGGACGTGCTGTGTGCCATCGCTCGTGCGCCGACTATAACACCACTTTCAGACTCACATAAATCCTGATAACCTGCCATTGTAGCAGCAGAAACCTAGCTAACAACTGTGCCAGACACTTGCTGTCTTATATAGGAGTTGCCAGCCGCAGCGCCGTATTCTGCCTGTTAACATCTCGCTGTATTTGAGTACACATGCCTATACCAGTTTCTTTGGCGCTTCAGTGTAATTGGTAACTTATAAATGACGTCATATATTCACAGTCATCTGGCAACAAATTTCATGGCTATAAACAGTCAAATCACGGTTTTATACTATAGACAAAATATTCGGTACTAATGCAGTTAATTTGTGCTTGCCTTTCCGCTTCGTAATAGAAGCAAAAATTTTATTTCAATGTTATTATGAATGGCTTCAGTGCCAAGTTCACATTCCGTAACTGCAATATAACTATATACTCATTTTAAATGAAAATAAATTCAGGCTAATAGCTACAGCAAACATATAAAACCAAACAGTTTCCGATTTCAAGATTAATGGTTATCTTCCGGAGCATCTTCAATTATTTAAAAATTTAGTGATAATACTAAGAAGCGATATGAAATGAGATGAACATAGTCATTAGTCTTAGCGAAAGCAAATGTAAGAGTTAAAGTTCTCCGAAGGGTTCTGGGAAAGTGCGTTGCATCTGCAAAGCAAATTACGTGCAAGACGCCAGTGCGACCACTTCTGTTGTTCCAGAGTTAGAAATCCTTATCAACTAGACATGACAGCAGATATCGAATGAATCCAGAGAAATGCTGCTATGATCGCACCAATTGATGTCGGTATAACCAAAACAAAAGTGTAACAAAGATGATGAGGAAGTTAAAAATCTTAGAAAGACAGGCGATTTAGGTCTCGCTGAACACTGCTGGGAGAGTGTAAATGTAGAGAACCAGTATCGGAGGCAGACATCCGAGATTTCTGCTGCTACAGGCGTAAATATCACGTAGAAGCTGTGAGAATAAGACAAGACAGTTTAGCGCGTATACAGAGGCATATAGTCTATTTCCCCTCACTGTATCTGCAAATGGAATGGAACGGACAATCGACGTAATAGCTATGAAGTGTCCTCAACCATCTGTACAATGGCTTGTGAAGTTTTTACGTATAAGAAACTGCAATATAATCAGTATGTGAGAAAACCCTGGGTAGTGTTAGTCGGTGTTATTTGCAGTCCTTTGTTTCTTGATTTTTAGCGGGTCTCTGACGTATATTTGGCTGGCAATATTATTTCCAATAATTTGAGTTTGTGGACCATCGTGACCGTTGTAAACGAAGGAACAATGTGCTGGCCTGTTTGGCCTAATTGCATTCCTGATTCGCCCTCCAAATTCTAAATTTCAGCCCTCTGCCTGGCCGAACACAGTCGAAACCATTGTTGCGGTCGGATATAAACAAGTGTTTCCACATCCATTTCCGAAGAGCTGGAGTCATTGGACCGGAAAAAAAGTGGCCCGCACAACAGAGTTCCCGAATACGCAGAAACATAGCAGAGGAGAGGAAATACAGTACTAACCTGACTACAGCAGATACTGAAAGTGATCACCATTGATCTCTTGCTACTTTTGGGCCCTGGTCAGCAAGTTGCTTAAGGTGGATCGAAGCTGGAATGTTCTGCTGTTGCGATGCACCTTAGACTTCAGGGCTCCTCCACAGACTAATCGCACGGTGACAGATCAGGTGACTTGGGTGTCCAGCTTCGGCCGCGAAAGACGGACCTCTGCTAACAACTCTGTCAGGCGCGTAGATTGTGTAAATGTTTTCCAAGGTTCGGCCGGCTGTGTAGGCAGCTGCCCTGTCCTGTTGAAAGTAACTGTAGGTCTTCTCCTCTTACTCCATTAACGCGTACATTCAGGTCCAATCAAAACTTTTATTTACCTCACCTTGCATTTGGGAAGCATGTCTGTTTGAAAACCACTGTTGCGGAATAATGGACCAGGTGTGCTCCTGATAAGCCACGTCCCTATATGGCAGATGCCATTGAAACTTCTTTATTTAAATTTGTGAATCTGTACTTAAATTTCTGAATGACTGAGAATATAAAACTTCTACGTTATTTGATTGTGAAGCAGCTGAGTGAAACTGAACATACTGAGCCTACTTTCTCTTTACTTTTTCTTATCATGTCAACACTGACCCACAATATTCTAGCGCAACTCAATCTGACTGCTCAAAAAACTTCCAACCTGACTTCAAATAATTAATTCAAAAGAATGGCCCTGACTAAAAAGATATCTTAACAATAACCTATACATTTCATTAAGCACTTACCTCACAAAAAATCTTCATTATGCGAACTACCACAATATAGTGAGCGTCAATACTGCCAGCTAAATAAAAGATTCTAACAAATAAAGCCGCTAACTACTAATAGGCATGTGGATAGGAAAGATTTTGTTGCAAACCAAATTATGTATTTTTTTTATCTTAATAATGTGACATCCATTTCAATCAAAAATATAAATCGTCATTGACATCCAGTACAAAGATATATAATCATGAATAATTTTCAGTCTCCAAGTCGGATACTTCCAGATCATTAGCCTACGCTAACACTTCAGACCTCTACCCTCCAACTGCCCAACAGTACTTCCGTCACTGCTGGTGACTAACTTCCAACTGCCCAACAGTACTGGCGATTAACTTCCAACAACGAATCCAACAAGCCACAGAGAGTCATACAAGTCTTGCAAAGAAAGCGCAGTCAGAGATCCAACGCAAAGCGCTACACAGCGCTGCCAACACAGAAGCAGCCCACTTACACCATGAAGTAGAAGCTACCCCAGCTCAATGGGAGACACTCGAGCACCCGTCCTTTAGTCCTCATCTCTCCCGATGCGATTACCACGCTTTCGGTGCCTTAAAGAACGTCGCCGAAAGGTCGACGACTCATTTCGGATAAGGATGTGAAGCACGCAGCTACGGACTTCTTCACACAGCAGGATACGGTGGTTTACCAAACGGGTATCTTCAACGTGGTGCGTCGGTGTGATGATTGCCTCAATGGTTCAATATGGTTCAGATGGCTCTGAGCACTATGGGACTTAACATCTGAGGTCATCAGTCCCCTAGACTTAGAACTAATTAAACGTAACTAACCTAAGGATATCACACGGATCCATGCCCGAGGCAGGATTCGAACCTGCTACCATAGCACCACCGCGGTTCCGGACTGAAGCGCCTAGAACCACTCGGTCATAGCGGCCGGCTTGTCTCAATGTTCAAGACGATTTTGCCTAATTAGACTACCAATTCTGGACTGTACGACCTTCAAACGTAAATTTTTAGATCGCCCCTTATAAACTTCATTTCTTTTATCTCTACAAATTCAGTCAACTACACTGAATATACACTGCAGTAGAAATATCCTTACATGCTGACTTCTTTGTATTGCAGATTTAATGGACAGCAGTGTATAAGACGTAACATAGAAATCGTATTAGGTTTTTTCTCCGGAAAGATTCTTAGAAAAGTTTCTTGGACACAGCCGCAAGTACACGCAGAATGTCTAAGATTCGATTCGCGTCATGTGTACCAACTGGATTCACGTGGAACGAGCGCAGCGAGGGATGGTGCAGTAGGGCGGTGCTCCAGCGGGGGCTGACGCGAGTGTGGCGCCGCGCTGTCAGAGAATCGAGCCATCAATATTTAGGGTGTTTAACTGTGAGATTTGATTCTTAGCGGCGCGCAGCTGTTATCCCGCGGCACCGGCCAGCTGCCCCTGCCCGCGCGTGCCGCGAATGCATTTTCCAACGAAGCCCGTGTGTGCCGTCCACACTTCTGCCGAGGCTCTGGGTCCAGAAGGCAGTCCAAAGAACTTTTTGTAACTACGGGTTCTGCGAACAGCCAATATTCTCGCTTTCTCGGCGATCACCTCGCGCTATTGGTAAGCGACACGTTTCGCAGATAGTTTGGGTTGATGGAAAAGCTCATAGCACCTACAGAAGGGGGAATGAAGACAATGTGGACTTTAGTATTAATGGAATTCTCCGTTGATGGAGTCGCTTTGCGACTCCACTACGTTTGATGAGATGAGCTCCATTACTAATTTGATAATAGTGCCTTTTCATCATCGAAAGAATTTGTTAGGACTTGTTAGATTTTCTCAGCTTTCTTATTAATTTTGTTTTCTATCTGTGATTTTAATATTGCTGTATGCAAAAATGTACACTTAGGTGCGAAAAGTCATGGGATACCTCGTAATATCGTGTCGGGCCCTCTTTGGGAGGGGTTGGGGACTCAAGTCGTTGAAAGTCACCTGCAGAAATACTGAGGCATGCTGCCTCTATAGCCTTCCACAACTGCGAAAGTGTTGCCGATGCACGAATTTGTGCACGAATTGGCCTCTCTATTATGCCCCGTAAATGTTCGAAGTGATTCATGTAGCACGATCTGTGTGGCCAAATCATTCGCTCGAACTGTCCAGGATGTTCTGCAAACCATCAGCGAAAACTTATGGTGCAGTGACATGATGCATTGTCATCCATAAAAAATCTGTCGTTTTCTGGGCATATGAAGTCCATGAAAGGCTGAAAATGGTCTTCAGGTAGCCGAACATAGCAATTACCGGTCAATGATCTGTTCACACCACACCACACCATTGTGGTGCCATCATCAGCTTGCACAGTGCCTTGTTCACTACTTGGGTCCATGGCTTCGTGTTGTCTGCCATCAACTCTTTTCAACTGAAATCGAGACTCATCTGTCTAGGCCACGATTTTGCAGCCGTTTAGGGTCCAACCGTTATATTCATGAGCCCAGAAGAGGCACTGCAGACGATGTAGTGCTGTTAAGAAAGGTGCTCGCACCTGTCATCTGGTGTCATAGCCCAGTAACGCCAAATTTCGCTCCGCTGTCCTAACGGATACGTTCGTAGTACGTCCCACGTTGATTTCTGCGGCTATTTCACCCAGTGTTGTTTGTCTGTTAGTACTGACATCTCTGAGCAAACGCCTTTGCTGTCGGTCCTTACGTGAATTTCATCGTCCAATGCATTGTCCGTGTTGAGAGGTAATGCCTGATATTTGCTATTCTCGACAGACTCTTGACACTGTGGATCTCAGAATGTTGAGGTCCGTAACGACTTCCGACATGAATGTCCAATGCGGCTATCTGAAACTAACATTCCACGAACGAAGTCTGTTACTTCCGTCGTGCGGCTATAATCACGTCAGAAATCTTCTCACGTGAATCGCATGAGTACAAATGACGGCTTCACCAATGCACTGCCCTTACTACAGCCATCTGTATATGTCCAGATCGCTGTCTCATACCCATTGTCATCTCAGTTTATGGAAACACCGTAAACATCTTCAGTTCATTAAATTCTTGATTTCTGTGCCCACAGAGTCCGCACTTGCCTTATAGGTTATTACAGGTATTTTGAATCCATCGTTCAAAATACTGCTACATATGTCTTTCTGGTACCACATTAATTTCGTTTCATTTGTCGAAAATATCGTCAGTGGCAGTACATTTATCTTATTTTCACTCGTGCCTGGAAGTGTCGTCTGCGTGCATATGATGCACTGTTGTTAAAATAATTTCACTTTATCTTGCAACAATATCAACTTCTTTATGTACAACATGACAATACATCGCTACCACCGTCGATGTTTTGAACGAATACAACGACATACACATGTAAAATGAAACACAAACTTGTTAGTAATTTAACCTTTAATAAACTGAGTTAATCGTTGCCCTCCATAGGCGCTCGAAAAGCTTAGTCTTTGATGTCCACAGAAAAAACTTCCTCCAAGCATGATATCTGTTGATCTAAAGAATCTTGCTCGTCTCATTATCCAAAGTGCTGGGAAACACCTTCTCCAGCTGTCTTGTTGAAGAACAACAGTCGACAGTCAATATTTCAGAATGTCAAGATAATTTCTGGAAATAGGAACAGGACTGTGGACCAAATTTGACTCACGTTCGTCCCTCTTTCCACTCTCTCCCTGTTATCCTTGTTCCTTTGTTTCTCCGCCATCACTCTCACTACCTCCCCCTCCCCCCCCCCCCCCCCCCCCGCAACCTCCATCTTCTTAAGATACACCCATTCACGTCTCCTAGCCTTTTCGAAGCCAAGGCTCTGTCTTGGAAATAGGCCAATCAGAGAGCTTCACCCATACTTAGAAATCCCATCACAGTTCTGTATTTTACTGCTGTAAAATGAAATTCTCAATCAGACAGCTTCCTACGACAAGAATGGGCGGGAGAATATGATATTATTCTCACCCAGTAGCGACAGAAATTGCGTGTAGGATCAGGCACATACTTAGTTTGTCGATCTGCCATGCAGATTCAAAGAGCCATCACAGATATTTATCACAATAAAGAACTGAGATATGTAGCCCATTATACAGGGTGATTCAAAAGTGACGCCACACAGGACAAAGTCTGCATAGGTGATTCAATAATCTTGTTTCATACGACAAAGTTGTATTCAGGAATATGACAGGAACGCATATTCAGAGCAAAAAGCGTCTAGTAAACATGGGCTCTACATTGCCTACCTTAAGAGCTATGAGCACTTCAGTACTGTGAAGCAAATAACTTTTCTGCAAGCTCTTTGCTTTCCATATTTTGAGAAATGGTAATATGAACCAAAATAAGCAAAGATGTCAAGCAAACATGGACTTTAAAGTGCAAACCTTAACATCTATGAGCACATGCTCAGCTTCGCTGCTGTTGAACACATCTCTTCTAATGGACTGATGATCACAGCTCATTAGCTATGCGCTTTAGAGATGTTTATTAGACAATTTTTTCTTGTTTTGATACATACTACCTCCTCACAAAATATGAAAAGCAAAGACCTTGCACTAGGAGAAATATGTTTCACAGTATAGAAAATGAAGAAGTGCTCATAGATCTTAAGGCACGCATATTAGAGCCCACGTTTAACAATTTTTGTTTTTCTTCAAATGACCGTTCCTGTCCTATTCGTGAATACGACTTCTTCCTATGGGCCATTACAATTGAATCACCAATGAACACTTTGTCCAATGGGATTTGACTTTTGAATTTAACTGTATATTATGGAAGTGTTTCATTACAACAGTCATATCTTTTCTATATCTATAACCAGTTTGTTACATTTCATTATCATAATACATCTATAACAAGCAATAATGTAAGTTACAATTTATGTACATTATATTCACAACCTGTCTTTTACTGCTAAATCAGTTTTAAATCGTTTCCTGTTATGCAAACAGCTGTTGTCTCTAAAACGACCCCACGCTACAGCACTCGTTTGATCACCGAGTATAAAGTGTTTATCATCATTCGCTGACAACGCCAATTTTCATGACTATATGGTGGAAACTGTGTGCAGCTTGGATCGAATTTATCAGCATCATCAAACACACATTCGCGGTAATCATTAATGCTCCATTCTATGTCGATTAGTGTTTCACTCTTCCTCCTATGTTCATTATATGTCATGTCATGTTTCAGGATCGTATGTTTTTGCCCTCAGTCTTATGAGTTCTGTAATAATGTCTTTAGACAGTCCACAACCCATCAAATCCACTTTCTTTTTGTTACGACATTGGATGTAATAAATGTTATTGTCAGAGTAAACTGAAGTGTTTTACCACACCTGTACAATACTTTTAAATGTACCACAGATATTTGGGGTAGTTAGATTGTATATTAAGATAGATAAGTCCGTGTCTCAAATTTCGTAAACATATACCCATACTGGAAATCTACAAGAAGTGTCTTACGGATATCTGAATTGGGCATTCGAGCTATATGTTTGTCAAATACAATGTTAACTCTGCTTAATTCAACAGCAACAATATATACCTTAAATACGACACTGAAATTTAAATTCTGCCTTTGAATTAGAGCAGCAGCTGTGTATCTACGTTCCCAACGTGTTACTAACATCACCTCACTTATTCTTCTTACACTGTGCATACCTTTGCATACTGCTATTCATTAATTTGAAAAAAAAATCGAAATAATTTCTTCATTCATACATTTCTCAGCATTAATATCGACATACGGTTTTATCTATGAAGCTTGACGGTATGACAATATCCGGTGAATTTTGATTAGAGTAAGAGTATTGTTCACACAGTGCTTTAAATTTCTGCAGTGAATCACATAATTTGTGGAATCAGCTTCTTTGGCTATGGAAATCTGCTTCTTTGGAACTGCTGACTTGCTGATTCTTGTTTGTGGTATTGAGCGTAATGGCAGGGTGGTGTTCATGGATATTTTCTGGATGCTCTAGGTTTACTTCTGAAATCTAACCTATGACTGAGACATCTGGTATGCTTCTAACAACAAAATTGTCCACAGGCAGCACTCCGCAGCTATAGAGACTTTTACCGTCGAGATATTTAACATGATTCATTATTATTTTCATTATGATTAACCAAGCGTGTCTGTGTGAACCGTGAACAGTAGCCTACCACCGCCAATGTTCCGCTCAGCAAATTGCATTTGTTCTGTGACGGTAATAACCTGCCATTTTACATTAGTAGTTTTCAAGTTTTCAGCAAAGCATTATATTCTAAACCAGGTGAACTCACATAATTGGCTGGACCCTCTTTGCACGTTTTGGGACAAAGTGTGTGGAAATTTTCAAAGACATCAGCCATTGGTATTCAAATATAAGTTGGAGTAATTTTGTAATGTCTTGCATTGAAATAAACACCACATACTGTATGCTCTTTGGTATTCATATTATTTGATCGTTTTTTCATCAGTCAGCAAGCTTTTAAATGCTCCAACTGATGGCAAACGCTCATCCAACAAAACGAATTAGTCAGTTACATAGTCATATGGAAACACGTCTTTCCTTTTAATCAGTTTAAATCGTTCAATGTTGGGGAAATACTTTCTGTATATTTTCAACTCATCAGCTTTTAAATACGATATACACTGAAATGAGAAAACGCCAGATATTTAAAGTAATCTGTAAACTGAAATGTTTTGACGCAATGATGTCCAACTGCGAAAGATTTAGCGAACGTTCCATACTTTTTCACGTTTTTCGCAATCAGAGAGACATGGCCTGGATTTATTTTTAATGTTTTTTTCATGCTCAGTTTATTCCACTAGTTTGCATATGTTCATAATTATAAAATGAGCATCATAATAATTCGTCAGAAAGTCAGGTAACAGGTACCATAAAATTAGGACTATAACTGAAATTAAAGCTATCATGTGCAGCTCTTCGTAATCTGCCACTAAAACGACAATAGCCTCTATATTCATCAGTTTGTTTGAGACATTCCTGGCAGATGAAACAAATTGTGCTATTAGAAACGATACTTCATCTTTGAGGCTAATATTCGTCCGATTGTTTCACAATAAAAGATTTTTTATGCACTTAGCAATCAGATAATGCTGTTTGCTAAACCATTACATACAGTCGGCAACTATGTGCAACCAGAACTCTGAAAATTCGTCAAAGAAATTACAGTGCACGTAGACAGCAAATATATATGATTTGTGCACATGAATTTCGTCACTAACGTCCAGAGGTAGTAAGCATTCGAGATCCGCATATATGACAGATCGTAGCTTTAATTGCTTGCTATAACTGTCGCATTTTATGTACAGTTTCTCTGCATTGGGCGTGAAGCTGGTGACAGGTTTGAATGGTGGACAATCAACTACACGACAACCAACTTCTCTTTAGAATGAAAACAGCACAAAGAGTGCTCACACACTTCAACTGAACGTTGATGACCACTAATGCTTCAAAATGTTAGCCTTGCTAGGTATCTCTTGTTACAGAAATGCAGTTTCCATGTTTTGAACAAGCAGAAGTAACAGGTTAATACGTTTCTCACTGTTTGGGAATCTTTCGAGACATGCAGTGGAACGAGTTTGAACTCTTTTCCTTTGTATCCTTTGTTAACCCTCCTACTCTCACAGTACTGAAAACTGTACACATCAATAGACACATTTTCGATGTTTTCCCCAAGTATTTCCATATACTTCAGATTATTAGGAGACGAAAAGTTTGCAAAATTTAATGCATCCGAATAAGGAAAGTAATTAAACACACACCTCACGTGGTCATTTTCTGGGTAAAAACCAGATATAATTGACCACTTGAAACAATAAAGATCGTTCTATGACTCAACATTTATCACAGAAAGTTTGTTTTTAATCACTCTTGACACTATTCCTGTATATTTGTATTCATGTCAAATCAAAGTTTCAGAATTTCTTTTTATGCCCAACTAGAATCATGAACTTGAAAGTTTTCAATTGTTTTTAAAAGCTAGTCCGTAAGTCTGGTTGAATAGCATTCATTGTTGTCATGAGACAGCGATAGAAATACCTTAGTACTATTGATATACATTTATCTACCCCACCTAAGTTGGGAATTAGTAATTTACACCCAAGAGTACATTTTCCTTAAGCAGCTGACTGAACGTAAAAAGTGAAAAGTGGAATACATGTCTCAAGAAACTTTAAACCCATAGTGATTAGCGATTACGCCAGCGAATATTCGCCTTTTAAAAGAAGAATCCAAACAAATTCATTCAACGGTATTATCAATGATTCTAACGCATATTTTAGATGATTCGCCCATTATTTGCATTTATATACTACTGGTATGTCCACAGCAGTTCCTCTTCTCCACCAACAGCTTGCTAAAGTAAACGTCGTAGTATTCTGGAATTTCGTGATTATATATCATAGCTGCAAAGAGAATAACATTGTCTGGAGACTAGTACAAAAAGTATAAGAATTGAGACTGTTAGCAGTAATATCCTTTACACTAACATTTTGGAGCGGAAGAGACTTATGCATGTGTGTGTATGCTAATCTCTCAATGACACAAAAACAATAATTGAAATATAGTAGTATCTACTGTTATTATTGATAAACTACGTGCAATACATCAAGTTGGACTTAAATGAAATTCTGATGGATTATTAACAAACTTCTAAATTTTAGTTATTTTCTGTAATTGAACTGATAATTGGTATGTGTTGGACCCATTTATATTTTTTGTAATTTTAATTAATGCTAATCTCTCAATGACACAAAAACACAGAGCAGGTAACTGAACCAGCAGCTGCATCAAAGCCTTGCTACTCGTAGCTGCCTTGCTTTTAATACCTACGTTTTTGCTTAGTCAGCAAGTTATCAGACAAGCCGAGACTTTTAGACGCTTGTACACGCACATTCAAGGAATCGTTGCTGGAAACTCCTAACAAGTTATATTTCGCCAAGTTGACTTAAATGCATGCGTGGTGTGGAAAACGTCTGCAGGAAGGCAAGTTGCTAGAAATTCGCAAGTGGTGTAGTGACTATAAGTAGACCTTTCCTATTGAAAGTTAGTAGTTCACAGGTTTTTGTTGTCATTAGCATTCGAATTTAGATAGTGGTTTTCAATGAATTGTCTCACGGTTTGTAACAATAATAGATCCCACTACAAATAGTGACGAGAGTGAGACATTTTATTATGTTGAATGGGTGTTGGAAGAGAGTACCAAACACTGTCATGATTATTTGTAAATAATATGTGTAATATTACAGACAATATTGGAAATATAGTAGTATCTACTGTTATTATTGATAAACTGTGTGCAATACATTAAGTTGGACTTAAATGAAATACTGGATTAATTATTAACATACTTCTAAATTTTAGTTATTTTCTGTAATCGAACTGATAATTGGTATGTGTTGGACTCATTTATATTTTTTGTAATTTTGATTAAATCTTCATGGTTATTCTCTATCAAGAGCAACTTTCTGTTTCCATTTCACATCTGAAGAAGGTTGCAAATTAAGCCAAAATTAGTAATCACTGAATTTTATACAACTGCGATCTGGACTATTAAAAGACTGTGTCTATAGATTATTTTAGCCTCATTCATTTCAATTTTATCGATAACAATGCAGGTAACCTGTCACTACACTGGTTTGTCAAGCTATAAGATTTAGGTTCAATACATTGTTTTAAAAATGATGCAAATGACTTCATACCAGGGATTTGTAATCGGTACACATTCTGTAGCTGAATGTGGATACCTGAGAGGCTGCTGTTGCAAAATTAACAGTATTGTCCCTTTAGGGCTAGATGGTGGGAACCAACGCAGTCAACTCAAGCAGACACACTCCAACTGTGCTTTGGTGGTATCTAATGTTCACCTGTCACTGCATCCATAGACATGGGCGCCATATCATCATCTGCGAGCTGTAGAACAGATGTGACTTGGTGTTCCGTAACGAAATTTACCATATATCGAAGGCGAAGGGGATGGGAAGGAGAGGCAGCGGGAGAGGAAAGGTGGGTGATGGAGTGGGGAAGGGGAGAAGAGGGAGATGGAAAGGGGTGAGGGGAGTTCAAGGTCAAAATCAAAGGTCAAATCTGGTCCACAGTAACCACTGCACTCCCACTGACAGAATTAATATAATTGTTTGAAGAAGAGACCAGCTGTATGGGCGGTGCGAGATTTGGAAGGCCACCTGCGTGTGTTCCTTGCTCTGCATGACATCACAAGCAATTGCTCTACCATTAACGCCTCAGTGGTAACTACACTGACTTCATCCTGTACTGCGTTTGGAAGTTCATTCACTAGTGTCATATTTTGTCTGATTAAACAGTACTCATAATAGGCCTTTTCCTTAACAGTCATAATGGCTTGACAGTATATCATCTGGGATGTGCATAGCTCTTTCTGAGTTTGCGTGTTACATAAGCCAAGAACCTTCCGTGTATGATACTTAGTTCAGATGACATTCAAATTGTAAAGTAGCTTTTGAGGCGTCCTTTACTTCATGATTATGGAAAATTTACATGTTCTACCAACCGGTTTCTTTTTATAATGTCTTTTTCTGCAAATTACTTTCTAAATTGTCAGAATAACACACATCTCTATTATCTCAGAAATATGTACTAATAGGAAGCATGCCTCTAATTCAGTTTCCATTTTCGTCTCACTGTTTGCTTCCGTTTTGTTCGCGAGTACTTAAAATAAAGGGATAAAATTTCATACTTGTATCTTGACTTTCCGTAGTAAAGCAGCGGACAACGAATAGTTAAATGATGTGGGGAAGCGTTAACTTGAGGATACGCGAATTATATTAACGTGGAGGACCCAGCTGCGTTACCAAGCACTGTGCAGCATTAGCATTGCTTTGGTGCCATACTGAAGTTAATTTCAACCTGTGAGTGTTTTTTTCCTGACCATAGTGATAGTTACATCTAATAGGATTACGTAAGTGACTCCCATTTTGGACTGATGACCATTAAATTATAAGGGGATAGTTTCTTTGCGTTAAAATAAGTTATTTCGCTATACCTACTATTTCACTACCAAGGCGCGGTACCAAGCGGTGCGATCGACATCTTTAAACTATCTATATGGTGATGTAGGTTAAGATCCCAGGTATCAGACACTGCAGCCAATAGCCCTGGCGGACTTTCGTTTGCTAGTAACTGACGAAAGAGAATTCGGAGTCCTGTGTGATACTAAATAGCTTTAAAAAAGACTAGCATTATATGGTCTGGTTGCGTGGTGTGGAGGATAAAAGCTTCGCATGCAGAAGGTTGTGGGTTTGAATCTAAACAGGTGCACACAATTTTTTTTAATTTTTAGATCTTCATTGAAATCACTTCAATCATTATTTTTATTTAATTAATGGGTGTAAGTTTAATTTTATATTTCTGTTCCTTTGTCACATCATTTTAATCAACGTATGAACTTTTCATTTGCTACAATTTTTCTTTATATAATTCTTTTTCCAGCCGGATTTTTTGTGAAAATTAATTTAAGTACATTTATCTATTATAGTATTCAGTTACCTGAAAATTATGATCTATTAGTTAAAATAGCAAAACACGAAATCTTTTGTTTATATTTGTTCAATGCTATGAAAATTATTTTTGTTACCAGATGTGCAATATTTTTTTGCACGGTAATCGTCATATAAACATTTAAAACATAATCGACATACATATTGCACTGTGGTCAAAGAAAAGAAGATGAAAGTTAAATGAATGACAGGTTCATAAATAAAACAAAATTCAAGCAACACGAGAAACCGATGTAATCCTCAACGGTAGTGAAGGCGGAGGGAATAGTTCTCGGTACGGCGGAACTAGCGGAAGAGGCGTCCGTCTTGAAACAAGCGGCTACGAGTGCAGGTTTAGATTCAGATCACTATCTATTTGTCGTTAAATTCAAAATTAGGCCAATATATAAAAGAAAGAGCCAATATCAACCTAAAATGTTTGATACTCAGAAATTAACTGAGGAAGATAATTTCAGGACATTTTTGGAAAAGATAACACCTAAAACATGGGAACAACTTCAAAAAGGCATAGTACAGACAGAGAAGAAACCAGTCTCCTTACAAAAAAATGGAAACATGCCTAGTGGAATGATGAGTGTGACGAACTAATCCTAACAAGACAACGAGCTTGGAACATATGGAATGCAAATAAAAATGATAAAAATAGGAGCTCCCTAAAAGAAGCCCGGAAGCAAGCATCAAAAGGCCTTAAAAAGATCAAAGTACAATACATGAAAGACGAACTAGCATCAGTAGGCGCCAACTTCAAACAGAACAGTGCTAGGGACTTTTACAAAACTTTCAAAAGTAGATTAAAGAAATACACTCCACCTAGTCTATTTTTCACGGACCCAAAAACGCAGAAAACTGCATACAATAGTACAGAGAACTGTAGAATACCTGCCGAATACTTTGAAGAACTACATAACTGTGATCCACCAAAGGAAAAATTTAATTTCGATACTGTAAACCCAACACAACCAGACTCAAAGCCGCCAACCACAGAAGAAATAAAAGAAATCATAAAAGACCTTAAAAATAATAAAGCACCTGGAGAGGATAATATAGTTGCTGAACTATGGAAGTACTATAGTGACAACATGATACAATGACTATCAGAAATACTCAAAGAAATCTGGACAACACACAGCTTACCACCAGAATAGTCATCTGCAATACTACATCTACTACATAAAAAAGGAATAAAACAGACCCTAGCAATTATAGGGGAATCTCCCTCTTAACCAGTGACGTATAAAGTCTTGTGAAAGGCGGTTTTAAAGAGAGAAGAAGAAATGTTTGACAAAGAACTAGGAGAGTATCAGGCTGGATTTAGGAAGGGAAGGTCACGTGCAGAACAATTATTAAACTTAAAGAACGTAACAGAAATGAGGAAAATCAGGAACTTAAAATATGTAATTACTTTTGTGGATTTTAAAAAGCCCATGATTCAATTGACAGAAATACACTGCTTGATATCTTAAAAGAACTGGGACTCGATATTAAAACAACTGAAATAATTAAATCAACTTTGACAAATATAAAATCGAAAGTAAAATTTAGGGGAGAGCTCTCAAAATGTTTGAAATAAAGTCATGTGTCCGACAGAATCATTCTGTCCTCTGCTTTTCAGTTCGAGAATGGAGGAAGGCGATTAGTACTAAAGCGATTCAACTAGGAAGGAATCCAAACAAGATCACTGTCAACTGTTTACCCTTGATGACATGGCATTGATTACAGATTCGCTAGATAATGTCCAAGAACAAATAAGAGAACTGTAAAAACAAGCAGCCTAAGTATGACTACAATTATCCTTTTAAAAAAACAAAGTTCATGACAAACATCTGCGATGCTCCTCAAAATACTGCAGTTGACAACAATACAATACAGAAAATAGATTTCTTTAAATACCTAGGAAAGTGGGTAAGATACAATGCAAAAGAAAAGACGGCTAAAGGAACTAGAGTGCACAAAATGGAAAGAGTGTTTCATTTTATAACAAAAAATCCTTGTCCTGGAACACGAAATTAAGACACTACCAAACAATGACCAGTGTAGATTCTGAGAAACTAGAGAAGGTCGATAAAAGAATTTTATAGAAAATACTGGGAGCTAAAAGAAACGATAATGCTGAATGCAGGCTAAGACCAAACATAGAGCTATACTTGAAAACTAAAAAACTAACTGGTGTAATGAGGAAGAGAAGACTATAGTTTTTTGGGCAAATAGTCAGAATGGATAGCAACAGACTAACCAAGCGGATATTCACATTACTCAATAGCTACAAATCCAAGCCTGCGTGGTTCATAGAGACTGAAAAGGACATGGGAAAAGCTCGAATTACAGTAGACACAATAGGAAACAGAACATATTTCAGAAAGGCAGCTCAAAAGGCAGAATTTCAGTAGAGAAAGAAAACAACTAAACGAAAGTGGACTCAAGAAGTAAGGGAAGAACACTCTAAAAGGATGACGGAAATTTGGAAACTAAGAATATATAATACAATGAAGAGTAACAAAAGTTGCTTCATCATACCTCCCAAATTGGTTATTCTAAAGAAGAAGAAGAAGTACGCTATAATGTGGACGAAAAAAGAGGGTGATAAAACAAAAGAAATTAAAACGAAATTAAAACATAAAATTAATTGAAAACGCATGGACAAAGATTTCATTTGGAGAAAGAATGATAGGAAGAAAAATGATAGAAAATGAAGAAGTTGATATTATGTAACAAAGGAATGGAGTCAAACAGTTATATTTAAATTAATTAATTGTATAAAAAATGCTTATCAAAGTCATTTAAATAGAGATTTAAAAATAAAACAGCTTAATCTGAGGAGATTCGAGCCCACAACCTTTTGCTTTTCTTGTGCTTTGCAAGTAAGCTTGACAGACTATGTCGGAATAACTTAGAAAAGCGCTGATAATCTGCGAATAAATTAATGCAACCAATACGTAAGAGGGCAAGCAATTTCTTGTTTCAACTGTATATTTAGTGTACCTATCACGAGAGTAAAATAAGAGATACTAGATTCCCTACAGATAATCGTTTTCTCATCGGTTTGTGCTGTAGTTCAATAGGACAGAGATGGCTGTTAATGGTAAAAGGTAGCCTATGCGATCCAACGTATAGTGTGTATGCTCTGTAAACTGTTTGGAAGAAAAAGAAGAAAGAGGAATTCTAGAATATAACGTTCTGTCGGGGATGAGATTATTAGAGATGGAACACTAGATCGGTGCGATCAAGATGGAAACGACATTTGTTGTGCACGAGAAAGCCGTTCAGTATATATAAATACACTAAAAAATTTGCCCAGATGAGGGACTTGAACTAGCTTCTTTCGAATATGTTTTCCCACTGTACCACCTCGATAAATGCTCGAGTTTAAATCATTACATCAAAAGCAATATCAGTGAATCATTACGCTAGTGCACGTAACCGATATAACGGTGCTACTGCAGTTTTATTGCTAGTAACAATGCCATAAAATGTACCGGTATTCGCATACATCCGTCTAGTGATAACAGAAAATGAAATGCGATACTACAAATAAAAGAAGAAAAAGGTCTTTAGAATTAATGGGACTCAGAGAGGGGGGATTAATGGATGTGGTTTGCGGCTGCTAGTATTCGAAATACCAATAATTACTTTCCAAGAGGGCCAATGTACGGAGAAAAGGTTGTGATCTATAGGACAATAAGAATTCTATAAGATTCGGCAGGCCAAGGCTTTTGTTTTTTCTAGGTATGATAGAGCATATTACGAAAGTGCTTTACGCAACGAACGTAGCTCGTCATGGTTTTGAGTCTATAATAATGTGACATATGAAATATAATTAACCACTGGGTCAGACGAAGAGGCGGGGAAGCGTGCGCGCCTCTACTTTTTTTACTGAGAAAGTTTAGAGAGCCGGCGTTTGCGGCGGACTGCCGCCAACGTACATCCAACGTTATGACTGCAAAATCAAGATTATCGAAAAAGGTCCAGACGTACGGAATAAGTTGTCTGATATGTGAGTGGCTCGAAGGCTTTTCTAATAGTAGAACCCAGTACGTTGTCCTGGAGCGTGAGTGTTCATCAGAGACAAAGGTACCATCAGCAAAGCCCCAAGGGAAGTGTGGTAGGACTGCTCTCGTTCCCATGTACATAATCGATGTGACGGATAGGGTGAGCAGCAGTCGTCGATTGCTGATTACATTGTAGTGTACGGGAAAGTATTGTCTTTGAGTGATTGTAGGAGGGTACAGGAAGATTTGGATAGAATTTCTATTTCGTATGATGAATCACCGCTTGCTCTAAATGTGGGAAAATGTGAGATAACACAGATAAGTAGAAAAACAATCCTGTAATGTTCGAGTACAATAAGACTGGTGAGCTGTTTAACAAAGTGCATTGATTAAATATCTAAACGTAACGTTGCAAAGCGACATGAAGTGGGACGAGCACGTAAGATCAGTTTTAGGGAAGGTGAATGGTCGACTTATATTTATTGGGATAGTTGTAGGAGCTGACAAGTGCGAGAATTATCGCACAATCAGCTTAACAGTTCATGCATCGAAGCTGCTTACAAGAATAATATACAGACGAATGGAAAAGAAAATTGAGAATGCGCTAGGTGACGATCAGTTTGGCTTTAGGAAAAGTAAAGGGACGAGAGAGGCAATTCTGACGTTACGGCTAATAATGGAAGCAAGGCTAAAGAAAAATCAAGACACTTTCATAGGATTTGTCGACCTGGAAAAAGCGTTCGACAACATAAAATGGTGCAAGCTGTTCGAGATTCTGAAAAACGTAGGGGTAAGCTATAGGGAGAGACGGGTCATATACAATATGTACAACAACCAAGAGGGAATAATAAGAGTGGACGAACAGGAACGAAGTGCTCGTGTTAAGAAGGGTGTAAGACAAGGCTGTAGCCTTTCGCCCCTACTCTTCAATCTGTACATCGAGGAAGCAATGATGGAAATAAAAGAAAGGTTCAGGAGTGGAATTAAAATACAAGGTGAAAGGATATCAATGATACGATTCGCTGATGACATTGCTATCCTGAATGAAAGTGAAGAAGAATTAAATGATCTGCTGAACGGAATGAACAGTCTAATGAGTACACAGTATGGTTTGAGAGTAAATCGGAGAAGGATGAAGGTAATGAGAAGTAGTAGAAATGAGAACAGCGAGAAACTTAACATCAGGATTGATGGTCACGAAGTCAATGAAGTTAAGGAATTCTGCTACCTAGGCAGTAAAATAACCAATGACGGACGGAGCAAGGAGGACATCAAAAGCAGACTCGCTATGGCAAAAAAGGCATTTCTGGCCAAGAGAAGTCTACTAATATCAAATACCGGCCTTAATTTGAGGAAGAAATTTCTTAGGATGTACGTCTGGAGTACAGCATTGTATGGTAGTGAAACATGGACTGTGGGAAAACCGGAACAGAAGAGATTCGAAGCATTTGAGATGTGGTGGTATAGACGATTGTTGAAAATTAGGTGGACTGATAAGGTAAGGAATGAGGAGGTTCTACGCAGAATCGGAGAGGAAAGGAATATGTGGAAAACACTGATAAGGAGAAGGTACAGGATGATAGGACATCTGCTAAGACATGAGGGAATGACTTCCATGGTACTAGAGGGAGCTGTAGAGGGCAAAAACTGTAGACGAAGACAGAGACTGGAATACGTCAAGCAAATAATTGAGGACGTAGGTTGCAAGTGCTACTCTGAGATGAAGAGGTTAGCACAGGAAAGGAATTCGTGGCGGGCCGCATCAAACCAGTCAGTAGACTGAAGAAAAAAAAAAAAAAAAAGTTTATCACATGTGTAAAACAGAATGAGTACAAAGCGCTTATGCGACCCATTCTTGAATACTTTTCAGTGTTTGGAATCCACACCATGTCCGACTGAAGGAACCCATCGAAGCAATTAAGAGCGTGCTGCTAGATTTGTTACCGGTAGATTCGATCAACGAGCGACTATAACGGACATGCTACATGAACTCAAATGAAAGTGCCTGCAGGGAAGAAGACGTTGTTTTCGCGAAACACTAGTGAGGAACATACGATTTTACGGTTTGGGCATCCACATCTTAGATACATGATAAAAATATTAATTAAAAAAAAATAAAACTATGAACATCTTCTAAAAGACCTTTGGTACCTGCATTAGCTGTCAGTAGTTGCTTTATTACAGGATCCTACACAACCGGTTTTAATTGCATCCTCAGGAAGTTCGTTAAACTACAGAGTGTTCGAACGTTCGAATTACCAGAACCGTATAAATTAGATGGTATCGTCTTGTAACCATCCAATCTGGGCGGTTTCGGCAATTCGGACGTCATCCGAACGTTGAGAGGCCATATGTTTTTAACGAACTCATGTGAAATTAATTATGTGTATACACCTAAGGGAGCTATTAAATCGGTTGTATATGATCCTATAATAAAGGAACTGTTAACAGGTAATGCAGCGACCAAAATTTTTTGAAAGATTTTAATAGTTTTTAATTTTTTTTAAAATATTTTTACTTTTGAGGAAGTTTAAAGAAGCGGCGTTGCGACAGGCTACAGAACGATTCTACCACAACCAAGGTACACGTAGCGTAAGGACCGCGAAGCTAAAATAAGAGAAACTTGGTCTCGTACGGAAGTCTCACACAGTTTTGCCCCTCGCTCCATTTGCGAATGGAACAGGAATGGGAATGACCAACAGTTATACAGAGTACCCTCCGCCATTCACCGAATGTTGCCTTGCGGAGTAGATGCTCGCCGACCTGCCACTGCACTCATACCTCCTAGTGACTGGGCAGTGTAAAAATATGTATATTTGAATATCGCAGAGTGAACAGCATTGGCGGGTTATGCATTTTTTTTTTCAGCTAAACGTTCAACGTGTTGCGCAACTGCCGTACAGCAGTCTGCATTTATCGCTTGACAGGGAACCGTGTGGCGAGACGCTTTAAAGTCACAGAACACGACAGCGGCGTACCTATCCTACAGTTTTGCGCGACACACACCGGTCGTCAGATAATCTCGCTACGGACTCGAGGGACCAGCTGGCGCTGGTGGCGTGGGTGTGGAACGAGGAACGAACGTTGAAGGGTTGGATCCTATGTTCGGGGGGGGGGGGGGGGGGTGTCAGTGACGATTGTGGGGTAGCGGTGCCAGCGGCAGCGCGACGCGGTGCGACGCGAAGCGCCGGCGGAAATTCGGTATCGCGGGAGCGGCCGTCCACAATGGCGGCGTCTTATCTGGCCGCAAGACGAACAATTAGCCAAGTGTCAGGCGGCGTCGCGAGTTTTGACAGGCGCCGCACCGCTCCTCTCTCCAGCTCGTCTGTCTGTCTGCCTGCAGCGGCCGCCCGCCTCCCCGCCGACTTCCGCGGCTCCAAATTTGAATGGATTTAAACAGTGGCCGCGTCTGCGCCGCCCCTTATCTGCGCACCGGCAGAACAGAGTTAGTTACACTGTGGGTACAGTCTGGCGCGCGCCCCAGCGCCCGATGCGTTGGGCGGCGCTTCTGCCTACCCAGCGTTCAGCAGGTAACGCTGCTCTGAAATGCTTTCAGTACAGGCCAACAACTCTCCTTTGCTAGTGCGAAGCAAGGAAGAACTTCTTCTTGGTAGTAAAGAAAATAATACACTTAGAGCGTAATAATTAACTACACGAAAGAGCTGTTGAATTAGAACTGACTGCTAAGCGTGCTCCGTCGTAATGATGAATGGAGTAGTTCTACTTGCCATGTTACTTTTTATTTCTAACGTAGGACTATAACAGGTTGTGAATTCTTCTTGACGTGTTAGGGTGGTAGACCGTGTATGCTGTGTGGGATACGCACGTCAACGGATCATGGGCTGTGGCTGCGACCGCGTGTGACAATTGGACAGGGGCAGCTTCGGTGGGATTGTCTACAGTTGCACCGGAAATTAACTAAGGTTATGACAATAGATTTGTTTGGTATCGTACACGATGTCAGATCAGATTAGCAGTGGCTTTGCCATAAAGATAAAGGCGTCAGAGGACCCAGGTTTTCGGATCGACAGCACCCCAGCGGATGGGTTTCCTTTGGGTATGTAGACGCACAATCTTATAAGCTGGTCCAGTTTGCGATGATTAGCAACCACTCGGTCAGTAGTCAGCTATTTCAGTCATATGCTCATCTCGCAGCATATTCATTATCCCCCAACTCCCTCTCTCCTTCCCTCTCTCCCTCCCTCCCTCCCTCCCTCTCTCTCTCTCTCTCTCTCTCTCTCTCACTCTCTCTCTCTCTCTCTCTCTCTCTCTCTCTCTCTCTCTCTCTCTCTCACACACACACACACACCAAAGATTTAATTATTACAGGAAGTTGTATTCGCATTTGAGAATATGAACCACCTTCGGATGTATATTCGAATGACGACAGTGAAAATTCGTGCCATAGCGAGAATCGAACCCAGATTTCCCGCGTTAAGCGAGTGATCATCTTAATTATTTTCGCTATCCGTACACGAATCACAGCCAGACCCAAACTTCCCTATGTCTTCGTCCGTATATCACAACCTGCACTCGTACGTTACGTACATTCGCGTTCAGGAAGGCATGTTTATTGAGAGTCGAGGTCATGGCGAATAAATACGGAATAGCAGTGCCTGTGTTATTAAGAAGTACAGTGCAATGTTCCTTCGGACTTACATGCATGTCCAAATGAACACAGCATCGTATTTCTTAATAGCACTGATATTTCGAATTTAATTATTGGGTGACAGAATGGGCAACTTAGTCTTATAACTTGCGACCAAAGTTTGCGGAAACTGTACCATTGCAATCAAGCGAATACCACTGGCTGAAAAAAAGTGGAACACACAGACGCAGAGGAGGAAACGAAATGAAAATTCTCAGGCTGAGAGAATATTATGTTACTTGACTGATTAAAATGTAGCCAGGTGTACAAAGTGATTGGCAGTATGGGACCGATTTTATTACTATGAACCTGCACGTCATCTGCCCTGAATGCATGCAATGATTCGGTTGGTAAGGGTGTCGTAAAGCCGTAGTATCCCCTCCTGATGCAGGCCGGCCCACAATTGTTGAAACTGGTCCCTAATATCATGGATACAGGCCATGGGATAAGTTCGACGTCCTAGCTCGTCCTGCACATGTTCTGCCGGGACAGGACTAAGGATCTTGCTGGCCTTAGCAGTACCTAAACATCATTCATAGCGATAAGTACCATGTCTGGACGGCACTATTGTAGCCGTTCCATTGTAACAAGCAGTAAAGTTCTCTTCCCGTTCATTTCCAAACTTTCGTCATCGGGAAATAGTGGATCAGGCGGCTCTTTCCGCGATTTCTCATACGAAGCGGCCCTGCCGAGGGCGCCGCGCAACCCCCATGCCACCGCATGATGCATTTGATAGTGAATATCAGTGTATGTTTTTTATCATTTTTATTTTTTGTGTGTGGTATCTGTGTGTTTGCGCGCACGTGAAATATATCCCACACCCGTTTCCCACCTGTTCCTACAGCGTGGTCATCTGCAGCTCAAACGTGGTAGACGAATGTTGTTAGAGGATCTTCTGTAGTAGTGCCAAATTCATTTCTCTGTGGTAGTGGCAGAGATAGAACACGGGTAGGTCGTGACCAAAGACAGTCCGAAAACTTCCGATCTGTCGTGATGAGATTGGTCACTGCCAATTGGTTCGGTCATCCCCTGCACTAGGCACCGGTGGATCTTCGGACGCTCGCCATTTTCGGAGAGAGTAAAAGAAGACGAATAAGTCAGCGGACGTCCCTTCAATGTGTCTGTCTCGAGTTTGCTGGAAAAAAGTTATCAGAATGTATCGTGGGTTATTGTTTGAAGTATTAGGTTGAGTAAGTAAATCTATTGCAGGAACCGTGCTCATTTTTCAATTTATTAGCCTGAAATCCGTTTACTATGCAGTAAAAGTGCTTGTACTTTGTTTCGTTCAATGCGGTAGGGAGTTCATAGGTTTTAAAGTGTCTATGCTTACTTTTATACACATAAAAAAAAGTTTTGCATCACGTCGATTCCGAGAGTTCCGCAACCTGACAGAACATTGGAATACAGATCGACACAAACATCACTTCCGCCTTTTTTTATTGCTTATGAAAACCACATATTGCATGTTGTACTACCATACAGCGAGACCTTCAGAGGTGGTGGTCGAGACTGCTGTACACACTGGTACCTCTAATACCCAGTAGCACGCCCTCTTGCATTGATGCATGCCTGTATCTGTGGCGGCATACTAACCACAAGTTCATCAAGTCAATGTTGGTCCAGATTGTCCCACTCTTCAACGGCGCTTCGGCTTAGATCCCTCAGAGTGGTTGGTGGGCCACGTCGTCCATAAACAGCCCTTCTCAATCTATTCCAGGCATGTTCGACAGCGTTCATTTCTGGAGAATATGCTGGACACTGTAGCCGAGTGATGTCGTTATCCTGAAGAAAGTCATTCACAAGACATGCACGATGGGGGCGCGAATTATCGTCCATGATGACTAATGCCTCGCCAATATGCTGCCGATATGGTTGTACTATCGGTCGGAAGATGGCATTCACGTATCGTACAGCCGTTACGGCGTCATCCATGACCACCAGTGGCGTACGTCGGCTCCACATAATGCCATCCCAAAACAGCAGGGAACCTCCACCTTGCTGCATTCGCTAGACTGTGTGTTTAAGGCGTTCAGCCTAACCGGGTTGCCTCCAAACACGTCTCCGACGATTGCCTGGTTGAAGGCATATGCGACACTCATCGGTGAAGAGAAAGTGATGCCAATCCTGAGCGGTCCATTCGGCATGTTGTTGGGCCCGTCTGTACCGCGCTGCATGGTGACGTGATTGCAAAGATGGATCTCGCCATGCACGTCGGGAGTGAAGTTGCCCATCATATGGCTATTGCGGACAGTTTGAGTCGTAACACGACATCTTGTGGCTGCACGAAAAGCATTATTCAACATGGTGGCGTTGCGGTCAGGGTTCCTCCGAGCCATAATCCGTAGGTAGTGGTCATCCACTGCAGTAGTAGCCCTTCGGCGGCCTGAGCGAGGCATGTCATCGACAGTTCCTGTCTCTCTCTCTCTCTCTCTCTCTCTCTGTATCTCCTCCATGTCCGAACAACATCCCTTTGGTTCACTCCGAGACGCCTGGGCACTTCCCTTGTTAGAGCCCTTCCTGGCACAAAGTAACAATGCGGACGCGTTCGAACCGCAGTGTTGACCGTCTAGGCATGGTTGAACTACAGACAGCACGAGCAGTGTACCTCCTTGCTGGTGGAATGACTGGAACTGATCGGCTGTCGGACCCCCTCCATCTAATAGGCGCTGCTCATGCATGGTTGTTTACATCTTTGGACGGGTTTAGTGACATCTCTGAACAGTCAAAGGGACTGTGTCCGTGATACAATATTCACAGTCAACGTCTATTTTCAGGAGTTCTGGGAACCGCGTGAAGCAAAACTTGTCCTGATGTGTGTATATCATATTTAGACATGAACTCGTGTGAAATGTGAAATAATAGCGAATGTTAATATTTCGGGATTAAATATTCGAATTTTAATAGGTGTTTCTTTGTGGCACATTGGACTTATCCCCCGTGTTTCACGTGTGTACTGTATTCAGAATAAAGCGAGTGTAGATGATCGTACGCGATTTGTGCTACCAAATGAACTTAATCAAATCAATTTTAGCCGCCTCACGGTACATTTTATAAATTATTTACTCTGTTTTCTTTGTGGTAGAAATCAGATGAGGTCTCACGTGGTCGCAGGCATAATGCCGGACAGAATATTTCTCGGACACTGCCCAGAACCATTAGAAGTAGCTCAACTCTAAAGTTCATTTGCTAAATTTACCCCCAAAACGAATAAAATTGATCTTTGAAGTGCCCGTACTGCCTGCTGGGTTATTTGTAGTATTTTCTCTAAGCTCGGTGGGCTACGAATGCGAAATTTGATATGCTTTTAATACTTCGCGTTCCCGTGTCCAATCTCTGCTTCTTTCTCGGTACTGGGTATTAAACCTATTTATTAGTGGCATTTTATGTTCGATTGCTTGCCACATCTAGTGCATGTTGACTGAATTTATCTGTATCTTTCCTCGCGGCTTGACCAGACCCAATCCTGACCACTAAAATCCTCCTCGTTTCCTTCTGCAGCGTGCGGGTATTGAAAACTAGCAATCCATCAGACGCCTCACCTCCACGCTATGAAAATTTATCGCAACAAATACGAGTAAATCGTTCTATTTTGTAAATGAGTTTGTTTTCTGAGCATGATAAAATAAAAGAGTTCAATGATAACCTATCTACAACATGCTGTGAAACCAAGTCCTTTATAAATAAATCAGTGCCTAATATAAATGTATAAAGCATTCAAAGTAAAAAACGTGGCTAAAAGAGAGTTCATTGGGTCCACACATCAGCGTGTGTTACCCTTCGCCCTTCATTTATCAGAGATGCGTTGAAAAAGGAACTAAATTCGGAAATATACGCTCTCTCCCCGCTATCCGTTAGTGGTAATTTTGCAATCACTGCTTCACTAACCGGTAGACTGTGTTGGTTTTCCCCCTGATTGTGGATCAATAGTTAATACAATTCCACGCTCATTGTGGGCTGACAAGATTAGGAAAGGGAGCGCCCCTAGGTAAATATAGAACGTGCATGATAAAACGAGTGTTCTCTCGAGAGGTGGTGAAGAATGTCTATCAAAGAATAAGATAAGGTAATTAATTGACGTGGTCACCCCTCTATCTTTTATCACAGCAGATTGATACAGCGTTACACGGTGTCGATCTTTTCTTAACAATTTACGAATGTTTCACCTCATTGGGATTGGTAGTTACGGCAATAAAAATATCCTTTGGGTAAAGGAGAAACATACTCTCATCCGCCCATATAAATAAAGCCTCAAGTAAACTGTAAACGTTCAATATGAGGCCGCAGGATGTCGGTGGCTTACCGCTGTGCCGTCAGAGTTCCCTCGTTCGCTACTAGCCGTGTGCTGAAATCGTAAACGTTGGCTCATCACACGCTGACACTTGCAGTAACACCGTCCCACTCCACGTGTAGCCGTTTGTGTTGCGATGTTATCAGCAGTTTACGCATGGGACGATAATTCCGTTGTCCAGTTGCTGCTTGTCTGCTGCCAATGGTATGTGATGACACACAATGTTGAAGAGAGTCCATTACTTGTCCTCAGGTAGCAGTTACAGATGTCAATGGCTTACGATAAGCTCGGTGTGCAATATACGTCGATGCTCCATTATGATGGTCAGATGTGGTTGTCCACAACCTTGACAAAGTATTCCTGCCCTTACGTTCCCATGCAGTCCAACATCGGGTCACTGTCACATCTGAATATCCTATAAATCTACGAGGGCGTCATGAAATGTAATATCTCCGAATATTTTATGTGAAAACTCTCAAGGCTTTTTAAATAAAGGAAAGCTCATTAGTAGTTTACATCTCCATTCTTCATGTCTACTTTTATTTCACCGTATATTCACCCTGGCGACGAACACATTTTGCCCAACGAGAGACCAGTTTGTTGATAACGTCACTGTTGAATGTTTTCTTTGTTGATGGAGCCACAAGCTGACCTCAGCTCGCACCATTTCGTCATTCAGTTGTCGTATCACTTCATACCGTGTATGCAAACTTTGACATTAACCAAAATAATTAGTACAGCGATGACTTACTTCCCAATAATAATTTTACAGCCATATTCAGTGTGAGATGGTGACCCAGCCTGAAGATTGTCTTAACGTACTGGATGCGCGATCGAAAAAATGTGGAATATTCTGTTTAGAAATAAAAAAATCTTGAGAAATATTTCAAGTCATGTATTTTGATACATAAAGGTGACCATTATCAGGGACAGACATTTTCAGTATGTCAATTTAGCAGTAATAGGAAGATTAACTGCTAACAAATATCAGTTTAAGAGGAGACACAAGAATTTATTGGTGGCCAATTCCAGCCACTCGGTAGACGAATTTCGAATTTCTTAATAGAACCAACTGATGTGTATTTTTCATAAACTGAAATTTCCGTCGGTGCGTGGCAGACCATGATAATAATGTTTAAAAGAAAAACACTTCCTAACGTTCTGGAAAAGGAAGTGTTTTCCTTTTAAATACGATCTCTATATATTATTAACATAAAATGAAGTGATAATTACATAAAATCTAACTTGTGTACATATTCATTGCAATAATGTGATCAATGAATTGTAAACTGATTTTTCTCTTTGATGATTCAAGGCAACAAAAGCCTACGAAATATCAAGGTATTGTACATCCAGATGTTTTCCGAGAAGATTGGTATTACCGTTTAAATGAAATTTATTTTTTTATTTATTCCATATCTGTTGGTGAAAACACGTGTTTAAAGTCGGTTGTGCACATAAAATGTCGTTTGAAATCGCGCTGAATGTCTTCACAGAAAACTATTTTGAACAGTTAGTTCAGGAGCCCATTCGAAATGTAAATGGCTGTGAAAACATACTTGATCTCTTAGCAACCGACAATCCTTACCAAATAAGGAACATCATGAGAGATGCAGGGATTAGTGATCACCAAGTTTTTGTAGCTAGACAGAATACCATAAGATTCAAACCCACCAAAAATAGATGTAAAATACATCTATTTTAGAAAGCTGATAAAAATTCGCTTGACATTTTCCTTAGAGACAGTCTCCACTGAATATGTAAGTGTGGACCAGATGAGGTTTAAATTAAAAAAAAAAAGTTAACGGCGGAATTTGAAATATACATACCAAATAAATTAATAAGAGATGGAATTGATTCCTCATGGTACAAAAAACAGGTCAGAACACTATTGCAGAATGCAAAATCCGCAAGATTGGGAAAGTTTTACAGCAGATAGAAATATCGCACGAATGCTTTTAAACTTTCCGCAACGAAACTCCGTCTCGAATCTAGCAGAAAACCCAAAGAGATTTAGGTCGTTCGTATACTTCACAAGTGGCAAGACGCAAAATGTTACTGCGCTGTGCGATAACAAAGGTGATGTTATTGATGACAGCACCACGAATGCAGAGTTACTAAACGTGGTTTCAGAAATTCCTTCACAAAAGAATATGAATTAAATACTCCAGAATTCCAAGCGAGAATAACTGTCAACATGAGAAACTTAGAAGTAAATATCCTCGGTGTAACAAAGTAGCTTAAAACAAGAAAGGCAAGGCTTCCGGTGCAGACTGCATGCCAGTCAGGTTCCTTTCAGAGTATGCTGATACAATAGCTCCATGCTAGCAATTACATAAAACCGCTCGCTCGTAGGAAGATCCGTACCAAAAGACTGGAAAGTTGCACAAGTCACACATACATCCAAGAAAGAAAATAGGAGTAATCAGAAAGGTAACGTTCGTAATAATTGACGGAAAACCATCGAGTAAAGCGTAAGTAATATCTGAAGTTCTCCAAGAAAGTGTTATAGGCCATTTGTTATTCCTTTAGGAGACAATCGGAGTAGTCCTCTTAATTGTTTGCATCAGGCGATCAAAATGGATTGCAAAATGATTTAGACGAGATGTCTATATGGTGCGAAAAGTGGCAATTGGCTGTAAATCATAAAAAGTGTGAAGTCATCCATATGAGCATTAAAAATAGCGCTAATTTTCAGTTATACGATAAATCCAACAAATCTGAAGGCTTAAAGTTCAATCAAATACTTAGGGATTATAGTTACGAATAATTTAAATGGGAACGATCACATAGACAATGTTGATGTGAAAGCAAACAAAGACTGCGATTTATTGGCTGAACACTTAGAACATGTGCGACGTCTACGAAAGAGACTGCTTACACTGCGCTTTTCCACCCTCTTCTGGAGTACTGCAATGCGGTATGGGATCTACATCAAATGGGACTGACGGGGGACATCGGTAAAGTTTAAAGAAGGGCAGGTCGTGTTGCATTATAGCAAAATAGGGGAGAGAGTTCCATGGATATGATACACGGATTGGCGTTGCAACCAACCGCTAGACCAAAGGGGTTTTTCGCTGCGGCAGGACCTTCTCAAATTTCAGTCATCTACTTTCTCATCAGAGTGTGAAAATATTTTGTTGATGTACACCTTTATAAGCAGGAATGAACATCGTAATACGATAAGAGAAATCAGAGTTTTACGGAAATATTTAACTGTTGGTTTTTTCCGCTCGCTATTCGTGCGTGGAACGGTAGAGAAATATCTTAACGGTGGTTCTATGAACCCTCTTCCAGGCACTTAATTGTGAATTGCAGATAATTATGTAGATGTAGATAATTTCACTTGGCACCTGTGAAGGGACATCAGAATAACTCATTTTTGTTACAAATATATCGTACATTCATGTTATATGGCGTGTTCTACATCTCTTTATAAGGTTCTACGGAACGAAAAGTAGATCTAAGTATATTCCATCCAAGCCAACTCTACGGAATACCACCTTATCTCTGTCGGCCAGAGTGGCCGAGCGGTTCTAGGCGCTACAGTCTGGAACCGCGCGTCCGCTACAGTCGCAGTTTCGAATCCTGCCTCGGGCATGTATGTGTGTGATGTCCTTAGGTTAGTTAGGTTTAAGTAGTTCTAAGTTCTAGGGGACTGATGACCTCAGAAGTTAAGTCCCATAGTGCTCAGAGCCACCTCATCTCTTGCGTTTTCAGTTCACTTAATTTTCAACACCCTTCTACACACGTACCACAGCCGTCAATCCGTCTACACCGGTGATACCTCATCTTAAAAGAAGTGAATGTAAATCTAAGAATTTGAAATCGATCGCCTCAAACCATACAGTGCATAACAGGACGCTGCTGGATCACTAGGACTCCCCCTGCCCCCCAGTCCAAGCGTCCTTAGGCATAGGGGATCTGAAGGATGATTATTAGAGCGCCTAGACTGAATAGTTTTAGCATCCCATTTCCAGTGAAATTATCTAAAGTGAACGCAATAACTAATAGTACCTTTGACCATGAGGCTGAAACTAAAAACAAAATTTTGGCGTAGTTTTTAGGAGATTATCTGGAGTCAGTATATACCTATACTATCGGCTACAAAACTGTTGACTTCGTCGGAAGCGCGTCCTGTATGCCACGTTTGCAGAAGTCTGAGCTATTCAAATTATCGCCGGCCTGAGTGGCCGAGCGGTTCTAGGCGCTACGGTCTGGAACCGCGCGACCGCTACGTTCGCAGGTTCGAATCCTGCCTCGGGCATGGATGTGTGTGATGTCCTTAGGTTTAAGTAGTTCTAAGTTCTAGGAGACTGATGACCTCAGAAGTTAAGTCTCATAATGTTCAGAGCCATTTGAAACATTGGAATTTTATTCAAATTATCAACATGACCGTGGAACTTGTTGCGGTACTAGCAGCACTTCGTTTCTGCTCGCGGATAACAGCACCTCTATATTTCCTACTCAGCGACTCTTGTCTGCTCTCACAGCACTTAAATTTAGAACCTGTTTGACTGAAAAGAGTTTTTGAATTATTGGAATCGATTCGTGAAGGTCATTCCATTAATTTCGCCTGAGTGATTTACACTGTGAGATCACTAGCAAAGAAGCTGTCGACCGCGTAGCCAAAGAAACTGATGTGACAGGGCATATCACCGAGACTGGAGTCCCAATTACGGATTATTGATATGTCCTAAAAAAGACGTATGACAGCGGACTTGTAATGGGAGTGAAAGGAAACAAGACACAAAGACAAGAAGTACGCAACAATTCACCCGTCGTTCCTCTATTCCACGAACTCTCGCACAAATTCAGTGCCTAGGCACCTCGCATCTCTAATAGACAGATTCAAATTTATCCACAGATGTTTCCGTGAAACGTAGGTTGCACATCGTAGAGACGTTTTTCTACCCTTGTGGTTAAGAGGATGACGAACATTACCTTTTCCTTGGGTGCCAGTGATGACCAGGAAGTACAGCAATACTTTCCCAAGATAAATTGTTCATGCAACCAGTCACAAATTGGCTTTAGGTTACTTTATTCAGAAAGTACCGTTACAGGTTTCGAATTTTTCACAATTCATCATCAGACTGTTTTTTCAAGTTTTTGTCAAAACAAATGATACATTGTTTTCCTGCGAGAAGTATCCTTCTGGTGCATTTGTTTTTTCAGTTTCCTTCCAACGAAATACATTCTCAAGTATGGTCGTATTTTCACAATCACATCCTTTGGTTTGCATAGTAAAACACTTTCGTTTTCTCACAAAACGAATATTCAACGTACACCACATTTTTTGCCTCACAACATACGCAAACCAGATATGTATTTGTTTTCGTATGTTGTGAGTCAAAACAAGTGGTGCGCATTGAATAAAGTGATCTAAAACCAATTTGTACCCAGGGGCTGTACACCGTCAGTAATTTGTTTCATATAGCAGCCTCGGTTTTCAGCCATATCTTTATTTGACAGAATTGCACTTTTAGAACTTGTGAAGCTCGGTCACCTATTGCCAAACCACGTGACAGGTTCTGTTAGAACCAAAGGATGACAGACTTTTCAACGGAATGTACATATTCGCTGTTGGCGCAGGCATCCGCATATAAGACCAACGCTTTACTACGATGGTACGGTATTGGTCAATATATAACTGTATGCTCTGTCTGCGATGTCCGTACGTGTGTGTTTGTGTGTGTGTGTGTGTGTGTGTGTGTGTGCGGGTAGTTCCAAGCGCCGCTTGAGTTAATGTAAAGGCAACACCACAGGACAGAGGATGGCAGGAAACGGGTGATTTTTAGTGATCAGTCGTGCTGTACCCTGTGGAAATCCGATGGAAGGGTTTTGGTTTGGCGAATGGCTGCAAACCGTCGCCTGTCATGATGGGTTGTGCAAACAGTGAAATACGGAATGTTAGGGTGTGGTCTTCCTACTATGCTTAAGAAAACGATAAATACGGAAGGATAAGAACACATTTTTACAATATTGTGTAATGCGTACAGCACAGGAACAATTCGGAGATGGTGACTGTATCAGCATGACAATATGTCATCTAGCAACATCTATGAGACAATGGTTTGAGGACAGTAAAATTCCTGAAATGGACTGGCCTACCCTAAGTCCCGACTTCAGCCCAACCGACGCCTTTAGGATGAGTTAGAACGTCGACTTCGCTCCAGAACCGAGAGTCCAACATCACTACCTCTTCTGGTAGGAAGAGTGGGCTCATGTTCCTCAACAGACATTCAGAAAACTCATTCAAAGTCTCCCCTGCAGAGTTCAAGCCCTCATAAACGGGAAGACGCACCCTATATTAATGTCCGCTAATTGGTATCCGGATAGTTTTGATCGGATTTCGTATACCCAACAAGTCACAGTGACGTGCATGGCAGAGAGTAAACATTTTATTAAGTGTTCTTCTCGTTCCATTATCGCACTGAACGTCTGGAGATTGGATGCTTGAACGCCTCTGTGCTCGGTGCAGTTAGTCTAATCTCGTATTCGTGATCCCTAAGGGAGCAATACGCATGGGAGAGTAGTTTATTCCTTGATTCCTCATATATAAAGTTTTAGATTTCGAATCGATTAGCGACGAAGATTTTTGAACACAAACCAGCATAGTCCCTGCTCATGTTTGCTGCCACATAAGACGAAAATTTAGGAAAAAAATTACACCTATGACCACAATGTAAGTCCTCCTTTCTCCAAGACCGCATTTTGGAAATGAATCATAGAACTTTTTGTAGATATTTGGCGAACATTTCTCGTGGATTCGATAATGAGAGGAACAGCTACTGCCGGCAGTCATCTGTCAGAGAGAGAGGGACGGGGAGCAGACGCCTTACGCCTCGATGTCTCGGGGCGTGCTCCCGGCGGCCGCAAGTTGCCACTGTGCGGACGGGATCTATTATAGATGGGGCGGGCGGCAGCGTGGCGCCGTCTTGGCTGCGTGAGTGAGGGCCCCGCGGGGCAGGGAACTTGCAGCCGGCACTTAACTCAGTTAGCGCTGAATAATCCAGGCCCGGCACAACGCCGTGTGTGCCCAGGCAGATCCCAGTGTCACGGGCCCGCCAGGGACTTCACTCAGCCTTCATTACCGTCGCTCCCAGCTCAGCCAGAGGCTTTGACTCTGCGGCGACAACTTGCGACCTGTCGCCGTCTTTATCGTGCACCTCGTTCTCCTCCGATACTACACTGAGGAGAGTGGAAAGCGTTAAAACTTGAACACTCGAGCGAACGCTACTAAACTGGCACTCCAATATTTCTACGAATGTGGGGTACTTTAACGTTGCCATTTTTCTCTGAAACTGACCATTAATTTATTTCAGAGGATGAGTTGCAAAATCCCCTGATCAAGTAGTCGTTCAGTTACACTGCTCTGTAATTCAGTTCTGGGTTAGCATCGCCAGTGACTGTTCACACTTGAATCTTCTTTTTTCTGGCTTTCTTATATAGTTGGCGGAGGTTTCGAAGATCTGAAAGCCTATGACTTGGGAGCGCAAGATAAGGATCCTTTTAAGAGCCATTTCCCGCTAGAAAACTGTTGAATTCTGGGCAGGCACCCGGTTACAGGGACTGGCCTTCTCTTTTCTCCAGTTTACTATCCAGGAGAGTTATGGAACACGCTTTCCTCTATCGAAGGAAGAACTGAATTATTTGTAAAAACTAGCCAGATAAGAGGCAGGTACGGCTTCCCTCAGGACGCGTGAATATTTGTTACTATGCTTCAGCGTAACGTTCGGTTTAAACTTTTAGAATACAGCCTTCTGATTGTATCATTCTGTCATTTTCGGGAGAGCCTACGCTTTCGCACTGAGTCTAGATGTAGAATTTTTCATTCTTGGTTCAAAATGGTTCAAATGGCTCTGAGCACTATGGGACTCAACTGCTGTGGTCATAAGTCCCCTAGAACTTAGAACTACTTAAACCCAACTAACCTAAGGACAGCACACAACACCCAGCCATCACGAGGCAGAGAAAATCCCTGACCCCGCCGGGAACCGAACCCGGGAACCCGGGCGTGGGAAGCGAGAACGGTACCGCACGACCACGAGATGCGGGCTTTCATTCTTGAGTTCCAGAATCATGTGAAGACGTCTCCTGGGACCGGCTGCCCGCCTCTGAGCTGTTGGATGAAGTATAATGAGACAGAAAAGAGTATGAAACTATTTAACGCTATATGTATTTTTCACTCGTGTTCATTGGTGGCGGTTTCCAGTTCTGGCAACAAGACAACCGAGTTTCACATGGCTCTTCGAGAACACACTTCTTTTCAGGCTGTTGTAGAGTAAACGCTTCGCTTTAGCTTCTTTTAGAGCAAAGACTTGAGGTTAGGACAGGAGAGATGACTGCCGAGACGAACCTTGCCGCTCCTGGATGGATCTCTCATCATAAGCACTAAGTACAAAGAGAGAGCAGAAATCACACGTCCCAGCCGCTAATGCCACTGGATAAGTTATTACACGCTCCCTGTGTTTTGGGAAGATAGGCAATCGACGCTCGCGTGGACGTCGTTCAGATGCAAAGTTAATTTGCACTCTTCTGGAGTCGAGTGCGCGATCTTAAAGTCAAGTATTCAGCTTGTTGCTCTCAAGGCACCATTTTGGAAATCTTATGGCGTTCGCTCCTATGTATCCGTTAGCTTTCTATAACTAATAAACAACTTTTTTCGCAGGCATTGGCCCTTCCCGCGAATTATTAATGTAACTGTGCTTTATTCTCCTGTGCCAAGATTATACTTTGGCGGTATAATCCCTTGTCCGCCTGTCAGCAGATGTTTATAAACATCAATGGGTAAATGTCATAGCTGAAAATAATAAGTCTAATTTTTATAGTGACCAGTTGTTTACATTCGCAGCTAAAAGCTCCCTACTCACATTAATATGTCTATATGAGTGGTGTGGTGCCCATTTGTTTCTCGCTTATCTGGGCCACCCCTAAAAATATTCACTTAAATAAGACGTTTTCCATTGTGTGGAAATACTCTTATTTAAATTAATTTGCGTAATCCTCACTCTGTTGTCACCAGAGTTTGATATGGTGGATCCTAGCGATATGCCACAACCGATGCCTCACAAGTATGTTGAGCAAGGTTGCATCCTTACACGAACATATTTGCACTACAGAAGAAGACGGAGAAGAATGTGAGTACATGATAGCTATAATGTGTTAAATTGCTGGAGCTTTTAAGGTTAAAATCCCAGCAAAGGACGCCCACAGACTAGTACGTACAGCTTATCGCCATTTTTTTGATGTTCAGAAAGGGCGAATGATTGGCGTGACAAGCATGGGAGCATCAATACTGGCAGACTGCAGAGACACCCAGCTGTGGTGCAATAAATGCGGGACGAATGGTCACGAGATGGACTCCTAAGAACGGTGCAGTAGACCAGGCACGGGTCTTTCCAGAAAGGCTACATAACGAGAAGATTATAGGATTGTTTGATGATTTGTGACGAATCGATCGATGGCAGAAACTGAAATCCGGGCAGAGAATCTACTGGATTACTGCAACCTGAGTTGAGGCCTCGAGTTTCCATGCTTCGATTACCGCTGACATCACATTAACGCAAGCTGGCAAAGATTGCACATAATGCTTCACTAATATCTCACTAAATGAATAAATAAGTTAATTTCCTTCTCTTATTATTCCTTTTTGTCACTGGGTCCGACGAAAACAAATTTCAGAATGTAAAACATTTCGCAAAAAACATCTAAGTCTCACACTCCCTCTCAAACAAAATGTGTGACTTTCGACTGTGCAGTTGCCTACCGCCCATATAGTAAGAAGACCAAATTATCTTTACTCTGTTTCCACATCAAGTCTTGTCGTCCTCATCTCACAGCATGAAATACTTTTACTTCACCAAACATCTATCGTCCAAACCCTTCAGCTTGTATTTTCTGTCCAGTGTGTTGTCCCGCTACCACAGCTATCTATCATCGCTTCCAGCGACGCCTGGGCAGACATAGGAAATGAAATAAAATGATGATACGACATTATTGCCCGGGAGACCTCATATGATGCAGTTCGGCACCCTAGAGCGTCAATCCATTCGACGTCATGTGGTATATATACAGGGGGGGGGGGGGGGTCCATTGGTCGTGACCGGGCCAAATATCCCACGAAATAAGCGTCAAACGAAAAAACTACAAAGAACGAAACCTGTCTAGCTTGAAGGGGGAAACCAGATGCCGCTATGGTTGTCCCGCTAGATGGTGCTGACATAGGTCAAACGGATATCAACTGGTTTTTTAAAAATAAGAACCCCCCATTTTTTATTACATATTCGTGTAGTACGTAAAGAAATATGAATGTTTTAGTTGGACCACTTTTTTCGCTTTGTGATAGATGGCGCTGTAATAGTCACAAACATATGGCTCACAATTTTAGACGAACAGTTGGTAACAGGTAAGTTTTTTAAATTAAAATACAGAGCCTAGGTACGTTTGAACATTTTATTTCGATTGTTCCAATGTGATACATGTACCTTTGTGAACTTATCATTTCTTAGAACGCATGCTGTTAGAGCGTGATTACCTGTTAAATACCACATTGATGCAATAAATGCTCAAAATGATGTCCGTCAACCTCAATGCATTTGGCAATACGTGTAACGATATTCCTCTCAACAGCGAGTAGTTCGCCTTCCGTGATGTTCGCACATGCATTGACAATGCGCTGACGCCTGTTATTAGGCGTTGTCGGTGGATCACTATAGCAACTATCCTTCAACTTTCCCCACAGAAAGAAATCCGAGGACTTCAGATCTGGTGAACGTGCGGGCCATGGTACAGTGCTTCGACGACCAATCCACCTGTCATGAAATATGCTATTCAATATCGCTTCAACCGCACGCGAGCTATGTGCCGGACATCCATCATGTTGGAAGTACATCGCCATTCTGTCATGCAGTGAAACATCTTGTAGTAACATCGGTAGAACATTACGTAGAAAATCGGCATACATTGCACCATTTAGATTGCCATCGATAAAATGGGGATCAATTATCCTTCCTTCCATAATGCCAAGGTCGCTGATGTTCCACTTGTTGCAGCCATCGTGGATTTTCTGTTGCCCAATAGTGGTATTATGACGGTTTACGTTACTGCTGTTGGTGAATGACGCTTCGTCGCTAATTAGAACGCGTGCAAAAAATCTGTCGTCGTGCTGTAATTTCTCTTGTGCCTAGTGGTAGAACTGTACACGACGTTCAAAGTCGTCGCCATGCAATTCCTGGTGCATAGAAATATGGTACGGGTGCAATCGATGATGGTGTAGCGTTCTCAACACCGACGTTTTTGAGATTCCCGATTCTCGCGCAATTTATCTGCTACTGATGTGCGGATTAGCCGCGACAGCAGCTAAAACACCTACTTGGGCATCATCATTTGTTGCAGGTCGTGGATGACGTTTTACATGTGGCTGAACATTTCCTGTTTCTTTAAATAACGTAACTATCCGGCGAACGGTCCAGACACTTGGATGATGTAGTCCAGGATACCGAGCAGCATACATAGCACACTCCCGTTGGGCATTTTGATCACAATAGCCATACATCAACACGATATCGACCTTTTCCGCAATAGGTAAACGGTATATTTTAACACGGGTAATGTATCACGAAGCAAATAATGTCCGCACTGGTGGAATGTTACGTGATACCACGTACTTATAAGTTTGTGACTATTACAGCGCCATCTATCACAAAGCGAAAAAGTGATCGAACTAAAACATTCATATTTCTCTACGTACTACACGAATATGTAATAAAAAATGGGGGTTCCTATTTAAAAAATCGCAGTTGATATCCGTTTGACCTATGGCAGCGCCATATAGCGGACCAACCATAGCGCCATCTGGTTTCCCTCTTCAAGCTAGACGAGTATCGTTCTATGTAGTTTTTTCTTTTGGTGCTTATTTAGTGAGAGATTTGGCCCGAGTTCGAGTCTCGGTCGGGCACACAGTTTTAATCCGCCAGGAAGTTTCATATCAGCGCACACTCCGCTGCAGAGTGAAAATCTCATTCTGGAAACATCCCCCAGGCTGTGGCTAAGCGATGGCTCCGCAGTATCCTTTCTTTCAGGAGTGCTAGTTCTGCATGGTTCGCAGGAGAGCTTCTGTAAAGTTTGGAAGGTAGGAGACGAGATACTGCCGGAAGTAAAGCTGTGAGGACCGGGCTTTAGTCGTGCTTCGGTAGCTCAGATGGTAGAGCACTTGCCCGCGAAAGGCAAAAGTCCCGAGTTCGAGTCTCGGTCGGGCACACAGTTTTAATCCGCCAGGAAGTTTCATATCAGCGCACACTCCGCTGCAGAGTGAAAATCTCATTCTGGAAGAACGATTTTCGTTAGTTACAAAAAAGAGATCTACTAAGGAGACTGCTTACATTACGCTTGCCCGCCCGGCTTCCCCCGTCGGAGGTTCGAGTTCTCGCTCGGGCATGGGTGTGTGTGTGTGTGTGTCGTCCTTAGCGTAAGTTAGTTTAAATTAGATTAAGTAGTGTGTAAGCCTAGGGACCGATGACCTTAGCAGTTTGGTCTCATAAGACCTTACCGGAAATTTTGCTTGCTCGCCCTCTTTTCCGATACTGCTGCGCGGTATGGGATCGTTACCAGACAGGACTGACGGAGCACATCGAGAAAGTTCAAAGAAGGGCAGGACGTTTTGTATTATGGCGAAATATGTGAGAGAGTGTCACTCAAATGATACAGGATTTGGGCTGGACATCATTAAAAGAAAGGCGTTTTTCGTTGCGACGGAATCTTCTCACGAAATTCCAGTCACCAACTTTCTCCTCCGAATGCGAATATATTTCGTTGACACTGACCTACATTGGGAGAAACGATCAACACGATGAAATAAGGGAAATAAGAGCTCGTACGGAAAGATGTAGGAGTTCGTTCTTTCCGCGCGCTATACGAGATTGGAATAATAGAAAATTGTGAAGGTGGCTCGATGAACCCCCTGCCAGTCTCTTAAATGTGATTTGCAGAGTATCGATGTGGATGTAGATGGAGATGCAGACCCGCGAAAGAGGACGGAGGTTGGAGATTCAGAAGAATCTCTGGAATACTATTTCAGATCATCTACTAAACGAAACTCGCACCAATATCGTGTCCGCTTCAAATAACGAACTTCATTAAACATATGAATTCAGCAGACCACTGGCTCTTGTTGCCTCGCTGAGGTATGCGCCCGCACCCGATACTGGACCTTCAGAGTCGGCCAGCGAACGACGTTTCTCATATCAAGCACGGTTGCCAAACAACACCAAAAAAACTGGAACGTAAGTTGCGTATCAGTGCAGCTGAATCCTCTTGTGTATTTTAGAGCGTCAATTAGATGAAAATAGTCTTTAAAAACACTGTAAATTGTGAACCAAGATGTTATTGCAAGAATTATGTTCTATACATATATTACACACCTCAACAAAAGTTTGGAATATGACAGAGTTTACTACAATGACTTCTTACAGTACACCCATTGAAGTTTGTACAACACCTTATTAACAAGAGTGATTTTGGTTAGTTACGAAAAATCATTACAAAACAAAGCATGCTCTCTCTTAAGAGTACACCTTGTAAACAAAAACAGTGAAAATCTTTATCTGATAATAATGATTATCAGTCTTTAGTACTGAGTATGTCCTTCCCACACACAGATGAGTTCTTCCACTCTGCGAGGCATGCTCTGGATGAGACCATCAAGGTTATCTTAGGGTATGTGTCCCAGTCTTCAGTGGTATCTTCAGTGAGGTCTTAAAGACTGTCAGGTGGATTCGGACGCTGTGCAATGGCCACCTTCAACATGATCTATGCATGTTCAGTTGCGTTCGCACGTGGGGATTATGCTGGCTAATGCATTGGGTTGATGTTGCCTCTTTGAAGATACCGAGACACTGCTATAGTATGGTGCCATCTTGCATTGTCATCGTCTAGGATGAAGTTGTCAACGACTTCACGTCTTTATGGCGATACAATTGTTTTTAGGACTCTTGGAGACGTCGGGTTACCAGTCAAATTGCCGTAGATGCAAATTAGAGGGGTCCGCCGTCCCATCATTGTTGCCAGACAGAACATTAAACTTCCACGTGCAAACGGGCCGACTTCCCGAATGTGTAGGGATTCCTGGTGTCGTCTAGCGCTTCTCCAAATTCTAACACGTCTAGTGTCAGGTCACAAACCAATACCGGTGTCGTCAGCAAACATGACATTACTCCTTTCTCCAATGGCCCAATGCTGATGTGCAAGAGACCAGGTCATTCAATTGAGTTGGTTCCGTTGGTTCAGTGCAAAACTTCTCATAGCTCTTGCGGAATGAAGAACACCCTGATGAAATCTTCTAAGCACTGTTTGATCTAAGATAAGAATCCCTGTCGCCGGGAGAAGTTATTTCGAATATTTCTGGCAGCTGATGTTGGGCGCCTGCTAGCTGACAGTTGGAGGAAACGATCCTGAATTGGTGCTGTCATATGAGGACGACCACTGCAATGTCTATCGTCCCCATTTCCCGTCACCACACCGTAGACACACCACTCTGAATGACATGTAAGCAATCGGCAACATAGTGGTGGATGTGACCTCCTGAAATAAAGCCACTATCCTGACTCTTATCTAAGTGTTGTATGCTTCTACGTGGCATGTTACTGCAGTGCTGAACACAAACTGACTTGTGACAGCCAGAGCGAGAGCACCAGCAGCAGCGAGTACTGTTTGTATAAAGCGTTTATTTTGCATTTTGTTTACGACCTTCCACTAAGGAAGGGATTCTATTTGTGTTTATCTGCTCTGCATAGAAACTAACAGTTCTTGATCGTTAGGAGAGAAATTTATTTTGTACTTATTTGCTGCGCTTAGCTTTTAAATAGTTTTTCTGGGAAAACCTAGCGTAGTTTTCGCGTCTCGTATTTCAGTGAGTGTCTCTTGATTATCAGAGTAGCTCATCAGAAGATTATCTTGGGAATTTGTCACCGTATAGAGTAGGGTAAACATAGTCATGTGTAGGGACTGTGGTTGTTGTGAGCGGACGCAAGGAGAATTGGCCACTCTTCGGGGGCAGGTGGAGGCTTTGTCTGTTAGGCTCATCGAGCTCGAGGCGCAGGCGTCGGCTCGTAGTGGCGTTGGGGCAACTGTGGTGAGACCTATGCCTACTTCGGTGGCCTTGGAATCACATGGAACCCCTGATGTCGCTGCGTCTTCCGGCAGTGAGCATCTTACCGGTCAGCCATCACTCCAGGGTGAATGGCGGACAGTGGTGGGCTCGTGCGTGCCTGGCCAAAAGGCGAAGGTGGGATCTGGCCGCGTGGCAGCTGCCTTACCCCTTTCCAACAGGTACGGGGTGCTTCCTAGTGGTGATGACATCGTATCCGAGCCACCACAGGATGCCTCGCCTGTTGGGCCAGTGGCCGATTCTGCGGCAAGGTCCCGACAGTCACAGAGGGCGGGCCTATTAGTTATAGGGAGCTCCAACGTTAGGCGGGTTATGGAGCCCCTCAGGAAAATAGCGGGTAGGTCGGGGAAGAATGCCAGTGTGCACTCGGTGTGCTTGCCGGGGGGTCTCGTCCGTAATGTGGAGGAGGCCCTTCCGGCAGCTATTGAACGCACTTGGTGTGACCGGCTGCAGATAGTAGTACATGTCGGAACGAATGACGCCTGCCGCTTGGGTTCTGAGGCCATCCTTGGTTCCTTCCGGCGGCTGGCTGATTTGGTGAAGACAACCAGCATCGCACGCGGAGTGCAAGCTGAGCTTAATATCTGCAGCATAGTGCCCAGAGTCGATCGCGGTCCTCTGGTTTGGAGCCGTGTGGAGGGTCTAAACCAGAGGCTCAGACGACTCTGCGACCATAATGGTTGCAAATTCATCGACCTCCGTTATTGGGTGGAGAACTGTAGGGCCCCCCTAGACAAGTCAGGCGTGCACTACACACCGGAAGCAGCTACTAGGGTAGCAGAGTACGTGTGGCGTGCACACGGGGGTTTTTGAGGTTAGAGGGACCCCCCCCCTTGGGCGAAACGATAAAATACCTGACGGCTTACCAGAGAGAACATCAGCATCGTTGATAAAGAACGTCCGTCCTCAGAGACCAAAAACAGGAAAAGTTAACGTAATATTGGTAAACTGCAGGAGTATCCAGGGCAAGGTTCCTGAATTAGTATCTCTTATTGAAGGAAATAGTGCGCATATAGTATTAGGAACGGAAAGTTGGTTAAAACCGGAAGTGAACAGTAACGAAATCCTAGACACAGAATGGAATATATACCGCAAGGATAGGATAAACGCCAATGGTGGAGGAGTATTTATAGCAGTAAAGAATTCAATAATATCCAGTGAAGTTATTAGCGAATGCGAATGTGAAATAATCTGGGTTAAGTTAAGTATCAAAGGTGGGTCAGATATGATAGTCGGATGCTTCTATAGACCACCTGCATCAGCAACCGTAGTAGTTGAGCGCCTCAGAGAGAACCTGCAGAACGTCGTGAAGAAGTTTCGTGATCATACTATTGTAATAGGGGGAGACTTCAATCTACCAGGTATAGAATGGGATAGTCACACAATCAGAACTGGAGCCAGGGACAGAGACTCTTGTGACATTATCCTGACTGCCTTGTCCGAGAATTACTTCGAGCAGATAGTTAGAGAACCAACTCGTGAAGCTAACGTTTTAGACCTCATAGCAACAAATAGACCGGAACTTTTCGACTCCGTGAATGTAGAAGAGGGTATCAGTGATCATAAGTCAGTGGTTGCATCAATGACTACAAGTGTAATAAGAAATGCCAAGAAAGGAAGGAAAATATATTTGCTTAACAAGAGTGATAGGGCACAAATCGCAGAATATCTGAGTGACCACCATCAAACGTTCATTTCTGAGGAAGAGGATGTGGAACAAAAATGGAAAAAATTCAGAAACTTCGTCCAGTACGCCTTGGATAAGTTCGTGCCGACTAAGGTCCAAAGCGAGGGGAAAGATCCACCGTGGTATAACAATCATGTACGAAAGGTGCTACGGAAACAAAGAAAGCTTCATCATAGGTTTAAGAGTAGTCGAATCATAGCTGATAAGGAAAAGCTGAACGAAGCGAAAAAGAGCGTAAAGAGAGCAATGAGAGAAGCATTCAACGAATTCGAACATAAAACATTGGCAAACAATCTAAACAAGAACCCTAAAAAGTTTTGGTCATATGTAAAATCGGTAAGCGGATCTAAATCCCCTATTCAGTCACTCGTTGACCACGATGGCACCGAAACAGAGGACGACCGAAGAAAGGCAGAAATACTGAATTCAGTGTTCCGAAACTGTTTCACTGCGGAAAATCGTAACACGGTCCCTGACTTCAGCCGTCGCACGGACGCCAAAATGGAAAATATTGAAATAAACGATATCGGAATTGAAAAACAACTGCTATCACTTAGTAGCGGAAAAGCATCCGGACCAGACGAGATACCCTTAAGATTCTACAGTGATTATGCTAAAGAACTTGCCCCCTTTCTATCAGCAATTTATCGCAGATCTCTGGAAGAACGTAAAGTACCTAGCGACTGGAAGAAAGCGCAGGTCGTTCCCATTTTCAAGAAGGGTCATAAATCAGATGCGAATAATTATAGGCCTATTTCGCTTACGTCAATCTGTTGTAGAATAATGGAACATGTTTTATGTTCTCGTATTATGACGTTCTTAGATAATACAAATCTCCTTCATCATAACCAACATGGATTCCGCAAACAGAGATCATGTGAAACTCAGCTCGCCCTATTTGCCCAAGAAATTCGCAGTGCCGTAGACACTGGCGAGCAGATTGATGCCGTATTCCTGGACTTCAGGAAGGCATTTGATACGGTTCCGCACTTACGTTTAGTGAAAAAAATACGAGCTTACGGAATATCGGACCAGGTTTGTGATTGGATTCAGGATTTCCTAGAAGAAAGAACACAACATGTCATTCTTAACGGTTCAAAATCTGCAGATGTAGAGGTAATTTCGGGAGTACCGCAAGGAAGCGTGATAGGACCTTTATTGTTTACAATATACATAAATGACTTAGTTGACAACATCGGTAGCTCCGTGAGGCTATTTGCAGATGACACGGTTGTCTACAAGAAGGTAGCAACATCAGAAGACTCGTACGTACTCCAGGAAGACCTGCAGAGGATTAATGAATGGTGCGACAGCTGGCAGCTTTCCCTAAACGTAGATAAATGTAATATAATGCGCATACATAGGGGCAGAAATCCATTCCAGTACGATTATGCCATAGGTGGTAAATCATTGGAAGCGGTAACGACCGTAAAATACTTAGGAGTTACTATCCGGAGCGATCTGAAGTGGAATGATCACATAAAACAAATAGTGGGAAAAGCAGGCGCCAGGTTGAGATTCATAGGAAGAATTCTAAGAAAATGTGACTCATCGACGAAAGAAGTAGCTTACAAAACGCTTGTTCGTCCGATTCTTGAGTATTGCTCATCAGTATGGGACCCTTACCAGGTTGGATTAATAGAAGAGATGGACATGATCCAGCGAAAAGCAGCGCGATTCGTCATGGGGACATTTAGTCAGCGCGAGAGCGTTACGGAGATGCTGAACAAGCTCCAGTGGCGGACACTTCAAGAAAGGCGTTACGCAATACGGAGAGGTTTATTATCGAAATTACGAGAGAGCACATTCCGGTAAGAGATGGGCAACATATTACTACCGCCCACATATATCTCGCGTAATGATCACAACGAAAAGATCCGAGAAATTAGAGCAAATACGGAGACTTACAAGCAGTCGTTCTTCCCACGCACAATTCGTGAATGGAACAGGGAAGGGGGGATCAGATAGTGGTACAATAAGTACCCTCCGCCACACACCGTAAGGTGGCTCGCGGAGTATAGATGTAGATGTAGATGTAGAAGCTGTTGTTGATATTGGAGTGCTCGTGGTGTGCAGCTGCGGCAGCGGTACGTTTACGTGACTGGAGAACGGCCAAAAAGCATTCCAGTAGTTAACACCGTCGGGTATATGGGCTCTAACTGGATAATGCATGGAGTACCTAGATTAATTAAACCTCGACTACTGTAGACTATATTTTACCATCGTAATCCAAACTTTTGTTGAGCAGTGTATTTTGAATCTGAAGAGGCATTAGTTTTGGAGGGTGGTACTTCCAAGTCTTTATAGCCATTCCTTTGAAATGAATTAATAGTGATAATCGCGATTTTTGAAAAAAAAATGCGCTCAACATGTCACTGTCACAAATTCTTCGCACGGACAACCCCAAACTGTTTACTAAGTAATAGGTAGCCATCTTAATTTGTTTGCTAAGGGTCCCACTATGTCTGACCACTACTAGATGTATATTGTTGTTTAACTTCACATTGCCACCCTGTCTTGGAGTTTACGTCGGCACACTGATCTCTGGGAGCTTGTTTGCATGGGCATACATATACATTGAAGACAGGTGAAGGGAGAAGCCAGTTATCTGGCGTGCTGCGAAATGCCAATGTATGACCTTTCAGATTCCCGTAACCATTCGTGAGACAATGGCTAGGGAGACTACAAGAGAAGTAGGAAGCAGTTGGCTAATCATTAAAGAATGACCAGATCGGAAAGTGGTTTTCAACTAGAACTTGCTAAATGAAGTGAGTGCACATCATATCATACCTCACTTCAGTAACAAGTTGTTGTTGTTGCTGTTATTGTCTGAGCTAAGAGGGTCAAGATGGTAAACATTAGTGCCGAAGCAAAATTAATGAGAAAATCTTTTCTTTTGACAGTTAATGCTATACACTCTTTTATTCACAAACATCTTGATCGCAGTTATCAGGTATAATACATTTAACCAGATTCGACTCTAATGAGTCATCATCGAAACTAAAATTCCAGTATGTTTTAACGAAAGTAATATGTCTCCAACAGCCCTTAATGTCATCACAATGCCTTTTTTTATAGCGGTGAGGAAGGCTGTTGAATGAAAAAGATTTCATCATAGCTACCGACCGTATTGTGCGGTTTTCCTGATCATTCTCACTTTTTAATAAACAGCATAGAAAGAGAAATAAAAGTAATACACGTAAGTTTCCAGCTTAAAATGATTAATTACAAACATAATTCTGAAAAGGAAAATAGTAGTTATTTGATCTACTGACTTTCAGAGTCAATTGTTAATTAAAACTACTAGATGATTTGATGTAAAGCAAAATTAACCTTGAAACCTTAACAGATGCATTTTCTAAAGTATAGTTAGGGGAAGAAATATTTTATCCATTAGACACAAAAGCAGGTATAAGCCATGAAGATGGATTCACTCGCACCATTTGACTATGTACTAACAAAAATCAGCAGAATATGGAACCAAAGCTCTGGAAATACAAAACGGATCCAATCGTAGTAGGAAGAAATCAAATTGTGCTGTAATACACTGTATCACTTCCGCAGACGATTTTGTGAATCTTTCAGACTCTAAAGTACGAAATGCGCCAACTCAATCTCTTTAAAAAATCGGAAACAAATAAGCCTTATAATTTCAGATGGAAAAAGGAAGTTCATGACAAATACATAAAAAATGTAGTGAATTATATAGAAGTAGAAAAATCAGAAAGTTCAAATACCTTAAGAAATAATACAAGAAAATGTGTAAGGAAGATCTGCAAAGTACAAGCGAAACAACTAAATGGAAAGAAGCATACAGATTAGCCAAGAACCTCAACAGTAACCAACGTCAGAGCCCTACTGCATCAAATTTTCGTGAACTAGTGCTGCGCGTGCCTCGGATATTCTTCTTGGGAGGTAATGTCTTAGTTAACTCAATGGCTACGGACTGACTGCTGAATATTTACGCGTAGGACCTGACAGGAAATCCGGAATAATAACTAGCAAATATTTGGTCTTAACATATGGGGTACACAACATCTGACCGAAATTGCTACTATTTCTCTCGGACGCTGAAGCTCCGTATCTCACCGAAAAATTCCTATTAAACTATGGCCATTAAAATTACTACACCAAGAAGAAATGCAGATGATAAACGGGTATTCATTGGACAAATATATTCTACTAGAACTGACATGTGATTACATTTTCACGCAATTTGGGTGCATAGATCCTGAGAAATCAGTACCCAGAACAACCACCTCTGGCCATAAATAACGGCCTTGATACGCCTGGGCATTGAGTCAAACAGAGCTTGGATGGCGTGTATAGGTACAGTTGCCCATGCGGCTTCAACACCATACCACAGTTCATCAAGAGTAGTGAGTGGCGTGTTGTGACGAGCCAGTTGCTCCGCCACCATTGACCAGGCGTTTCCAATTGGTGAGAGATCTGGAGAATTTGCTGGCCAGGGCAGCAGTCGAACATTTTTTGTATCCGGAAAGGCCCGTACAGGACCTGCAACATGCGGTCGTGCATTTTCCTGATGAAATATAGGGTTTCGCAGGGATCGAATGAAGGGTAGAGCAACGGGTCGTAACACATCTGAAATGTAACGTCCATTGTTCAAAGTGCCGTCAATGCGAACAAGAGATGACCCAGACGTGTAACCAATGGCACCAAATACCATCACGCCGAGTGATACGCCAGTATGGCGATGACGAATACACGCTTCCAATGTGCGTTCACCGCGATATCGGCAAACACGGATGCGACCATCATGATTCTGTAAACAGAACCTGGATTCATCCGAAAAAACGACGTTTTGTCATTCGTGTACCCAGGTTCGTCGTTGAGTACACCATCACAGACGCTCCTGTTTGTAATGCAGCGTCAAGGGTAACCGCAGCCATGGTCTCCGAGCTGATAGTCCATGCTGCTGCAAACGTCGTCAAACTGTTCGTGCAGATGGTTGTTTTCTTGCAAACGTGCCCATCTGTTGACACAGCCATGCGTGTAAGATGCCTGCCATCTCGACTGCTAGTGATACGAGGCCTTTGGGATCCAGCACGGCGTTCCGTATTACCCTCCTGAACCCACCGATTCCATATTCTGCTAACAGTCATTGCATCTCGACCAACGCGAGCAGCAGTGTCGCGATACGATAAACTGCTATCGCGATAGGCTACAATCCGACCTTTATCAAAGTCGGAAACGTGATGGTACGCATTTCTCCTCCTTACGCGAGGCATCACAACAACGTTTTACCAGGCAACGCCGGTCAACTGCTGTTTGTGTATGAGAAATCAGTTAGAAACTTTCCTCATGTCAGCACGTTGTAGGTATCGCGACCGGCGCCAACCTTGTGTGAATGCTCTGGAAAGCTTATCATTTGCATATCACAGTATCTTCTTCCTGTCGGTTAAATTTCGCGTCTGTAGCACGTCATCTTCGTGGTGTAGTAACTTTAATCAATTTTAATGGCCAGTAGTGTTTGATACACACTGAAGTGACAAAAGTCATGGGGTAGAGATATGCACATATACAGATACCGGCAGTGTCGCATGCTCTAGGTATAAAATGGCAGTTCATTCGCGGACCTGTCGTTTCCACTCAGGTGATTCATATGAAACGGTTTCCGACCTGAATTCGGCCGCAGGACGGTAATTAACAGAATCTGTGCGCGGAATTGTAGTTGATCTAGACGCATGGAACATTCCATTTGGGAATTCACTATTCCGAGATTCACAGCGTCAGGATGGTGCCGTGAATACCAAATTTCAGGCATTACCTCTCACGACGAACAAGGCAGTGGCTGACGGCCTTCACTTAACAAACGATAGAAGCTGCTTTTGCGTAGAGTTGTCAGTGCTAACAGCCAAGCAGTACTGCGTGAAATAATCGCAGAAATCAATGTGGGACGTACGACGAACGCGTCTCTTGGGAGCATGCGGCGAAATTCGGCGTTGATGCGCTATGGCAGCAGACGAGCGACGCGAGTGCCTTTGCTGACGTCACGACATCTCTTGCAGCGCCTCTCCCGGGCTCGTGGCCGTATCGGTCCGACCCAAGATGACAGGAAAACCGCGGCCTAGTCATACGAGTCCCGAATTCAGTTTGTAAGAGCTGATGGTCGGATCCGAGTGTAGCGCAGACCCCACAAGTTGTGATTAGATATGACGTGAGATTTGCACAAGAACATGGACGTAGCTTCAGTGCACCTCGAATCAGTGAAATTACCGTCGTAATTATTGTGGACAGTGAGTACACAAGTCATGATATAATTATTTAACGAAGGAGAGAAAGATTACAATGCATGACAGAAATACATCCTTCTTAAGTTGTGCTTCAATATATTTTATTTTCTATAAGACGAGAACACGTCTACCGTTCCAGTTTGAAACCATTGGACCAAGATGGAGGAGTAGACGTGGCCAAAATAATTTTTTTCATAACATTCCGTTGCAGTTCGTCGTCGCCAAATATCAAAGAACAGTATGATTAACGGGCAAACTCCCATGGACCGTCATGACATAATAGTTTTTCGACAGAAAAAAAGAGATTCATGGATCTCATCAAAATTTGTTATGTTTTTGAAACTGGTCGATGCTTGATGTAAACATTAGAATGGCAGTAACAAGGATTATTCTGTTTATTTTTTTAACCTGTTCTGGTGAGGGACATCAGGCCCTCTCTTACATCGGACCAGCGTTTCACGCATGCAGTATCTTTTTTACATCAAAGCTTCATAATAAATAACAATTTTAATAGGCGAGTACTAAAATAAAGCCGGCCGCTGTGGCCGAGCGGTTCTAGGCGCTTCTGTACTTAACCGCGCTGCTGCTGCGGTCGCAGGTTCGAATCCTGCATCCGGCATGGATGTGTGTGATGTCCTTAGGTTGGTTAGGTTTAAGTAGTTATAAGTCTAGGGGACTGATGATCTCAGATGTCAAGTCCCATAGTACTTAGAGCCATTTGAACCATTTGAACTAAAATAATTTGGGTGCCCGAAGTGATAATGTCAGTAAATAATACTGGCAGTGCTTGCACTACTGCCGCTGCTTTCACTAATATTAATAATAATAATAATAATAATAATAATATGTTCAATTACCCGAAAGTTCCTAAATGCAATGTAACATATACCGTACAGTTAAAAGGATGTCACGCTTGATCAAGGTCCTCGTCACTTTCCATTTTTGACCAGACATAACGTCTGAGAAAAGAAAGAATAATAATAATAATAGTGGCAAATATAATAAGTATTTATAGGTGTGCAGACAAATGTTTCCTATTCTAGAGAAAGAAAATTTAAGGTGCATGCGCCAACTAAGAATATTGGCAAAACACGAAGATCTCGTTGGAGCGAAGGATGTAAAAGGGTAACGAGTGCTACAGGACAATGGTAATCCTTATTGTTGCTCTGTAGATACGTCATTGTCTTCTGAAGCTGGAGATGTTACTCAGTTTTCTAACATAATGCGGGAGGTTACCTCAGTGTCGGGTTCCTGAGAAGGGCTTCGATAGGGTAGTTGAACTAGAAGTGGGAAAGAAAGGATTTTGCTCTGATGTAAATGAGTGTTTCTGCCATGTTGTTCAGATCAGAGCGTTAAGGCTGAGGAGAGATATGAGGGACAGTGTTCGTTGGTAGAGAAGACAGGCTACAGAAATCTCTACGCATGTCTGCACGCAGCCTGGATAGCTGTGCGTACGTTAGTGAAATATAATCGGCGTCCAACATCACAGATATAACGAACTCAGGCGTTCATAACCAGTTCCAGGTGCCTTGAGCTCTCCTGCGAAAGGCCTTGCAGAATAACATCGCATAACCAGAAACCTATATGGAAGTATAAGTGTTTTCCTGCGAAAGGCCTTGAAGAATAACATCGCATAACCAGTAACCTATATGGAAGTGTGAGTGTTTTTTTCTTGTCCATGTCAAGAGTAAACAACTTTTTATATTTCTCTAGGACACGGAGAGACGCTAATGCCTTCTTGCACATTGCAGTTAAGCGCTCAGTCCATTTTCGATTTCACGCAGTTTAATTTGTTCACCAAAACCAAGGGAGACCAAGAGATGAATACACTAAACAGATTCAGAAGGATGTAAGTTGCAGTAGTTACTGCGAGATGAAGAGGCTTGCACAGGATAGAGTAGCATGGAGAGCTGCATCAAATCAGTCTCTGGACTGAAGACCGCAACAACAATTTGGTCACATGAAAAAATCGATCCAAATGAAACTGATCAAATAATTAGAGCTGACTGTTCGAATCCAAAAGAGGACCCGGAATTGTACAGTATAACAGTGAAAACCATGACATATCATCTACGTGGAAGATTAAACATGAATTCACCACATATGAGTAGAGACAAAGAGCTGTCTAAAGGAGGTACAAATATGAGAATATGGATTTCCTGGCTACAGAAGAAAAAATGTTGGAAGCAAGAGACAGATGTAGATAATTAATGGGTGGTGCTATTCAGTCCGCTTCTGCCAAAAATATTTCAAGCACACCTAAGTACGGAGTTCAAAATGGTTCAAATGGCTCTGAGCACTATGCGACTTAACTTCTGCGGTCATGAGTCGCCTAGAACTTAGAACTAATTAAACCTAACTAACCTAAGGACATCACACACATCCATGCCCGAGGCAGGATTCGAACCTGCGACCGTAGCGGCCGCGCGGTTCCAGACTGTAGCGCCTTTAACCGCTTGGCCACCACGGCCGGCTAAGTACGGAGTACTACGACTTATTTCAGTAAGTTAAATATATGTGCAAATGCGTTAAGAAAGGCAGTGATATTCCTGTATACCTGAGAAAACAGGGAACAACATCCGAAAGATGAAATACTTCACCGTTAAATGGACAGTCACAGAAATTGTAATGGAACGGCATAGTGAGTACTGAGTTTCCTAGACATGATCGAGAACCAGCAATTGTTCATATGGCAGTGCATGTAGAAATCGGTGAACGAGTATATTTTACAAGAGAAACTACAGGGAGTACCTGCGATTACCAAATTAACTGCAGTTTTCCAACTTTGTCAGAGTGATCCTATTGTAAGGACATTGTTGTATGCCAATATACCGTCGCATTATAAACGAAATGCAACAAGAGGAATCTTTCAATGAAGAAACCAAGGAACCCCAATCGAAGGTCGCGAAGGGAACATCAAAAGTGAAGCACTGCGAAGAGTCTATGCGGTGCATCCAAAAAACGCTGAGTACTTTAATCTCCGAAGGCTACTACGTGAAATTCGTGGAGGAACATGTTTCACAGATTAAAAAAAATTGATGGACATGTTTGTGAAACAACAGAGAAGCACGTAAGTGTTTAGAATTAATGGAAGATGATAACCGTTGGGGGCTGGCACTTCGAGGAACTGCGTTGACACTAACAGCAGAAATGGTTCAAATGGCTCTGAGCACTATGGGACTTAACATCTGTGGTCATCAGTCCCCTAGAACTTAGAACTACTTAAACCTAACTAACCTAAGGACATCACACACATCCATGCCCGAGGCAGGATTCGAACCTGCGACCGTAGCAGTCGCGCGGTTCCGGACTGAGCGCCTAGAACCGCTAGACCACCGCGGCCGGCACTAACAGCAGAGGAAGTGAGATATATATGTCTGCAATAATAGTGACAATGTGTGGTTCATCGAATCTAAATAGATTATGGGAGAAATTCAAAGAAAGTATGACAGATAAGTTATTGCATCAGGTGCAACAAGTCCATCCGGCAATAACTACCAAATTCAATGAAGAGAGATTTAATCAGGCACTTAATCGTTTGGAAGACAAATGCTTAACAATAAGTAATCAAACTTTAATTGAACTCGGAATGCAAATATCACAAAGAGATAGAATTGATGCATTAAATTCGGAAATATTAAAAGAGGAATATACACTGAAGAGCCAAAGAAACTGGTACACCTGCCTAATATCGGGTAGGTCGCCCACGAGCACGCAGAAGTGCCGCAGCAAGACGTGGCATGGACTCGACTGATGTTTGAAGTAGTGATGGACGAAATTGACACCATGAATCCTGCAGGGCTGTCCATAAATCGGCAAGAGAACGAGGGGGTAGAGATCTCTTCTTAACAGCAAGTTGCACGGCATCCCAGATATGCTCAATAATGTTCATGTCTGGTGAGTTTGGTGGCCAGCGGAAGTGTTTAATCTCAGAAGAGTGTTCCTGGATCCACTCTGTAGCAATTCTGGACGTGTGGGGTGTCGCATTGTCCTGCCGGAATTGCCCAAGTCTGTCGGAATGCGCAATGGACATGAATAAATGTAGGTGATCAGACAGAACGCTTACGTACGTGTCACTTGTCAGAGTCCTATCTAAACTATGAGGGGTCTCATATTACTGCAACTGCACACGCCGGACACCATTACAGAGTCTGCACCAGCTTGAAGATTCCCCTGCTGGCATCACTTCAACTGCGCACGCCCAAAATCATTACAGAGCCTCCATCAGCTTGAACAGTCAACTGCTGACATGCAGGCTTCATAGATTCTTGAGATTGTCTCCATACCCGTAAATGTCCATCCGCTCGATACAATTTGAAACGGGACTCGTCCGACCACGCAACATGTATCCAGTCATCAACAGTCCAATGTTGGTGCTAACGGGCATAGGCGAGGCGTAAAGCTTTGTGTCGTGCAGTCAGCAAGGGTACATGAGTGGGTCTTCAGTTCCCAAATCCCATATCGACTATGTTTAGTTGAATGGTGCGCAAGTTGACACTTGTTGATGGCCCAGCATTGAAATCTGCAGCAATTTGAAAAAAAAAAGTTTTCATTTCTGTCACGTTGAACGATTCTCTTCGGTCGTCGTTGGTCTCGTTCTTGCAGAATATTTTTCCGGCCCCAGCGATGTCGGACATCTGATATTTTACCGGATCCCTGACATTTACGGTACACTGGTGAAAGATTCGTACGGGAAATCCCCCCTTCATCTCTACGTCGGAGATGCTATGTCCCGTTGCTCGTGCTCCGACTATAACATCACGTTCAAACTCACTTAAATCTTGATAACTTGCCATTGTAGCGGCAGTAAACGATCTAGTAGCTGCACCAGACACTTGTTTTACATAGGGATTGCCGACCGCAGCGCCGTATTCTGCCTGTATATCTCTGTGCTTGAATACACATGCGTCTGCCAGTTTCTTTGGCGCTTCAGTTTCATCCGAGCTAACTGCCATTTCGGAAGCGCTACTTTAAAACAGACGACCACAGGAGGCACAGTAATTGTCATCTCTGATAGAATGTCAGCCCTGCAAATGAATTTGAGTACTGCAAAAAACCGATGTAACAACTGCGCCATACGTTTTTTGTCTTATATAGGCGTTGCCAACAGCAGTGTCGTATTTTGCCTGCTTACGTTTCTCTGTATTTGAATACGCATGCCTATATCAGTTTCTTTGGCGCTTCAGCGCATAATATCGATGAATTATTGTAATAAATCACTCAAAACAAGCCACGGCTAATAGAGATTCAATAGAAAGCTTATGATGTCACGGTGAATCATATGGTGGGGCAATCTATTTGCAGGATCCACGAGATACTGGAAAGATAATTTTAGTGTTGCTTGAATTCGCGCCAAAACTAAATTGCGCTTGCATTGCTATCATCTGGAATTGAGTCAACAATAACGCATGGAGGACGAACTGCCCAATCTGCTTTTAAGTTGTCATTAAATATCTCAGAACAAGAATTTCCAGTCTATATGAAGTGAGAGGAGCATCTGGAGGAAGCCACCTTTTGAAACCGTGTAAAATGATCACTAGCGACGAATGATCAATCCATTTTTCTCTCAGAATAATTGTAATGTAGTTCGTTATTTGACGTGTCACATATTTTGTTTAACCTAATTTTTAATATCCAATTTTTACTGAGATAATTCTTCTTCTTTTAGTCCTAAATTATCATAAAAAATATTCATCTTTCCAAACAAACTGAGATAGTCTGTAGTGGCATTATTTTAAAATCTTTGATCCCTCTAATGTTTCACTACCACATATAAACATCTTTGTACCCGTCAATGGCGTAACAGCCGAAAGCCTGAGTGTAAAATTAAAAAAAAAAAGAGTAGAATGCTACATATGTTGCATGGATTGTTTTCTTTCATAAGTAACAGATGCCATTACTAACTGAGTAACGTGAATTGTGGTTTACAGTGAGTTTATCACAATGAGAAAACCCTACCATCACACAAGTAATAACGGCACCCGAAAACGAAGCCACAACTGCGGAATCACTCTTCCGTCACCGTGCTCGGCTCATTAGACCTAACTTTGCGAAGGAGGAATCAGTCACTGCAGCCGCCTTCCGCTGCGACGACGAATTTCTCGGTGAATCTCCCTCCTCCTTCCCGCGGCGACAGATAAGAGATCACGTGGAGCGGCAGTCAGTCACACCACTTACGGGGAAGGATCACTTTGTCTCCGGCACGCCGACAGCGCCATCTGAGCCCCAGCCGCGCAAACATCGTGGAAACTTCTCTACCTCTATTATCCGTATCGGCAGTCATCTGTCTCAATTTCCTTGTTTCCCGACGAAAAGCAAGTGGCGCTAGGGTTTTTTTCTCAGGACCGATGTAAACAGATAAGAACAGTAAAATTTATACGAGGGTTCCCCAAACATAACTGAATTTAAGTTTCACTTGTATCATTATGATGAACGTATAGAAGTTCAAATGAATAAAGTTTGGAGAATTTTGTGATTAATGCGAAGCTGTTGTGAGTTAGCATATCCTCAGATGTCAACTAACGTTTTCATTATCACATATTTTATCAATTTTTGCAATGAAAAATAGGGGTCGCTATGATTTTGCGTCTGGCGCATATTACACAATATATTGCTGCGTATGAAATTTAGTTGACATATTCAGCTTATTCTTTAGACTTGGTTGGAAGTCTCTACATATCACCAATCTCGAGAAAATTCATCTGAGGTAGCGAACTCTCTTGCGATCGCACCGTGCCAGCAATAAAGTCAGAGAGAAATATCCACAACATTCCTCATACATTTTTTTTTATTCCAGTCTTTGATCACAGTATCAATTCTTTTGACGATGACCGGTTTCAGTCCGTAATGACCATCCTCAGATCTTTTCTACACCATGTCGTAAAGAGATAAGGCCATAATGGCATTGTCAAAACATATAAATATAATCAGCCTTACGGACTGAAACCGGTCATCGTCAAAAGAATTGATACTGTGATCAAAGACTGGAATAAAAAAAAATATTTGACAGTATTGGATCACTGTTCGTATTTGCGACTATTTCGCAGCTGGTGAAACATTCCTCATATTTCATAAACAGTTTGAGATATCGAAATGAGATTTTGGCAGATAATAGCACACTACAAGGAGAGTATTTTGCTCTATGGTTATTACGCAAAACTTCATTAATTAGTGTGTTATTCCACTAACTACAGACTTTTCAGATGGAAGAATGTAATTTTTAAGAACCATCGATGGCTTGTGAAACGGGAAATGCTATGGGTTTTGGAACAACATAAGTGAAGTTATTACACGCTTATTTTTTTTACCGAGGATGTGCTTTTTCATAAGATACGATTTAACGCAATGGAATATTTTTACTGCCTCATCAAGAGCCAGTTTTATATTTGGCACCATCTTCCATATCGCGAGTGCTTGTCCATACAGGATACAATGGTTGTAACTACAGTTTGTCGCTTTAATTTTTATTAGTGATACCGCTCCTGCTGTTTCACCAGTTATTGCCATGGCCCTATCTGTACAAACATCGATACAATCTTTCCAGTCAAGATGATTTATTTCAAACAACTGTTAATCTTGTTAAAAACATATTTTTCGGTAATGTTAATTGGCAACGATGTGCACATAAGCAAGTCTTCTTTGAGCTAATGTTAATATGCATACCGTAAAATTATCGGCAAGATGGGTAGTCCAGCAACATTAGTCGATTCATCCACTTGCAAGACGAATTTGTTGTGTTGAAGGGCCGGCCGAAGTGGCCGTGCGGTTAAAGGCGCTGCAGTCTGGAACCGCAAGACCGCTACTGTCGCAGGTTCGAATCCTGCCTCGGGCATGGATGTTTGTGATGTCCTTAGGTTAGTTAGGTTTAACTAGTTCTAAGTTCTAGGGGACTAATGACCTCAGCAGTTGAGTCCCATAGTGCTCAGAGCCATTTGAACCATTTTTTGTGTTGAAGGCGACCAACTGGTTCTTGTTTGATATAGCCTGTGAGATCGTTAATTCCAAGTGAAACAGTGTCGTTTGAAAGCGGCACTGTACAAAGACGGGTTGCAGATTTTTCATTGAGCATACATTGTGTTTTATCTGCGCACAAGTTTTTCTTCTGTTCGTTTCTTTAAATTTTCAGAAATTGTGTGCACGTTGCTCACTTGTGGAATGCTATAGATAACCAAATACGATTCGTCCGTGGCTTTTTTATTCGCAGTTAGGATCGCTTCATCGTTTTTTGACTTCTTAATAACTGTTCCTTCTTAGGTATAAAAATTCTTAATTCTTGTCTTATCAATCATGGTGTATAATTTCTAAATGTCGGTGCGACCCAGGGGTACCTTGGAGGTATTCGAAATGCGTAGCTTTATAAAATGCAGATTCGTCATACTTTTTTTCACCTTTTGTGAGTCATTAGATATCTTACTGCGTGAAGCCATGGAGCTTGAAGTCGTTACATCATCATCTTGAATCTCATAGTCTTGACCGAAAATCTTTGAGGTTGATGCCGCATCTTTCGGATGAAGCACCATTAAATTATCAGTGCAAGATTTTGTTGCAACAGCTTTAAATAAATGCTCCATGCTTGGAGCCATTTGAACCATTTGAGCTTAAGCTTGGATACGGAAAGAGTTGAATTTAGTGTGTCACAAATTTGATGAATAAATCGAATATTCCAAAACAAATGTGGTCCAAATAGCTCACTTTCCTATTGCCATAGTATGCCTGTGGGCAGGTGCTCCTGGTACCCTGTTCTGCAATCCCCGCCAAAGAGACTTAAGTACCTTATCTCTCTGCGTCTAATGTTATCCCATGTGAGAGTGTGACACGTTCTAGAAATGTTTGCAAATCATGTAACTAGAGTGGTACGTGGGTACCAGCCCAGTATTCACCTAGGCGGGTGTGGTAAACTGCCTGAAAGCCACATCAAGCTAGTCGTGTACTGGCCCTTGCCGTTAATCTACCGGGCAAACTGGATACGAGGCCATCGTGAAACAACGTGGTATAGTGCGCATAAAGTGCCGTGGCCGCTAGATGCGCAGTCAGCTGGGGAAGCGTAGGGAGAGTGATGGTGGTGGGGGTTCACTCAGAGTGGTGAATGGGAAATGCCGTTCTAAACTGAAGCCTACGCTCACATTTTTGGTAAATATTAAGCGGGGCACCTCCACACCCACACTTGTATAGTGACCATTCAAGAAGACAAGTCACGTCTTCATTGGTTTGTATCTAAAAAGAATTCTGCCGAAAATGTCGCGATTTATTTTCGCCTGATCTTAACCATTTGTAGCTTTCAGAGAAGAGCCACGAATGGGGAATTTTGAGTAAAACCCACACATTTCTCTTTTTGCCATGTTAACATGTGATTGTTTTGCCAAAACACAATGGGATTTACACAGTCTCACTTGACTAACATGTTGTGCAGACACAATTGCGAGAGAATTCTGGAACAGTGGTTTATTAAATTTATTGAGTGACAAAATGAGGAAAAGTGCCGATTGTTTTCACTATTGAATGGATGTATTTTTGGTGCCTAGGCAGCAGCAAAATAAATAAATAAATAACTCAATTAAAAAAAATACCTCATTAGTCTGGATGCTGAACATGACATGCTCCTTCACCTCACTTCTGTCAAGTCTGATAGTAAACAGTTGTTCGAAAATTTAAGAAAAGCTTCGTAGTTCCCTTTAAATCGAAACAATTTTGTAATTTACAGTGAAATCAATACCGCGTTATTTTGTGTACTGTATTATTGTATTATTATTACGGCTGAAAGCAAGGGGAAACTACAGCCGTAATTTTTCCCGAGGACATGCAGCTTTACTGTATGATTAAATGATGATGGCGTCCTCTTGGGTAAAATATTCCGGAGGTAAAATAGTCCCCCATTCGGATCTCACTGGACTCGCATTCGGCAGGACGACGGTTCAATCCCGCGTTCGGCCATCCTGATTTAGGTTTTCCGTGATTCCCCTAAATCACTCCAGGCAAATGCCGGGATGGTTCCTCTGAAAGGGCACGGCCGACTTCCTTCCCAATCCTTCCCTAATCCGATGAGACCGATGACCAAGCTGTCTGGTCTCCTTCCCCAAACCAACCAACCAACCCATTCGGATCTCCGGGCGGGGACTACTCAAGAGGACGTCGTTATCAGGAGAAAGAAAACTGGCACTCTACGGATCGGAGCGTGGAATGTCAGATCCCTTAATCGGGCAGGTAGGTTAGAAAATTTAAAAAGGGAAATGGATACGTTAAAGTTAGATATAGTGGGAATTAGTGAAGTTCGGTGGCAGGAGGAACAAGACTTTTGGTCAGGTGATTACAGGGTTATAAATACAAAATCAAATAGAGGTAATGCAGGAGTAGGTTTAATAATGAATAAAAAAATAGGAGTGCGGGTTAGCTACTACAAACAGCATAGTGAACGCATTATTGTGGCCAAGATAGACACAAAGCCCATGCCTACTACAGTAGTATAAGTTTATATGCCAACTAGCTCTGCAGATGATGAAGAAATTGATGAAATGTATGACGAGATAAAAGAAATTATTCAGGTAGTGAAGGGAGACGAAAATTTAATAGTCATGGGTGACTGGAATTCGTCAGTAGGAAAAGGGAGAGAAGGAAACGTAATAGGTGAATATGGATTGGGGGGGAAGAAATGAAAGAGGAAGCCGCCTTGTAGAATTTTGCACAGAGCATAACTTAATCATAGCTAACACTTGATTCAAGAATCATAAAAGAAGGTTGTATACCTGGAAGAATCCTGGAGATACTAATAGGTATCAGATAGATTATATAATGGTAAGACAGAGTTTTAGGAACCAGGTTTTAAATTGTAAGACATTTCCAGGGGCAGATGTGGATTCTGACCACAATCTATTGGTTATGAACTGCAGATTGAAACTGAAGAAACTGCAAAAAGGTGGGAATTTAAGGAGATGGGACCTGGATAAACTGAAAGAGCCAGAGGTTGTAGAGAGTTTCAGGGAGAGCATAAGGGAAGAATTGACAGGAATGGGAGAAAGAAATACAGTAGAAGAAGAATGGGTAGCTCTGAGGGATGAAGTAGTGAAGGCAGCAGAGGATCAAGTAGGTAAAAAGACGAGGGCTAATAGAAATCCTTGGGTAACAGAAGAAATATTGAATTTAATTGATGAAAGGAGAAAATATAAAAATGCAGTAAATGAAGCAGGCAAAAACGAATAAAAACGTCTCAAAAATGAGATCGACAGGAAGTGCAAAATGGCTAAGCAGGGATGGCTTGAGGACAAATGTAAGGATGTAGAGGCTTGTCTCACTAGGGGTAAGATAGATACTGCCTACAGGAAAATTAAAGAGACCTTTGGAGAGAAGGGAACCACTTGTATGAATATCAAGAGCTCAGATGGCAACCTAGTTCTAAGCAAAGAAGGGAAGGCAGAAAGGTGGAAGGAGTATATAGAGGGTTTATACAAGGGCGATGTACTTGAGGACAATTTTATGGAAATGGAAGAGGATGTAGATGAAGATGAAATGGGAGATAAGATACTGCGTGAAGAGTTTGACAGAGCACTGAAAGACCTGAGTTGAAACAAGGCCCCGGGAGTAGACAACATTCCATTAGAACTACTGATGGCCTTGGGAGAGCCAGTCATGACAAAACTCTACCATCTGGTGAGCAAGATGTTTGAGACAGGCGAAATACCCACAGACTTCAAGAAGAATATAATAATTCCAATCACAAAGAAAGCAGGTGTTGACAGATGTGAAAATTACCGAACTATTAGTTTAATAAGTCACAGCTGCAAAATACTAACTCGAATTCTTTACAGACGAATGGAAAAACTGGTAGAAGCGGACCTCGGGGAAGATCAGTTTGGATTCCGTAGAAATGTTGGAACACGTGAGGCAATACTAACCTTACGACTTATCTTAGAAGAAAGATTAAGAAAAAGCAAACCTACGTTTCTAGCATTTGTAGACTTAGAGAAAGCTTTTGACAACGTTAACTGGAATACTCTCTTTCAAATTCTGAAGGTGGCAGGGGTAAAATACAAGGAGTGAAAGGCTATTTACAATTTGTACAGAAACCAGATAGCAGTTATAAGAGTCGAGGGGCATGAAAGGGAAGCAGTGGTTGGGAAAGGAGTGAGACAGGGTTGTAGCCTCTCCCCGATGTTATTCAATCTGTATATTGAGCAAGCAGTAAAGGAAACAAAAGAAAAATTCGGAGTAGGTATTAAAATTCATGGAGAAGAAGTAAAAACTTTGAGGTTCGCCGATGACATTGAAATTCTGTCAGAGACAGCAAAGGACTTGGAAGAGCAGTTGAACGGAATGGACAGTGTCTTGAAAGGAGGATATAAGATGAACATCAACAAAAGCAAAACGAGGATAATGGAATGTAGTCAAATTAATCGGGTGATGCTGAGGGGATTAGATTAGGAAATGAGACACTTAAAGTAGTAAAGGAGTTTTGCTATTTAGGGAGTAAAATAACTGATGATGGTCGAAGTAGAGAGGATATAAAATGTAGACTGGCAATGGCAAGGAAATCGTTTCTGAAGAAGAGAAATTTGTTAACATCGAGTATAGATTTAAGTGTCAGGAAGTCGTTTCTGAAAGTATTTGTATGGAGTGTAGCCATTTATGGAAGTGAAACATGGACGATAAATAGTTTGGACAAGAAGAGAATAGAGCCGGCCGAAGTGGCCGTGCGGTTAAAGGCGCTGCAGTCTGGAACCGCAAGACCGCTACGGTCGCAGGTTCGAATCCTGCTTCGGGCATGGATGTTTGTGATGTCCTTAGGTTAGTTAGGTTTAACTAGTTCTAAGTTCTAGGGGACTAATGACCTCAGCAATTGAGTCCCATAGTGCTCAGAGCCATTTGAACCAAGAAGAGAATAGAAGCTTTCGAAATGTGGTGCTACAGAAGAATGCTGAAGATAAGGTGGGTAGATCACATAACTAATGATGAGGTATTGAATAGGATTGGGGAGAAGAGAAGTTTGTGGCACAACTTGACTAGAAGAAGGGATCGGTTGGTAGGACATGTTTTGAGGCATCAAGGGATCACAAATTTAGCGTTGGAGGGCGGCGTGGAGGGTAAAAATCGTAGAGGGAGACCAAGAGATGAATACACTAAGCAGATTCAGAAGGATGTAGGTTGCAGTAGGTACTGGGAGATGAAGAAGCTTGCACAGGATAGAGTAGCATGGAGAGCTGCATCAAACCAGTCTCAGGACTGAAGACTACAACAACAACAACATTATTGTATGTCGTTTTGTATATTTTTGTAGAAATCAAAAGGTTTTTGTGTGATTTTCATTGCATGATTATAACTAAGAAATGAACGTAAAACAAGGTTTTCGTTTTTTAGGGATCCATAGAATATTTAGTATCTCAAAAAAGTTCCATCGCTAAAAAAGTTTGAGAACCGCTGATCTGAAAGACAGCTAGAGCTCACAAGGCGCATTGCGGGTATGCAAAGCTTTCAGAACATATGTTACAAAGTTGTTTCAAGAGAGCACTTTTACTTTGGTGGCATGTGGAAGGATGAATACGTCTGTCAGATGAACTTAAATGGAAAAAGCAGTACACCTGGAAAGACAACGTCGATTTTGATCGGATGACGGCATATGCCACCTGAGGGACAGTAGATGGACTAATAATAGCTTCAACGTCGTCTTCCAACAGATAGTGTGGTGCCGTAGCTACCAGAACGCCGTCTGTGTCTACCCTATAATGGGGAATGCTCACAGCCAAAGGTTCAGTGTTGTGCAGACGAGTTAAGCAAACAGGCAACCATGCCACAGAACCCACTCGTGCTTCCTGTAGCCAACTGAGCGAGTTCGTAAGGGGTCAGATTGTGGCCTTCTGAATGGCGGGACGATCCTTTCGGAGAACTGACACACACAAGTTGGACGTGCTGAAGTTATGCAACGATGCTGATATCAGTGGTCACGTGAGCATTTTCACACCTGTAGACGAGGTTCTGGACGTCCACACAACACAGAAGCTTGCCAGGATCGTCGTATTGTAAGGACAGCAGTGACAGATCGTACAGCTACCATAGCACAGATAAGAGGGTTTGTGAGCCCTGAGTGTCAACACAAACTGCTGCGAATCGGTTATTATCCGTGAGACTACAGGCACGAACACCTATAGCCAGTCTTCCTGTCACGCTGCAGCATCGACGTGCACTGCTTGACTGGTGTCGTCAGACGATCACTTGGAATGATGCGTCGTGGTCTACAGCAATGAAAGCAGATTCTGCTTGCACACAAGTGATGATCGTTTGCACTTTCGACGTAGACCTGGTGAGCGCTATCTAGTAGAGTGCAATCATCCAAGACACACTGTCCTCACGCCTTATGGTCTGAGGTACGATAAGCTATAACTCTCGTTCATATTTGGTGTTCCTAGAGAGGACGCGGTACGGGCAGAGTGTTGTTAGACCCACTGTTTTGCTCATCTTGCAATAGGAATGTGACGTGTTGTTTCAGTAGGATAAGTCTCACCTACACACTGCCCGTGAAACTCAGTGTGCTCTGTAAGACGTGCCGCCACTTCTCTGGCCAGCACGATCTCCGGACTTGTCTCCAATCGTGCACCAGTGGGATATACTGCGACGAGAAGTGACTCATGCTACTCGTCAACCAACAGCTCTTGATAACTGTGTAAATAGGTCGAGCAGGCGTGGCATAACGTATCCAAGGACAGTATTCGCCATCTGTACCATCGACTGGATGCCAGGTCAGCACCTGCATTGCTGCCCGTGGAAGCTACATCACGTACTAATGTGAGTGTTTCAGCATGGGCCATACCTCGTATGTCAGAACCGCTTGTGTTATTAAACTGGAAACGTAATCATTTCATATACGCCATACGCACTGTCGCAACAATAATTCTAGAGTGAACTGGAAACCTCTAAAAAGGTGTACTAATGTTTTGTGGGAGTGTATATTATGAATCAAGCGCTCAGAAAAGGGTGGATGAGTCCTTCATTACTTAACAGCAACGTCTCCAATAGCTTCCTTGAATAAGAGAGATGCCACCTCATTCAAACCATATCTCCACGCCACGACACGCCACGGCAATTAAAACCGTATCTCCGTGCTGAAAAAAGAAGCCTCTTCCATCCACCGGATACCGGAACACGGCTCTTAGCGTTCATAATAGCGAACAGAACGATCACACAGGACCGGCTAGGAATGAGGTATTACAAAATGTTGAACAAGTATACCAGTATACCAGTGTGCACCACCGAAAAACGAGTGACTATCGTTTACACTACTGGCCATTAATATTGCTACACCAAGAAGAAATGCAGATGATAAACGGGTATTCATTGGACAAATATATTATACTAGAACTGACATGTGATTACATTTTCACGCAATTTGGGTGCATAGATCCTGAGAAATCAGTACCCAGAACAACCACCTCTGCCCGTAATAACGGCCTTGATACGGCCAGGCATTGAGTCGAACAGAGCTTGATTGGCACGTACAGGTACAGCTGCCCATGCAGCTCCAACACGATACCACAGTACATCAAGAATAGTGACTGACGTATTCTGACGAGCCAGTTGCTCGGCCACCATTGACCAGGCGTTTCCAATTGGTGAGAGATGTGGAGAATGTGTTGGCCAGGGCAGCAGTCGAACATTTTCTGTATCCAGAAAGTCCCGTACAGGACCTGCAACATGCGGTCGTGCATTATCCTGGTGAAATATAGGGTTTCGCAGGGATCGAATGAAGGGTAGATCCACGGGTCGTAACACATCTGAAATGTAAAGTCCACTGTTCAAAGTGCCGTCAATGCGAACAAGAGGTGACCGAGACGTGTAACCAATGGCACCCCATACCATCACGCCGGGCAATACGCCAGTATGGCGATGACGAATACACGCTTCAAATACGCGTTCACCTCGATGTCGCCAAATACGGATGCGACCATCATGATGCTGTAAACAGAACCTGGATTCATCCGAAAAAATGACGTTTTGCCATTCGTGCACCCAGGTTCGTCGTTGAGTACACCATCGCATGCGCTCCTGTCTGTGATGCAGCGTCAAGGGTAACCGCAGCCATGGTGTCCGAGCTGACAGTCCATGCTGCTGCAAATGTCGTCGAACTGTTCGTGCAGATGGTTGTTCTCTTGCAAACGTCCCAATCTGTTGACCCAGGGATCGAGACGTGGCTGCACGATCCGTTACAGCCCTGCGGATAAGATGCCTGTCATCTCGACTGCTAGTGATACGGGGCCGTTGGGATCCAGCACGGCGTTCCGTATTACGCTCCTGAACCCACCGATTCCATATTCTGCTAACAGTCATTGGGTCTCGAACAAGGCGAGCAGCAATGTCGCGATACGATAAACCGCAATCGCGATAGGCTACAATCCGACCTTTATCAAAGTCGGAAACGTGATGGTACGCATTTATCCTCCTTACACGAGGCATCACAACAACGTTTCACCAGGCAACACCGGTCAACTGCTGTTTGTGTATGAGAAATCGGTTGGAAACTTTCCTCATGTCAGCACGTTGAAGGTGTCGGCACCGGCGCCAACCTTGTGTGAATGCTCTGAAAAGCTAATCATTTGCATATCACAGTATCTTCTTCCTGTCGGTTAAATTTCGCGTCTGTAGCACGTCATCTTCTTGGTGTAGCAATTTTAATGGCCTGTAGTGTACTTCCAGAGTGAGCAGTTTTCTCGTCGCAGAGCGTGTGGCGGCCCCACCGCGCCACGGCAGGAGCAGCAGCTGTTGCTAGCAGCGGCGTGCTCCGGCCAGCAGTCAGTTGTGGGCAGCCCGGCGCCTAGAGCGTGGGCGCGCCTCTGCCTGTGCCTGGGTCGGTATTTATGCCGCTAATAACGCGCCGTGTAGCAGGGCCCGCGCCGCGACGCCACGCCGCGCCACGCTAATTATGCGGCCGGGACGCGCCAGGGCTCGAACTCGGGACCGCGGCTAATAACGGGCACGTGTTGCCGCGCGTCTACAGCGCAGTGTGGCGGCCCCTGGGGGCGGCTGCGGGCCGAACGGCCGCCAGTGGCCGGAACAACCCTCCCGCCGCTTTTCCGGGGACCACCTGCGCTCTATTACAGCAGCGTTATTGTTTCAAAAACCTTCTACTTTGTAAAAACTGCCAAACAAGTCAGAAGCCTCATGTACACTGGTGACAAAATTGTAACATCATGAAGGCGGCTTACAGATGAAGTCAAATTGGCAAAAGCGGTACCACGTTCCAAATCTGTTAGGGATAGGGTGCTAGGGACGGGCAAATTATTAAAAACATCGACGTATGTTGCACAGCTATTTACAGAAAGTATCTATATTAACGAGAGAAATACATCTATATTTCGATATTTGGTAGATGTTTTTAATATTTACAGCGATTAAAAAAAAAGGTTCACATTAAATTAAGCCCAATGCAATACATTTTCTGTCCGACTCCAAAGCTCGGTAGTAGTTGGAACGGGGAAGAATTCTGCCAATGAGAACTATAGTGGCTCTGAGTCAAGAAGAGAGAGATTATAAACAATGTCACTTTCGACATTCACAGTATTTAATATCGATTAATCGATTATTGATAATCATACAAGGTCGAGCAAATAAAAGTGGCCCGGAGGAGTGGATACGATTGTAAATGATTGTATGTGTCAACGGTGGAGGAAAATACCTACAGTTATTTCCAACAGGATGGAGCAACAGCCCATACAGCCAGCCGAACCTTGGAGTACATTTACAGAATCTTCACGCTTGACAGAGCTGTTAGCAGAGGTCAGTCTGGTAGCGACCCTAGCTGGCCACCAAGGTCACCTGGTTTGTCAGTGTGCGATTTCTTTGTGTGGGAATCCCTGAAGTCTAACTTATGTCGCAACAACCGTCATAGTCTTCAAGACTTACAGCAGAATATGTCGGATGAGACTGTAGCAGTTCCAGCAGTCCAGCTTTGATCCGCCTTCAGCAACTTGCTGACCAGGGCCCAAAAGTGCCAAGATATGAATGGTGTTCACTTTCAGCATCTGCAATAGTCAGGTTACTACTGTGTTTCCTTAACTCTGGTGCGTTTCTTTGTACCCAGGGGCTCTGTCATCCAGGCCACTTTTATTTGCCCTATCCTGTGTAACGACGATATCCAGGGTCTTACGGGTGTAAGTCAGATACTTCTGTTGGTGACTGAGGACGGTATACTGAACAACATTACATCAGTATTTACGTCATTTGCAGACTAATAACTATAGTCGTTACAAGTCGTATATTTTTGGATTGTTTAGCACCTCCAAGTGCATGTGGCAAGAGCAAGCCATTAATGCTTATTTTCCCCTGGACGGCAGGTCAAGTGTTGATGTGTTGACACGTGGACGCAAAACGATAAGTCTACAGTGACAGACGTAGTTCACTTAGTGGTAAGTTGGGCTCGTGCAGAAACATCAGTCTGTAAAGTTTGTGAGACGCATGAAAATACGCGCTTACACCAGCTACACCTTGTATAACTATACTATCATGAAAAGTATCGTGCTTTGACATGACGGTCTTTTTTCCGTCCTTAATGGGGACAACGCCTTCCGCATTCTGTGTACGAGGAAAGATTCTGCAGCGAGCTTGTCATTCAGAGATCGCTTTTGAATATTGGTTCTTAGTGAACAGAGTGTTTTATGCCTCTAGTAACAAAGGAAAACTTTTATTAGTACATGTCGGATTTAGAGACGATCGCGGCCTATCGTGACTGCATTTTATATACAAAAAGAAAAGGTTCAAATGGCTCTAAGCAGTATGGGACTTGATATCTGAGGTCATCAGTCGCCTAGACTTAGAACTACTTAAACCTCACTCACCTAAGGATATCACACACATCCATGTCCGAGGCAGGATTCGAAGCTGCGACCGTAGCAGCAGCGCGGTTCCAGATTGAAGCCCCTAGAACCGCTCGACCACAGCGGCGAAGGCATACGTCTCTGGACATTAAAAAAGACGGGACACGGTTCTTAATACGGTGCGTGGTCACCACGGTCGCAGTGCATGCTCTGCAACGTGACCTCTTGCTGGCCACGGGGTTGATAAAGAGTTCTTCCTTTCCTCCTCCAGTGCGGTAGACAGCTGCTGCGTGGACGTGGTGCACGTGGACAAGCTACAAGACGTCTTCCCAACGCGTCCCATGGGTGTTCGACGGGATTTAAGTCGAGAGGACAGGCAGGCCGGTTCATTCCGCATCCCACACGTGTTCGACGGGATTGAAGTCGGGAGGACAGGTAGAATAGTTCATTCACTGAGTACGCTCCCTTTCCAAGAGCCCCTCCATTTGCGCAGTTCGATGCGGTCGCGCATTGTCACCCATAAAAATGAGGTCAGGACTGAATGCTGTGTAAGATGGCGGCCACTGAGTGACGCGCGTTTCTTTGGCTCGCGAGTTTTTCCGCTCATTGAAGGTGTTACAGAGAAGTGCGGCAGTCTACAACGTGTGCATCCGACTAAACAAGTGTTACTTGGCGTGGTGTGTTGTTCTCCGTTCTCTGGAAACACCGACGACCTGGCCATTAGCCTCGTGCGTGAAAAACTTGGCGTGCAGATCGACGTGGCCGATATTGACAGAAGCCACCGTGTTGGGCGCAGGATACCAGGTGCCATGAAACCCAGTCCCATAATAATTAAATTTGTGTAATACCGGAAAAAAGATGAAGAGTTTGCTCAGAAAAGAAAACTCGCCAAGAGTGGGGTTACCCTGAGGGAAGATCTGACGCGCGAAAGACTAAAAGTTTTGAACACTGCGATCACACAGTTCGGCCTCCAAAATGTATGGACCCAGGATGGCAGGATCGTAGTCAAGACGGAAGGAGGGAGGAAAACGGTGACGAACATGTCCGAACTGAAAGACTGAGCGAAATCTCGCGAGAGACAAAGTCTCATATTTTACTCTGTCTAATATAAGTTATTTTTTATTCTTTCTTTTCATTTTTTTACGTAAATATTGCTTCGTTATTTGTATAACTACCATAAGTACTTTGTTTAAAATCAGTCAATCACATAAATATTGCTTCTTTATTTGTCTATCATAAGTGCTCATGTATATTCATATTGTCAGTCAAACGGGAATTAACATTCTCCATTAACAGGAATCTCCTTAAAACCGCCTTTCTATATCTGTTATTTTCATCCTCGTCACTACCACTACTACTACTATTATCTTTTTCGTAACCACTACTGCCACTTTCCATCTTTCTTTTCGCTCCCTTCTCCGATACCTCTAGCAAGTCTTTCACCTTTAGCCCACAGATGCTTGAGTCAGTCACGACCTAGGACACACCTGTAACTATGTCTTCCCCCGCGAAATCCAGCTTTTGTCCCTCTTCCGGCCAGCAGGTAAACGGAGCTCGCTCGGTCCTACAGGCGGCCACAATGGGACGGACCGGTTCCGGCGGCGGGCTCTTTGTGGCCCACGCGAAAGCTCAGTCGCTAACGGCTCACTTCGACGAGTTCTGTGACCTGTTCTGCCAATCGCTGCTCCATATTATCCTCGTCTCTGAAACTTGGTTGAAACCAAACATTTCTTCCGACGCTATCCGAATCACTGGTTACTCTCTCCTAAGGGCAGATCGTGAAACACGACGCGGGGGTGGTGTGGGTGCCTATGTTCGCTCTGATCTGAGACCTACTACACTATGCACATCGGATGCAAAGGACGAAGGAGAAGCAGAGCTCTTGTTTTTCGAAATAAATACATCAAATCAGAAACTGCTACTTGGAGTAATCTATAAACCTCCAAACGTCGGTGCTATGTCCTCCTTTCAGTCTGCCCTGTCCTCGCTCGTGACATTGTATGAACACCTAATCATTATGGGCGACACAAACATCGACTTACAGTTAAAATCTCCCTCTGCAGAAAAACTAAGGAGACTGTTCCATTCCAATGATATGAGTTTAACACCGCTGGACCCAACTCATCACACGCCACACAGCCATACACTCATAGATATAATAGCAACAAAGCGACCAGATAAAATAATTCGCGCCAATCAGACATCCGCTCCGGAACTCTCTGCTCATGACGTGATATTCTTAAATTACTCAGTGCATACTACCAAAGAAAAATCTCGCCTGGTAACGTACAGAAACCTAAAAAATGTTAACCATGACGCTCTTCAAAAGGATTGCTCAGACATCCCTTGGCATGATATAAGCAATGAACCGACTTTAAACGGAAAAATTCGGGAATTACGTCGCAAAATTATTGCACTGTATGATAAACATGCTCCTCAACGCCCTGTCAAGGTAAAGAGAGCTCCTGCTCCGTGGCTCACCACTGCATTACGCCAGTTAATGAATAAACGTGATGCTGCACATAGGGCCTTCAAGCGTAACCCAACTCCCGAGACGTACGAAGCTTATAGGAAACTCCGAAATAGAACCAAGCAGAGCGTGAGGAATGCCAAAATCAGACATGCCCGCTCTGTCGTAAGCGGCATATCAAAACCTTATGCACTGTGGAAAAAGCTGCGCAGTTTCGGTATAGCGAAGCGAAGATCTGACGCTGTTTATCAAGCGTCTGCAGAAGAATTAAACGATTTCTTCTCAACAGCTGTAAACTGCCACGCAGCGACAAATTACCAGCCCCAAGATATCAATCTCTCGAGAGACAAGTTTTTCCTAAAACATGTCACTACCGGCACAGTACACAAGGCAATTACGAGAATCTCTTCCGAGGCAGTAGGAAATGATGGAGTGAGCATTGGCATGATCAAGAACGTCGTAGACACTATTACTCCAGTTATCACAGACATCTTCAAACTGTCTCTTGTCTGTAGTACATATCCTACTGAGTGGAAGCAAAGTTGAATTCAACCTATACCCAAGACTGACAACCCTAAGTCGCCAGGTGACTACAGGCCGATCAGCATACTACCTGCAATATCTAAAGCCCTAGAATACATCGTCCATGAACAGCTGACGGGTTACCTCAAAACTCATAACATCCACGACAAATATCAGTCAGGCTTTCGACAGCACCATAGTACAGCAACTGCATTAATCAAAGTAACTGATGACATTAAACATGCTATCGACAGACGTGAAGCTACCATCCTAACGCTGCTTGACTTTAGCAAGGCTTTTGATACAGTTGACTCTGATATATTACTAATTAAAATGAAGCAGCTGAATTTCTCAAACAGCGCAATACACTGGTTCGACAGCTACCTCAAAAACAGAAGTCAACAAGTCATTTGTGGGTCGGAAAAGTCATCATGGAAAAAAGTGCGCTCTGGAGTTCCCCAAGGCTCCGTCCTTGGTCCATTACTCTTCTCACTGTACATTAATGATATTTCTTCAGTGATTCACTCCTGAAACTACCATCTATATGCCGACGTCATCCAACTGTACATAAGTGCAAGCCCCAAGAACATTGCTGACGCAGTAGCGAGTATGAACGCAGGTCTTTGCTCTGTTTGTCGATGGGCACAGAACCTAGGTCTGAAACTAAACCCCAAGAAATCCCAGGTCATACTTATATCTCATCCAAAGTTAATCAGCCGGTACTTTCGCGAAACAGTCCCTCAAATACTCCTCAATGGTACCCAACTACCACACCAAAAAAACAGTAAAAGATCTTGGAATAATCTTGGATGAACACCTAAACTGGGAAGAACAAACAGCCACACCTTGCCGGGAATCGCTCTCCTCCCTACATGCAATTCAAAAATTTAGAAAAATATTTCCAACCCATGTTAAACAAAAATTAGTCCAAACACTAGTCTTGCCTAATCTTTACTACTGTGATGTAGTTCAACACGGCACAAATAGTGAAAATTCGAGATGCCTCGAGTTAGTGATGAATGCTTGCGTTAGATACGTGTGCAATATGCGGTTGTATGATCATATCGGTCCTTCATACTCCCAGCTAGGTTGGATACGCCCACATAAGGCACGCGATCTCCACACGATGTGCTTGCTTCATCGATTTCTTAGCCACTGGTGCCCCCAATACTTATCTTCTCACGTTAAACACCTATCATCATTCCACAACCGCAGTACCAGATCGGATACGTCTAGCATCTTGGCTGTACCTTTACATAACACAAAATCTTTCTCCGTGTCATTCTCCATCTCAGCCATACGACTATGGAACGCGCTCCCCTGTGATCTGCGTCTTATCCAGAACCACTCAACATTCAAGAGGAAACTCAAGACTTACGTATTAGGGACGGTATAGCCACCATTGTTGTGCCCCTCTCATCTCTTTCTTTCTCCTCTCCATCATACCTTCGAATTTTACCATTTTATTTCTCTTCCTCTAACCTATCCACCTCTTCTATATCTCTTTCACCCCATTCTATCGTCTTATGTCTCTGCTTGATGAGAATAACTCACAAGCTGCAAGAATATAACGAGAAAATTCCCAGCTAGCAATAGGACTGACATTAATAAATGAAAAATATGTTTACTTTCATATACATAGTCATTATTATTATTATTATTATTATTCTTGATTTTGTAATTATTTTTTGATTGTTATAATTATCATTGTACTACTTTTATAATCTCTATTTTTTTCTTTAACATTAATACTGTATAACATGTTATATGTCCTTAATGTTCTGTAGAAACTGAAATTTGTTGAATCTGAGTATGCCTGGTTAGGTGTAAGAGAGGGCCTGAAGGCCCTAATCTTGCCAGGTAAAATAAATGCAAAAATAAATAAATGTTACACTAAAAAGACGCATACGGGGAAGAATTACAGTGTAGCAATAATGTTGACAGGTAAGTGTATCGAGTTTAAAGATTTGGAGGTCAATAGGCGCATGCAACTCTATGCCTGCTCACAACAATATCACCTGAATCCCAAAACGATCATGTACGACAATTTCCTGATTGATGTACGCGTTCCCACTTCTCGCAACCATTGTCGAATGTCATCGCTTTGGTGGTTCAGGTTTTATGGTATGGGGAGTAATAATGTCACCAGAGCGTACTGACCTCCAGATCTTTGAACACAAGACACTGTTCAGTGTTATGCGGCGATGGCTTCATTTTTATTGATGACAATGCGCGACCGCATCAAACTGCGCAGATGGAGGAGCTCTTCGAAGGAGAAGATTCTCGGTGAATGGACTGGCTTGCCCATTCCTACGACTGAAATCCCATCGAACACGTGCTGGATGCATTGGGGAGACACATTGTAACAACACGTCCACAAGCACCAGCACCATTCAGCAGTTATCAACTGCGCTTATGGAGGAATGGATCGCCCTACGACACGAACTTCTTTACCAACCTTGCAGCCAGGATGGCAGCACATTGCAGAGCACGCACTGTCACCCGTGATGATCATACAACCTATTAAGAATCATATCTCGTCTTTCGTAATGTTTATAGAACCATCATAAAAAGCGACGACTTCAGTATAATTATTGTCTTTGAAGAAAATTATCATTCCTGTTCGTCTCATTGCGCATTTCTTTCAGTAAAGTTCTGGACTATACCGTAGCAGTTCTATACTGGGTAGCCCATTGATCGTAACCGGGCCAAATATCTCACGAAATACGCGTAAAACGAAAAAACTACAAAGAACGAAACTTGTCTAGCTTGAAGGGGGAACCAGATCGCGCTAAGGTTGGCCCGCTACATGGCGCTGCCATAGGTCAAACGGATATAAACTGCGTTTTTTTAAAAATAGAACCCCCATTTTTTATTACATATTCGTGTAGTACGTAAAGAAATATGAATGTTTTAGTTGTACCACTTTTTTCGCTTTGTGATAGATGGCGCTGTAATAGTCACAAACATGATGATGATGATGACGATGAAGTCCCATACTGCGCGACGGAGCGTAGGGGAACGATGCGGGAGACCCGCACCGCCGTACTAGGCAAGGTCCTAGTGGAGGTGGTTTGACATTGCCTTCCTCCGACCGTAATTGGGATGATGAAGATGACACTACACACCCAGTCATCTCGAGGTAGGAAAAATCCCTGACCCCTGACCGCGAGACCACGAGCAGCGGACAGTCACAAACATATGGCTCACAATTTTACACGAAAAGCTGGTAACAAGTAGGTTTTTTACATTTAAATACAGAACGTAGGTACGTTTGAACATTTTATTTCGGTTGTTCCAGTTGATACATGTACCTTTGAGGACTTATCATTTCTGAGAACGCATGCTGTTACAGCCTGATTACCTGTAAATACCACATTAATACAATAAATGCTCAAAATGATGTCCGTCAACCTCAATGCATTTGGCAATACGTGTAACGACATTCCTCTCAACAGCGAGTAGTTCGCCTTCCGTAATGTTCGCACATGCATTGACAATGCGCTGACGCATGTTGTCAGGCGTTGTCGGTGGATCACGATAGCAAATATCCTTCAACTTTCCCATCAGAAAGAAATCCGGGGACGTCAAATCCGGTGAACGTGCGGGCTATGGTTCAAATGCCTCTGAGCACTATGGGACTTAACATTTTAGGTCATCAGTTCCCTAGAACTTAGAACTACTTAAACCTAACTAACATAAGGACATCACACACATCCATGCCCGAGGCAGGATTCGTACCTGCGACCGTAGCGGTCGCGTGGTTCCAGACTGAAGCGCCTACAACCGCTCGGTCACTTCGGCCGGCTGCGGGCCATGGTATGGTGCTTCGACGACCAATCCACCTGTCATGAAATATGCTATTCAATACCGCTTCAACCGCACGCGAGCTATGTGCCGGACATCCATCATGTTGGAAAAGTACATTGCCATTCTGTCATGCAGTAAAACATCTTGTAGTAACATCGGTAGAACATTACGTAGGAAATCAGCATACATTGCACCATTTAGATTGCTATCGATAAAATGGAGATCAGTTATCCTTCCTCCCTTAATTGCGCACCATACATTAACCCACCAAAGTCGCTAATGTCCACTTGTCGCAGCCATCGTGGATTTTCCGTTGCCCAGTAGTCCATATTATGCCGGTTTACGTTACCGCTGTTGGTGAATGACGCTTCGTCGCTAAATAGAACGGGTGCAAAAAATCTGTCATCGTCCCGCAATTTCTCTTGTGCCCAGTGGCACAACTGTACACGACGTTCAAAGTCGTCGCCATGCAATTCCTGGTGCATAGAAATATGGTACGGTTCCAGTCGATGTTGATGTTGCATTCTCAACACCGACGTTTTTGAGATTCCTGATTCTCACGCAATTTGTCTGCTACTGATGTGCGGATTAGCCGCCACAGCAACTAAAACACCGACCTGGGCATCATCATTTGTTGCAGGTCGTGGTTGACGTTTCACATGTGGCTGAACACTTTGTGTTTCCTTAAATAACGTAACTATCCGGCCAACGTTCCGGACACTTGGATGATGTCGTCCAGGATACCGAGCAGCATACATAGCACACGCCCGTTGGGCATTTTGATCACAATAGTCATACATCAACACGATATCGACCTCTTCCGCAATTGGTAAACGGTCCATTTTAACACGGGTAATGTATCACGAAGCAAATACCGTACGCACTGGCGGAATGTCACGTGATACCACGTACTTATACGTTTGTGAGCATTACAGCGCCATCTATCACAAAGCGAAAAAAGTGGTCCAACTAAAACATTCATATTTCTTACGTACTACACGAATATGTAATAAAAAATGGGGGTTCCTATTTAAAAAAAAAACGCAGTTGGTATCTGTTCGATCTTTGGCAGCGCCATCTAGCGGACCAACCATAGCGCCATCTGGTTTCCCCCTTCAACCTAGACGAGTTTCGTTCTTTGTAGCTCTTTCGTTTGATGCTTATTTCGTGAGATATTTGGCCCGGTCACTATCAGTGGACCACCCTGTGTACAGGGTGACTATTATTGGACTACATGAAATAAAAATCGTTGTAACTTTTGAACGGTTTGCGTTAGGACGTTCAAACTGCACGGCTGGCCGCGGGGCATGATGGGAATTAGTGTGCGGAAGCCCACGCGCCTTGTCGTTGTCGGCCATTTGCACGTGAAAATGTCACGGTACAGCGCATTTGGTGGACTGAAAACCCTCATTTCGCGATCGAGAAGTCTCTTCGCCCTCAACTGGTGTCTGTGAGGAGTACAGTGTCCAGTCACTGAATAATCGGTGCAATATTTCTTGATAGCACGGTGACTACAGAACGGTAAGTGAAGGTTTTGGAAGCTGATTCCATCCCAATTATCCAAAGTGACTCTGATTTCGACAAGACGTGGTTCATGCAAAACGGAGCTCTATCCCATCGAAGCAGGAGAGTGTTTGATGTGCTGAAGGCGCACTTAGGGGACCGCATTCTGGCTCTACGGTACGCAGAGGCCACTGGCACTGGCCTCGATTGGTCTCCATATTCTTCGGATCTGAAAACATGCAACCATTTTTGAGGATCTGTATTAAAGTATACAGCAGTAACCCCAAAAACAGCTGAAAACAGCAATTCAGGAGGTCAACGATAGCATCGATGTTCCGACACTTCAACGGGTCAGGCAGTATTTCGCTATTCGTGTGCGACACATCATCGCCAATGATAAGATGATGATGATTTATGGTGGAGGGCGCTAAACAGCAAGGTCATCAGCGCCCTGCCAATGATAAGAGGCATGCCGAACATGCAATAACCTAAATCCGAATATTTGTAGTGACGTTTAAATGTTGAATAAAGTAAGTGCACGCCGTAGTTTGTAACTAATTTACATATTTTTCTTATAGTTCAATAATTGTCATCCCTTATGATCCAACCGAGTGAGGTAGCGCAGGGGTTAGCACACTGGACTCGCATTCGGGAGGACGACGGTTCAATACCTCGTCCGGCTATCCTGATTTAGGTTTTCCCAGATTTCCCTAAATTGCTCCAGGCAAATGCCGGGATGGTTCCTTTGAAAGGGCACGGCCGACTTCCTTCCCCGTCCTTCCCTACTCCGATGAGACCAATGACCTCGCTGTCTGGTCTCCTCTCCCCACAACAACCCAACCCCTTATGATCCAAGTATCCTCGAGCTATATTATTCGGTAGTGACACATCATGCAGTAGTTGCTTGCGTTCTTACGTTTTGCACACCATAGTATACATGTAGCAATCCATAGAATTTACTCCGGTACGCCAACACATGTTTATCGGTTAAATCTGCGGAGAACTACATCGCCTTATTCGACTGCGTGCTGCACAACTTTTAAGTCTTCGTGGATTCTGACAGTGCCCGTGAGGGTGACTTCGCGTGGCGCCAGAGACGCTACGAGGTATAAACGAGAAATTAACTAACAACAGAAGCATAATGTTAACTGAAGGTTGTCATGGAGGACGCAAAAAAATATCATGTTAGGGTCGCATCGACTATCACATGCAAACTCGACTGCGACGGAATTTAGAAAACCAGAAGATTTCTAGGCGCACAGTGATACCAACATTACAGCGCACCGTCAAGAGACACAAGCGCAGTGTTTGCGTTCACGTGTAGCGCTTCGTGAAACGCTGCTACCGGCCGCGGCGGTGGCTGCATTGAGCTCGGAGCTCGGAATTCCAGGTATTCGTTCCCCGCGAACGAAATATCCACAAGTGTGGTTACCAGCCGTAACTACTTCAAAGGAATTGCTGTTGGCGAGCATTCCACACCAATTACCGAGCGAACCTGTACGCTGTGCGGGTGTTCAGCCAGAAATAAATTCCACTGTGGAGAGTGCTTCAGCCTGAAAGCTAATATTTCAGCACACGAATTATAGTGGAACACCGTGAACAGCTGTCTGATAAAAGCTTCCTGGGATCTACATCAGTGGTTAATTAGTTATTAGTGCTGATAAAAGAGCTCTCTCTGGTACGAAATTTCACATACTCGTACATAAATGGAAGCGACTAGATCAGGATCGACTCAATTACAGAAATAGAACTACTCGGTTATTTACTGGTCTCGTATTCAGCAGGAAAGTGGCTCCTCTTTTGGCCATCAGGAAGACTTTTTTTTTTAATGATGGTATTAGTTTTGCACTGTTCAGAGGGTAGGTAATATACGAGAATCGTATCTACAGCCTTCACTGATACTTTTGATGATTGAAGATGCTTGCCACCAAGATGTTTCTTCAGGTTATGTGCGCTACCACACCATAACTGTCACAGTTTTCGTATCCCAGGTGAACTTGCGAGGTGCCGGGGCTAGCAGTGTATTTATCACTAAATTCTACTAGAATCCACATGTAAATCTTGCTCTAAACCCCCCCTATTCTAACTCCGACTTTTGCTGTTGCACAAGGATAAAAAAAATACGCGAACTAACTCTAATCAACCCTGCCAGTGGAGTAGAAGAGAGTTTGGCACCTGCAATAATTTAATTTGATAAATAAGTTAAATAAACAAAGGTTTCATTAGCATAGTGAGGAATGATAGGGTTGCTCTATCGATTAACAGAATGAAAGTTCTGTCCAAAATAACAATATGATTTATTAAGACTAAACACAGAATAGTAAAAGAAACACAGGAAATATTTATAATACATCAAATTGGCACAAATTGGAGATTCATACAAACACTGTAAAGGTGAAGTTGTCCCTAAACTAGATCGTGAGGTTTAAGACGAGGTGGTATGTGGAGCCAATTCCTTGCCACTCAAATCTCAAGAGAGACACACAGCTAACCCAACAGTAATTGCTGCTACTCAAGACAGAACAAAGTTAGAAAAAGACGAACAGGCGCGCTCTGCTGAGCTCTGATTATCACCTAGGAAAATCCCTGTCTGCCGGTGCTGCGGACATACATTACCAAACTGTCTTCTTGACTGCCAGGACACGATCTGGCGTACCGGAGCCGTTGGCTGGTTGCTTCGACGTCCTCGACCGAAAAGGCGACTGCCGACTACCTAGAGCACCCGTACAGGCCGAACACACAACATTCCCGCCCCCACGACAGTGGCCGTGGTTACGTTCCAATCAGCAACTCGAAAACCGGCGGAAATTCCACTCCATTGCCGGGGCACTACCATTCCACCAATGGAGATTCTTGGCGCCAATTTCTGTGCTGATTTTGCTCCGTCACGGAGCTATGCCCTGAGCAAGCCAATCACAGTTCCTATTTTGCAGAAAGCGCGGGAATTTTCCCGCCACAGCTGCCTGGGTACATAAGTCATTCCCACGCCTCGCTGGTAGCCCGCCAGAAAGTGTTTTCGCTAAGCTTCTGCGAAGCAACGGAACCTCCAGCCCAGCCGCCACTTCCGGCTCCAAACGGGCGCGTCTCCTGACAATGCCGGCGTCCGGAAAGCATTCACTCGACCCCCCACGCCTGTCGGCCTACCCTTTCAAAGTCAGAAGAGCCCGCCTGTCACTGGACCACCCGGGTGACGAGAGACGCTGCATGGGAAGTCCGCGTGTGAAGGAATAACAACCCTCCACCGCATGCAACTAGAGAGGAGAATCGTAAGATAGAAATATGAGAGGGGGCTCATGCCACCTCTCAACCTGAATGTAAAGAGCTTGCGCCACTTAGCGGGTGATAGACTGTCGGGGTCTCATGCTATTATTTTACCCAGTACCAGACCGTGAGAAGGCATGGACTAAGGCTCTACTGGCAAAGAGCCACTGATTTGAACGGATACTGGGGGAAGGTGGTAGAAATCAGAACACAGATAAAAGATTTAGAAACTAGGACAAAGAGATTCATTCTGAAATTAACAAAAATAACATTCTGTTAACCAAGGGCATCTCTCCACTGACTTAGACACATTCACAGAATGAAATAAAGAGATGGGGTCCACCTGTAGCTACATAAGCTGGACTGAGAACACTTCGGAGTGAGAATCCTGAACCATGGAAACTAGGTCTCGGCAACAAAAGTGGGTGCCAGAATTCGCTGAAATTTACCCTATGGATGGCGCTGCGGCTCTCCCGTAATGTCGCAAAATACTCGAGATCGCCAAACGGCGATCGAATTCGAGCATCATTACTGACTGTGCCCGAGGTGACGAACCGTTATGCTCTATCGTCACGTGGTGGAGCGTACCTACTGACAATAGACGGTCGCTTGCGAGACGGCAGCTAGTAGACCTTCCAAGAAGACATTCTAGACTAGGCTGGAGCTGCGTTGCTCAGGGCTTTTGTCAGCTGGTGAGCACCTCACACTAGAGTCTCTACGGCTAAAAAAAAGTAGTCCGGTGCCAACTTGCTGGGTGGTCAAGCGGCTAGCTGTCCTCTGCTTGACCACAGACACGGCCGCTTCCTTTCTGTTCCAGTGGTTTTCTAACCTGGCGCAGCCTCGGCCGTTGGGACGGCGGGATGTTCTGCGCCCGTGCGCGCCTCCAGACATAGAAGCCACTTCGTTCAGACTTGAATCTTTCTAACGGACGCCACCATTTTAAACAATTTATTAATTTCCTCTCATAATGACGGTAGCCGAGATCTGCTTACAGATCTCGATTCCTCTGCACGTAGGGAATTGTTATTACAAGGCTTCTTTCATTTCTGTAATTATTTAGATGTTTTAAATGGAAGTTGAATCTTTGGTTACTTCGAAATAACATTGACAAGCAAATTATGGATACAGCAGCGGTTTGTTCCTCGTCAAAAGATCCCCAGTCTGTCAACTGATTTCACATTCATTAATTACTCTCAACTCATCCTTTGTTTCCGGCCTTGCACAGCTGCTCATGCGTTCTTCACTGCACGTCGCATTGTTATATATGGAATAAAAAGACTCACACGCTGATAAATCCGGACTATAGTGAGAGTGACAGAAGCATTTCACATTGATTTTTGCAACATTTCAGTAACTACATTTGCAGTATACAGCCGTGCAATATTTTGGTGGTACAACCAGACTGTTTCAGTGATATGTTATATTTTGCGCCTGATAGTAAATATTTTGACGACAACCATGCAATATTATCCAACTATTGATGTTTGTGCAAGTACAACATGCTGATAAACTATTCCATAAATACAGAAATTCATGTGACCATAATTTTCCAGTCAGGAGCAACACTTCTGCTTTTTTTTGGGGTTCGTGATAAGGGAAATTTCCGCAATTAGGTTTGCTGTTTGCTCTCAGTATCAAAATGATCTACTCAAGTTTCATCAATTGTGATTACCCTTGACAGAAACTCTGACTTTTCCTCTAACATGGACTTCAAGTACAAACACTCCCGCACCTCACTGTCCTTTTGTCTTGGAAGCCACTGCGCACAAAAACGTCTCATGATTTTCGCTGACGTCAACCTGTGGGTGACACATAACTAAATTTTCATTACTTCAGGAAGTGTTCGTAAGGTTATTCGTCGAGCCTCCCTCACAAAAACAGCAGTGGTGTTGATGTTTTCATCTGTAGAAGCAGTAACTGGGGCGCTGGGTCCACTTCCCTTTGAAACTGATGGCCTGCCCTCCAGTTTCAAACATCTTCGAGCTGTGCTGTAGTGAAGCACAGACTCTTCGTATGCCTCCTGTAACATTGCATTGGTCTCAGGTAAAGATTTTTTGAAACGAAAGCAAGTTTCCAAAGCCGCATGTTGTACATCGCGCGTCATTTCCATTGTTGCAGTAAGCGATACTGAACACGCGCTGACCTCCCACTGCTGGGTATCAAGTGTGCCAACAATGAACCTAGTACGGCGCGTGTATTGCACAGTAAGCTAAAAGAAAATCATTAGAATAAATTTTAGCGGTCGAAATAGTAATCGCAATAAAATGAAGATCATACTTCATTGAACAGTCCTCGTATATAAATTTGTAAATGGGTCAGACTCATTACAAAAGTTTTCGTATAGAACGGTAACTGTCTTGGTATCGTAACTTCATAATCTGCTTATTGTAATGAAAATATTTATGAAATTCCCAATAAGCACTGCACTAGCTGAGAGGCATTTCTAATAACTCAAAAACATAAAGGTATGTTAAGAACGTCAATTAATGAAGAGAAGTTGAGCATTCTCTTACAGATACGATAGACGAGCTTGCAACATATATGGCAGTTGCCGAACGTCGCCATTGAGATCATAACGAATGCCTTGTAGGCTGCGACCACCACCGCTGCGTTCCGACTAAAAGTGTAGGAACAAATTGAACACAAGAGAGAAAATCGAGCGTCGACGTAAACCAGCGAATACTAGTCCATTACTTAACAAAGCAAATCAACTTGCAACAGAGACGGTCATCGTTATACGGCTTGTATATTTTCCATGTCCTGTCTAAGTGAACATTAAGGGCTTCAAAGATATTTTCCATTCTCAAGTGCGGTTCTTTCCCGCCGAATTTAGTTAGTGTAGGATTTCACGCCGCCAATAGCTATTAATAACATGCTGTGTTATTAGTTGCGATGTAAAATTGAAGTAATGACTGAATAAAACAAGTTTTTACTTTATTTTTTAAGGTTTTATTAATTTTAAGATTATTCAAAATGAACAAGGTGTTCCATGGAAATACCAGGATTATCAAAGTGTTGCACCAGCGGAAAAGCATGGGAACCACCGAGTTAGTGAGATATGTATTACACGACTGGGAAGAGTGGGGACGTGCTATCCAGTTCTGGAATTGGCATCAGGGTCAAGAGAAATCACCCGATAATCTTGGTCAGAACCGAGCGATTGTCTTAATTTACTCTTCTTGAGTGCTACGGGGCGATCTCTAACAGTTACTTGAGAGAGATCTGAAGATTGTAACCGTGTTTACCGAAAACGGTAATCGACAATAAGGGTTGTTTAGAATCGATCTTGGCTAAGAAGTTCACCTTCTCTCGAGCGTAGTTACATTTAATTTACCTTTATCTACATATCGGTCAATGTTAACATTGGGTGAGTAAATGGCTATGATTAGATTCATAGAAAGGAATGTAAACTGTTTTCATACGGACCACATGCAATATAGATAAATTATTTGAAGTAAATGAGCAATAACTACTAACTAGAAATATTTCTCGTGCTTGCTCTTTCGCAGGCAACGGAAGCTTGCGGCACCTGAACGAGTCGGAAGTGATTGGCCAAGTATGTACTTCTGTAACTCGCGGGAGAGGTTACGGCCTGCGCGCTCAGATGTCCACGCCGCCTGTATTCGCTCGCGCATCCGGCCAACTTGACACCCCCACCCCGGCTGCCAAACCCCCACCACGAGCCGTCCTCCATCATCAGGGCTACACGGCACGGCGAGCAACAATGCTGGCGGACAGCGGCGCGCTCGGTCAGTTGGGATTTCAATAACACGCTGTATAATTAGCCGGGGCAGATTAATTACGGTATTGTGTATTGTAAAGTTACACACAACCTCTGAAATATGAATATCGGCTGGTTTAGAGGGGTGGGGGAGATGGGGACCAGGGGGGGAGGGAGTGCAGTCGCAATACAGGCGGAGAGCCCTCCGCCTCCGCCCTCTCTTTCTCTCTCTCTCTCTCTCTCTCTCTGTGTGTGTGTGTGTGTGTGTGTGTGTGTGTGTGTGTGTGTGTGTGTATGTCACAGCCACGCACACACAGCGCTCTTGACAACGAACGACTCGGCGAGCCGGCAGCTGCGAGCGAATCGAACGAGCGCTGCTCACAAAACACGACGCCGCTGTTCGAGAAAAGTTTGCGGCCCTGATTTATAAAGCTCTCCGGCCTGCTCTCGGGCCGCGCACCTGGTGTCCAAATCAATCACGTTTATGGTTTCAAAGGCGCCCTCGCTGGCCCCAAACGCACTGGCGCCGCCAAGTTTTTATGTCGCTGTAATTACCGCGAGCCACCGCGGGAAAAACGTACGCCACCCCTTGCCCAATCCCCTCTCCTCCCCCTTAAACTCCTCTCTCTCTCTCTCTCTGTCTGTCTGTGTGTGTGTCGACAAACTACCACTCTGTGTGCGAAACCAGATCTGACAAAAGCACGTGCTGGTTCGCCCGCTACAAACAGTAAACATTCACATCTTTAGTTTCTTCCATAGCAAAATTTATAAAACGCTTATTATTAAAACAAAATGTGTCCAAACGTAGATGATAACAGATTAAATCGGGATAAGTAGTAGTTGGACAAAATAATGAAAAAAAGCGTGGAATTAACTCGTCATTTTATGGCCTTATTTTTTTATATTCGTGTGGCATATTGCCTTGCATTTTGTCTTCCCTTGACACTAGAAATCCGTGTCACAAACTGAAAAGTGACACCAACAGATCTAGTATCCCGTGTTGTATCAGGTTACAGAATTCATGAGAACTCTTTATTTGAAATAATAATGGAATAGTGGAAGTTACTGAAGGTTAAATGGTAATGTTTCCTGTAGCAAGGAGATAACTATCACATAGTAGACCGGTGATAGTCTGTTGGTGGAGGACGCAGATTCAGTCAAAACAGGACGCCGGAAATAGGACAAACTAAACATTCACATATCGTCAAATTTCTTGACAAATTTGTGAAAGCAATGAGCTGCCAGAAGGACGAAAATTGATCTAGCAAGTGGCCTGCGTAAAGTATAGCGTGATCCGAGGTCTCTGGACCGGAGCTCACCTGATGATGGCTGAGCGATTTTCATGCGTAATATCTTGGCAAGATGTCAATGTCATCCAGACGCAATACCGAAAGCGCATGGGATATTCATTGTACCAGAGAAAGTAAAAGAATCACAGCCAACAGTAATACTGATCCTAAGCAGGACTGTTTGAAATATGGGGTGTGTCAGGGGACAAAAACAATCCAGACTTTCTCCTAGCTATGAAGTATAATGTAAATTGTGGAATGGTGTTGGCGATCATATCGTGGACCCTGCTTCACACTGAAAAATGAGATAACAGGTAACGTTCATGAACCCATATTTTTTCAACATCACAGGCTTTTCCACCACTGAACTCCATCTTCCAATATCATAATATCTCAACCTTTTATTCAGCATAAGGAGTAGGTGTTTTACATAGTTCTCTTCCGTACTATGGCAAGTTTGTAACTCGCTTGCATATTTTTAATAGTTGTTGTTGTTGTGGTCTTCAGTCCTGAGACTGGTTTGATGCAGCTCTCCATGCTACTCTATCCTGTGCAAGCTTCTTCATCTCCCAGTACCTACTGCAACCTACATCCTTCTGAATCTGCTTAGTGTATTGATCTCTTGGTCTCCCTCTACGATTTTTACCCTCCACGCTGCCCTCCAATGCTAAATTTGTGATCCCTTGATGCCTCAAAACATGTCCTACCAATCGATCCCTTCTTCTAGTCAAGTTGTGCCACAAACTTCTCTTCTCCCCAATCCTATTCAATACCTCATCATTAGTTACGTGATCTACCCACCTTATCTTCAGCATTCTTCTGTAGCACCACATTTCGAAAGCTTCTATTCTCTTCTTGTCCAAACTGGTTATCGTCCATGTTTCACTTCCATACATGGCTACACTCCATACAAATACTTTCAGAAACGATTTCCTGACACTTAAATCTATACTCGATGTTAACAAATTTCTCTTCTTCAGAAACGATTTCCTTGCCATTGCCAGTCTACATTTTATATCCTCTCTACTTCGACCATCATCAGTTATTTTAGTCCCTAAATAGCAAAACTCCTTTACTACTTTAAGTGTCTCATTTCCTAATCTAATCCCCTCAGCATCACCCGATTTAATTTGACTACATTCCATTATCCTCGTTTTGCTTTTGTTGATGTTCATCTTATATCCTCCTTTGAAGACACTTTTAATTGTAGCGTGTGCATTTAATGCAACGTATGCAGGGAAATACTTTAGGTTGTACGATGCCATCGTAAAGTAATATTTGGTGACATCTAACATTACAGTAACTGCTGTAGACAGTCTCCACAAGGTGAATAATTGTGAACTGTTATTGCTGGTGTATGTGACCTTTTGGGTCCCTAAACATAACACGACAGGGCACTCCCTTTTTGATGATTGACTGACAAAATGATGAATGATAGAGTTCGCATATTTACATCACGTAGAAGAGGTTCAGGAAGTTCACTCTCTTCGTCTATGAGGGACAGAGAATGTGCCCACGTTGATGTCCTCCTTCTTAACTTCGATACAGTTCTGACCGGTTAATTTGTGAATAAAATACAAGCGTACGAAATACTAGACAGCTTCATGATTGGATTTATGCAGCTTTATGATTGGGTTAAAGGCTTTCTAAAAGTAGAACCGAGCATGTCGTTCTTTACGAGAACATGTCATGTGTGAAAGTAGTTACCTCTTTCTCCCAAGTGAGTGCATTCCATGCAGTCAGAAAATAGTAAGACTACGTATTGTGGAAGTGGAAGCGATTGGCACGCGCTTGTCTCTTGTAGCCGAGTTTAGCTTTAATAGCGTGAAGACGTATAGCCCAGTCCTCTAGTAGTTTCGTGAAAATCTTGTAATGTGCTATTGCTAAGAAGCTGAGTGGTTTCGTGAGGTCCACTATAAATGACGTTCTAGGATTTTTAGCGAAAATCGTGACTCTCTTATTGTGGCCTAAAATTCAGCTCAGCATACAATTCAGTCGTATTTCAGAAATTTCAGACTGCTGAAAAATGGTGAACTACGTAGTAATGAGCGAGCATCCTAAACTATGAACATTCAAACTATTTATTTACTGTTTTAAGTTTATTAAAGTTGCATTCCATATTCCTTAGTCTTCTAAGTAGTTCATTATAAAACTTCTAATTTTAGGATGGTACTCTAAATAATTTTTACATTTACGCAATAATTTCGCAAAAAAAGGCCTTTCGCATGTTGCCCCGTGGATGGGGCAGATCGGGAAACATGCAAGCATTTCTTTTGAAAAAATTGTAAAAAATACATAATGTATAGTTTTCAGTGATTTTCAAGCAAGGTACGTTGGGTTATACTACAAGAGGATTTTTTTATTTCTTTGAGAAGTGTTTCTCTGTGTCTTTTGTTTTACAAAAATTGTTAAACATTAAGTATCCCGTTCCAACTCGAGTTCCCTCAGATGTATTTGTGGATGAAGCTCTCCTGCGGTTCGGTACTTGACGCTGACAATCAGAAAAACCACTCCGATGTCAGCAGTGCAGTACGTATTCATACTTATCTTAATGTTTGTAACATAGACTTGTCGTAACTTTCCTTTTTTCTCGGAATTTTCAAAGCGAAAGTAATTTTTCTGACTCACGGGGGTCACCTACTTCGGGCTGTAACTTTCCGTCACATCGCTTTCTTGGGCTAGTCGGTCGACGACTCTTTACATTCCCTCAGTATTTACATAGTTACTATCTTACAACTATAACTTTCCTACTAACGTATTCAGGGATACAGCAGGAAGGAAAAACCGAGCTTCTAAAGACGAACCTACTAAAGAAACTGAACACTGCCTTGTAGAATTTGTTGTGATATACAGAAACGTTCACGAACATACTGAAAAGTAAACTACTAGATCAACAAGGATAATAAGACTGGAATGAACTTAAAAGCACTGGTTTCCATACCAGAATACACAGATGATTACGATCACACAACTATATATGAGATTTGAGAATGTTGTAAAGGCTCCGTTTGCAATCACAGCCTCTGTACGTTGCGGCGTGGAATCAGAGATCATCACAATATGAGGACCAACCGTCCACGTAGGTTGTCCATGAGTCAAAAAAGCGTCGAAGGCGGTTGCTAGAAAATTGATGAACAAACTACGATCTATATCTCAGACGTGTTCGATAGGTGACATGTCTGGAGAACGTACAGATCAGCTAAACAGTGGCACCTCTCGTTCTTCGGAAAAGGCTTGTATACTTCTCACAACATGTGTCTGGGAATAGTCATGTTGAAATATTGGGTGTGGAGTTACATGAAGAAGGGAAAATAATTTTAGTGTTTGCCTGTTACTGTCCAAGGTGATTTCAGTATTTAGGAGATCGCGTTGTATCCAACGACACTCCAGACCATCACACTTCTCGTTTGTTTGCTGTTCCACTGAAAAAAAGAAACATCGGCTGATAGATGGCCATCGTAGAGGTACCGTATAATAGGCAGTGAGAAAATCACTGTAGTGCAGATGGCACGGAGGCACCCCAGAAAAACCTACAGCTAATCAGCACGCTCGCCACGGGGTTATCGACTTCATTACACTTCGGTGCGCTTGTTTATCTTTGACAATTTGAAGTGTACTACCTTGCCAGTGCAAAGTACCCGCCGCCAATCGTCGACGCACAAACCAAATACGGGAGAGCGTGCCCTGAAATGATACAGAATTTGGGATGGACATCATTAAAACAAAGGCGTTTGTCGCTGCGGAGGAATCTTCTCACGAAATTCCAATCAACAACTTTCTCCTCCGAATGCGAAAATATTTTATTGACGCCGACCTACATAGGCAGAAACGAGATTGTAAGAATAGGGAATTGTGAAGGTGGTTCGATGAACCCTGTGCGAAGCACTTAAATGTGATTTGCAGACTATCCATGTAGGTGTAGATGCACATGTAGAAATTCACCCTTGCTGCAGTGCTCCAGTGTTCAGCCAAGACTGTAGATGATGCCATGAGATCCATTATAACAGTGCGGAAAAGATAGCTATCGTGTGTAGTTCAGAACGCAAAGATTCTGTTCCATGCAGTACCTACACGGACGTACCATTGTCGCAGTAGTGTGTCTTGAACAGGAATAAATGTCACGGTATTACAAACCCATTTCCTTGAGATCGTACGTTTGACCCTTTTCACCTTAATGCTGAACTCGTTTTCAAACTTCACGTTTTTCAAACTAAAGTTTTCAAGTTACAGGAAAGCTCCTTAAGAATAATAGTCAAAGAATAGTAGGCGTAATCGGGCTTCTGGTAACTACCTGTTTAAAACATTGTGGCTCTACACTACATACCGTCAGTTCATTTACCAATTGTGGTGTTGCAATTGCACTGACGATTAGGAAGTTGTAAGATTCTCCTTCCTACTCTCAGAAATACTGTGACCTAAGGAACTCCTTTCCATATTTATAGGTTCCTATGGGTTGTCGCTGTACACAGTCACGCGTGTACAGTTTGCAGATTGTAAAAGTCAAACAACAACCTGTGAATTAACGGTCATTTGCCGTACACCCGTCGCCATAAAATTATATGTAGTCTTTCAGAAGAACAGCTAATTGCTTTACGTGTTTCTCTTCTATGCTTCTAATATTTATTGAGATATTCAAAAGTATCTAAAACTTATTTATATAGCGTTCCTTTATAAGCAACTTCTGTCTCTGTGAGCACATCTGAAGAGGACGTTATGCAATATTTTCGATTTTGAACGATAATTATTAGCCGGCCGAAGTGGCCGTGCGGTTAAAGGCGCTGCAGTCTGGAACCGCAAGACCGCTACGGTCGCAGGTTCGAATCCTGCCTCGGGCATGGATGTTAGTGATGTCCTTAGGTTAGTTAGGTTTAACTAGTTCTAAGTTCTAGGGGACTAATGACCTCAGCAGTTGAGTCCCATAGTGCTCAGAGCCATTTGAACCATTTTTGATAATTATTATTTCCCTTTTTCAACTTTGTTATTTTCATTTATCATGCCTTCAGAGGCAGCTAGGAGCTGAATGCAGCATATATGTAAGATAGCAGTCATGTAATTTATTAATAATTAGTAACGAATGAGCGTGTGAATCGCATTGCGGAATCGTCTAGTGAGTCAATGTAAAGTATCAAGTTTAGATATCGTACAAACAAAATCTTTACTTCTGTCCTTCTGCGGTTGTTTAATATTGTCTGCTTTTTGGGAAATACAAATTTGATTTATGACTGAATTAAATTAGGGAGTTAAGGATTGGTCAAGGAAGGAAATTACCGCGATATCACAGAAAAGGTATGAAGTTGATTGGGTGCAGTATGTTCCAGCCAATCAAAGAATAGTTGCTTGTTCATTAAGCGGAAGAGAATGGCACACACTCACCTTGTGTGGTGGGGTTCTCTTTTAACAGAATGAGGACATAATTATTTCCCGGAGCTCAAGTAGTTTTGTAACTGGTGAGATCCTTTACAAATGAAATTGCCTCAAGTTTTGGGATTTTTAGTGAAAACTAATTTTCTTCCGGAGGGCTAAAATGGAGCATGGCGTACAATGCAGTCGTATTTCAGAAACGACAGATCACTGAAAAACGCTTAATGTAGAATTGAGTGAGCGTTCTAAACGGGTATACATCATGTGGACGTTCGAATTGTTTACTGTACGGTTAAAAATGCAGTTTACAGCAGGTCGCAAATTCTATCATTAGTGAGTAAATGTGCTGCGCGAATCAACGGAATCGTACAAATTATGATCAAATATTTCCTTTTACCTGAGGGTCTGTAGAATCAACTTGGAGGTAATATGTGGTGTATTGGAAAAGTGACAATACAGTACAGGCATTTCAACTAAGAATATTTATTTTGTAGCTTCTATTGGACCTGACAGAATTAACCCTCTTTTCAGTTATGACACAGTGAATTTCATGCACCTTGCTGACACGTATAGTGCAGCCTGCTTTTTAAGCAGCTTTTACAGATTAAACCACATTTTACATCACCTCAAGGCAGGCAGTGGTGCTAACCAGCAGACCGAGGTGAGTAAATTTCGTGGGAAAGAGGAACACCGCGCCGCCACACAATCAGTTATGCAAATCCCCCTCCATACAGTAACCTTAATATCAGCTCCAACCTTCACCAAGGAACAAGACCAGACTGAACTTGCAATTCGCACGACTTTTATAACGTGAAAATTTACACAGTATAAAATAGGAATGTGTAGTCATCACTATTGCCCTGTGGACTCACGGCCCTCCCGCCGGAGGTTCGAGTCCTTCCTCGGGCATGGTTGTGTGTGTTGTTCTTAGCGTAAGTTAGTTTAAGTAGAGTGTAAGTGTAGGGACCGATGACCTCAGCAGTTTGGTCCCTTAGGAATTCACACACATTTGAACACTTTGGACTCACGGACCGTATCGGATTCGTCATTGAGGACATGTACGGTCGGCTTGTGTTCTTGCGCCTTCTCCTGGGCGGAAAATAACTGAAAAGTATGCTGTTTTAAATATATTCAGTTGTTTACAGACCTCCTTGCCATTTTAGACAAAGCTTTCATGGTACTTTATCCCTTGCTGGCCATGCGAGTATCTCAACATCACGCAGACAGTTCGTAGACGCGCGGGCCAAGTGTGGAAACGTACTGTTCTACGAAAGATGGTACAACGATGCTAACACATGCGAAGTGAAGCATGAGGTCCCAGGACGTTCGTGACGTACCGTTGTGCCTGTAGAGTTCCCATATGAAATCATTCTCGCCAACGATGGTCATACAGGTTAGTGCACAAACGCAATTCGTTGCTGATGTAATGTGACGCCATTCATCAGTAGTTCATGCTTTCCTGTCACGGCACCCCTCCAAAAGTAGCTGTTTGTGTTGTGTTAACGGCAGCCTACGCACGCTACCTATGGTAATTCCCCAGTCCACCTGCTGCCAGTCTGCGACCAACAGTGTTGGGTAACAGGTTGTTGCAGGGAGTCCATTACTTGAACGGTAGGCTCAGACATGGAGGGCCCACACTGTGTTTCGTGCACGACATGGTGATCCTCCCTGTGGTCATATGTGGTCGGCCACGACCTTGACGACGACTACACCTGCCCTCACGTTTCCACGCAGTGCAATATCGGGCCACTGTCACATCCGAAAGCCCCACAAATCTAGATTTGACTAGCTGGCCAAATGGAGACTCACAACGAAGTCTGTTTGAAATTCCGTCAGGTGCTAATGACGCTTTCTTCCCCGAGTACACGGCATCTCCGTGTCCTTCGTGGCATTCGAAAACTTCCGGTGTTCACCCCTCTTACATGCCCTACCAGACCTGGTAACAACACTAAACACGAACAATCCTAGTAGCCATTCTATCCGTATATATCGTTCTACATAAAATGGTTCAAATGGCTCTGAGCGCTATGGGACTTAACTTCTGAGGTCATGAGTCCCCTAGAACTTAGAACTATTTAAACCTAACTAACCTAAGGACACCACACACATCCATGCCCGAGGCAGGATTCGAACATGCGACCGTAGCGGTCCGCGGCTCCAGACTGTAGCGCCTAGAACCGCTCGGCCACTCCGGCCGGCCGTTCTACGTCTCCCCTGACTTAGATCCATTGCTATATTCTGAAACATCTGAGTAGTAAAAGCTTGCTCTATTCCATGATCAAAAGTAAACCATTAAAGTATAAGCAGTTCTTTTTAATTTACTGCGCACATCACCTTGTCCTTCACCACTCCCCTCTTGATCTGCACATAAGATCCAAGCAGCAAGTGCTTGTGCACTAAATCTGCTACTTGTGTCTGAATACACACACCACACAATACAAAGAAAAAAATTAATGTGGAGTAAAGATATTTCGGGAATACGTTTGTCTAGGGAGCATATTTAAGTGATTAAGGTAGCAAGTTCACATATTAATACGAACGCGAGAAAACTCATTGTTAAAGTGAAATGGTGGTACGTTAATGACCGGTGTAACTGTCAGAACGTTGAATGCAAGTATGCAAACGTGCCTGCATTGTGTTGTACAGGTGCCAAATTTCAGTTCGTGGAATAGAGTCCCATGCCTGTTGTAACTTCCCAACAGTTAAAATTCTGTAACCTTGGAATAAAAAGGGGTGACTAACCTCGCAATAAAAATGGTGACTAACCTGTCAATAAAATTGTGACTCACATATAACCTTTCAATAATTAACTGACTGTGAATCTAAACTGGTAAATTTTGGACGTCAGCAGTGCTGCGTCATGGCCCTGGAAAATCATTCTGACTAAATTGAAAATTCTTACCTCAATGAAGTCGTCAGATAACGCGTATATATCTGCTCCTATTACAAATTTTTCTGGCAGAGCCCAGTGCAACGCTGGCCACTAGATTTTGTTACGTATGAAAAACAACTGATTGTATTTATGATAATTCGCATGACTATGGATAGGAGAAATTAGTAAAAACTTTTAAATTCAGATGAATGACTGTCAAAAGTTATCTTTATAAGAAAGATTATTATTGAAAAATTATTGAAAAATATTTATATGTGACTCTGATATAACAATAGTACAAAACCGAGTTGTTCCAAATTACATACGCTCGTGTCAATAAATAATAATAATTTTTGCTTTTACCTTATACTACATCGCTCAAGCACCGCCTTGGTAATTCCATATAGGATATAACTTATAAGTGCTCTCTGTGAGCTATACAACTAGACAACTGCTCTCTAAGAGCGACCTGACCCAATCGTCCGACTGCGAGCTACTACTATTACTGCTGACACTGCTCTCTGATCTGTGATTCTACTTAGCTTACGTATCGCAGGCACCGCGTGAGCAATCCATCGAAATTACATCTGCTCGAGTGCGCTAGCAAAAAATTCCTTATTCATGGACCTCTTACACTGTTGCATTTGGCTGATCAATACAGGGACGATTAATGCTGTTTATGGATGATGCTGGAGTTGTCGTCGAATGACATCCCACATGTGCTCGAATGGAGACAGATCTGTTGATCGATCAGGCCAAGGCAACATGTCGCCACTCCGTAGAGCATGTCTGGTTACAACAGCGTTAAGTGCATGAGCATTATCCTCTTGGAAAACGCACCCTGGGATGCTGTTCATGAATGGCAGCACAACAGGTCGAATCACCGCACTGACGTACAGATTGGCAGTCAGAGTGCTTGGGATAGCCGCGAAAGTGCTCCTGCTGTCATACGAAATCGCACCTCAGACCACAAGCCCAGGTAAAGGGTCAGTGTGTCTAGCCTTCAGACAGCTTGATTGCAGGAGCCCAGCCGGCCTCCTCCTAACGAACACACTGTTATCGCTGGCACTGACGCAGAATTATCTTTCAGCAGAAAACAGAATAGACTTCCACTCCGCCCTATAATGAGCTCTCTCTCGACGTTTGGTGGTTTCTAGTCAACGGAATGCACGCTACGGGCCTCTGGCTCGGAACTGTCCTTGAAGCAACAAATTTCTAACAGTTCATTGTCACTGTAGTACTAACTGCTGCTCGAATCGCTATTGCAGGCACAATGTGGACGGCCAGAGCCACACGTCGAACACGGTGGTCTTCCCTCTCGGTACGGGACACCAGTGTCTGGTCTTCTTGCGACCGTACTTTCCCTCGACCACCCCTGACAGAAATCATGTGTAGTGGCTACATTCCTGCCGGGCACGATCGTTACAGCGCGTATTTGAAGCAAACCTGACTTGCATCCTCATAATGGCGCTACTTGCGACACTCTTATGCGACAGGTTCGAATTCTTATTAGATATCGTATTCCAGATGTGGAAACACCCCTGTCAACTTCCATTTATCTCGCGTGAGTCCTTCTTGGTGAAGGTTTTTTTTTTTTCCTTCCCGTCAGTGTATTTTGTAAGACGCAGCTGTTTTCGGCAACAGGAGGATTGCCTAGACTGCTTGAATGTAATATTGTTCCAACAACGTCCGTGAACCGCTTGTTTAAGAGTGTAGAAAGTGTATGTAGCACCGGAGCTGCCGTTTCGTGTACGCGGCGAAGGGTTTAAAGAGGTCGGCGGAATGCGGGCAGACGGCAATTCATCAGCCGCGGACAGCGTGGCGTGCCGACCGCCGTTTCCTCCGCTGGACTAACGAATGTGTTAGCCCGTGCAGTGCCGCAACCCTGGCCTTAATTAATACTCACACCAGATATCCCGCACGAGCAGCCGCTGTCGCCAAGGTCGGCGCCGGTCCCGCTCCCGGTATGTTTTGTGCGCCCGGAAGTGAAGCTGCGTGCTCCAGGGCGCCAGGCCAGCGCAAGCACAGCCGGCACACGGCGGCCGGAACGCGGCTCACGCTATCTCTGCGTTTCCTTTCCCTGTTCACTGCGACGTTACGTGCCCCACTATTAGCGCATTACACGCACAGTTGCCGGGTGGCTTCTTTTTAAGAACGAGTAGATGCCGAAATATCCCTGTTAAGAAATGCACGTACAAATGGTATGCCTGTATTACACAGTGTGATTGGAATATTAAAAGCACTATGAGACCGATGAGCAAAAACGCCGCGCGGAGTGGCCGCGCGGTTTGAGGCGCCATGTCACGGATGCGCGGCTCCTACCGCAGAAGGTTCAAGTCCTCTCTCGGGCAAGTGTGTGTTAATTTTTGTGTGTGTGTTGCGCTTAGCATAAATTAATTTAAGTCAGCTGAAGTAGTGTGTAAGTCTAGGGATCGATGACCTCAGCAGTTTGGTCCCTTAAAAATTCACATATGTTTCTTTTTTTGAGTTATTAACGACAATGAAGTCTAATTGATTTCCACTTTATAAAATGGATAACGCGTTAGTACACCGTGAGTGAATTTCTCGCGATTACGTACAATCTCTGCGACCGTAATTGACATAGTCGTATAACAAAGGGGATAGAGCGCTATGGCTAAATGGGCCAGGCGAACGTTAGTTGGTTTGATTTTCCACTGCCGTCTAGAAAATTAGCAGGGCAGTTTTACCTTTCCGTAAATCAGAAATGCGACATACGAACAGTCCACACGCTAAAATAATAAGATAATATCACACATAATGTACGTTATTTGCCCTCTCCCCGCTGGTAAGTGACGATGCTCTGATGGCATGGCATAAATCCACAGAAATGTAGCAATACTAATAATGCAAAATCCAGGAAAGTCGAAAGGATATGCTGAAGCAAGCAAGAAGGCGAGAAGCGAGGCGAAAATAAGGGCAAGACAGAGAGAGAGAGAGAGAGGACCAAGAGAGAGAGAGAGAGAGAGAGAGAGAGAAAGAGAGAGAGAGAAGGGGGGGGGGCAGAGAGAGGGAAAGAGAGAGAACCAAATAGGCAGGGAGGGGGTGGTTGATTTATATTTCTTGTCTTGCGGTTCTGCAACGCAACGTCTTGTTGATGTAGCCATCATTCTCTGCTATCACCATCTTTCTTTCTATTTATTTGTTGTTGCTACAGTTGTTTTCAATGATAAAACTTTTGGTAAGGATGTTCTTGCCTTGCCTCTCGATTCTTTTCCTAGGACTTATTCTTCTAAATTATTTTTTATGAAGTTACTTTGTTGAATTTGCGTCCGATTAATTTAGTTTTTTTCCTTTGTCTTATATTTTCTTTCAATTTGGGCTGTTTTTGTGGCTCTTCTCTATACCCACGTATCTTTTGTTCTATTTTTCCTTTTTCTGTTACGCATACTACACAACCATAGATTAAAATGTCTTGAAGAATTACTTTCTTGTTGCTATATTAAGATGGTTGTTTGTAAAAAATTTACCTTAATCGTGAAGCCTCCTTTGGTCATAACAATTCTTCTTGTCGTATTCACTGTACTTCAGTTATCATGTGTTACTGTACTTCCCACGTAGAAAAAAATGAGTTTACTTGCACTATAAATAGACTGAAGCCGCAGAGATATGAAAACACTTGATCGTGCATCCAAGTGAATAAGATTATTGTCTAAAACAAGGTATGTGCTTCCTAAAAGCGTTTACAGATGGAGACAGACTTATCGATCTCTAACGCTCTACATGGAGTCAGGAACTTGACCCCTGAATTTCATTCTAAATCTTCTCTTTACATGAAAATATAACCTTTCTCACAGTCCTATATTTAATAGCAGAATTTATATTCACTTACACATATCAACTCTTATGAGTCTACTGAGACACTAATTTCTTCTCTACGGTAGAGTGAGTCTTAATAAATGCTTATTAACTATCTCTGATTCCGTTTTGAAATCTATGAGGTGAGCGAGGCCCTGAGAGATCACAAGCTTTCTCGTGGCAACGATGTGTACACGTCACTGCTCGAAATTTCAAACAACACAAGTGTGAGATAAAGTTATCTCCAGATGAAAACGATGTTACGAGGCTGGTATTTCACTGCAGACGATAGGCGTACGTGTATATACTAGGCGTCCATGACCAAGGAAGGCAATTTTTTTTGGTATTCAACCTATTTTTATGCACGGGACATTAAGCCAGACAGGGAGTGTTCTTACATTTCGCAGCGCCAATTAACCGTCAGTTAGTCAGTTCTATTTGCATGGCTAATGTACGTGATGAATATTTTGGATGTAAGGGTAAAGAGTTTAGTCGTAAGTAAATAGACAGTTACAAAGTATTTCATTCGAAGTTGGTTAGGCTTGCAGCTGAAAGTGATGTTGTTTACACTAATAAAACATAGCTTGTATTGGTGAGTTATCACATGGCTTATTCTTATTGGTTCGTCTGGTGCACGTTCTCCTGCCAGTGGGGTGTAGCGATACAAACTCGTGGGAAAAAAAAGAAAAAAAAAAACGGAAATTTGTGGTAAGCTCTGTGGGACCAAACTGCTGAGGTCATCGGTCCCTAGCCTTACACACTACTTACTCTAACTTAAACTAACTTAAGATAAGGACAACACACATACTCATGCCCGACGGAGGACTAAACCCTCCGACGGAGGGACCCGCGCGAACTGTGGCAAGACGCCCAAGATCGCGTGGCTACCCAGCGCGGCAAACTCGTGGCCCTCACCATGTTTGCTGATTGCCACTTTGTGCATCCATCAAACAAATTGTCACAGAAGCACGTGTTGATAATAGTTACGTGCCACGTGCTTCTTGCCACCGGAAAGTTCCTCCACCGACTGAGAGATTCCCATTTATTCGCTTTGGACTATTTGTTTCACGCTGTTGCAATCACTCTCCATCTAAGGACGTTTCCTATACTCGAATAAACGAGGCTGGGGTTGGAAGAGGTATACCAAACCATCTTATAAGAAACGGCAGAGTTCCCAGGAAGACTTCTTGTGACAGCGGCATGCGTTCCTTTTCCACGGTCTGTGGTTGTAGACTGGTGGTACACGGTGTATGGAAATACTTCACATGTAAACCGTTTCATCTACATATCTGATCCTTCCTCTCCTATTTTTGCCGTCTCATAAATATATTATTTTTCGTGGAAGCACAGATTCGCTACAAGTCGAATGTTGCCATGCAGATAAGGCCAAATATTGGTCTTATTGTGGAGCGAAACTCCGCGTAGATCTTGCACCTGTATTCGGCAAACATGTCCTGTGTGTGGGAACTATCACCAAAGCCAGTCTACGCTAATGTCCCTGTCACAGACATTTCAAACCAATCGAGGGTGATGTCCTACAAACGAAGGTCGAAAAGGCGTCTTTGTTTAGTGAGACTGTAGTTAGCTGACAGTTGATCTGTATTTAGGGGGAAACATTGTGCGTCTCTTGTAGCGACTTCTTTATTTTTAAATGAGGTATATTTTTGATCCAGGGCAATTTACAGTGACTGTCTTTTCCTGAGTTTGCTTAGTCTGCATACTGCAGTGTATGGTTTAACTGGAATCAGTACAGACAGTAGGTATTTGGGCTACGTCTTGCATCAGAAAATATTTGTTGAATGTATAAATCGTTTGAATAGCAGCGTAGTAGTGCCACGGAGACGTAGAACACAGCTACCTTCGTCATTTCGTCAGGCTTTTCGTGTTTGTTTTCATTAACGAGATAAAGCGAACAGCGAGCCTCGCCGGTGTGCGTGAGCACGGCGTATGTACTCTAGATGACCCTCAAGATGTGTGTCCGAGACGGCCGTAATTTGGCATGCTAAGTGTCCCATTGCGGCGACCGTTACTTGTTCCGATAGGCGGCGCCGCCCTAGGGGAGCCCAGAACGACCTGTTGTGGAGGACGAGCTTCCGCGAGGCACTAGAGATAAGGGCGCCCCGTTTTTCGGCACGCGAGCTCTCTCCGCACCTCACCTCAGATGTTGCAGCCAGTTGCTGCTGCTCTGCGCTCCTTTTACAGGCCTCCACATCAACAGCTTCACCCAAGAAAGAATACTTTGTAGCGCCAGGTATCGTTGTTGGTAAGGGTTATTGGCATCGTAACATTTACATCTACTTCTAAATCTATGCTCTACAAACCGCTGTGAAGGGAAAGGGGAAGGGGGGGGGGGCGGGAGAACTTCCTGTTGTACCACTTGTTAGAGCTTTTTCCAATTTCATTCCCGTATGGAGTCCTTAAGGCTGCAACTGCGACAGGTCGAGGATTGTGTATTTCTTGTTCACTAAATGCTAGTTCCTACACTGCTTAGAAAGCTTTGCGCTGAATTGTAGTTGTGCTTATTCAACGATCTGCCAGGTCATATTTTTCAGTGTACTCGTAACTGCCTCTCACTGGTCAAGTGCGCGACGTATTAGAAAAGCAAATACGCTCTAAGAAAAGAAACAAAAAATGACGTACCACGGAGGAATTATCCGAATTCCAAACGCGGCGGAAATCGATATATGTGATGTGCATGTACAGTCAAACAAATGGTTACAACTTCAGAAAAATTGGATAGTTTACTCAAGATAAAGAGCAAGCCAGTAACGCTTTGGTCCATCTTCGGCCCTTGTGCAAGTAGATATTCGGTTTGACATTGATTGACAGAGTTGTTGGATGCCTTCCCAAGGGATATCGTGCCAAATTCTGTCCAACTGGCGCGTTAGATGGTCAAAATCCCGAGCTGGTTGGAGGAGCCTGCCCATGGCGTTCCAAACGTTCTGAATTGGCTACCTACCACGGTAGGGTTTAGAAAGCACGAAGACAAGCAATAGAAGACACTCTCGCCGTGTGCGGGCGGTCATTATCTTGCTGAAATTAAGCCATGGATGGATTGCCGTGAAGGGCAACAAAACGGGGTGTAGAATATCGTTGACGAACCGTTGTGCTGTATTGGCTGTCGCGGATGACAACCAAAGGGGTCCTGCTACGGAAAGAAATGGTGCCCAAGACCATCACTCCTGGCTGTCGTTCGTATGGTGAACCCTCTGTCCGGGACGTCTCCAGACACGTCTTCGCTGGTCATTTTCCTTTTTTTTGTTTTATTTCACACGTCTAGTTCCGTAGGACGAAATTGAGGAGCAAACCTCCAATGTCATGGAACGTGTCATACATGAAATTAAAACATTAAAGTAATAACGGATAACAGAATCCAGGCTCTCACTTTACCACTACACCACCAATCCCAACTTTATTCTCAAAAAACTGGCCATATGCCCTGCGTTCTTTGTATATATTCAACATTCACTGACAATACTATGTGGTACGAGTTCCACGCAGTTCAGTTCTAGGATGTGTCGCATGAGTGTTTTTTAAACAGTCTCCTTCTGAGCGGGTATAAGGTTTCCATTCAGTCCCTCATTGATCAGTCTAGTGTGGCAGTTGAAGATAGCGAAACGAAAGCCTAAGTTTTAAATTTCGCATTCAAGAAATCGTACAAACATACCCTTATTTGACCTTGGACAAACTCCCATATGGACAACCATGATAAGCATCCCCGGCGTAGAAAAACAACTGAATGATTTCAAAGCAAATAAATTACCAGGCCCGGATGGAGTCCCAGTTCCGTTTTTCAAAGGGTACTCTAAAGCATTAGCCTCTTACCTAACCTGCATTTATCGTGAATCTCTCGCCCAGCACGAAGCCTCAAGCGACTGGAAAAAAGCGCAGGTGACTCAAGTATAAGAGACGGAAAAAGAACAGACTCGCAAAATTACAGACCAATATCCCTAAGTTAGATTTGCTGCAGAATATTTCTACGTATTCTCAGTTCAAATATAATAAACTTTCTTGAGACTGAGAACCTTACGTCCACGAATCAGCATGGCTTTAGAAAGGATCGCTCATGCGAATCTCAGCTTGCCCTTTTCTCACATGACAGAAAGCGAACTATCGATGAAAGGCAACAGGCATGTGCCGTATTTCTAGATTTGCGGGAGGCGTCTCACTGGGTGCCCCATTGAAGGCTGTTAACGAAGGTACGAACATATGAAGTAAGTTCACGGATATGTGAGTGGCTCGAGGACTTCTTATGAAATAGACCCCAATATGTTCTCCTCGACGGCGAAAGTTAATCAGAGACAAGGGTATCGACAGAGTGCCCCAGGGAAGCGTGACTCTAGGAGAATACAAGATGACTTAGACAAAATTTCTATTCAGTGTGATGAATGGCAGCTAGCTCTAAATGTGGAAAAATGTAAGTTAATGAGTCTGAGTAGGAAGAATAAACCAGTAACGTTCGAATACAGCATTTGTAATATTCTTCTTGTCGTAGTGAAGTCGTTTAAATATATGTGTGTAATTCTGCAAAGCAGTATGAAATGGAATGTGCATGTGAGAAGTGCGGCAGGGGAGTTGAATGATCGACCATGTTCAAGAAAGAGTGGTATACCTCTAAAGGAGATCGCGTACAGGATACTGGTGCGACCAACTCTTGAGTACTGCTCGAGTGTCTGGGATCCTTACAAGACGGATTGAGGGAAGACGTCGAAGCAATTCAGAGGCGGGCTGCTAGATTTGTTACAGGTAGATTCGAACAACACGTAACATACGCATATCCTTCGGGAACTCATACGGGAATTCCTGGAGGGAAGGAGACGTTATTTTCGAGAAACACTATTGAGAAAATTTTAGAGAACAGGCATTTGAAGCTGACTGCCGAACGATTCTACAGCCGCCAACATACATTGCGCATAAGGACCACGAAAATAAGATACGAGTAATTAGGGCTCAGAGGGAGGCATATAGACAATCGTTTCTCGCTCGGTTTGCGAGTGAAACGGGAAAGGAAATGACTAGTAGTGGTGCAAGGTACCCTCCACCACGCAGCGTAGGGTGGCTTACGGAGCATCTATTTAGATTTAGTTGTAGACCTTTAGTATGTAGCTTCGATCTGTTTTTCTGGATGTCTACTACATTTTCCTTGTTTCCACTTCGCAGAACAGCTTGGGGTAGACGGAAGTTATAATCATCGGTGAGTGTTAGTTTTCAGATGAGCTTAATTCATACGACTAAAAATCTTTCTGTATTGCGCTTATTACTCTCTTTATGGGGACTTTTTCACAGCTCTGTTGGAAGATGTCGGTGTCAGAAAAAATGGCAATACTTTTGTCATCTTTGCCACAGGGAGCTTGGTTTCTGAGTGCGTGTGTGGAGGAAATCTCTTTGTTATACCACAGTCAGTGTTTTTAGGGGTGGATGATATCACCTTGTGTGGCTGTGTGGCTTCTGATCGGGCAGGCACTTTGCTTTCCTTGTACTGTTGTCAATGATTCAGTGGAGTTTTACTTTCAAATGTTTTTTTAAATATCTGATTACGCTGAACGAGGTAATATCCACCACTCCATTTTCGTTGGCTGCGATTGTAGATGTCTGAACGATGTAGCTGGGAAAGATTTTCGTTTCGCGAGTTACAATGTAGGAATTGTCTGGGCAACTATCCCATGATTACCACGCATGTATTCGGGAAAACATTATGTCAGTATTCACTATTTCAAATAAACTTAACGCAGAAACTGATCTAATTAAAATTGTGTAGTTTACTAACATTGTTTCATGTGTCCATGATCAGGTCTAAGAGACTTTTAGTTCAACAGTATTTAACAGAGATATGTTCAGATTTCCAAATACCAATCTTTCAATTGTCTGTGCTGTCTCAGTTAAAACATAAGAACTTCATTTTGATAAGGACTGGGTCCACAGCCTTGGTAAAGTTACTGAATGATGTCATCATAAAACATCCTCTTACATCGTGCAGTTACTGACGAAAATGGATGGAGCTACTGTCTAGTGCTCGATCAATGGTAACTACTCGTATTTCCCACTATTAGGAGGAGCGGAGCTAGACTGCACCAGCTGTCTAGGTCAGCCATCTTGTATTGTGCTGTCATAATTAGGCTGTGTCAGTATTCCAAAGATATTACGCAAATCGAATTTCTTTAAATGAAGAATATATTATTATTATGTCCTCTGGAAAACAAGGCAATTTACACCAGAGTTCTAATTTACCGAGAAATTTTGAATCTCCTTCCATTTTTTGAATTTCCCGGCATAATTTGAATTTCCCGCCATTTTTTCCCAGAGTGGTGGTGGAGGAAGGTGTAATCCCACCCCCTCCTTCCTTCTTCCATCTATTGTCGACATTAAACAATGTCAAGTTCAAGTAATTAATAAGCAAAGTCTTTTATGAAGATTTGAGAGGAGCGAAGATTACAATAAACTTTCAAGTTTACTTAGCTTGTCATGTTGAGATGGCTCCAGTTATTCTTGTCTAGGGGTCTGATTGCTGAAGCTGAAAACTCTCACATCAAGTCCTGACGATTGGTTTGAACTAATAAATTTGAAGATTGTTGTTTTTTTACGTAAATATATTTTCTACCATTTTAGTATCTCATACAGTATTTTGATTTTTCACATTAACAAAGTGGAAATTACATTGCTCGCACAAAAATACAAAAATAAGACCGATCACATCAGAGGCGTGCTTACGACTCCCACACTCTGCGGAAATAACAATACTCCAAAGGGTCTACAATTTTTCTTAACAAATGAATTTCTATTAGTTTCCCTTACATTATTAATTTCGATTATTATTTCATAAATGAATCTAGAAATAAACGTAGTAATCAGTACAGGATTGCATAATTAACAACACAAATTTTAAGTGTGCCAGTAATTCGTAATTTCAAATGTTTCTAAAACAATTGTTTAACTGTACATTCAGAACTAGTACTTATCAATTATAAAATCGAAAAAACAGTATTTTATAAAGTAATTCCTTTTCATAAAATTTAGCTTGAAATATAACATATTGTGTATAAAATTTTATGAAAGCTTTCAAAAAAGCAACTGAGATAATACTGAATGTCCAAAATTCGAAAAATAATACTGGTATCGACAAGTACTCTTGAGGAAAAGTAATGCCAGAGGAGGGTGTCCCGTTAGAAACGGGACTAGTATTCGGAAGGAGAGAATCTCAAGCCCCCTTCCAAACGTCAAGATGTAGATGTTAACTGCTTCCCCTAACTCAATTAAGGCATGTGAGGGGATGGTTGCTTTGTAAATGATACGGCCGATTTCCTACCTCATACATGTTCTATCCGAGCTTGTAGTCCATGTATACTGAGTCCACTGTTGAGGGGACATTACACTATAATCTTCATAATCTGTTATCTTTATACATGTTTTCTTTCTAGTTAAATTGGCAGTGGCGAGTTTTCGAACTGAAATTTTCTATATTTATAGGTATGACATGTATGAACGCACAAATGACCTGTATTACTCGTTTAACTTTTGTGAATTCGTTAAGTCGTAATTCATTCCCCCGCTGCACCAGTGAATATTTCATCTGCATTTAATAACGACGCTGTGAATGCCCGTGAGTTGTCTGATTCCCTAATTGTTTATTTGTCTGAACTGTTCCGCTATGAGTACCATTTTTAGCACACTCTTAATATTTGCTCTTTCTTCCTTCTCTGTGTAATAGTTGTCTGACTTTCCCATCAGAACAGATGTTTGTGATGATTTATTGTCCGGCACTATCACAAGAATTTCAACAAGAAGTTACTGGTTTCGGCAGTCACTGAAAATGACGATGCGGTTTTCAGAGAGGTTAGTCAACCACGGCATCTGTGCTATGATACCAAAATTGCCAGTGGCTGCTGAAACCAGTAATTTGTAATTTGTAATCGAAATTTTCAAAGTAAATAATCACTGGCATCTCTATTACGACTGAAATGTCATTACCTCCAAGAACTGATATTTGCAGCGAACAGCGACATATTGTGTAATAACCATGTCATACACCCTTTGTTTTGCGAATTCGGAGATGGGTATGTCGATATTAATAACCATTTCTAATTTTTTCTGCGTATACTATCGTGGTTAGTTTAATATTTTCAAAAATGATTTATTTGCCAACATTGGATAAGGGTTCCGAGAGTTTCATTGATTAGTAATACAGACGGAGAACATCTTCTTCTCTTCTTTCAGAAAATGGCTTTGTGCTAATATCGTAGGCCTCTCAGACACGGGCCTGCGCCTCTACTGTGTGTACTTTGACCCCTTTACATTTATGTCAGATTCAGAAATTCATTATTATTGTTGTTAAATATATAGTTAATAAATATTTGTATTACTGATTTCCTCCATTGAATCTACTCTCCAACAATCTCCATTTCTGAATGTTTATCACAACCTCCTTCATCTTCAACAGAAACGTATCTCGATTTCAGTCGCCTACTGCAATACAGTTTTTGCAGTGTCTTCTCACAGTATGAGTTCCACATAGAGCTACGATCAATATTTTTAACTCTATTAACTTCTTTGGTAATCCTTGATCGAGCTTTGATATCACGGTATCCCTTCTGCTTTTATTTGCTTTCTTTGCCTGTATCAGGCAATTCGGCACCTCTCCATTACTCTAACAGTCGTACTTCAGTTGGATACATAAACAGCAAAAATGAGTTATTTCTTCCACTGTTATGTACCCAACATTCGACATATGCCTATTCCTCATTATCCATATTTCTCAATGTTCTTATCACCTCTTTCTCGTTCCAGATTTTCTTAAGGATCTATAAATAGCATAAGTTTCACCTAGTTTTATATAGCTCTAGAGCCTATTACAATGTACACACAAAAACATGTCTGTGAATCGAATAGTAGCTTATTTCTGGCTGCTTCTATTATTATTATTATTATTACTATCATTCTCATTATTATTATTATGACTTGACTTCCAGCATTCTGCACAATTTTTGAGAAATGAAATCAAAACATGTCATATTTCACGATGACATTTCTTTGTTGTCTTTCAATGCAATCATAAGCGACCATCCGCTAATATGAAATAACGCGGACACTGTAGGCTTTATTTCATTTCTACATGTTTGAACTTATGTCATCAAACAATTTCTGTAATATGGGTTCCTGAACATGAAAATAATTAATATTAACGCGGGAAGGCGGAAACAGTTGTGAATCACGTGTAAAAATTACGCACGTAAATGCAAAAAGTATCTATATTCTTTTACAGAATATGAAAAAGTCGATTTATTCATAACAAAAGAACGCTGCTGATAGCGACTGGAGCCGTATTTTCATAATTATCTTGACAAGAGACAAAACTTTTGTTTAAGTTACACAATGAAGACGGTTTGTGTGTAAACATTCGCAGCGAGAGAGCATAGGTACTACATATTATTGTACATGTCGCCGACAATATGGACGAAGGGCTAGGGCGGGGTCCTTTTATGTGGAATTGATTTATCATATCGTGCCATGTTAAATCCTTTTGTCGAGGTTAAAATCCAATTTCACACTGAGACAATAGGGCTACAGACGTATCAACCTCTAGAATGCCGTTCAGATTGCGTATTTAGCACAAAACAGGAATTGCACCTTTTTTTCCCAACCTCCCGTGCTTATAGTGATAGGGAAACCACACCAGTGCTCCTGTCAGCGACGTGTACCTGCGCTTTTGTATGCGACGCTCGCTCGCCGTATCAGCGCCTTCTGCGGAACAATGGTGTCCCAGCCGACTGAAAAAAAGTGTTTTGTTGTGCCGGGCGTCCACTACAAACAATAGGGTTAATTTTTTTCGATTTCTTGTATGTGCAACTTAGTGTTCAGTACATCACGAGATACAAAAACCAAACTGCGATTGCATGTAAAAATAATTTAACGGAATCATAAACAGATTAACAAATGTTAAGATAAAAATATAAATGAAGTAGTAACAGCAGTGAATTGAATGACATGCTTTCGGTATTTTACTATAGTCTGTTATAGTATGATCCAATGTTTCTGGAAGTATTGCAGTTTTCTCTTTCAGGATGCAGGTGACTGTTCGCGGTTACATTCACAACAGCTCTTAGCGTGTTAGGTTATAGTCGCAACAGTCTCTTTCTTCTAGCGTTTATCTCGTCATAAGGATGTGATGTTTTTCGTTAATTTCTAAATTAATGTTATGTTTTGTTCGGATGCCATCCTGTGGCGAACGTCGTAAGTTAGCCTAGGCGAGGGAAGTTTTGTACAGCATCTGTTGTGAATAGTGGAAAAATTGTTATGTGTCATTATCTTGTTTTACTAGCGCATCTTATTTTCCGATGCGGAGATTGGGAGCCATCTCACAATTTCCCTAAAAGAATCTGAAAAACCGCCTAAAAACCACTCTCACACAAGCCGGTTAACAGACCAAAGGTCATTAACCCCCCGTGCGCGCTCTATCCTGGTCTCGCTCACCGCCCTGTCTCGAAAGATTGCTAACTGCGAACAGATTCTTACGTTTACAACAGTAGTGGCGCTTATTGTACTTGCATGAGACTGCAATCTACTAGGTTTTTTTTAATCTAATGTTCAATTTGCTCATCACTGCAGATATGTTTCGCCTCTGTTGGAAAACTACTCTCGATAGCACCAGGATATTACTAGCATCGTCATAGAAGCAAAAATGTAGTCATCGGGGCATGTCGTTTCCTCAAATCTCTTCATTAATCGCTTTGACGCTTGGCACTTCGTATTTTATCCTGATCACTCTCAGATACTAAAGTGAAAATTTTCACCCATCCATCAAACAGTGATTCACTTTTCGCATCGTCCTAGCGAACATCATCGATATCCGTGTGAATACATGTTGTTGCCCAAGTGCAATCTTATAAACACCTGCCACCTTTCGTACACATCTCACAGCTAAAGACAGATGAAAGACTACTCCTGTTAAGGACCAACTATTCATCGTGGCGTATTAGTCCGCGACTGCTTTACGGCCTTCACTCCGTGGCAAGTTCTACCTAACTCGTTCAACTCAGAGGCAGTAGACAAGCAGTTTACTACATACTTTTGGTTCTTCATCGGCAAATGTGTACGTACATATCAAAAAGAAAATGAAACTGATGCTACAAATTTGTGTACTTACCAGATGCGTTTAATTTGGTGTGCTTACTTCAAAGAGAAAATCTTTTGATTTCCGAGTGTCTTCATTTCTTCTCCACTCGTGAAAACATTTTTTTGGTGGTGGTTCTCGTGAAGTTGTGCAAAGCTCCACCGTTATGCCTCCTGGTAGAGTGTAAAGATCTCGCCTGTACTGAACTACCAGTTCCCTGCTTATTTTCATTCTGCGTTATCACAGGGATTTGTATTTAGAGGTAACTCATCTTTAAAACAGGAAATCATCACTGCAGAAAATCGTATCATAAGAATGTGTAGTAGTCACCCTCGGTCATATTGCAGTACGTATTTTCTGTCATGAAGTTTGTTGTAAATAATCAAGTAGAAATGAGAGATTGGAAAGGTCTTACAAGAGCAGCTCAACGAAATGGATGGCGTCTTGACAACTGGTTATAAGAAGTACATCAACAATGATAAAACAAGAGTAATGTAACGTAGTCGAATTAAATGATATGATGCTGATAAAATTAGATTAGGGAATGAGGTGTTAAAATGTTATTCAGTGAGTTTCGATATCTGTGAGTGTAGTAACTGACGACAGCCGAATTAGTGAAGACACAAAACGCAGACTCGCTTTGCCTAGAAAAGCGTTTCGGAAACTGACAGATTTGTTAGCACGTAATGTAAATTTAAGTGTTAGGAAGTCTTCTCTGAAGGTACTTTTATAAGCAGTGCAGTCATGTACGGAAGTGAAAATGGACGATAAGCAGCTCAGACAAGGGGAGAACAGAAGCCTAGGAAATGTGGTTACTGCACAAGAATGTTGCTAGTTTTATTGTTATGTCGGGTAACCAATGAGAAGGTACTGAATTCAATTAAGCAAAAAATAAATTTGCGGCATAACTTCATCAAAAGAATGGATCGGTTAACAAGAGACATTCTGAGGCATCACGAAACAGAAGGGAGTGTGTGTGTGTGTGTGTGTGTGTGTGTGTGTGTGTGTGTGTGAGGAGGGGGGGCGGGGGAGGGTGCTAAAATTGTAGAGGGAGATGAAGGCGCTTGACTCTTGTAAGCAGGTGCAAATGGATGTGGGTACCAGCAGTTATACAGAGACTGTGAGGTTTGCACAAGGACAGACTAGCATGGGGAGCTGCATCAAACCTATCTTCAGACTGAAAACAACAACAACAACAACAGAATTCAAAAGTTGTAATGATATCCATAAATTTAAGACTACGAGAGAAAAATGAGCTTCAACAGGCCTAATTTGTTAAAAAACTGTCTTTAGTTCGGAAAGGGGTGAATAATGCTGCTACTAAAACCTTTGATCACTTACCCATTAATGTTAAATGCCTGACAGAAAGTAAAGCTCTGAAAGTAAGCTTTCCATCAATAGTAGTTGTCGGGAAAATTTACATTCACATATAAGATGGCAATGTTCCTTCTGGGGGGCACCTTAATTCCACAGAATATATTTATTTATAAAATAGTAGCTTATCTAGTGCAGCAGTATTACATACTCTTATTCATCACGTATGGTTTTCTGTTATGTGAACTCACCTGTAAACGATCAGCTTTCAAGCATATTGAAATATCAACTATGCTAATATTCTGTAAAAAGGACAGTTCCATGTCATAACGATTTATAATGGAAATTGACACATGAAACATTAGTAGCGAAACCACTGCCACTGACTGGTGCCTGTTCAGAGTGTCAGCGCACTGTGTTGGTGACTGGACTGAATCAACGGAGTTTTCTTTATACACAAACAACCGAATAACTGTACGACAAATATCCTGTTCAAAGTTAATGGAATAAAGAAAACTTTGCGGTCTTTGACTTGTGACGCCTCAAAGGAAGTCAAAATACAGTGACATTAACAATGACATCATATGTTAAACAGACCAAGAAATAAATAAGCCACGAGTTTTATCCATTTTATTCAGAAACTGATACGCCGCTATTTTTAATCCACTGACATTATGATGGACACTTTTCAAATATTACAGTTCGTTTCGTATAGAAATAAGATGTAAATTACCAAAAAAAGCAGTTTCTGGAGTATAAGCCAATATTTCGAATCATATAAAGGCACACAAATTTCAACTATATAATGACTAACAAGTAAAGTATTTGGGCTGGAAAATCCACACTTACACTATAACCCGGTGCAGGGTGGTGTAAAGATCCTTTATTGCACCGGCGAGATTCGTTTATCTGTAAACCACGGAAGTCGTCCATTAGAGGCCACTGAGTATGCCATGCCGAATCTTTGCGTACCACTACGCCATTCTAGACCATTAGAGACAGTGCACTGTGTATGTAAAGTCTCGTTTTATGAAGTTATTTGTGTAGTAAGGCATCAGATGGCTCGGCGGTTGGTAATCAACTCTGCTATAAATTACGATTGGTTGAGACGAAGGTAAGAGGAACTCGACTTAGTGAAGACGGTATTCGTACAGAAGATGGATCATCCGCATGAATTCTGGTATCTGCTACAGTGCAAAAACGTTATCACTGCTTAGGAACTGATACTGTTGTAACACAAACATGTAGCTATGATGTTGCTGACGATAATGACTAACACCTCACTGCAAGCGGTAGTGATACGGCAAGTCCGAGAAGCGACAATGGAAGCAGTGAATGTCAATTCCAACTCTCTCGCGATAAGAAATTTTAAGACGAAAATTCATCACGGTGTTTTATGACAACATGATGACTATCACGTCAGAGTTTCAGCACATTATTACATGTTTCACGAAAAAATACTCTATACTGAAGGCTAAAAGCGTACTGGACTACGTGGCAACGAAAAGACAAGACAATACATTTTTTAAAGGAAATCATACGCTGCGGCTCAGTATCATCAAGCATCGTGTAATGACGAAGTTTTGGTGAAGCACGAGGATGTGGTTCTTCCATTAATTATTGGCATTTAAATTGCGTAATTGGACGCAGACAGAATATCGGGTGTACAGAATTTACAGCGTCACTGCGATTTATTACTAATTTGAAAAAGGAGTTTACGATAACATAAATAACGCATAAATATCCAGACGGATTCAGAATGGAGCTGTGATCAGAGTAAGTTCAACTATGAGCTTTCTTCAGAATGAACGTTTCCCATGAGAGAGGAGAGAAACACTGTCTCAACGTTGCAATCTGTTAACAGTGCAACACACAGCTACACGATCCATGTTGCTATATCTGTGGACAGACGATTGGCAGACGGAACGTACGTATGCTTCCAAGAACCAAATAGAAATTTTTGACCCCTTTTGTAAATAAAAAGAAAAAAGAAAAACGGTGCCCTACAAATCTCTTCGTAGATGCAAGTGTGAGCAGGAAGATGACGAAAGAACAAGTGAAGATGTTTTTTCTGTCATTTTGGAATCTGAATTTGCCGAAAAAGTCACTAGTACTTTGTGACTCTACTTTGTGACTCCTGGCCTGGATATAAGGATGAAAGATTACTACTGGAAGCCTCTGTAGGAAAAGATGTAGTTTTAAAAATCTTTACACCTCAAACCACAAAAAATGCTCAACCTCCGGACGTGTATTTCTTCAGGCAACGTGAAGTGTGTACCAAGAGAATAACAGATTTCTTAAACTACATTCCACGAACATGCAACCGAAATTGCACGACAGATTGTTTATCATGAAAATGCATTCTGTCGTTTACTATCAATTGTCTGCGGATTTATTACGCCTATGCCTTGTCAGTCGTGACAATAAGCTGGCTACGATATTGCTGAACTTGTGAACAACTTTAAATGTGTTACTGACGTGACGTTCAGTACTGATATTATAGGATATGCATTTATGACAAGTGATCAACTTGCTCTTCCTCACTGCACGTTTTGCAGTCATTCATATTGCCTTGAGCACTTTTTTGCAGGTCCTCATTTCTATTTGTAGTTAAGGTATCTGCATTGTGTTTGGCTTGTACAATGACATCTGGAGTTACATCTAGAGAACGTTTGCAGTCTTGCAGAAAACAACACTCACCAGCACATTTATAAATACTTAATGGTACTATAATGAAACTTTCATAAAGATATGTTCGTCCGAGCGCAGATACTTTCCTCGTACGATGGAAGAGGAGCAATGCTTTTACAGTTCCTGATAGTGGGTGTACGTCTCTACATCATTTCCGACCAAGCGATACTGGTAAGACATTCTCAACACTATACTTGTAATGACATGAGGCATCTCCGATAGTGAGCTTATTGAGTGCCCTCTCACCTTGGCTTGCGTCAGCTGATACTCACTGCGAAGACTCGGAGCTTCCGATAGTCGTAGCGCCTATTCGCAACGAAGGTCTTTGTAGGGCAAAGAATGTGCAGCACGCCCCATGAGCAATTCAAATATGGTGGCAGCACGCTATCACCTATTCATTCAGCACGGGAGCAGCTGTGAGCAGAAACCAGATACAGGTGGTGACAAAACGCGACCCAAATACTCCACAAAAGGCAAACCGCGAGACAAACAGTATACGACGCACGTTGCTAACTGTTTTCCAAACATAAACTTCTACGTCGCATTATTGTTCGGCAAGGAAGTATTTTAATCAATAAACATGAGCCAAGTTTAACAGATTGTGATTCAATATTTGCTTGTGCGTCTTCCTAGTATTATCACTATTTTCAGGTTCGAGAAAGAAGAGTCACTCATTCATTTGTTACTTTTTATGTGCAGTTGCCATTTTTCTCACAAGGTTGTTCGTAAAATCCGAGTGCACCACATATCTGTGAATTGTATAAACTTTTTTGGTTATGCTTTAGTGTTTTAGCTGAGTGTTGTGTTTTTCAGATGGACATTGTGAGATAGTATGATGTTTATATAGACGGTGTGGCAGAGCGCCAGGAAACCTTTTTCAAGCTGGGTGTCGTCCGAGATCAGACGTCATTAATCGGGTCGGCGCATTCGGTACGGGTCTGGATTATCTCTCCGTCTCTCGCAAGCGTTTGCGTTACGTATTAAGATGTGCAAACAGATTTAATCAAGAACGACTACGTTGTTTTCTACAGTGTGGAAAAACAATTGTACTGTTCATATTACCAGATACTAAGCAACATACTTAAGGGAACACAAAATGCTTCCTGTAGCTTTCCTCCTCAACCACACACTGAGCACCTCCGTATGTCTGCATCGATAATTACATCCACGTACGTAATCCGGAAGCCACCGTACTGTGCATGGTGGAAGCTACTTTTACCACTACTATCCACTTCCTCTCTTGTTCCCCTGGCAAAGAGAGCATGGAAAAAACGACTGCCGGTACACCTCTGTACGATTCCTAATTTCTCTTGTCTTTTCTTCGTTGTCACTGCGAAATCTACGTTGGCGGCAGTACAGTCGTTCTGTAGGCAGCTTCAAACGCCTGTTCCCTAAATTTTCTCAACAGACATCCGCCGTAGAAGTGTCGTTTTTCGTCCAGGGATCCCCACTTGAGGTCCGTAAGCATCTCCATAAAACTTGTGTGTTGATCGAACCCACCTGTAACAAACCTAACAGTATGCCTCCGAATCGCTTCGATGCCTTCCTTCAATCTAATCTGATGTGGATTCCAAAAACTTTAGCAGTATTCAAGAATAGATAGCACTAGCGCTTTATACGCGGCCTCCATATTTTTTCTTAAAATTCTCCCAATAAATAGAAGTCGAGCATTCGCCTTCGCTACAACCCCCATCGTTCCATTTCATATCGTTTTGGAATGTTATGCGTAGATATTTAATCGGTGTGATTGTCTCAATCAGTACACTACTAATGCTGTGCTCGGACGTTACGGGTTTGTTTTTCCCACTCATCCGAATTAACTTACATTTTTGTACATTTAGAGCAAGCTGCCACTCATCAAGCCAACTACAAATTTTGCCTAAGTCATCTCCTCCTGCAGTCTCTCAGGGACGACAACTCCCACGTGCACCCCAGCATCATCAGCAACCAACTGTAGATTGCTCCTCACCTTGTGCGGCAGATCATTTATGTGTGTGTAGAGTAGGAGCGGTCCATCACACTCCTCTGGGGCACTCATGTCGATATTACTGTCTCTGATGAACATTCACCGTCGACAACAACACAATGGGTTCTATTACTTAACAAGTCGTCGAGCCACTCACTTATTCTGGGACCTATTGCGTGTGTTCGTACCCTCTTTAATAGTCTGCTGTAGGGCACAGCGTAAAACGCTGTCCGGAAATTTTATAATATGGAATCCGCCTATTTCGCTTCGTCCGAGGCTCGAAGGGTGTCTTGTGAGAAATGGGCAAGGAAAGTTTCGCACGAGCGATGCTTTCTAAATCTATACTGATTTGTGAACAGAAGCTTTTTCGACGCAAGAAAATTGTTATATTTGAATTGAGAATATGTCCAAGAACTCTACAGCAAATCGATGTTAAAAATATTGGTTTGTAATTCTGCGAGTCCGATTTTTACCATTCTTATATAGAGGAGTCACCCGCACTTTTTTCCAGTTGCTGTGGATTTTTCACTGGGCGAGAGATTCGCGATAAACGAAAGCTAAGTAAAAAGCCAATGCCGTACCCTCAATAAAACGAATTGAGATTCCATACAGACCTGGTGGCTTATTTGTTTTCATCTATTTCAGTTGCTCCACTACGCCAGGGATGCCTATTACAATGTTCTCCATACTGGAGTTTGTACGACGGTATCTTTGTACGATCTTCATGAGGGAATGTTCCGTTAATTGCGAGATTTAAAACTCCTATTGCTACACCAGACTGGTCAACGAGTGACTGAATAGAAGCCTTCGATCCGCGTGGCAGTTTTACGTAGGACCAGAATTACTTCGAGTTCTCGGCAAGATCTTTTGCTATGATATGACGGTGTGAGTTGTATGTTTCTCGAGTAGGTATCTCTACAGACGCACGAATTTCTATTTACTTTGTCCTGTCGTCATCTGCTGTTCTTTTTTGAACCAGGAGTGCAACAATCTCCGTTTCCTCAGCAATTTCCGAATTTTGTTATTAAATCAAGGTGGATCTTCTCCGCCCGTAATCCACTTACTAGGCACATATTTCTCCAGAGTGCGATTTACAACCAGTTTATGTTTGCCCGTAAATCCTCTATGTCCGTCATATTGGAACTAAATGATGTCCATTCATTGTATAAGTGGGATGCTTATCTGCTCTTTCTAGCAAAAATAGTCTCCTGACCACTGATCGATTTATTAACTTTAGGAACCATCGTCGCTACGATGACCTAAGGATCACTAATTCTGTCTCTATACTGACACCGTCGATAAATCGAGTCGTATTTGAAGCAGTGAGTGTCGGCTGTCGAGCTAGCTGCTCAAGACCGTTGTCGGAAACCGTGATCGAAAATTCTTTAGAAGTTTGCTTGTGCGTACCACCTGCAACATTCATAGACGTGCCAGTTTATACAGGTGCGTTTAAGTCTGCTTTAACTAATGGATATGACCCGCGTACTCCCGCGCTACTGATCGTAGGCTGCTTTTGATTTTAAAGCTGTCCCGGCGGAATCGGGTGGCAGGTAAAAATATCCGATGATTAACTAGAGTTCACCTATACCTGCAACAAGCGTCCAGATAACAGATATCCGAAGAAAACCGCAAATAAACACGAATAGAGCAATCCAGTTGTTACTCCTAGACTTTCGAATCCTGATATGATGTCACGCCCGTTCCAACATAGCACCGCAATCATGCACATGTACACACAATATCCTCTTGGTGCGTAATTATAACAGACTCCCTCTACTTAACAGTTAAACCTGCCTTCAAGTTTACGACTCCTACCAGATCTAACACACTCACTATGCTCCACGTCATTTCTAACTCTTCACGTCCTAATTCCCCCTCCCCCCCCACACCATAACCATGTCTCGACTGCATCTTCGTCACAACTGCCCCACATCCAGATATTTCACCACCCTTCCACATTACACCCATTCCTACATATCAATGCCTCACACCTTACGTCACCGGAACCACTCGACATCTCCTATCCCTAAATTACCCCCCCCCCCCTCCCCACAGTGGAGGTTCATTCCCGTTTTAGTGCAGTCCATTGCTTCATCAACATGTACTCTCATAATTTCAATAATTTAAAGAAATATATAAATATTAATATCTGAAAACTTTTCCTGCTACCAAAAAAAAAAAAAAAAAAATTGTGGCTGAAGGAATGTTGCACGACTACCAGCCTACGCCCGTCTGTGAAGGGCGAAGGAATGAATGTACCAACTGATTTCTTCATAAACATGTTTCCCTCGAATATGAAAATCTTAGAACCGATGAAACAGTGAGTGCGCTCTCAAAGATATCTGCAGTCTACGGAAGGCAAGCTTACTCTAATGACGTTCGTTTTGCAGAGACGTGAATTCTTTTACAAAGAAATATATTAAACAATTCCTCCGATGCATATACAGTTCGCCGACTGTTTCTGAACAATCATTCATTGTTCTGCGATTCCAGGTTGAACAGAACCACTCTGGTAAACATTAGGCTGATGTCCTGCCCTGTCACAATGACGTGCCTGGAATCTTCTTAACATAAGATATTTGCATAAACCCACTATGAAAGCTCATAAATGTTAAGAGATAACGTGTGGCGTGAGGAAAGGCACTCGGCTAATCAAACACATGTCAGTGTCTCTGTCACCAAAGAGTTACATAAAACTGTGATAAATGACGGAGCTTGTTCGTATTTGCCATCTTACTGGCAGAGAACATCAGCGAGCAATTTAACTACAATGTTTAATTCAGTCAATTTGTCATACAAATTCTTAAATGGCTTAGTCGGTTTCGATTGATTTATCGTCTTCAGTAACCAGTAAATACGTCTTGGCCTATGACTGCATCATCAGAACAAACGAACAGTCAACATTTATGTGAGGCTCCTTCTAGAAGAGACTGGTGAAATTGTATTAATTAATAAAATGTACATTAATATACTCTTAATTAACAGGGATTCTAATTATGATACATAAATTCGAATATGAAGCAGTTAGAGCTTCATTTTGGTTTGAATTTTCTCTCAATCAAATGACGTAATTTTCTTCTTGCTGTGCTCTATATACGTGAAAAATTGAAGTGGTAGGGCAATTCAACGAAAACGGCCGCTTATAAGACCATTCACTATGCTGTACAAATGAATCTTTAGATTCATTCATTTCTGTACCTCAAAGACAACGATCTTTACAAGCTTTTACTTATACGTAATTTTAAGGCGCAAGAGTAAATCATGAGAAATTTAAGATATGTGTAATCAATTATCAATATGTAAGCTGTATATCACATTCATTTTTGTGCGTGGAGTTGACGATACTTCCAAAGCAACACACCGCCAAACACTGGTGCTACCCTCGATTTCCCCAGTGTAGTCGTATTTGTTGTGCCTGTATGGATACATATGCAGTGTCTGCCAACACATAGTGGTAGCCACCAGAACATCTTCTGCCTCTTTCGCATAAATGTGGCGTGGTAATAACAAGGACATCTCTCTATTTTCGCATCAATATATTTTTCAAGTCAAAAATTATAGGTTATTCTATAATATTCTAGAGATTTTATGAATTTTTCGAATGTTAACGAATATTTTCGAATTTCGAAATGTTCTACAATACAATTGGGAAACTGGACTGGAAAAATAGTCTGATCCGATGACATGAGCCACGTAGTAATGACAGAGGAAAAGCTAATCGGAAAAGTGTACCCAGTTGTACAGAGCGCCTACGTAAACAAAGAATTGTTGTATGAGACAACAGTTTTAGCAACAAAAACGACAGTTCAACAAAAAAAACTGCGGATACAGAATATTATACAGAATATTACACTAGAGGAAGAAAAATTTTTGAAATCTGTTGATACAATGATGAGCCAAGACGAAATCGTGAACTTTACAATGGAATTCTTACATGGGCTCTATGTTCCCTATGTGTTCTAAACGTCATCATAGAAGCGGAAATACTAATCAGAAAAGAAAAAGGCCTGTCAGTATTTATAGCACGAATTCTACTCATTTCAACCAACATGCGATTCCCTTCTAATAGACTTCGTTTATGGTAAGATTAGCTACGGAAGAAAAGCTACGTAGCACATGTATTTACCGCCGTGACAATCACTCACTATTCTTTAAAGTTTACTCTGCAAACACTGAAACGTTTCCCATTGTGCTTTATTGAAATGTATAGCACAATGGCATACATTCCATTGTTGCAGAGTGAATTTAAAAGAATCGTGATTCTTACACGGATAACTATACGTAGCGTTTTCGATTACTACAAAATCTATTCGACTTTACTCAAGAAAGCAATACAACAAATTCAGTTTGCAACACACACTGACGGAAAAAAATCACAATGCAAAAAATTATTAATATGGGGTAGGTTACATAATTAAGTGATTAACATTGCAATATCACATGTTATGGTAAACTGGAGATATGCCATTGTAAATGTGAACTGCTGGTACATCAATAAGTGGTACAACCGCCAGGATGTTGAATGCTGTTGTTCAGCTGCCAAGTGTCAATTTGTGGGATAGACTTCGATGCTTGTTGCAGTTGGTCAGTCAATAAACGGACGGTTAATGCTGTTTGTGGATGACGCTGGAGTTGTCGTCTGATGACGTCCCACATGTGCTACGTAGGAGACGAATATATGATCGAACAGGCCAACAAAACGTGTCGACACTGTAGAGTATGGTGGGTTACAACAGTGGTATGTGAGCGAGCGTTATCATGTTGGAAAACACCCCCTGGTGTTCAGTTCATGATTGACAGCACAGCAGGCCGAATCACCAGAATGACGTATAAATTTGCAGTCAGGGTGTTTGGGATAACCAAGAGAGTGCTCCTGCTGTCACGTGAAATCTCACTTCGGGCCATAGCTCCAGGTGTAGGTCAGGTGGCGCCTAACACGATGGGTCGTCCCTCTCGGTAATGCCACGTGGTCGTCCGCAGTCCTGTGTTTTTGCCTCTGTACATACTCTTGACCACCGCTGCCATCAATCTGTAGCTACATTGCTGTCAAGTCTTTCTGCAATATCGTAGCAGGAACATCCAGCTTCTCTTAGACGTATTACACAACCTCGTTCAAATTCAATGACGTGTTGATAATGGTGTCTTTGTCGTCTTAAAGGCATTCTTGAGTAACATCAACGCACCACGTCCAGTCTCAAAGGCAGCTAACGCTCAAGACAGTTACAGCATGTATTTAAAGCAAACCTGATTTGCATCCTCATGATGGCTCTACTAGCGACACCTTTATGCGACTGGCGCGAAATCTTAATAGACATCATCTTTCAGATGTAGAAACACGCCTACCAACTTCACGTCGCACGTCTCCTTCTCGGTATTGCGACTTTTTCCGACATTGTAGCTTGGGTAAACTAGATGTTGTTTGAATGAAGTGGTTAATTGCACTTTTTTTTCCAATTCGGAAAACAAATGGGGAAAAAAGATAATGTGTAGCGAGTCTTTCAGTAGTTCAGTATATTATTTCTCACTGCTACAGATAAACGACCATGTTTCCTTGATGATGAAACCGTGTTGCTAACTGTCATTACTTACACATATGAGAAAACACTGAGCAACAACCACCATTCTGCAGTTATCACTGTGGATTTTTGTGGTTGTTTGTATCATCGCGTCTTTTAAATCTTTAGCGGATATGAGAAGTTGTCACTAGCAGTAGAACTCCGACGTACAGTGCTGATATATATATATAACAATTCCTTTTTATGCAATTAATTAACAAATACACGTGTAACAATAGTGTAGCACTAGCTATTTACTGTCATTATGTAGCACATGCGTTATTTTGTAAGAAGGCAACTGTTACTTTATGGATTTTATTACTTCATAATGTAACAAAACATTTCAATCGAATATGCTTCCACGTTAAAACTGTACGTCGGACTGACTCTTAGCAAGAGCATACAACACCATTCTGGAAGTTATTTTTACTTGAGCTAGAGGAATTTACCGATAATGCGCTCTAAGGAATAATTTAGGAATATACAGTGCTATACATTTTTGTGCTATTATGGTTCAGCTCTAAATGTTGTAGCCAATATTTACGGAATAGGCTACAATGGACTACGAGAGGTAGTGTTAAATTTTCAGTTATCGTCTCGAAGCGTAGCTCACTGAGGAAATCTAGATGGGCTGCGACTTTCTGTCATGGGCCCTCCTGCAGCGTGCTATGCTACTGCGGTTCTTGGGTTTCAGTGCGTAATAGTACTGCAGACGTGTACCTGAAAACTGAAATGCGTTAGCAAGCGAAGAACTGACAGTAGTAAGGTTTTAGGCCCCCAACAAATTAACATTTCGTCCAATAACGGCAAATTTATTTTTAAAAAATTCTCCAAACTGATATTATTTCTTTTAACACGTGAAATCTGACAAACGCTAGTAAACGCAAGAGGATTACCAATACGCCATTAATATTTGAAACTTAGGCAATTTGCCGTTAAGTTTTGCAATGTTGACATTACGTAGTCCTTCTGTCTCAAAGAATTCAATGAGGCACAGTATGTATTCAAGCCTTACTAAAACAGACAGAAAATTTCAATTGACAAATGTTACGAAGAAAACTACATCAATCTTTATTAAACATTTAATAAATACAACTAACAACTATAAACGCAGAAATCAAAGCAACCAATGCGCAGTTACAGAATAATGTGAAGAATAGGCTTTATATAAATTAGAGAAATATTACATGAACTCTAAGCAGACCGCAATTGACTCAGGCTAGTTCTGTAAAAGAATCTATAAATACTATTTGAACACAACGCCCACAAGCAGTAAAATTAAGATTGGGTACAAAAACATATTAGACACGGCCAGCTCAAATATATTTCTTAAATTACATACTGGGCTCAAACCTGATAAGAGAGGAGTAACTATAACATACACAGTCGGAAGCTTTTAGCAACGTAAATTATTCAAGTTACACTGTTAAAGTCTTCAAATAAAATCGGGATTAACTCAAACTTAAAAACATACAGTACAAAGAAGACTGTGGCGCAGCGTAAACTGTTCAAACAGTCTACACACAAAGCTGTTCACCAAATAAGTCCAACAAGCGCCGATGACTACGGCTCAGAAAACCCGATTTGCTCATGAGTATTGTAGCCAGAAATAGCTGACCAAGTTCCACCAAATCGGAGCGGCGTGCGTCTCGCGCATGTAAGCTGACAGAACAGCGGCACACAATCGCTCAAAATGATATTCAGTTGCGGCAGTTGCTCATAAATTCTACGTCCCACATGGCTGCTATCACTCCTGGATGGCCATCCTCCAGGTAAACGACTGAGAGTGAGCTCACGTGCGTCGCCGGTATGTCGGCGCGGTAGAGAGAGTGCACGCCCTCTGGCGGAATGCCAAGGAGGCTGTTGCTTAGCTACACAGGCAAAGAGATCGCATCGCGCTTTCCATACAGTATCGGAGAATCTCAACTGGCGCAAACGAACAAAATATTAATTACGTAACTTTGTTTTTGAGGTAATGACTAAAACCTTATAGTTGCCCTCATATCGGTGCCTAGAAAGTTTCCCTTTTTTGTCCTCAGCCTATTGCTCTGAGCCTAAGGCCTTGGGGCAGTGGTAACACCGGTTCCCGTCAGATTACCGAAGTTAAGCGCTGTCGGACTGGGCTAGCACTTGGATGGGTGACCATCCGGTTTGCCGATCGCTGTTGGCAAGCGGGTTGCACTCAGTCCTTGTGAGGCAAGCTGAGGAGCTACTAGATTGAGACGTAGCGGCTCTGGTCACGTAAACTGACAAACGGCCGGGAGGGCGGTGTGCTGTCCACATGCCCCTCCATATCTGCATCCAGTGACGCCTGTGGGCTGAGGATGACACGGCGGCCGGTCGGTATCGTTAGGCCTTCCAAGGCCTGTTCGGACGGAGTTTAGTTCAGTTTAGTTCTATTGCTGTGAGCTTTTATCTGTGCCGTGTGGATGAGTGTGCAGTGTGCTTGTTTGTTGTTATTGTTTTGTTGATTATGAGGGGGAGGAGGGGGGGGGGTGGCGGGAGACGGAGATACTCGATGCTAGCGTACAGATTGGTCCTGTCACATAGCAAGAAGGACGCTACAAGCCTGCTGGCAGATGGACCAGTGTTATTCGATACTCCTCCTACGTCAAACAATGCAGTGTCTGCTGATAGGACACATTACGGTATTACTTAGTACATCTTTGCCAGGCAGATAGCTATAATAGAAACTTCTGACATGCGCCTGGAAATGGGCCGAGAGTCACCAAACAACCATGTGATAATGACTTCAGTTACAGAGTTGGGTAGGAGCGACCGGGGCACATTTACGCCTTTTTCGATTTATAAAATTTTTTTGGTTAGATTTATAGTGTTTAAAATTATTTAGTCATATAACAGTAATGATGTGTGTGTCTTTTAACTCAACCTTACGTTTAAAAGAGCAAAATGATATTGTATAGGCTCAAGTCGAGTTCTTACGCATATCACAGAACACGGTGAATAAACAAAACACACTACTAAATTTTTCACAATGCATTTTATTGGCAGTAAACAAAATAACAGGCTTGCTTACACTAATTAACATAATAAAATACAACTATTTTACTGACAATAAGCAAATTTACTGGCTAACTTCCACCTGTTAGCATAATATGATACACATAGATCTCTGAATTTTAATTAAAGATCCAGTCATCATCAGTATCAGAGTCTCTATTTTTGTACACGAAAAATAATTCCTGTGACATAATTGTGTGAGCCTGCATTTCACATCTACAGCATTAGATCCATTCTTTATTTCTATTTGGTTGGTTGTATCGTTTCAAGCAGTAAATACGAAGGCAGTTTTCATCCTTATCAGGCTACTGCATGTTATAAGAGAAAGGAAGAAGAACTGTGTGGAACGTTTGTTGAGGCGGGAGCGCTTGCTACCAGACGCTTTAAAACGATTAATTTGTGATAGAGATTGAGACTAGGCGGTAGTCTGATGTGTTCTGATGCACACCCGCCGGTCGATTCACAGCAAAGGAAGTCAGATGGCGTTCGGAATAAAGACACTTCGACTGTCATTTTTTATCAGTAAATTGTCGAAGTATTCGCAGCAAAGTTCCCGAATTTACTGCTCTCCAGGAAAGTTCTCGCCCTCAGATTATTCTTGTGACTGAGAGCAGGCTGAAACCCAAAGTGGAAAGCTCTGAGATATTTAGAGAGTCGTGAGACGTATATCGCAAAGACAGATCAGAGCCCATACAAGGAGGAGCGTTCATTGCAGTTGACAAAAATATTGTCTATATTGAGATCGAAGTTGAGTATGACAATGAAGTCATGCGGTCACGTATAACAGCTCTAGGTGAAACGAAGTCAATTGTTGGATGTTTTTACCGGGCACTCGATTCCGGTGTGACAGTTCTAGAATGATTCAATGAAAGTCTAGGGTCAATAGCGCGCAAATACATAGATCATACAGTACTAGTTGGAAACGACTTTAACCTGCCGAGTATAGACTGGGATGTCTATGGATTCATCGCGGGGGGATACAGACACAGTCATGCGAAATACTTTTGAACACATTTTCTGAAAATTATCTCGAGCAGATAGCTCGGCAGCCCACACGCAATGGAATTGTGTTAGACCTCGTAGCTACAAATTGGCCGGATCTTTTCGACGATGTCAGTATAGAAACGGGGATTAACAATTTGATTTAAGTATAGCAACTATGATTATGAAAGTAAATAACTCAGCCCAGAAGGCCAGGAGAGCAGTTATTAACATCTTACTCAGACAGTGAATAGGCATCACTTAGTCCGATGGATAAAGAGGAACGTAGGTTCAAAAATAGGACCTACAAATGATGACAAGCAAAGGTTATCCGGTAACAGACTTTCGTGAGTATGTGAAAACACCTATGCGCGAAGCACACAACTACTACCAAGATGAATTGTGTGTGATGAATGGCAGCTAGCCCAAAAAGTGAAAAAATGTAAGTTAATGTGGGTAAGTAGGATGTTCGGATACAGTATTAGTAGTGTTCTGTTTGACATAGTCACAGCGTTTAAATATCTGGGCGTAACGTTGCAAAGTGATACGACGTGGAACGAGCATGTGAAAACTGCGACAGGGAAGCAAATGGACCACTTCGGTTTACTGGGAGAATTTTAGGAAAGAGTGGTTCAATTGTAAAGGAGACCGCATATAGGACGCTGATGCGACTTGTTCTTGAGTACAGCTCGAATGTTTGTCATCCGTACCAGGTCGGATTGAGGGAAAACGTCGAAGTAATTCAGAGGCGGGCTGCTAGATTTCTTACCGGTAGGTTCGAACAACGCGAAAGTGTTACGGAAATGCTTCGGGAAGTCAAATGGTAATCCCTGGAGGGAAGGCGACTTTCTTTTCGAGATACATTATTGAGAAAAATTAGAGTATCGGTATTTGAAGCTGACTGCCTAACTACTGCCGCCAACATACATCGCGCGTAAGTACCACGAAGATAAAGATACGAGAAATTAGGCTCACAGGGAGGCGTAGAGACAGTCGTTTTCTCTCTCTCTCTATTTGCTGTGGAACAGGAGGAGAGATTACATATAGTGGCCCTCCTTCACGCACGGTACGGTGTTTTACGCAGTATCTCTGTAGATGTAGATGTAGTTGTAGAGGAAGGACGAGATACAAGAGTCGGCCACGGTGACCGAGCGGGCCTAGGCGCTTCAGTCCGCAACCGCGCGACTGCTACGGTCGCAGGTTCGAATCCTGCCTCGGGCATGGTTCAAATGGCTCTGACCACTATGGGACTTAATTGCTGTGGTCATCAGTCCCCTAGAACTTAGAACTACTTAAACCTAACTAACCTAAGGACATCACAAAAACCCATGCCCGAGGCAGGATTCGAACCTGCGACCGCAGCGGTCGCGCGGTTCCAGACTGTAGCGCCCAGAACCACTCGGCCACACCGGCCGGCGCCTCGGGCATGGATGTGTGTGATGTCCTTAGGTTAGTTAGGTTTAAGTAGTTCTAAGCCCTAGGGGACTGATGACCATATATGTTAAGTCCCATAGTGCTCAGAGCCATTTTTTTTTTTTTTTTTGTTAAGTCCCATAGTGCTCAGAGCCATTTGAACCATTTGAGATACAAGATGATAGACGAAATAAAGGAAAGCAGAAACTACGTGGAGCTGAAGATGTTGGCAGAAGACAGAAGAGCATCGAGGGTTATCTTGTGAAAACCCGTCCTTGCGCAGAACACTGATGATATCATCGTAAGTAGGCCTATCCATATTTTTCTTTGTTCTTGCTTTTAGCAATTTCTTACCCTTATCGGTTTTTGCTTTCATGGAATTAATTCCTTCTGTTTGAGATTCATTATGTTCAGATAACAGTTGTGGCAGTTTCTCCGTTTTATTTTCTTCTACCTTAATTTTTTTAGATTACGTCTCCAACTGCTGTCGTCTTTAACTTTCCTTGACTGGGTATCAGATAGGTTCTTGTTGTTGTGGTCTTCAGTCCTGAGACTGGTTTGATGCAGCTCTCCATGCTGAGTAGCATCCTGTGCAAGCTTCCTCATCTCCCAGTTCCTACTGCAACCTACATCCTTCTGAATCTGCTTAGTGTATTCATCTCTTGGTCTCCCTCTACGATTTTTACCCTCCACGCTGCCTTCCAATACTAAATTGGTGATCCCTTGATGCCTCAACACATGTCCTACCAACCGATCCCTTCTTCTAGTCAAGTTGTGCCACAAACTTCTCTTCTCCCCAATCCTATTCAATATTTCCTCATTAGTTATGTGATCTACCCATCTAATTTTCAACATTCTTCTGTAGCACCACATTTCAAAAGCTTCTATTCTCTTCTTGTCCAAACTATTTACCGTCCATGTATCACTTCCATACATGTCTACACTCCATACAAATACTTTCAGAAATGAGTTCCTGACATTTAAATCTACACTCGATGTTAACAAATTTTTCTTCTTCAGAAACGCTTTTCTTGCCATTGCCAGTCTACATTTTATATCCTCTCTACTTCGACCATCATCAGTTATTTTGCTTCCCAAATAGCAAAACTCCTTTACTACTTTAAGTATCTCATTTCCTAATCTAATTCCCTCAGCATCATCCGACTTAATTCGACTGCATTCCATTATCCTCGTTTTGCTTTTGTTGATGTTCATCTTATACCCTCCTTTCAAGACACTATCCATTCCATTCAACTGCTCTTCCAAGTCCTTTGCTGTCTCTGACAGAATTACAATGTCATCGGCGAACCTCAAAGTTTTTATTTCTTCTCCATGGATTTTAATACCTACTCCGAATTTTTCTTTTGTTTCCTTCACTGCTTGCTCAATATACAAATTGAATAACATCGGGGAGGGACTACAACCCTGTCTCACTCCCTTCCCAACCACTGCTTCCCTTTCGTGCCCCTCGATTCTTATAACTGCCATCTGGTTTCTGTACAAATTGTAAATAGCCTTTCGCTACCTGTATTTTACCCCTGTCACCTTTAGAATTTGAAAGAGCGTATTCCAGTCAACATTGTAAAAAGCTTTCTCTAAGTCTACAAATGCTAGAAACGTAGGTTTGCCTTTCCTTAATCTAGCTTCTAAGATAAGTCGTAGGGTCAGTATTGCCTCACGTGTTCCAACATTTCTACGAATCCAAACTTATCTTCCCCGAGGTCCGCTCCTACTAGTTTTTCCATTCGCCTGTAAAGAAACCGCGTTAGTATTTTGCAGCCGTGACTTATTAAACAGATAGTTCGGTAATTTTCACATTTGTCAACACCTGCTTTCTTTGGGATTTGAATTATTATATTCTTCTTGAAGTCTGAGGGTATTTCGACTGTCTCATACATCTTGCTCACCAGATGCTAGAGTTTCGTCAGGACTGGCTCTCCCAAGGCTGTCAGTAGTTCTAATGGAATGTTTTCTACTCCGGGGGCCTTGTTTCGACTCAGGTCTTTCAGTCCTCTGTCAAAATCTTCACGCAGTATTATATCTCCCATTTCATCTTCATCTACATCCTCTTCCGTTTCCATAATATTGTCCTCAAGTACATCGCCCTTGTATAGACCCTCTATATACTCCTTCCACCCCTCTGCTTTCCCTTCTTTGCTTAGAACTGAGTTTCCATCTGAGCTTTTGATATTCATACAAGTGGTTCTCTTTTCTCTGAAGGTCTCTTTAATTTTCCTGTAGGCTGTATCTATCTTACCCCTAGTGAGATAAGCCTCTGCATCCTTACATTTGTCCTCTAGCCATGCTTGATTAGCCATTTTGCACTTCCTGTCGATCTCATTTTTGAGACGTTTGTATTCCTTTTTGCCTGCTTCATTTACTGCATTTTTATATTTTCTTCTTTCATCAATTAAATCCAGTATTTCTTCTGTCACCCAAGGATTTGTACTAGCCGTCGTCTTTTCATCCCTCAAAGCTACTCATTCTTCTTCTACTGTATTTCTTTCCCCCATTCCTGTCAATTTTTCCTTTATGCTCTCCCTGAAACCCTGTACAACCTCTGGTTTATTCAGTTTATCCAGGTCCCATCTCCATAAATTCCCACCTTTTTGCAGTTTCTTCAGTTTTAATCTACAAATCATAACCAATAGATTGTGGTCAGAATCCACATCTGCCCCTGGAAATGTCTTACAATTTAAAACCAATTTAAAACCTGGTTCTTAAATCTCTGTCTTACCATTATATAATCTATCTGATACCTTTTAGTATCTCCAGGTTCTTCCATGTATACAACCTTATGATTAAGTTGTGCTCTGTGAAAAATTCTACCAGGCGGCTTCCTCTTTCATTTCTTACCCCCAATCCATATTCACCCACTACGTTTCCTCCCCTCCCTTTTCCTACTCTCGAATTCCAGTTACCCATGACTATTAAATTTTCTTCTCCCTTCACAATCTGAATAATTTCTTTTATTTCATCATACATTTTTTCAATTTCTTCGTCATCTGCAGAGCTAGTTGGCATATAAACTTGGCCACAATAATGCGTTCACTATGCTGTTTGTAGTAGCTTACTCGCATTCCTATTTTCCTATTCATTATTAATCCTACTCCTGCATTACCCCTATTTGATTTTGTGTTTATAACCCTGTAATCAACTGACCAGAAGTCTTGTTCGTCCTTCCACCGAACTTCACTAATTCCCACTATATCTAACATTAACCTATCCATTTCCATTTTTAAATTTTCTAACCTACTTGCCCGATTAAGGGATCTGACATTCCACGCTCCGATCCGTAGAACGCCAGTTTTCTTTCTCCTGATAACGACGTCCTCTTGAGTAGTCCCGGCCCGGAGATCCGAATGGGGGACTATGCTACCTCCGGAATATTTTACCCAAGAGGACGCCATCATCATTTAAGCATACAGTAAAGCTGCATGCCCTCGGTAAAAATTACGGCCGTAGTTTCCCCTTGCTTTCAACCGTTCGCAGTACCAGCACAGCAAGGCCGTTTTGGTTTGTGTTACAAGGCCAGATCAGTCAATCATCCAGACTGTTGCCCTTGCAGCTACTGAAAAGGCTGCTGCCCCTCTCCAGGAACCACACGTTTCCCTGGCCTCTCAACAGATACCCCTCCGTTGTGGTTGCACCTACGGTACGGCTATCTCTATCGCTGAGGCACGCAAGCCTCCCCATCAACGGCAAGGTCCATGGTTCATGGGGGGGGGGGTAGGATAGCGGGGAAAATAGTGTGTAAATGTGTCCCAATAGAACTGTGTAGAGTTGAATTAGTCTCGAAAATACAGTTGTAATTTCCAGGCTTTCAAATTATACAAATACAGTATACCATGTAAAGCAGAATAACCTCCTGCAAACGAACGTAGATTTATCTATTCTCAGTTCTAAAATGTATGCTCCCTGGGAACTTCGATGTTTGAGTACCACAATTTACTCTCTTTGTATAAAAACACAAGAAAACACACGTATGTTCTTCGCACTAAGACGTTCACTCTTCTGGTACTGTGAAGTTTGTGAAAGCCCTCAGTAGATGGCAGTATAGTACTAATCTTGGGCGTCAGAAGCGGTCTAGCAAGTATCGTTCCCGAGAACGCAAACGGGTCCCGTGTATAAACGTTGCTTTGTCTCCCCCCCCCCCCCCCCCCCCCTCCACCCTATGCAGCGTGCTGTATATGCGTTGCTCAAATTTTCACATCAGTTACCAATTTTGCGTTATCAGACAGTGAATTATAGATAGTGAATAATAATAGCACCTTAAATACATTCCTTTAGCACATTTTCAACGATTTAGTACTGGTGTTACTGTTATACATTAAGGAGAGTTTGTTCGTTTTGCTATGGACGAAGTAATATAAATCATTCACAAAGCCAATACAATCTACAGTTCAATTTTTAGTGAAGAGAGGGAAGCTACAGGCGTGTTTCCGATATAATTCAGCCCACACTGCGTCCGTACGGTTCTCTCGTAATTCTGAATGGTTCTAATAAGACAATTAGCGATTGGCGTCAGACCACACTTGTTAGCTATTCATTACGCCGTACCGTACATTACGTTAATGAAATATTGAGTCAGAATTTTACTAAGTGCACTTACTAAAGTTTCTGTTGCTTGTCGACAATACCTCACAGTATTCGTGACATTTCACGATGTTCATTAGAACATGGAACCACTGCCCCATGTCGTTGAGAACTTTTTTACAACCCACAAAACGGAGCGCTCTGGGCAACACTGCACTGTATTGTGGACGCGCAGTCTACTCTGCAGCTAAGGTTAAAGCGAACCGCACCCGAAGCACAACCTGTTGCTTACCCGCACCTCACTCGCTGAGCACTTCAATTCCACTGTGGTCTGAGAAGCCGGAGCTCCATAAACAGGAAGGTCGGTTAAAGCTTAGCGTCAGGGCAACGTACGAGCCATTAGAGACTCTCACAGGCTGTTACTGAACTAGGACGGAGAAGGAAATCGACGGGGTCCTTTTCAAAGGAATCATCCAGCCCTGATGTGGAGCAGCTTTCTTCACGGAAAATCTAAGCCTGGATAGTCAGACAGCAAATCACGCACTTTTCAGATGTCTTAGCTAATGATTTACGTGGCTCGGCGCGGGCATACAAAACTTCTCTGGAAAGAAAATGTAGCACACACAGGAAATCATGTAATTCCCTACGAAACAGATGGCATTGAAATTTGGAACTAAATAACCCGTAATAGCCATCGTGTCTACAACTGGTATCATAGGTGTTGCATTGTGTGTCATTACCTAAGCAAATGAAATATGTCTAACTTCATTCTCTGTTTCTTTTCAAAAGCTAATAAGCTCACCGGAAACAAAGAAATTGACTACATTATGAATAACAGCGTGTAGACCTCCACAGAACTCGATGACACCAATAATTCGCATGATATGGGCATGATTAAGTTCTGGTTCAAATGGCTCTGAGCACTATGGGACTTAATTTCTGAGGTCATCAGTCCCCTAGAACTTAGAACTACTTAAACATAACTAACCTAAGGACATCACACACATCCATTCCCGAGGCAGGATTCGAACCTGCGACCGCAGCTGTCGCGCGGCTCCAGACTGTAACGCCCAGAACCGCTCGGCCACCCCGGCCGGCATTAAGTTCTTTTTTTAACCAGTATCTGTGCACAGTCGTTTCTGTGACAAAAACATAAACAGAACGCCGATACTGAGAGAACGTTTTACCTTACAGAGCAATGAGATTTAAACCGAGCAATTTGCTACTATTCCCGAATGTCACGAACGCTAACGAGTCCCTGTCGTAGCACGAAGTACGTAACAAATCTCATTGTGAAACACAGTGTCGGTAATGTTAGGCTAGTAATTCAAAAATCGAGATTAAGCAAGCGACGGAAGAAAGACCGATTTGTCCAGCAGCTTGATGTGGGCTGAGGGCCTGCTGCCACGCAATTAACATATCTGCATGGCACAATAGAGCGTCCTGCAACTTAGGTCATACATTTAGAAAGTATTCCGGAGGTGAGCGGTGAGCAGGAAACTGCGAACAGTTGTTAGACGGAACTGTGGTTCAGCTGGTCAGACTACACGTTTCCTGATAGATATACTTTTCTTTCCATTGTGAGTACATACTCAAGTATGTAGAAACTGTCATTAAAAGAAAAAGTACGTAATATGTATTTACAGTAGAAGGAATATACTTCAGTTACTTCAGTATATCCTCAGGAAAAAGACGCTCAAGGAGGTGGAATGAATAATTAACTCAAAATATATTTTTACTTAAATGTTTATACCAAACTATCACAAACCTGTAACTATAAATACACTGAACTCCTGAAGACTATTTCACAGTACTTACTCAGACTGCTTTACGGGACTGGCAATGCAACACTCATGTTATATGATGTTGTTAAAACGTACAGTTCAGTTGATTCTACAAGAAATCGTTACTGGAATAGGTGTTGGGCACCAATGAAGTCTACAGGCTTCTTTTAAATCATACTCTGTTAACAGCTAAAATTTTATGGCTGCAGTGTTCGTCTTATAAGTGCCATCTTTGTAAAACTAGACCTCCAAGTATGTAAATGCTTGTGTACATGAATTACACTCTTCGACAAAAAACTGAAGCATACAGAAGAGGAGAAGAAAGGAAACGAAACTTTACGGATTAGAAAGTAAGTGATCTACTCTCCGTGATTACAAAATCAAGTCAAATTTGTAAAGAAGTCAGCAGTATGAGCACTGGGTGCAGGCATTAATTCGGTTGGGAAGGGTGTCATAAAAGCATTGTATCCTCTCCAGAGGTAAGCTGGCTCACGCCTGTTGTAGCTGATCCTACTGGCGCTGTGAAGAGTAGACTTCCGAGCTGGTTCCACGAATGATCTATCGGGGACAGATATGTGGATCTTGGTGGCCATCGGAGTATGTTAACAATACACAGACGTGTGCCGTGTATGGAATAGCATTGTCCTTTTGAAAATGACACCACGATGCTGTCGCATGAGGGAACACATGACGATGCGGGATGTCCGTGAAATATTGTAGCGCTGTCAGGCTTCCCTCTGTAGCCTGTCAGGGTTTTGTGATGCTAGATATTGAGCGTCAGTGACAGAGTGGAGCAAAGATCATTATTTTGTCAGGGATGGCAGGAGGGAAAGCGACGCTTTCTGGGTGGTGAAATGGGTCCTTTCCTTGACTCAGTGGGTGATGTGTGAGTTCCACTGTCACAATGTGTTTTAACGCGCTCAATTCCTCGCGACAGCAGTGCGGCGCGAAGTCACAGCGTGCAAATTCCATTGACCACTGATGCGGCGACGGTTCGTGCTGCAACGGAGCGCCAGCCGGCGTATTCTCCCATTCAGTACCGTACCCGTGACTCATTGCGGCGGCGGCGCGGTCTTCTCCGCAACGAGTATAATATAACATGTAAAATCACACAATGTACGACCTGCTATATAATAACAGGCAGCAGGTCTTTACTTGAGAAATACATAAATAAATAAATAAATCTTGTCCTTGTGAATTGGTTCGTTGCGCTATTAACAAGCGGGTATGGCATGGAGTGAAGTATCCCGTCCCGGAATCGAACAAGTGACCCTCAGGTTCGGCGTCTTCTAGTAAAATCTGGGACGGCATCTTCTGCGTTAACCTATTGGCGCGGTACCAACATGTTATGTCGAGCAGCGTAGAGGCTAAGGCGTTGCAGTGAAGTATGACGTCTTATGACTAACCATTGGTCCATTCGTTCAGGCGACGTTTCTTCGCCTCTTATTTCTCCCCTCAAAGGACCACCTCTTGCCCCTTTGTCGATGGTATTTATTCGGTGTTTTCGCCAATGTCGTGATGTTTCTAGGGCGGTCACTGACTCTTCGGTCGTTGATCTATGCTTCTCATATGGGGCAGAAATGTGACCAATGTCGACATACGCGCCGGATTTCCTTGTTTTACCTCTGTGCTGGCGTGGTCGGACATTGCCCTGTCGTACCCCTCCGCATCGCCAGATACGCCACGCCCATGGTGTTAGTTTCTGGAGCACCGACCGCTGATGTGCGAGCTGCGCCGGTCGTTGTTCTCCTTAGAAACATTGCCCATCCGCTCGGTCGTTTATCTGTTGCAGTGCTGACTGCTGCTGCGCAAACTCCGTTGGTCAACGGCGTCCTTGTTCGACTGCTGCCGCTTCCGAATATTGCAGCTGAAAGTGTCAAACTATCTAAAATGTTCAGTTAATCTATAATAAGTCTTTATGTATTTTTCTGCCGGATCTCTGATTATTATACAGAACCATAAATAACACATAATTATCATACATAATTATTATACACATTAAACCTCAATGACTACCAGCCGTGACGGTAAGTCATACCCAACGGCTCTCGCTCCTCACACCAAGACGCCATGAATGACACCACTGTGCCTCTCCAAAACATCGGAGCAATGGGTCTCCTCGCCAGGCCCCATCATACCCGGTGACAATGGTCATGCGGAATCGTGGAGAAACACGATTCGTTACGGAAAGTAATGCGGCCCTATTATTCAAAAGCCTATGCTTCCTTGCAACGACACCACTCCAAACGCAGCCGTTTGTGTTCTGGTGCTAACGGCAGCCTACTCATGGGACGATAAGTCCCTAGTTTGCCTGCCGCTAGTCTCCGACCAATGGTGCGGGATGACACAGAATGTTGCATGGAGTCCATTACTTGTACTCGGATGGCAGGGGCAGATGCGAAATTATTACAGTGTGCCTGTTGCACAATATAGCGATCCTCCCTTGTGGTGGTCAGACGCAATCGATCGGAACTTTGGTGACACGTATGCCAACCCTCGGATTAGCATGCAGTTTGAGACACTGTCACATCCAAATGTCCCACAAATCAGGATATTGCATGATACGTCCTCGGCCAAACGCAGGCCCAAAATGAATCTCTTTCAAATGAGATCAGGTGCTGATAACTCTGTCTCACTTGAGTTCACGGCGTCTTCATCTACATCTACATCTATACTCCGCGAGCCACCTTACGGTGTGTGGCGGAGGGTACTTATTGTACCACTATCTGATCCCCCTTTCCCTGTTCCATTCACGAATTGTGCGTGGGAAGAACGACTGCTTGTAAGTCTCCGTATTTGCTCTAATTTCTCGGATCTTTTCGTTGTGATCATTACGCGAGATATATGTGGGCGGTAGTAATATGTTGCCCATCTCTTCCCGGAATGTGCTCTCTCGTAATTTCGATAATAAACCTCTCCGTATTGCGTAACGCCTTTCTTGAAGTGTCCGCCACTGGAGCTTGTTCAGCATCTCCGTAACGCTCTCGCGCTGACTAAATGTCCCCATGACGAATCGCGCTGCTTTTCGCTGGATCATGTCTATCTCTTCTATTAATCCAACCTGGTAAGGGTCCCATACTGATGAGCAATACTCAAGAATCGGACGAACAAGCGTTTTGTAAGCTACTTCTTTCGTCGATGAGTCACATTTTCTTAGAATTCTTCCTATGAATCTCAACCTGGCGCCTGCTTTTCCCACTATTTGTTTTATGTGATCATTCCACTTCAGATCGCTCCGGATAGTAACTCCTAAGTATTTTACGGTCGTTACCGCTTCCAATGATTTACCACCTATGGCATAATCGTACTGGAATGGATTTCTGCCCCTATGTATGCGCATTATATTACATTTATCTACGTTTAGGGAAAGCTGCCAGCTGTCGCACCATTCATTAATCCTCTGCAGGTCTTCCTGGAGTACGTACGAGTCTTCTGATGTTGCTACTTTCTTGTAGACAACCGTGTCATCTGCAAATAGCCTCACGGAGCTACCGATGTTGTCAACTAAGTCATTTATGTATATTGTAAACAATAAAGGTCCTATCACGCTTCCTTGCGGTACTCCCGAAATTACCTCTACATCTGCAGATTTTGAACCGTTAAGAATGACATGTTGTGTTCTTTCTTCTAGGAAATCCTGAATCCAATCACAAACCTGGTCCGATATTCCGTAAGCTCGTATTTTTTTTTCACTAAACGTAAGTGCGGAACCGTATCAAATGCCTTCCTGAAGTCCAGGAATACGGCATCAATCTGCTCGCCAGTGTCTACGGCACTGTGAATTTCTTGGACAAATAGGGCGAGCTGAGTTTCACATGATCTCTGTTTGCGGAATCCATGTTGGTTATGATGAAGGAGATTTGTATTATCTAAGAACGTCATAATACGAGAACATAAAACATGTTCCATTATTCTACAACAGATTGACGTAAGCGAAATAGGCCTATAATTATTCGCATCTGATTTATGACCCTTCTTGAAAATGGGAACGACCTGCGCTTTCTTCCAGTCGCTAGGTACTTTACGTTCTTCCAGAGATCTACGATAAATTGCTGATAGAAAGGGGGCAAGTTCTTTAGCATAATCACTGTAGAATCTTACGGGTATCTCGTCTGGTCCGGATGCTTTTCCGCTACTAAGTGATAGCAGTTGTTTTTCAATTCCGATATCGTTTATTTCAATATTTTCCATTTTGGCGTCCGTGCGACGGCTGAAGTCAGGGACCGTGTTACGATTTTCCGCAGTGAAACAGTTTCGGAACACTGAATTCAGTATTTCTGCCTTTCTTCGGTCGTCCTCTGTTTCGGTGCCATCGTGGTCAACGAGTGACTGAATAGGGGATTTAGATCCGCTTACCGATTTTACATATGACCAAAACTTTTTAGGGTTCTTTTTTAGATTGTTTGCCAATGTTTTATGTTCGAATTCGTTGAATGCTTCTCTCATTGCTCTCTTTACGCTCTTTTTCGCTTCGTTCAGCTTTTCCTTATCAGCTATGATTCGACTACTCTTAAACCTATGATGAAGCTTTCTTTGTTTCCGTAGTACCTTTCGTACATGATTGTTATACCACGGTGGATCTTTCCCCTCGCTTTGGACCTTAGTCGGTACGAACTTATCTAAGGCGTACTGGACGATGTTTCTGAATTTTTTCCATTTTTGTTCCACATCCTCTTCCTCAGAAATGAACGTTTGATGGTGGTCACTCAGATATTCTGCGATTTGTGCCCTATCACTCTTGTTAAGCAAATATATTTTCCTTCCTTTCTTGGCATTTCTTATTACACTTGTAGTCATTGATGCAACCACTGACTTATGATCACTGATACCCTCTTCTACATTCACGGAGTCGAAAAGTTCCGCTCTATTTGTTGCTATGAGGTCTAAAACGTTAGCTTCACGAGTTGGTTCTCTAACTATCTGCTCGAAGTAATTCTCGGACAAGGCAGTCAGGATAATGTCACAAGAGTCTCTGTCCCTGGCTCCAGTTCTGATTGTGTGACTATCCCATTCTATACCTGGTAGATTGAAGTCTCCCCCTATTACAATAGTATGATCACGAAACTTCTTCACGACGTTCTGCAGGTTCTCTCTGAGGCGCTCAACTACTACGGTTGCTGATGCAGGTGGTCTATAGAAGCATCCGACTATCATATCTGACCCACCTTTGATACTTAACTTAACCCAGATTATTTCACATTCGCATTCGCTAATAACTTTACTGGATATTATTGAATTCTTTACTGCTATAAATACTCCTCCACCATTGGCGTTTATCCTATCCTTGCGGTATATATTCCATTCTGTGTCTAGGATTTCGTTACTGTTCACTTCCGGTTTTAACCAACTTTCCGTGCCTAATACTATATGCGCACTATTTCCTTCAATAAGCGATACTAATTCAGGAACCTTGCCCTGGATACTCCTGCAGTTTACCAATATTACGTTAACTTTTCCTGTTTTTGGTCTCTGAGGACGGACGTTCTTTATCAACGATGCTGATGTTCTCTCTGGTAAGCCGTCAGGTATTTTATCGTTTCGCCCAAGGGGGGGTCCCTCTAACCTAAAAAACCCCCGTGTGCACGCCACACGTACTCTGCTACCCTAGTAGCTGCTTCCGGTGTGTAGTGCACGCCTGACCTGTCTAGGGGGGCCCTACAGTTCTCCACCCAATAACGGAGGTCGATGAATTTGCAACCATTATAGTCGCAGAGTCGTCTGAGCCTCTGGTTTAGACCCTCCACACGGCTCCAAACCAGAGGACCGCGATCGACTCTGGGCACTATGCTGCAGATATTAAGCTCAGCTTGCACTCCGCGTGCGATGCTGGTTGTCTTCACCAAATCAGCCAGCCGCCGGAAGGAACCAAGGATGGCCTCAGAACCCAAGCGGCAGGCGTCATTCGTTCCGACATGTGCTACTATCTGCAGCCGGTCACACCCAGTGCGTTCAATAGCTGCCGGAAGGGCCTCCTCCACATTACGGACGAGACCCCCCGGCAAGCACACCGAGTGCACACTGGCATTCTTCCCCGACCTACCCGCTATTTTCCTGAGGGGCTCCATAACCCGCCTAACGTTGGAGCTCCCTATAACTAATAGGCCCGCCCTCTGTGACTGTCGGGACCTTGCCGGAGAATCGGCCACTGGCCCAACAGGCGAGGCATCCTGTGGTGGCTCGGAAACGATGTCATCACCACTAGGAAGCACCCCGTACCTGTTGGAAAGGGGTAAGGCAGCTGCCACGCGGCCAGATCCCACCTTCGCCTTTCGGCCAGGCACGCGCGAGCCCACCACTGTCCGCCATTCACCCTGGAGTGATGGCTGACCGGTAAGATGCTCACTGCCGGAAGACGCAGCGACATCAGGGGTTCCATGTGATTCCAAGGCCACCGAAGTAGGCATAGGTCTCACCACAGTTGCCCCAACGCCACTACGAGCCGACGCCTGCGCCTCGAGCTCGATGAGCCTAACAGACAAAGCCTCCACCTGCCCCCGAAGAGTGGCCAATTCTCCTTGCGTCCGCTCACAACAACCACAGTCCCTACACATGACTATGTTTACCCTACTCTATACGGTGACAAATTCCCAAGATAATCTTCTGATGAGCTACTCTGATAATCAAGAAACACTCACTGAAATACGAGACGCGAAAACTACGCTAGGTTTTCCCAGAAAAACTATTTAAAAGCTAAGCGCAGCAAATAAGTACAAAGTAAATTTCTCTCCTAACGATCAAGAACTGTTAGTTTCTATGCAGAGCAGATAAACACTAATAGAATCCCTTCCTTAGTGGAAGGTCGTATACAAAATGCAAAATAAACGCTTTATACAAACAGTACTCGCTGCTGCTGGTCCTCTCGCTCTGGCTGTCACAAGACAACTGCTGATTCAAGTGACTAGTGGCTAACGGCCGCGAAACAAACAAAAGACGGTTTTAGGGCGCTTTCTGTTCTAAACGATCAAGAAAACACTAAGAAATCTAACACGAAAACTACGTAAAGTTTTATCAAGAACTGTTAGTTACTATGCAGAGCAGATAAACACTAATAGAATCCCTTCCTTAGTGGAAGGTCGTAAACAAAATGCAAAATAAACGCTTTATACAAACAGTACTCGCTGCTGCTGGTCCTCTCGCTCTGGCTGTCACAAGACAACTGCTGATTCAAGTGACTAGTGGCTAACGGCCGCGAAACAAACAAAAGACGGTTTTAGGGCGCTTTCTGTTCTAAACGATCAAGAAAACACTAAGAAATCTAACACGAAAACTACGTAAAGTTTTATCAAGAACTGTTAGTTACTATGCAGAGCAGATAAACACTAATAGAATCCCTTCCTTAGTGGAAGGTCGTAAACAAAATGCAAAATAAACGCTTTATACAAACAGTACTCGCTGCTGCTGGTCCTCTCGCTCTGGCTGTCACAAGACAACTGCTGATTCAAGTGACTAGTGGCTAACGGCCGCGGAACAAACAAAAGACGGTTTTTGGGCGCTTTCTGTTCTAAACGATCAAGAAAACACTAAGAAATCTAACACGAAAACTACGTAAAGTTTTATCAAGAACTGTTAGTTACTATGCAGAGCAGATAAATACTAATAGAATCCCTTCCTTAGTGGAAGGTCGTAAACAAAATGCAAAATAAACGCTTTATACAAACAGTACTCGCTGCTGCTGGTCCTCTCGCTCTGGCTGTCACAAGACAACTGCTGATTCAAGTGACTAGTGGCTAACGGCCGCGAAACAAACAAAAGACGGTTTTAGGGCGCTTTCTGTTCTAAACGATCAAGAAAACACTAAGAAATCTAACACGAAAACTACGTAAAGTTTTATCAAGAACTGTTAGTTACTATGCAGAGCAGATAAACACTAATAGAATCCCTTCCTTAGTGGAAGGTCGTAAACAAAATGCAAAATAAACGCTTTATACAAACAGTACTCGCTGCTGCTGGTCCTCTCGCTCTGGCTGTCACAAGACAACTGCTGATTCAAGTGACTAGTGGCTAACGGCCGCGGAACAAACAAAAGACGGTTTTTGGGCGCTTTCTGTTCTAAAAGATCAAGAAAACACTAAGAAATCTAACACGAAAACTACGTAAAGTTTTATCAAGAACTGTTAGTTACTATGCAGAGCAGATAAACACTAATAGAATCCCTTCCTTAGTGGAAGGTCGTAAACAAAATGCAAAATAAACGCTTTATACAAACAGTACTCGCTGCTGCTGGTCCTCTCGCTCTGGCTGTCACAAGACAACTGCTGATTCAAGTGACTAGTGGCTAACGGCCGCGAAACAAACAAAAGACGGTTTTAGGGCGCTTTCTGTTCTAAACGATCAAGAAAACACTAAGAAATCTAACACGAAAACTACGTAAAGTTTTATCAAGAACTGTTAGTTACTATGCAGAGCAGATAAACACTAATAGAATCCCTTCCTTAGTGGAAGGTCGTAAACAAAATGCAAAATAAACGCTTTATACAAACAGTACTCGCTGCTGCTGGTCCTCTCGCTCTGGCTGTATGCACGACGCTGTTAATGCCCTTTATATACCCTACTGGGTTTAGTAACAACACTAATCACGAACAACACTCGTGTACTCTTGTAGCCGTTTACAGGTTACAGAGAATTGCAACTCTAATCCTCTACATATGCGCCGATGGTGTGTATGTGTACGAAGTCACAGTGATACCCGATCATGTCTTCTGGGTGTTTCACGCAGTGTTGGCAATTTTTGTTGTCCTTAAATTATAATACCATAACATCTCCAATATCCTCGTGAAAGTGATCTACGACTGAATAAACTACTATAACTACGAATCTTACAGGACGGCCTTTGAGAGGTTTTTACATCTACTGGACATCGTGACCTCCACGTGAAGGATGAATCGTTTCGCATAAGGAAGTATTTTCATGTGATTGTTTCTACTGGTAAGACAAGTGATGTACGAGGGTGGTTTGAGAAGTGCTCGGAACGGAATAGAAAAAAGTACTTACATCAATGAAACTTATTTTATTTTTCAATAGAGTCTCCTTGTAGATTGATGCACTTGGTCCCACCTCGAAAATGAATTTCTTCCAGGCCTGCAAAATAGTTGTCAACTCCGGTTATCAATTCTTCGTCTGAACTGAATCTTCGACCACCAAGAAAGCTTTTCAGTTTTGGGAAGAGGTGGAAGTCTGACGGAGCCATATCAGATGAAAAGGCGGGTGTGGCAACAATTCATACCTTAGTTCGTGTAATTTTGGCATGGCTAAGGCACATGTGTGCGGACGCGCATTGTCTTGATGGAAGATGACTTTCTTCCTTGCTAAACCTGACCTGTTTCACGTATCTTTTGTTGCAATTTGTCCAGGAGGTTAGCACAGTATTCTCAAGTAATTGTTTGCCCAGTGGGGAGATAATCTACAAATAGAATCCCCTTCGCATCCCAGAACACTGATCCCATGACCTTTCCCGCCGAAGGAATGGTCTTTGCTTTCTTTGGTGGCGGAGAATCAGCATATTTCCACTGCTTGGGCTGTTGTTTTGTCTCCGGGACCCAAGTTTCATCTGTGATCACAAACCGGCGCGAAAAGTCTTGTTCATTTCTCCTTATACGGGCCAAACACTGTTCAAATGGTTGAAATGGCTCTGAGCACTATGGGACTTAACATCTGTGGTCATCAGTCCCCTAGAACGTAGAACTACTTAAACCTAACTAACCTAAGGACATCACACACATCCATGCCCGAGGCAGGATTCGAACCTGCGACCGTAGCGGTCACGCGGTTCCAGACTGAAGCGCCTAGAACCGCACGGCCACAACGGCCGGCCGCCAAACACTGTTCCGATAGGTCCATTCCAATACTTTTTGATCCATTGTCAAGACTCGCGGCAGCCATCTTGCAGATAATTTTTTTTTATTTCTAATTCCTTAGTTAAAGTGTGATATATTCTTTCAGATGACATTTGGCAGGCGTGAGCAGTTTCACGCACTTTCGATCCGCGACCCTCTGTGACCATTTTGTGCACTTTTGGAATGATTTCTGGAGTAGTGACACATCTTAGCTGACCACTGCGCGGATCATAATCTAAGCTCTCCCGACCAAATTTAAATTCATTTGTCCACTTGGCAACAGTTGAATATGAAGGAGAAGAGTCCCCTAATGTATTCAGGAAATCGGTATGAATGTCCTTTGCTTTCATACATTTCTTTAGGAAGTATTTAATCATTACTCGAATCTCGATTTTTTCCAACTTCGCAAATCACTACGCGGGTACAACAACAGAACCACGTTACCGCCACAGTTCTGTTCCAAGAGCATTGACGTGGCGCGTGTTTACAGGCAACAGTCCGATGAATATCACGTGAACAACTTGTTGCGCTAGCTCTGACCTCTCGTGTTGATTCCGAGAACTTTTCAAACTACCCTCGTAAATTCCAAATAAATTTACCGGTGTCTAGCGAAAACTAGGATTATGTTCATCCAGCGTTATTCCGTTCTATGTAACAATTAGCTTTTGCGTATTGATTTCGAGCTCCACAGTGTTTACTGTAGCGTGGGTTGTGCCAGACAACAGCAGATGCACGGACAAAAGTCTGCTGTTGCGATTGTCACGCAATGTGCCGACTGTGCGCCACACGACGTGGTATATAAGGACGCCTAGAATAGGTAGCCCATTACTGTTAACAAGACAAGCAAACAGCATCATGAAGACTCTGCTGGTAAGTGTACACGCAATAACAAGTCAAGTACGACTGTCTTCTACTAATATTCTTTAACATCACGCAAGTCAGAAGAGAGCAAAAACTACGTAAAATAACGTATTTTATGTATTTACGTTAGAGACTGTTGAGTATAACAACACAAGCTCAAATTATGCGGAAAGAGGGTTTCATTCTGCTGTCGGCTATACCAAAGTGCACACAACTACATGTCGAATTTGAGATATATTGTAACCAAAGAGTTTCTCTGTCGATGGGATCCACTCTATGTTCGGTTCGTCTCTCTTAGCTGGAAACTAATTACTGAGGACTGAAGATCTCAAAATCATGAACAGCACTACGTATCATCCGAGAATTTGACAATGTTCTCGTAGATCTTTATCTGACGTACATGTAATCCTTATCGTTTAAACTTGAGTGTCAAGGTCGTCAATCAAAACTTTATTGTAAACTGAGGTGTACAGAGAAATCGCAACGCTAGAATATTGCAGCGAAATGCAGGAAGACCTGACGAGGTCGTGGGTCATGTCGTCCTAAACATCCCTGTTCAGACTATCCCAGGCATGTTTTATAGGGTTCATATCTGGAGAACATGCTGGCCACTCTAGTGGAGCGATGTTATTCTGAAGGAAGTCATTGACAAGGTGTGGACGATGGGGGCGCAAATTGTCGTCCATGGAGACGAATGCCATCTCCAATATGCTGCCGATATGGTTGCACTATCGGTCGGATTATGGCATTCACGTATCGTACAGCCGTTACGGTGCTTTCCATGACCACCAGCGGCGTACGTCAGCCCCACATAATGCCAGCAAGGTGCTTGCTGCAGTCGCTGGACAGTGTCTCTAAGGCGTTCAGCCTGACTGGGTTGCCCCAAAGCACGACGATTGTCTGGTTGAAGGCATATGCGACACTCATCGGCGAAGAGAACGTGATACCAATCCTGAGCGGTCCATTCGGTTTGTTGCTAGGCCCATCTGTACCACGCTGCATCTTGCAAAGATGGATCTCGCCATGGATGTCAGGAGTGAAGTTGTGCTTCATGCAGCCTATTGCGCACAGTTTGAGTCGTAACCCGTCGTCGTGTGGCTGCACGAAAAGCATTATTCAACATGGTGGCGTTGCTGTCAGGATTCCTCCGAGCCATAATCCATAGGTAGCGGTCATCCACTGCATTAGTAGCCCTTGGGAGGCCTGAGCGAGGGATGTCATCGACAATTCCTGTTCCTCTGTATCTCCTCCATGTCCGAACAACATCCCTTTGGTTCACTCCGAGACGCCTGGCCACTTCCTTGTTGAGAGCCCTTCCTGGCACAAAGTAATAATGCGGACGCGATCGAACCGCGGTACTGACCGCCTAGGCAAGGTTGAATGACAGACAACACGAGCCGTGTACCTCCTTGCTAGTGGAATGACTGGAACTGATGGGCTGTTGGACCCCCTCCGTCTAACAGGTGCTGTACATGCATGGTTGTTTACACATTTGGGCAGGTTTAGTGACATCTCTGAACAGTCAAAGGGACTGTATCTGTGATACAATATGCATAGTCAACGTCCATCTTCAGGAGGTCTGGAAGTCGGGGTGATGCACAATGTTTTTTTATGTGTGTGTATTCAACGTATCTTATACGTATTTCATCCATTTATATTACGTTACACACTGTAACAAATTAAATTCCTTAGATTGTAGGAAATTCTCACAGCCTTTAAATTAATGAAAAATTTTCGTCTTTTATAACGATTTGTATTTATACGTACTATCTTAACAATAAGATTCTTCTACTCTTCAATTTTCATTTGCTTTTGAGCTTCATTCACTTTATGATTTCATTTTTACAGGTTCTGGCTGCAGTGTTGGCGGTTGCCTGTGCTTTCCCGAACCGAGGTATCGGTGGCAACCAGGGTTTCCCAGGCAGCGGATTTCCAGGCAATGGCGGATTTAACCAGGGATTTCCCGGAAATGGGGGCTTTGGCGCTGGCGGACTGAACCAGGGCTTCCCTGGGTTTGGCTCTGGACAAGGTTTCCCTGGTAATGGAGGATTCCCTGGAAATGGGGGATTCCCTGGTAATGTTGGCTTCGGCAATCAGTTCCCAGGGTAATGGATCCCTATGCACAATAACGTTTTACCCTTGTGGAATGGAAATGTTGCCAGGACGTCATAGCCTAATTGTATGTCTTTTCTGTTGAAATAAAATTCTTAAGCAGTATATATTTCATTTAATTCACGTCACTCTTTCGCACCAGACAATCACCTGAACCTCCTGACCGAAATTTGATCTTAAAAAAACCATATCCTTCGTTGAAAAGAGAATTTTTCCCGATGGGTTTCCATGCGTCATACAATATTAGAGCCGATGTGCAAATGCACTGTGAGAATGTAATATTGAATGTGCACAATAACAACAGCTTCAACTATACCTGTCGTTTAAACCATAAAGCAAACAGGAATACTCTGGTCCGAGAAGCGTCATGCAATATGTATATGTATTGGAATGTTTCTAATGTATTACAGATGTTTTTCTACAAACGTAGTATATTATTCATGCCTACAGTTACCTAATTACCCAAGTTTATGAGCTCGACTATTAACAGAAAACAATATTAAAAAAGATAAAAAATATCAAACTTACGTTTTGTCCTTTTTGAATAGCCATAAACACACAAATCGCAAATTGTTCTACTAGTATTTTTATGACAAATCGTTAACTGAATCATTAAATATGACGAATTTCTATCATGAAGCGCCAGGAGAGCTTCTAAGTTAACCGAACGAACTGATTTATAACTTGCTATCTGGTAATACTTCGTACACATGTATTATTACGTTTTCATAAGACAGCTGGAAATGTACAAGCAAGAATAACTTGAAATTGACGGTTGAGTGCTTTTGAGTTTATCGTAACGAACATACTCGTAATTTTATTAAATTTAGTTTCACTTAGGCTATTTAAAAATTATTTTCTTTCCGTTACATTACCCATTATTCCTCTTATGAGACTGATACTCGCTTCATTACATTTCAGTTCAAATTTATAGGATAATTAAGAATCGAAACCAGTTTGGTGGTCCTAGTCATCATAGCTATGAGTGACATTACATTGAAAGCTTTTCTACAATGTGCACAAAACTTAAAATTAAATGTATGATGAACATTTATGCTTTTAGAGACCTTGCTTCCGTGAAGCTTACTATTTGTGAGAACTTATCTGATAGTTAGGCAGTACCTGGACAGTATGAAAACACCTAGCACGAATTAAGCGAGTGAAGTTGTGAGTTGAAGGAGGCAGCAACAAGCAACAAAATTGTTGGAAGATATTCAATGAAGATACGCAATGAAGGCGACTCTATAAAACTGATAATATATTTGTCTGACTGTAAGAAGAACCAACTGAAATGAATGATTAGCAGGGTCAATAATCTAAAAATTATGCTCATTGCACGACTTGGATTTCAATATTTAGAGAAATTAATCTCCTTTCACAGAACATGTTACTCCGATGACAAAGAGAGACAGAAGAAATCGCTTGTCGAATGATCGAACAAATCTCTCTCTGTCTATTCCACCCACAATTACAAACAAACAAACAAACACACACATACACACACACACTCACACACACGCGCGCGCGCACACACACACACACACACACACACACACACACACACACAATACAGTTCACCTACTGGAATCTATCACAGCGAAGAATTGTCAGTAGACTTTTGGAACGCTGTAAGTACTATTTCCGTTTGGAAAGAGAGCTGTCACATGACATGACAACTTAGAAAAATAGTCAGCATAAGACACTTCACTCAAGGAAAACAAGAAAGACGGGACAGTATTTTTAAGAGAGAAACTTTCATGCTATGAAGTCTGCCATATTCAAAGTTGGAGAAGCTCAGGGAAGAATCCATTGGAATATTGTCTTATAGCAAAATTTAGGCCAGGTAATAGGAAAATCTGAAAGAAAGAAGGCAAAATACTTCGAGTTTCGTAGGTATGGAAGAATAAAAAGAGGAGGAGGAGATTAGTGTTTAACGTCCCGTCGACAACGAGGTCAGTAGAGACGGAGCGCAAGCTCGGGTGAGGGAAGGATGGGGAAGGAAATCGGCCGTGCCCTTTCAAAGGAACCATCCCGGCATTTGCCTGAAGCGATTTAGGGAAATCACGGAAAACCTAAATCAGGATGGCCGGAGACGGGATTGAACCGTCGTCCTCCCGAATGCGAGTCCAGTGTGCCAGTGTGCTAACCACTGCGCCACCTCGCTCGGTGCTGGAAGAATTAAAAAAAAAAAAAAAAAAAAAAAAAAAAAAAAAAAAAAAAAAAGAGAGAGAGAGAGAGAGAGAGCAGAAGGAGACAGATATCGCGAGTGCTGCGTTTCTAGACGTAAAGTTGTGGAAAGCTCTTTGGTAGGAAAGAAGGAAGAATAGTCGTATGACCTGCAGGGTGACACACGTAGTAGCTGCGTAAACTACAGAGACAAAATTGTTAAGGCTTTCGTGGCCACTTGTTGACAAACTGCCTATTGGCTTGTGTCTCGGGTTCTTCGGCCGACGTTCATCTAATGATTTTTGTGACGTTTCGCCAGCACGAGTGGCTGGCATTGTCAAAGCTTCACCCTCCATTGCCGGTGGTGAACTGGAGCCGAGCTCGCGGGCGCAGACTATATGTACCTGGCGCGCCAGCGTCCGAGGGCTTCTCCGCGGTCATTTCCGGTGCGGTTCTCCTCTTGATACCTGCGACGGTAGTTCGCTGCAGTACGGGAAGCCAGGATCCGTTTACCTTAAGGCTTTCCTCTTTCTTGTTCAAACTGTTCGCGTGTTTTTGTATTTCTACAGCTTCTCTGAACAAGCGCGTGTGATAATGCTTCTCTACAGCCAGAACTTCCGTGTCGTCGAATTTTATTACGTGGTCGGTCTCATTCAGTGCGTGCTCTGCCACGGCCGATTTCTCCACCTGCCCCAACCTGCAATGTCGCTTATGCTCTTTGATCCTGGTGTTGATGGATCGTCCAGTCATTCTGACATAAACTTTTCCGCATGTGCATGGTATACAGTATATTCCCGACATTGCAAGTGGGTCTCTTTTCTCCTTCGCCGATCTAAGACACTCTTTGATCTTCCTTGTCGGTTTGAAAATCGTCTTTACCCCATGTTTGCGCAATATACGGCCGATTCTGTCCGTCACTCTGGGAATGTATGGCAGAAAGGCCGTACCCGACATTTCTTTTTCTGGTTCCTTACTTCGCCGAGTGTTTGGCTCTGTTACTCTTCTAATATAATTTGTGGAGTACCCATTGCTTCTCAGGACAGTTTCCAGGTGTTGCATTTCTCGTTTGAGGTGTTGCGGCTTAGATCGGCGAAGGAGAAAAAAGACCCACTTGCAATGTCGGGAATGTACCGTATACCATGCACATGCGGAAAAGTTTATGTCGGAATGACTGGACGATCCATCAACACCAGGATCAAAGAGCATAAACGACATTGCAGGTTGGGGCAGGTGGAGAAATCGGCCGTGGCAGAGCACGCACTGAATGAGACCGACCACGTAATAAAATTCGCCGACACGGAAGTTCTGGCTGTAGAGAAGCATTATCACACGCGCTTGTTCAGAGAAGCTGTAGAAATACAAAAACACGCGAACAGTTTGAACAAGAAAGAGGAAAGCCTTAAGATAACCGGATCCTGGCTTCCCGTACTGCAGCGAACGACCGTCGCAGGTAGCAAGAGGAGAACCGAACCGGAAATGACTGCGGAGAAGCCCTCGGACGTTGGCGCACCAGGTACATATAGTCTGCGCCCGCGAGCTCGGCTCCAGTTCACCACCGGCAATGGAGGGTGAAGCTTTGACAATGCCAGCCACTCGTGCTGGCGAAACGTCAGAAAAATCATTAGATGAACGTCGGCCGAAGAACCCGAGACAGAAGCCAATAGGCAGTTTGTCAAACTACAGAGAGTCAGATATGTTTCATAAGTTAGGAGAAAGCACTCAAGTAGTTTTTTCTTGAGTCATCAGTCTACTGACTGCTTTGATGCTGCCCACCACGAATTTCTCTCCTGTGCCAACCTCTTCGTCTCACAGTAGCACTGCAGCCTACGTCCTCAATTATCTGCTGGATGTATTTAAATCTCTGTCTACCTCTACAGTTTTTACTCTCTATAAACTCGTTCTTGTACCATGGAAGTCAGCCCCTGATGTCTTAACAGATGTCCTATTATCCTGTCCCTTCTCCTTGTTGGTGTTTTCCACGTATTCCTATTCTCTCCGATTCTGCGCAAGAACCTCCTGATTCCTAACCTCAACATTCGCCTGTAGCACCACATCTCAAATGCTCCTATTCTCTTCTAGTCCAGTTTTTCCACAATCAATGTTTGACCCTGCTCCAAATGTTCACTCTCAGAAAATTTTACCACAAATTAAGGGCTATGTTTGATACCAGTATACTTCCCTTGGCCAGGAATGCTCTTTTTGACAGTGCTATTTTGCTTTTGATATCCTCCTTTCTCCGTACGTCATTGGTTATTTAGCTGCCCAGGTAGCAGAATTCCTTGACTTCCTCTCCCTTGTGACCATCAATCCAGATGTTACGTTTCTCGCTGTTCTCATTTCTGTTACTTCTCATTACTTTCATCTTTCTTCGATTTACTCTCAATCTATATTCTGTACTCATTAGACCATACCATTCAGCAGCTTCTTCGATGCACAGATTGAACAGAAGGGACAGAAGACTACGTTCCTGTCTTACACCCTTTCTAATACGAGCATTTCTTTCTCGGTCGTCCACTCTTATTATTCAGTCTTGGCTCTTGTACATATAGTATGTTACCCGTCTCTCCCTATAGCTTACCCCTATTTTTCTCAGAATTTCTCAGAACCTTGCACCATTTTATATTGTCGAACGCTCTTTCCAGGTCAATAAATCCTATGAATGTTCTTGATTTTTTTTGTCTTGTTTCCGTTATCAACCACAAAGTCAGAATTGCCTCTCTGGTGCCTTTACCTTTTCTAAACCAAACTGACCGTCATTTGACACATCCTCAATATTTTTTCCGTTCTTCTGTGCATCATTCTTGTCAGAAACTTGGATGCATGAGCTATTAAGCTGATTGTACGATAATTCTCGCACTTGTCAGATCTTGCAGTCTTCGGAATTATGTGGATGATATTTTTTCGAAAGTCAAATTGCATGTCTCCAGACTCATACACTCTACATTCCAATGTGAATAGTCCTTTTGTTGCCAGTTCCCCCAATGTTTTTTGTAATTCTCAATGGTTGTTATCTATTCCTTCTTCCTTATTTGATCTTAAGTCCTCCAAAGCTCTCTTAAATTCTGATTCTAATATTGGAGCCCCTATCTCTTCTAAATTGACTCCTGTTTCTTCTTATATCACATCAGACTAATCTTCCTTTCATAGAGATCTTCATTGTACTCTTTCCGCCTGTCTGCTCTCTCTTCTGCATTTAACAATGGAATTCCCGTTGCACTCTTAATGTTACCACCCTTGCTTTTAATTTCACAGAAGGTTGTTTTGACTTTCGTATATGCTGATTCAGTCCTTCCGAACATCATTTCTTTTTCCATTTCTTCACATTTTTCACGCAGCCATTTCGTCTTAGCTTCCTTCTTCTTCCTTGGACTTTCTTCTTTCACTTATCAGCTGAAGTATTTCTTCTTTTACCACTGGTTCCCTTGTAGTTACCTTCTTTGTACCTAAGTTTTTATTTCCAGCTTTTGTGATTGCCCTTTTTTAGAAATGTCCATTCCTCTTCAACTGTACGGCCTACTTAGCTACTCCTTATTGCTGTATCTATAGCCTTAGAGATCTTCAACCGTATCTCGTCATTCCTTAGCACTCCGTATCCCACTTCATTGCGTATTGATTCTTCCTGACTAATGTCTTTAACTTCACAATCCAGTATCTGATTTCGGAATCTCTATCTTACCATGATGTAATCCAACTGAAAACTTTCCGTATCACCCAGCGTTTTCCACGTATACCTCCTCCTCTTGTGATTCTTGAACAGGGTATTTGCTGTTACCAACTGAAACCTGTTACAGAACTCAATTAGTCTTTCTACTCTCTCATTCCTTTTCCCGAGCCTATATTCTCCTGTAACCTTTTCTTCTACTCCTTCCCCTACAACTGCACTCCAGTCTCCCATGACTACTAGATTTTCATATCCCTTTACATACTGTATTACCCTTTCAATGTCCTCACACTCTTGCTCTATCTCTTCTTTTTCAGCTTGCGACGTCGGCATGTATACCTGAAGTATAGTTGTCGGTGTTGGTTTGCTGTCGATTCTGATAAGACTAACCCTATCACTGAACTGTCTGCCCTACCTGCCAATTCATAAAGAATCCTACTCCCGTTATACCACTTTCTGCTGCTGTTGATATTATCCTATACTCATCTGACCAGAAATCCTGGTCTTCTTTCCATTTCACTTCACTGACCCCAACTATATCTACACTGAGCCTTTGCATTTCCCTTTTCAGATTTTGTATTTTCCCTACCACATTCAAGCATCTGACCTTCCACGCCCCGATTCGTAGAACGTTATCCTTTTATTGATTATTCCCAAGGGTCACCTCCACCTTGGCAGTTCTCTGCCAGAGATCGGAATGGGGGACTATTCGGGAATCTTTTGGCAGTGAAGAGATCATCATGGCACTTTTTCAATTACAGGCTACATGTCGTGTGGATACATGCTATGTGTCTTTAATGCAGTGGTTTCCAGTGCCTTCTGCATCCTCATGCCGCTGATCATTACTGATTCTTCCGCCTTTAGAGGTAATTTCCAACACTGAGGGGAAGAGGGTGCTCTGAACGTCTATCCGTTTCTCCGCCCTCTTTGACAAGGCCATTGCCAGAATGAGGGTGGCTTCTTACGCCGGAAGTCTTCGGCCGCCAATGTTGATTATTAATCAAAATTTAGCGGTTGCGGGTTTCCAACCCGGAACCGAGGACTTTTTGAATATGAATCAAAGACGCTACCCCTAGACATAGAGGGGTAGGTACTTTCAATAATCATTGACAAAATAGCCATTGCTTTTAATGCGTTGTTTCAGTGTACCACAGTTTTCGGTTTTCCAAAATACCTTTTAAGCAGAAATGTGATGGAGCATCATTGACGACCTCAAGAACTTAAATAGTTCCATCTCGTCAATGCTACCATATTATTCCTCTAACAGTCAATGCTTGACGAAGTAAATAAGTTATAATCGGAAGGAGGATCACATGAAATGTTAGTGCAGAAGGATTTTCGATTATAACTTGTAGATCTGTCTGCAGTCGAAGAATTCATGTAGTCTATTAGTCTATTACAGTAGATAACTCTATTTTCTAAGAGAATGAAATGCTTCTTTACAGATTTAATTGCACTTTGACAATACATTTCGTTTCAAAAGCTGTAACTGTGGACCAGAAGATGGAAGTAAACTAAAGATGGCGAGAAATAATGTAATAAATAAAGAAACCATTAAGCTATCCTCTTAGTATTTGTTGAAAGTTAAAACCATGATTTCCCCTGGGGCTGTAAGCTTTTTATCATTATAAAAGAAGATATTGACATCCGCTGCAGGTTTGTTTCGGATTTTAAGTCACTGTCAAATGGTAGGGGTGAGTCGTGTCGTACTGGCCAGCTCATAGTACACGCCACTACTGTGGTTTTCCTTTCCGCTTCCACATAGCAGAAGTGTACAGTAAGCAGAACAAAGTTTGTGTGTCCATGTGCACTGCACCTAGGACATCATCTTGCCCTCTTCAGTGCTTTGTCTGCTCTGAGTGCTTGATGGTGGTTGCTAGAGTTCTTAGCGCACGTAAGATATTTTGGGGCCTGTGATACCACATTTAAAGGTACGTGATTAATTTCGTTGCTATATTTCCATTATCTAAATTTGCATCTATGTCTATACGGATACTATGCAAAACACACTTAAGTGCCTGGCAGAGGTTGATCGAACCACCTTCACAATAATTATCTATCATTATTTCACTCTAGAACAGCGCGCGGAGAAAACGAACACCTATACCTATCTGTGCGAGCTCTGATTTCCCATATTTTATTATGATGATCGTTTCTCCCTATACAGGTCGGCGTCAAAAAATATTTTAGCGCTTGGAGGAGAAAGTTGGTATTTCAAAATTTCATTAGAAGATCCCGTTTTAATGATGTCCACTACAAATCCTGTATCATGTCCGTGTCACTCTCTCCCCTACTTCTCGATAATACAGAGCCTGCTGCCCTTCTTTGAACTTTCTCTATGTACTCCGTTAACCCTGTCTGGCAAGGATCCCACACCGGGCAGCAGTACCCCAAAAGAGGACCGACAAGCGTAATGTGGCAGTCTCTTTAGTAGTTCTGTTGCATCTTTTAAGTATTCGTCTTCCCCACAACAATTTCATTTGTGTTCTTTCAATTTTAGTTGTTCGTAATTGTAATTCCTAGGTACTTAGTTAAATTTACAGCCTTTAGATTTGATTGATTTAACGTGTAATCGAAGTTTTAAGAATGTGTTTAAGCACTCATGTGGACGACCTCAGACTTTCCATTGTTTAGGATCAATTGCCAATTTTCGTACCATACAGATATCTTTTTTATTTTGATCTGATGACTTTACAAGGCGGTAAACGACAGAGTCATCTGCAAACAATATGCTCACATTGTCTCCAACATCTTTTATATAGATGAGGAATAGAAAAGGGCCTACAAAACTGCCTATGTATATTATGTATGGAATGACATTTAACAAACATTTCATGATTATTTCTATAAAAGAACCTGCAACACAGGTAGATCCTACAGCGTGTTTGTCGTGAAGTACTGGCTACCCGATTGTCTTCCAGTGTCGACTAGATGTAATTTCAATTTCTAAATTATACTTTCTTCTTCTTACATTTTTTCAGACAGAAATGGCATAGTGTTGGTATCGGAGCCTGCTTCGGTACTCACATCAAATAACTTTTCTGATCCTCACAGTTCAGTTACATTTGCAATCCTGGACCATCATCAGCTCTACATTCACTCATCTTTTTTGATCTACACCAGCTCTCAATTCAGCCATCCTTTCTGCACCTGGACCTTCATCTTCTCTCACCGTGGCCAGTCTGCTCCATCTAAAGATCCCATCAGTGTTTATCAGTCTGTGTCTTCAACTTCTGGTCAATAGCCTGTAGTAAAAACTTCAGTCCTCTGGAATCTCCAAACATTTCTAGACCGAAAGCATCTCTCCGTCCTCTAAGGCCGCTGAATTGAAGATAAGGAACAGGAAACCGAGGGCTCAGCGAGATCTTGACATCGTCACCTTTTAAACAACAATTAGGTGATAAAATGATCGCCACTGCCGGCATTTAAAAAAACAAAATTCTGAAAGAGAGTTGATGAAAGATGACCTTAAGTCGGATGTTCCAAATAAATAAATAAATAAACACCAGATGGTGGCCATGAAAATCAATTTACAAAACGGCGTAGAAAACTGGAATGTATTGGAAACAGTGGGTCAACAAAAGAATCCGAATAGTACATTATTTTTCTGGAGTCAAATGGTTCAGAGCACTATGGGACTTAACATCTATGGTCATCAGTCCCCTAGAACTTAGAACTACTTAAACATAACTAACGTAAGGACAGCACACAACAAACAGTGATCACGAGGCAGAGAAAATCGCTGACCCCGTCGGGAATCGAACCCGGGAACCCGGACGCACCCGGACGCGGGAAGCGAGAACGCCACAGCACGACCACGAGCTGCGGACTGTCTGGAGTCATTTGAAGAAGACTGGCTGCAGTGTATAACGTGGAGAGGCTGGACACACGTTGGATGTGTGAATCAGAAATATTTTGTATTTTATTTGCAGTATCTGTAAAACAACGAGCTGAAAATTGGTGAACTAACCTAAAACAGCAACAATAATTTCCCATGCTTATGTGTTGTATTATTATTTAATATGAGTCAGTGCAGGGTATAATTAAAAAAACGGTATTACCACAGAAAAGACAATAAAGGATACTGAAAGACACTTCCTACAAGCATTGTAATTGTGGCTCTTTTACTTTCAATGTAATTAAGTGCTGAGAATAAGAAATAAAAGTCATTGCACTGTGCTATTCTTAGAACATGTCTTGAGGTAAGAGAATAGCATATTAATAATTCGATTAACCACCACAGTTACAAAGTGAAGTCAAAAAACTTAATCCGCCCCATACTGCTCGACTCTCCCCTACTTTCACGCATATGCATTCATTAACGGCCTTCTGTAGCACAATGCTTGAAAAGTGAGTCGAGAAGTAATATCTACTTTGACACTATGTAACGTTACCAACAGTATGTGTTACACAGAAGTTGAAAAATGAAATAAATAAGACAGATCACGTTGCGTGACAGCACTCGTGGTTTGCATCAACACGAATGGCATTGTTCCGAAACTTCTTGGCAGATGGAAACCGTGAACCGGATCGGACACGTACGTTACCTTCCGCGTGCAATATCTTTTACTGACTGAGCTACCAGGCATGACTCACGATCAGCCTTAACAGCTCTACTTCCACGTGTACCTCACTGCCACCTTCCGAACTTGACAGAACTTGTCCGGCGAAACTTGCGGGTTTAGAACTCGTGGCAAAAAGAGAAACGCGAAGAAATGGCTCAGCGTCTGCCCACGGGATAGTTTACAGAAAGAATTTTTCACTTCACAGTGGATGTACGTACGTCTGAAACGTCCTGGCAAGTCAAAACTGTGTCTGACTGGCACTCGAATCCTTAACTACGCCCCACCTCAGCTGGTAAGAGCATTCTCCGCGACATGCAAGCTTCATGGTTGAAGGCATAGTTTTAATCTGTTCGTTTGCCGACTTGTCTACAATACGTAGGGCGTTCAATAAGTAATGCAACACTTTTTTTTCCTGAAAGCAGGATGGTTTTAGTCAGGATTCCAATACATTACATTATTCCCCACTCTTTTGGGCAAAAAACTTTAGTTTCCCACATAATATCCGTTCACTGCGAAGGCCTTACATCACCTTACTGGCAGAGCCAGTATTCCCGCATGCTACCACTCTACTGCTCGACGTCGGAGCTAACATCTTGCTCCATCGGTAACCTGCCCATCATCCACTTACTCATTCCCACGGAGTGCGTCCTTCGTTGGGACAAACAGACGGATGTTGGAAGGTGCGAGATCCGGGGTTTAGGGTGGATGAGAAAAACCAGCCCAGTTTTCTTTTGTGAGCTTCTCTCGTGTGCGTAGACTTGTTTGAGGCCTTTCGTTGGCATGGAGAAGGAGACATTCGTTTGCATGTTTTGTGGCGAGGAACGTGTTGGGGTCGCTTCTTCAATTTCCTGAGGGTAGCATAATGCACGTCAGAGTTGATCATTTCATCATGAGGGAGGACATCAAACAGAATAATCCCTTCAGAATCCCCGAAGACCGTCGCCATGACTTTAGCGGCTGAGGGTGCGGCTGTCTTTTTCTCTTCGAAAGAGAGGTGGTGTGGCGCCACTCCGTGTATCGCCATTTAGTTTCCAGTTCGAAGTGATGAACGCATGTCTCACCACCTTGACGATGTTCGACAAAAAATTGTCACCGTCAGCCTCGTAACGCGAATGCAATTCGGCACAGATTGTCCTTCAATGGCCTTCATGGTCTTAGGCGGCGAGGAACTCAGCGGCCACACACCTTTGAGTACCTCAGCTGGTGGGCGAGTGTGTCAGTGCTACCAACGGAGACGTCCAGTTGAGGAGCGAGGAGTTTGTGATCCATTGATCACATCGAATGAGAGTGTCCGCATGTTGCAATATTGTTGGAGTCACAGTGGTGTGCAGGCGGGAGGTCGGTCAGATTTGCACGACTTTGTTGCGATGGTGACACGACTCCCCAATGACTCACCGTGCTCTTGTTTACCGTCAGGTCTTCGTGGATATTCTGCAAGCACATACGAATATTTGCGATGCTCTGGTTTTCCGCCAAAGGAAACTCAATGACAGTTCTCTGTTTGAAACGCACCTTCTTTGGATACGCCATTTTAAACGCTACGTATATCGCCGCACCTATCGGAACTGCATGGAAGTATAGGGACTGAAACGGGAATATTTCACGATTTCCCACAGCAAATTCCGCATTTTTTTCAACCGAAATTTAGCGAGAAACAAAAGTTGCATTACTTGCGAACAATAAATACGGTTGACAGTGTCACAGAATGTTTGTTAATGATGCATAAGTATTATTTATTTCAAGTTTCTGCTACCAGTCACTTTTTATTTTATGCTTGATCTAACATAATGCAACGCGTTTCGAACATGTTTTGTTCATTTTCAAGCGTTTGTAAATACATACATACATCGAGAAATGTTACTTAAAAATAAACACTTTTAAACTAGATTAATCTAGAACACTTTGTTTTTTACTGTAGCTGCTGGTGTGGCATTTGGGGGGAAGGAGGGGGGCAGTGTATATCCAGAGATCGAAGTCAGTGATGTCTTCTGCTGATTTTCTTCTTTGTTGTTGAGTGTGTATATCACAGCAGTTATATCCTCTTGCTGCTTCACTTGTATCACTGGTGTAATGGCGGATCTGTTGATTGACATTACACTATTCCACATTGTATTTTGTCACTGAATGCCACTGCAAAAATTGTTTCGATGTTGTACACACAACACAAAATGGCGGACTTGAAATAAATAATTTTCCCACACAGTCACGATTTACAAACATAGCCATTATGACTGAAAATAATGCATAAGTATGCTGAAACGAAAAAGCAATGAGTAGAAAATTGTTGTTGACTTGCATCGGTGTGCAAGTACAACTTCACTTGACTAGCATCGGTATACGAGTAACACGCACTTGAAAGTTGCGCCAGCCATTGTGGTCGAGCGGTTCTAGGCGCTTCAGTCCGGAACCGCGCTGCTGCTACGGTCGCAGGTTCGAATCATGCCTCGGGCTTGGATGTGTGTGATGTTCTTAGGTTTGTTAGGTTTAAGTAGGTCTAAGTCTAGGAGACTGATGACCTCAGATGTTAAGTCCCATAGTGCTTAGAACCATCTGAACCATTTTTTGAAAGTTGCTTAAAACGCGAAACAGGCCTACTGTGGACTTTAATAAATTATTGCCTTTGACAAAATGGTTGACACCTTGATGGAACCATGGTTTTAATGTTAACCAATTTCTTACGGGCTGTGTAGTGGAGCATAAAGAAAATGATAGACAGTATTATTCAGAATAGCGAATATTTGCAGCGTAAACGTCGTTATTTAAATGTAAATCAGTCACAACTGCAGTCGGTGGGGTATGTCCCGTTGTCTCATTGTCCTATTACGTTTGTTTTACTTACGTCGTGCAATTTGAGGGTAACAGGTCAAAAGAAGCAACTCCACCCACAAGCGAGCAAACTCAGTTGCTTCCCCAGAAATGGCCTTGGACTGGAACCTCAACTTTCGTTGTGACCTTTGTACACGAGTGGGGAAAGCAATGAGATCCGAACTGTTGTCAAACCGCGTTGTGTTAAAATCGAGATTCCACACAAACACATGCAGAGCACCGGAAGAATTGTGCTGCAACAAGTGCGCTTTTTTCACTCAGTGACGCTACTAAAGACATTTTATCATATTCATAAATTAACCATTCGCTGATCATAGATTGCGTGCATTACGGATAGGAGAGAGTGTTGTACTCTGGTACATTTTTCAAACTTTCGGCTCTGGCCCTTGATAGAAGTTTAATATAGTTTAATATTATATTTTGAAACGATGGAATTGAGTCTTTTAGTGCTGCACTCTTTTACTGAAATTAAAAAAATCTCTCCGGAAAATTAGGATTTTTCCAAATGTGGAAACATGTTCCATGTTGCAGTATTATCTTATATGTAGGAACAAATATTCTACTGAAATATCAAATCGTTGCAATCGAGGAAATCTTGTCAGTATCGTATTTAACCGTCTATCTGTTACATTATTACTCTGCTACACACCCGGTAAGTGAAATCAAATTAAATAATAGTGTTATCAAAAACCAGTTACAAGTAAAATATATTTTGAAACAGAAGCAATTGTAAACTAACACAAATTTTCATTTTCAACATAGGGAAAATCGTTTAGTATAAAATTTTGCAAGTATCACATGTTCGATGGAAAAACATTTTCGGTTTCAAGCTACAAGATGGCGCACGGCCGACGAAATACGGCTTTACTGTCCATATTGTTGTTGTTGTGGCCTTCAGTCCGAACACTGATGTAGCTGTCCATGGTACTCTATTCTGTGCAAGCCTTTTCATCTCCGAATAACTACTGCAACCCACATCATTGTGTACTGCTTACTGCATTTATCTCTTGGTCTCTCTCTCTACAATTTTTACCCCCCACATTACCTTCCAATACTAAATTTGTGATCCCTTGATGTCTCAGGAGGTGTCCTATCAACAGATCCCTTCTTCTAATTAGATTGTGCCACAAATTTCTTTTCTCCCCAGTGTTCAGCACCTCGTCATTACCAGAATGAGATTTTCACTCTGCAGTGGTGTGTGCGCTGATATGAAACTTCCTGGCAGATTAAAACACTGTACCGGGTCGGGACTCGTACTCGGGACCTTTGCATTTCGCGGGCAAGTGTTCTACCATCTTTTTTTTTTCATTTTGTTCATGGTTGATCGTTGTGTTTTGTCGTTGCGGACGTCACATGACATCCGTTCATGTTCGTTGTTGATCCTTTCACTCAGTTTTTTATTACAGAGGCCAACCAGCTCTCTGACCGAACACGCGGAGCTACCGTGCCGGCACCATCTGAGCTCCCCAGGCACCACTCACGTCCCGCCCGCGAAAGGCAAAGGTCTCGAGTTCGAGTCTCGGCCCGGCACACAGTTTTAATCTGCCAGGAAGTTTCACCTCGTCATTAGTTACATGATGTATCCTCTCAATCTTCAACCGCATATCCATACGTTACATAAATCTAAAAATGTGTAGCAGTTTACTCACCATAAAATTCTGCATCTAGAGGATGAACAGTACATTCCAAATATTTTAAATATGTAATACTGTACTAAATGTACAGAACGCAAAATATTTACAAATGGGGCACAAAACACAGCGTCATGTCTAACAACAATCGTCGAAAACGTCGGAAACTGCTTATGGCAGTCTGTAGTGCACGTTCTTTTATGTGATTCTAAAATCAGTCACCAGACGGAAGTGCCGACCAAAACACATCGTTTATTCCTTGGCACACTATCCTCTAGATACAACACTCTCTGCTACCGGTGCACACTTCATTCTGCAGGATTGTTGTCATTGCTTTCGTTTGTCAGCAATGTAGGTAGAAGTTAAAAAGCGTAACTTCGATTCAGGGGTTGGTTCAAATGGCTCTGAACCACTATGTGACTTCACTTCTGAGGTCATCAGTCGCCTAGAACTTAGAACTAATTAAACCTAACCAACCTAAGGAATCACACGCATCCATGCCCGAGGCAGGATTCGAACCTGCGACCGTATCGGTCGCTCGGTTCCAGACTGTAGCGCCTAGAACCTCACGGCCACTCCGGCCGGCTCGATTCAGGGGCACCTGTCTACTGTACACTGATGAGATAAAACATTTTGACCATTGCTCACCGTGAGGTTGAATGTCTCCTGCTAGAGTTGCGGGCACGTGACGAAGTACGGAAAGAATATAAGCGGAAGAGAGACGAAGGGACTGTCATTATAGTGGAGATAAGGGCCGCAAATGCTGAAATGCACGGATATAAGCGGTTTTGACAAAGGGCATATTGTTGTGGCGCTGCGGCAGGTAACGAGAATCTCTGAAACGGTGAAGCTGATACGCTGTTTGCATGCTAATGTTGTGAGCACCTGTGGAAAGTGACTGAAGGATGGTGGTATAACGAGTAGGCTGTATGGTACTCGACGTCCACGTCTCATGTGGAAGTCGGAGGATCCCCGTTGTGCAACCCAGGATAGGCAGTCATCTGTGACAGACGTGACGACAAAGTACGATGATCCAGGCGCAAATATTTCAGAGCACACCGTTCAAAGGCTATTGCTGAACATGGAGCTCCACATCACACAACCCCTACGTGTTTCTGTGTTGACCCAAAGACATCGTCAGTTACGACTGCAATGGGCACAGCATCACTGAGTTTACACCGTGGGTCAGCCGCGCGGGTTAGCTGCGTGGTCTAAAGCACCTTGCCATGCTTCGCGCGGCTCGCCCCATCAGAGGTTCGAGACCTCCCTCGGATATGGGTGTGTGTGTGTGTGTGTGTGTGTTGTCCTTAGCATAAGTTAGTTTAAGTTTGATTAAATGGTGTGTAAGCGTAGGGACTGATGACCTTAGCAGTTTGGTCCCATAGGAAATTACCACAAATTTGCAACTTTTTTCACCGTGGATCAATAGGAAAGTGTCACCTAACGAATGAATCGCATTCCTTAACACTAGGTCGATGGTTAGGTCCGTACACGCCGTCATCCAGGGAAATGGCTGCTTTAAACGTGCACCGCGCTACAGCTGCAGGCCGGTGAGCTGTGGGTTACATTGAGTTGGGCTTCTATGCGATCTGTGGTAGTACTCGAAGACACCATGACAAAAGTGAAATACGTGTACCCATTGGAAAACATATCGGGCACCAGTTGTATGCCCACAAACCACCGTCCCGTAACCTGCGGGAATTTAATGATCTGTGAGTAGTCATTTGGTGCCACCTAATTCTGGAAACCTATCAAGGGCTTGCAGAATTCATGGAAGCATAAGCGCTGCTGTACTGTGTTTCAAAATTGGGTTGTTTTGAAAATCCGCCTTATGCAAACAAAATTCGTTTATTTTTCATATTTCCTCATATATGTTTCGACACCTATGTGTCACCTACTATGGGTCACTTTTTTTGTTTCTTAAAATTACATCGCTAAATGAACTGCATTATTATACCCCGGTTTTTGTGCTCTTTTTCGTCGTTTTTTGAAAGCATGTCATCTGCAAAATTTTCCGTCCTGTTTCGTGTCTCTTGTTGGTGTCTCGATCAACTGCTGTTCAATACACTGTTTCCACACAATTTTTCACAATGTTTTTTTTTTTTTTCGCTCTCTAGTTCGCCTCCCATGCACTTTCACAAAATGTGGCGAAACTGAGTGGATTGAGAAGTATCTCCTCAGATCACGTTTCACGACATTTTGTGAAAGTGCATGAAGGCGAACCAGTGAGCTGAAAAAATTTTGAAAAATTGAGGCGAACTAGTGAGCGAAAAAAAAAATTGTGAAAACTTGAGTGAATCCAGTGGACTGAACAGCAGTTGATCGAGACACCAACCAGAGACACGAAACAGGACGGAAAATATTGCAGATGACATGCTGTCAAAAAAATAACGAAAAAGAGCACAAAAAATAGGTTATAATAATGCAGATCATCTTGGTCATAATGTTTTGGTTCATCGGTGTTTATACTGCGCAGTTACTACAATAAAATCAACTGTTATTTCCGATAACCATTGAAGCAGTTATTATATCGAAGCTGCTCACACTGCTCATCCGGCAAAAGACTGAAATTTCTGTTACGGGAAAATCGGTATATAAAACAGGTTATGCTGCCATTGTATGACTCATGGTGCAAAATCTTGAAGAATTGAGCTCACTTGTAGGACAGGGATGATAGAAAAGACGGTTCACTTATGAAATAAACAAAACCGTATGATCTGAAGTTAAGGTCGCCACGACGAGTGACATTATTACTTCAGAAATGTTTCGTTGCTTTAATGCAAGATATTTCTTTGAAACGGGCTAAATGTAGTCGGTAAAATTTCGGCAGTGTTTTCATTCGTTATGAAAAAATGGTGTTTGAAAGTTTTGTGAAACTCGAATTCACTACCATCTCAAACTCAGATGATACTCCCAGAAAAGCTAAGTGCTCCTTATGTGACGTAGTGCCGCCATAGGTTATTACAGTTATCGACAAAGCACACGGCACTGCAGTAGGGATTGGAAAAACATCTTCGTCATAATCAAGAAAAGTATTTCAAATTCATTTTGCTAAACGGATAAAATTCAAATTTAGTTATGTTCATGATGAACTAGAAAAATGTGTCTGATTGGATTTAGAAATAAAAAATAATAATATTTTGCTAAATCTCTCACTGCTCTCCCAGTTTCCCGTCTCACTTCCCCTTCTTCTCTTTACTTTCCTCCCTCCAACGCTTCCTGGCTACTCCTCTAGTTTCTTCTCCCTCCTCTCTCTTTCTTACACACACACACACACACACACACACACACACACACACACAAGCGCGCGCAAACACGCACACATGTACACGCAACATGATCTATGTCGTCTTTCATCTTACGACAAACATCTGTAGGCATTGTAGTCAGCAAACTATTCGACTCCAGAGATGCAACTTGTGTCACTTTTTCCGTACTTATTGTCTCTATAGGCACTATTTAATCTATTCGATGAAACGAGACAGACGTCAAGTCAACATGACTTTTCACATGAAACAGAATCGATGAATGATATTGTTCCACCGCTTACAACTCATGAAGAAACGCATGCGAACACGAACGAGCAAATAACATTTGCTTTTCAGCTGACGTTGAGTAGCTACACGCGTATACAGAAGCATTTTATATCAAGATGAGAACACTGAGAATATGAAAGCAAGCACGTAACTGGCCGTATTATGCGATAACTAAATATGATAAAAAATCTATAGAAAATGAAATACTCTGGAATACTGGATAAGGAAATCAAAAAATCCATGTATTTCAACAGTGAATTGCAATAACTTTTTTTGAAGATATGTTTTTGAGGGAGACATTTAGTAGTTTTAAGCGAATAGACTGAAAAAAAAGAATACTAAGGACAACGAAGATAAGACATGCGCAGATCTGCTAGCTTGTACAGCAGTACTGTTGGTTGGTTGTGGGGAAGGGGCCAAACAGCGAGGTCATCGGTCCCATCGGATTAGGGAAAGATGGGGAAGGAAGTCGGCCGTGCCCTTTCAAAGGAACCATCCCGGACTTTCCCAGAAGCGATTTAGGGAAATCACGGAAAAACCTAAATCTGCACGTATTCATCAAGAAATAGACTTAACGCCATTCTTTGAAATGCAAAACAATCTTGTAGCTTATAGTGATGTGAATGATCTGATGACATCTTCAAGAATGGAGGACTGGAGACTTTTCATTGACTTCTCTAAGTTAAGATTGAACGCTGTTTCGCTTCACAACAGAAACCCACTGCCGTCTGTTCCACGTAGGGCACGCTGTACATATGAAGGAGAGCTATGAAAATGTAAAATTACGTCTTGAAAAATTAAATTATAAAGTCCATCAATGGCAGAAATGTGCCGATCTTAAGTCTATTGCTAACATACTTGAAATTCAGTTAGGATATACCACGTGTTGCTGCTTCTTTTGCGAGTGGAGCAGTCGCCACAGGAAATCAAACTACACCCGAAAGATATGGCCTGAAAGGAAAATTGTGGACCCTTGAAAAAAGAGAATTCAGTGCTCCCCTTAGTTCTTCGTGATAAAGTCTTATTGCTACCCTCACACATAAAGCTTGGGCTTATGCAGAGTTTAGTGAAACTGATGAATTGGGAACGAAAAGCTTCAATATCTAGAAGCAAAAGTTCCCACATCCCAGCGATGCTAAGACCAAAAAGAGAATCTTCGTTGGACCACAAATTTTAGAACTGTTTAAGAATGAAACATTTCCTACTGTCTTTGAAGGGAAAGATAAATCGGTTTGGGAAACCTTCAAAAATGTGGGTCACAATTTGTTTGGGAACCAAAGAGCTGAAAATTACAGTCTAACTGTAAATGAACTTCCGAGGACATACCAAGAGGTAGGCTTTAATATGTTGCTCAAGATCCACTTTTTGGACTCACATCTGGACTTCTTTTAAAGCAATGAGTGATGAGCATGGAGAGCGCTTCGCTCAAAACATTTCAGCATGGGAAGAACATATCGGGGCAAGTGGATGTCATCTATGCTTACAGACTGTTGTTGGAAAGCCACGAGACTTACCCCAAAAGTAGGTTACAAATGAAAATAAAAAAACCTGAGGATTTTGTGCAAACTTAATTATAAATATATTACAGTGCATCCATCCTGGGAATCCAGAATCTCAACGATTTTTGTCTGTTTTCGACTGGCAATTTATCGGTTCCGGGAATTCCAAGACCGTATCAAAATCTCTACGGTGGTTCCTTAGACTAGCCTGGACAAATGAAAAGAAGCGAGCAGGGGACTTAAGTTTATATATGTACACACAAAAGATTTAATAAAATAGTTTTATTTACTTACTAAAACATGACTACAACATACATTTTATGTTTGCATGCAGTAATGTCCGCCTGTTATGCTTTTGACCGATGGTGATTGCAATGTATGTTTTAATGACAAAAAGATACACTCCTGGAAATTGAAATAAGAACACCGTGAATTCATTGTCCCAGGAAGGGGAAACTTTATTGACACATTCCTGGGGTCAGATACATCACATGATCACACTGACAGAACCACAGGCACATAGACACAGGCAACAGAGCATGCACAATGTCGGCACTAGTACAGTGTATATCCACCTTTCGCAGCAATGCAGGCTGCTATTCTCCCATGGAGACGATCGTAGAGATGCTGGATGTAGTCCTGTGGAACGGCTTGCCATGCCATTTCCACCTGGCGCCTCAGTTGGACCAGCGTTCGTGCTGGACGTGCAGACCGCGTGAGACGACGCTTCATCCAGTCCCAAACATGCTCAATGGGGGACAGATCCGGAGATCTTGCTGGCCAGGGTAGTTGACTTACACCTTCTAGAGCACGTTGGGTGGCACGGGATACATGCGGACGTGCATTGTCCTGTTGGAACAGCAAGTTCCCTTGCCGGTCTAGGAATGGTAGAACGATGGGTTCGATGACGGTTTGGATGTACCGTGCACTATTCAGTGTCCCCTCGACGATCACCAGTGGTGTACGGCCAGTGTAGGAGATCGCTCCCCACACCATGATGCCGGGTGTTGGCCCTGTGTGCCTCGGTCGTATGCAGTCCTGATTGTGGCGCTCACCTGCACGGCGCCAAACACGCATACGACCATCATTGGCACCAAGGCAGAAGCGACTCTCATCGCTGAAGACGACACGTCTCCATTCGTCCCTCCATTCACGCCTGTCGCGACACCACTGGAGGCGGGCTGCACGATGTTGGAGCGTGAGCGGAAGACGGCCTTCCGCCGACCACTGGCGACAACATCGATGTACTGTGGAGACCTCACGCCCCACGTGTTGAGCAATTCGGCGGTACGTCCACCCGGCCTCCCGCATGCCCACTATACGCCCTCGCTCAAAGTCCGTCAACTGCACATACGGTTCACGTCCACGCTGTCGCGGCATGCTACCAGTGTTAAAGACTGCGATGGAGCTCCGTATGCCACGGCAAACTGGCTGACACTGACGGCGGCGGTGCACAAATGCTGCGCAGCTAGCGCCATTCGACGGCCAACACCGCGGTTCCTGGTGTGTCCGCTGTGCCGTGCGTGTGATCATTGCTTGTACAGCCCTCTCGCAGTGTCCGGAGCAAGTATGGTGGGTCTGACACACCGGTGTCAATGTGTTCTTTTTTCCATTTCCGGGAGTGTATTTTCATGTGATGTAATTACATTTTAACAATTTCTGATATTTTTGCTCTTTTGTATAGTGAAATCTTGATTCTTGCCAAATTTCACGATTCTGTGTCAACGGGTAGTACCAAACAGGTTTTGATGAGTGAGTTTGTGAGTATCAAAATACGTGACATAAGGGTTCGAATTCTTTGATTGAATTGACCTAAAAGCTTAAATTTTTTTCACCGCCAAGTGACCGCGTACCCTAGTAAGTAACATATATTTTAATTTGATACGCTAGCCTGTTCACGAGAAAAAGGGGTCTTGACAACCGGCCAGACAAACAGACAGACGGATAAAAAATGACTAAAACATTTGTTCTTGTTGTATAATTACAAATTAACAGTATTCTCATTTTTTTATTTTTTCGGCGAAACCTTCCTTCTTGCCAAATTTCACAACTCTAGATCAACGGGAAGTACCCTACGAGTTTTGACGAATGAGATTTCGAGTATCAAAATACGTGACATAAATGGTCGTATTTTTTGATGCATTGCCTTAGAAGCTTAATATTTTCACTCTGTCAAGGAATCACAGAGATTAATATGTGACATGAATTTGTACTTGACACGTCAGCACCTTCCTGAGAAATATGATTCCAACTAGTCGGGCAGACGGACAGACGTAGACGGACAACAAAGAGATCCTATAAAGGTTCCGTTTTGACAGATTGAGGCACGAAAGCCTAAAAAGAAAACAGAAACGCTCAAGTGAATAATTAAAGAGATCAAACGGAGGAGAAGGTCCATATATATATATATATATATATATATATATATATATATATATATATATATATATATATATATTGTGTGTTTCAACCGGGGGCTAACAAAAAAATATCTGGCGTCATATTCTTGTTCTTCGACCTCAATACGGTTGGAATTGACTATTTTGGAAGAGATAGGGACAGCTTTAATTTTTTCGTAGACCAGTGTTATCATACTAACTATATTGAAGAAGTCAAGATTCACATACAATGTATGATCAGTAGACATGTGTATTGTAAACAGGCTTCCGTTCGAGTGGCATCCAGTTATGTGTTTTCTTACGGTAAATATTAATATGGCGACGTAGACATCAACAATAATACACCAACCGAAACTATTTAATTGATGAACAAGCAATAGCGGAGTTTCCTGTTACTTTAAGCACCATTTTAATCTTAGCTTGAGTAAACACAAATGGTTTGTAGTAGTTTAACGATAGTTAATTATTAAAGCAGTTTGCAACAACTTCTTACATTATCTTGCCTAGTTCCAAATTCCTGAAGTTCTATATGGAACTCTGAATGAATTAATGAAAACAATGTATCTACAAGAGAATTCAAGGCATTATCTTTGCTTTCACCACCGGAGACCTGAATCTGGATGTCCTGGCCGGATTTCGAACTCCGTTCCTCCGCATTAAGAGCGTCGTTTCATTACGGTCGGTAACACCCGAAGGACGTTTATTGTAACTTCCTATTCTATGAAAGTAACAGTTAATTCTCTTACAAAGTGAGCCGGCCGCTGGTGGCCGAGCGGTTCTGGCGCTACAGTCTGGAACCGCGCGACCGCTACGGTCGCAGGTTCGAATCCTGCCTCGGGCATGGATGTTTGTGTTGTCCTTAGGTTAGTTAGGTTTAAGTAGGACTTATGACCTCAGCAGTTGAGTCCCATAGTGCTCAGAACCATTTGAACCATTTTTTCTTACAAAGTGACGGAACGAAGCATTAATGAGAAAGACATTCTCGGAAAACTACTTTCGAAAATTTCTGTTTTGGTCTTACGATGATAAACACGCCTTAATTATACACAGGTACTATCAGAATTTTCCATTTAGCTGCGCACCAATCAAACGCGCTTTATTTGTGCCAATGGAATACTGTTGTGATTCTGCGTCGTACCGTAAGGCTGGAGGTAATATTGCATGAACGAAGGTCAACTTACTGTCGCGTACGTCACGCAAAGTGGTGTTACACTGTTCCCAAACGAGCGAGCATTGTATATAAGGCTCGCTTAACGATTCTCCAGTAGTGTGAAAGAACGAAATAGCCTCGCAGCAACATGAGGACTCTTCTGGTAAGTGTCCTAGCGGCGCGTTTGCCCTAGAAGCATTGCATGAACGAAGGTCAACTTACTGTCGCGTACGTCACGCAAAGTGGTGTTACACTGTTCCCAAACGAGCGAGCATTGTATATAAGGCTCGCTTAACGATTCTCCAGTAGTGTGAAAGAACGAAACAGCCTCGCAGCAACATGAGGACTCTTCTGGTAAGTGTCCTAGCGGCGCGTTTGCCCTAGAATGTTTGAGCGTGTTTTAAGAAAATACCTAAATATCATGAGACAGAATTTACAGTAATTTCGATTAACACATAAAAGGGAAAATACTTATTGTGGAAAGAAGTTTCTCATAGCCTAGGACCATTCTAGAAATCACTGCCATTTTCGAAATGTCAAACGTGTTCTGAATTTATAATTACGTATAAAACCCGCAGACATTATACACTATTACCAATTTTTAAGACTTTCAGTCCTGTTTCATTAACGTGCAAATTCAGGGAAAGACGACTGTCATCATGCCCCATTAGATGCCTTAATCTTATTCTAATGATGTTATGTTTGTAGAACAGCCACAAACTGCAATCAATACTTTTTCTAGTGAACGGTTTCTCTCAGTTTAACAAGAGCACCATGAGAAACCGTGGAATTTACAGTTGAAATTAGTTGGCCGATTACAATGCCACTACGCAAGATAGTAGGAGTATAAGACGAACCGCCCATAGTAATAAAGATTCTGCTTGCAGCACCTACAGCGAAATGCTGTTTGTGTTGTAAGACGTGCAACAATAACGGAATTTGATACATCGGAATATCGTTCTGAAACGTAAGCTAGATATAGTGAAAATCTTTGATGGATTTCTTTTTTTAGGTTTGTTTGCTTTATTATTTTCTAATTATTCATTGGAGGCAATAATTCTGTGTCCATCGTTGGAATATTTACATTTTAAAAATCTTCTACAGATGGGCAAAATTCAACTGGCCTAGAAAATATTTAGGACTGATCCATGTCAATGAACAGGAGAACTGCATGTCGCGAAAACCGCTGGAAACTGATATCAACGCGGGGATCAATTGCTGTCACATGTTTATACATGCCCGTTTCACGTCCTGTCCTCCGATGTACCATTACGTTTGAGTGAGTGAGAGGAGAAAATGTGTTTAGTGACTATGTGAATGAAGCACAAAATGACGATCACGAGAAAACAACGCGTGTTCATTGTCGAGTGTTATGTGATACACAATTCGTGAACAACGCATGTGGAACTGTTTGCGTTATAATTTAAGGCTGGGAGTGTTGTGACAAAACCTTCATAAATGTATGCTTTGCAAAAATTAGTGGCAAAATGACGCGGAAGTGGCGTTGTTGCGAATAGAACCGTAATTATTCGAAAAGCGTTCGAACACCAGAAAATATTGCTCGAGTCAAGAAAAGCCGGGGACAAAGTCCGACGAAGTCTCATTACCGTTTAGCTGTGCACATGGAAATCAAAGAGACTGCCGTTTCGAAAAACTATCAAAAAAGACCTGCAAATTTACTGTCCTACGTGAGTTTAAGCGCCCACAAGAATCTTCACGTGCTGTGCTCTGCTCGTGTTTTCTGGATGAAGTAGAATCAAGAATTCAGGGTCTTAGTTTTTCTTCACGCGACGTCTGGTTCAGTCTGTCAGGGCAGGTGACTCCACAGAAAATGCCCCATTAGCCATCAGGAAATACTCATCAGTACTCTGAAGAGCCCTCGCATAATCTTGATTTGGTGCGCAATGTCTGGTTTCCACGTCGTAACATTATTCTTTTGCCAAACTGTTCATGCCAAAGTGTATGTTCACAAACTGTTTATCCATATTGGATCAGCTTACAGAAGGTGAACGACTGTGTGGATATTTTCACCAAGAAGCCACGAGACACACAATATTGACAACTTTATCACGGATGCTTCAGGTATACGGGGAGGAGAAAACGATCTCCTGGTCACTTCTACTGCGTGATCTCTCCCTGTGATATTTATCTGTGGGGAAAACTGAAGGGTGTTATACTCACGTAATTCTCATACACTGGAAGGCCTACACCAGAACACCGAAAGCGCTGTAATGCTATCGCTCAGGCAGAATTGCTACGCGTACATGACAGTGGTAAATCGAGCACAGCACTGCAATAATATTAACGCTGGCCATTTCCAGCATCTTCTGTGATTTTCATTACTAAGGGACGATTCCACGCAAGCAAATATTTTCTGGGCCAATTTTTGTTTTGCTTACCCTGAATTTCCCGGTGCTACATGCAAAGAGGATAAAAAGGTGTTAATCTTATCCAGTCTTCACTGACATAATGGCTTGAAAAAAATTACATAAATAAACACATGAGGTGGTGTAACATTTTCTGTTTTGTGAGGGATTGAAATACTGCCAAATGGGGCAACCACTGACAGCTGAATTACTGAAATATATTTTTCTTACTGTCTACTGTAGACTTCTTCACATTGGCAACCGGTTTCCTTCAAGCATTGAACAATCTTAGAACCACTAACATTAAACAAAAATATACACATATGATAAAGTAAAAGAGTGTATATGGGGCCAAATCATTTGTGGATACCGTGTATAGCGTCTACGACTACTAAAAGACATTTTATAGAGATACATCTCCATATACACGATGAGATCGGCTCTACAGAGACGCTAAGATGTTTACTTCGGTTGCTGATGAGACCAGAAGAATTAAAACCGGGAGCAGTCTGTTTCCAAAACAAATACTTTATCAGCTACGGACCCGCCAGCAAAATTTTCCTTCAAAAACTGTAGAGGAGATCATGAAAAACGTATGTGAAGTTGTTTAGCACTAAAACGATATCTTCAATGAGTGAAAAAAGTGCTACATTAGACTATAACGAAATATTTCATTTATCCAGAGGTCAGTGTCTTTGAACAGCTACGACAAGCAGCGTTGCTCTCCTCGTAGAGCTATTGAACTACCAGGTGATCAAAAAGTCAGTATAAATTTGAAAACTGAATAAATCACGGAATAATGTAGATAGATAGGTACAAATTGACACACACGCTTGGAATGACATATGGTTTTAGTAGAACCAAAAAAATACAAAAGTTAAAAAATTTCCGACAGATGGCGCTTCATCTGATCAGAATAGCAATAATTAGCATAACAAAGTAAGACAAAGAAAAGATGATGTTCTTTACAGGAAATGCTCAATATGTCCACCATCATTCCTCAACAATAGCTGTAGTCGAGGAATAATGTTGTGAACAGCACTGTAAAGAATGTTCGGAGTTATGGCGAGGCATTGCCATCAGATGTTGTCTTTCAGCATCCTTAGAGATGTCGGTCGATCACGATACACTTGCGACTTGAGATAACCCCAAAGCCAATAATCGCACGGACTGAGGTCTGAGGACCTGGGAGGCCAAGCATGACGAAAGTGGCGGCTGAGCACACGATCATCACCAAACGACGCGCGCAGGAGATCTTTCACGCGTCTAGCAATATGGGGTTGTTCTAATAAAACCCCATGTCATTCCAAGCATGTGTGTCAATTTTTACCTCTCTATCTACATTATTCCGTGGTTTATTAATTTTTCAAATTTATACTGACTTTTTGATCACCCGGTATATTATGCCGCAATTTTACGAAAGGTTGGTTCAACAGTTGGGATGTGTTTATTTATTATTCTTTCACTTCTGTCTGCTACCTGTTGTTTCATTCCTGAGTAAAACTCCCTCTCACTCAGGACAAAGCCTCATTGGTGATACAATAGTCGTGGACCATAGGACGAAGTCGTGTTCAGGGATGCGACAGGAACTATCATTCGAAGCGAAATAGTCTTAGTAAACACGTGCTCTAAAATTCATACCTTAAGAGCTACGAGGACTGATTCATTTTCGATGTTGTGAAATGAATCTATACTATTGAAGACTCTTTAATTTCCCTATTTTGGGAGGAGGTAATATGGACAAAAAAAAAGGAAAATGTCAGTGTGCTCCAAAGTGGGAACCTTAAGAGCTATGAGCATTTATTTAGTGTAAGATGCGTTTTTCACAGTAACGAAGATGAACAAGTGTTCATAACTCTTGAGGTATGCATTCGAACCAATGTTTACCGGATATTTTTCCTTATTTTAGTCTGTACTACACATACTAAAAATACGGAAAGCTAAGAGCTTGCAGAAGAAGATATTTGTTTCATCGAAGATGAAGAAGAGCAGGCAGCTTTTTAGATATACATGCCATGTTCACTAGACTTCTTTTGCTTCGAATTACCACTCCTCTTATAAACCTCAATACGATTTCGTCCTATGGGCCAAACTATTGTAGACTTTTGCTATGGGACACGACTTGTGGATCATCTTGTGTATTCTGGACTTATTGAGTGTATGCATTCATGGAGATGTTTCGTCCTCTACGCAGGTCCTGGCCGCGGTATTTGCAGTCGCTTGTGCACTCCCTCGCCGACCAAATGGTCGTCCGGGGAATGCTGGTATCAACTCCGGGGTTCCTGGAAATGGTGGCTTCGTCTCTGGATTTCCTGTGAATGGAGGACTGAGTCAGGCCTTGCCGGGGTCTGGTTTCGGACAGGGTTACCCAAGCTTCGGAGCTGGATTCCCGAGCAGTGGCTTCGGTCAGCAGTACCCTAGCAGCAACGGCTTCGGTCAGCAATATCCTGGTAACAACGGCTTCGTTCAGCCATTCCCTGGCAACAGTGGCTTTGGTCAGCAGCTGCCTGGCAACGGCGGCTTTGGCGGTCGGTTCCCAGGAAACGGCTTCCAAGACATTGGCTTCAACAGACCTCTCCGTAACTCCGGTGAACGAGACGACTCTAACAGTAGCGAGTCAAGAGAAAGGGATTGAAATGCCTGTATGACACCTTGAATTTTCCTGCGATGCATTAAAGAGCTACAATCTGCAACCTTTGATGTTCACTGATACGATATGTGGTAAATATGATCACCTTCCAACGGAGTTAAATTCCCTATCTACAACGGTCAATCTTATATTTCCTCGTACACAGAGAATGTTTTTAAAACTTGCCTTACTGAAACAAAATTCTATTTTTAAGACAACATTATACAAACGGTACACTATTATCAACAGATACGGCCGTTTACTTGAAGCGATATTTATGGTATTATAATATTAACCACTTAGAGAGAGAGAGAGAGAGAGAGAGAGAGAGAGAGAGAGAGAGAGAAAGAGAGAGAGAGAGAGAGAGAGAGTTGATACAATAGTTGAGGTGCTGAAGTCTAAATGAGCAAGAGCAGACTGAGAATCCCTGTCCTTCATACATAGTTGCTCGTAGTTTCAACAAAATTGCTCAGTAATATAATGATTCGTATTGCTTCCTGTTCAATGACCAGAAAGTGATATGAAGAAGATAGTTGTCTTATGTATCCAATATATCTCTAGCAGCCTGCTGAAAAGTGACAAACGTCACTATATGGCACCAAGCCAGACAAAAATGCGTGAAGGGTATGAGAGAGGATAGTGGGATATGAAGAAGATAGTTGTCTTATGTATCCAATATATCTCTAGCAGCCTGCTGAAAAGTGACAAACGTTGCTATATGGCACCAAGCCAGACAAAAATGCGTGAAGGGTATGAGAGTGGATAATGGGATATTGAAAGAAATCTTAAAAACAGATAAAGGTACCCTGAGCTAGTGTTTTTGAAACTTGCAGCAAAGGACAGACAAGGAAATAATCGGCATATTTGGTGTAAGGAAGAGTTATGAATTTTTTTTACATGCGATGACAAGTGCTTTTCAACTGGAACACAGATCGAAGAAGTTACTTCGCAGTTACTTTGTTTCTGTTGCTCACTTCCATTAGTACCTACGTCTCAGGTTGACTATTTTTCGCTTTGTGAAAATTTATTCCACCTTCTAGACTCGTTGTTAGCACAGATCTAATTTATCAGACACATTGTTTTGCACATAAGTACTTGGATACCACAATTAACGTCCTAGTCCTCTCACGTATTGTAACGCTACAGTCCAAAGACCTGAAACTTAGCAGTTAAACAGGTAACCACCACTGAAGAAGAAATAACCACAGTACCAATGTACAAACGAAGAACGATCTAGAGAATGATATCTACTTTTAGATCAGCTTATTTCGCAGCTCACGTAAGCCATTTCGCCACGTACCTTTTTTTTATTATTATTGTTTAACAGCACGTCTAACACATGCCGGTACTGAAACGGGTTCAAAATTCCAGATAGGCACCACCTAATTCTGCTGGGTTTCTCTTTGACTAACAACCAACAAACAACGCAAACTAATAACGTAATAGGCGATGACCAGTAATATGTAGACCACCGAAACTTCTGTTAAAATATTTATTGCGTGACCGGTGTCCGTCAGTTATCATAAACTAACGCTTGAGGTACAAATATTTATTTTATTTCTTTATTCATCTATAGGGTTCAATGGGGCAATGCAACCTAAAGCTACTTGGTCATGGAATTAGTACTGACTGCAGATTAGAAAATTTAGGAACAAAATAATTAAATAATTAATGAGACACGAAAAAATATCAGAGAGTATACGAATAAATAACACATTACAGAGAAATGCTATCAACCACTGCGAGCAACTCTTTTATAGAACAGGAGTGCGTCACAAGAAAGCCTTTTAAGTTGAATTTGAATAATGGGAGTTAAGCACTCATTTTTTTTTCAGTTCTGCTGGAAGCCTTTTGAAAACAAAAAAATGCCGAAAGTCCACAGCTGCCTGTTCAATGCCTACTGTTATCCAGGTGCGTATTGTTTTCCCGTCTAGAACTCAGTGAATGAATGTGAAGTTTCTTCTGCATGTGTCAATATGGTCAACAACAAATCCCATGATGGAATCTTTAATGTTGTTGATCTTGAAATCCTCAGTCACTAGTAATATGACAGGGATAGTTGAGTTACAACTTCGAGACACCTGAACAACGACCTTCACGACCTTCACGAAGTATGCGAAGTAACGCGGCGCATCTGTCTGATCGCCACATTCTGGGCTAAGAATGTTCTTGGTGTGTGCACAGAGCTGCCAGATATGTAACATCAAACGAGATAATAGAATGGAAGCAAGAAAAGATATCAAGCATTCGCATTTCCGTATTTGGGGATCGCAGTCGACCGCTGTCTAGAACGCGATTAGTCTTTTTGCTCATTTCAAAACAGGAGAGAAAACAAAGAGCAACAAACAACACAAAGCAACGTAACGGCCACAGTGGTACTGTATGCAGCGGTTAGCAGTGTCGCAAACTTGGTACCTCGGGCCCGACCTCTACAGATATTTTACGCAACCGTAGTTCAATGCGCCCGCCTCCCCTCAGTCCAAAACTCACAAATGTGTGTGAAATCTTATGGGACTTAACTGCTAAGGTCATCAGTCCCTAAGCTTACACACTACTTAACCTAAATTATCCTAAGGACAAACACACACACTCATGCCCGAGGGATGACTCGAACCACCTCCGGGACCAGAGGCACAGTCCATGACTGCAGCGCCTTAGACCGAGTCTAAAACTGCCACGTTAGAATGTTAAAATGCCCGCCCACATAACATGACAATTACGTGCTCACATCAGTATGATTTCGGCACACCTTGTGGAGATCCGACTATAAAATGAGATACGTGTATAGGGTGAAAATTATTTGCGCGGGTCAACAAAATAAAAGTTTTTCTTTGATGTGACAGTTACCTGTGACCATTTCTTTTAATCCAGTAGAGGTCGTAATCGCTCTCAGCACTCGTGCAATTGAACACATCATGGGAACGAGTCAGAAGAACGTAAGAAGCGTCCTCCTTGAACAGTTGTTATTCCATTTCATCTACTGCGTGTGCACGACCTGGAACCACTCACAAAACAATTTTTGCGGTGGTACCTGTAATAGTGTCAGACGCATCCTACATTTCATCCCTCTTCAACGTCCGTAATTCGCATATTTTGAGTGAGGTTAATCCACATGCCACATTTACTCGTGGTCACTAATTGTGGTTCTACGTGTATGTGGGGGCAGATGTTGTTGGTGACTGTTTGATTGGGCCTTATCTCCTACGTAGGCCATTAAATGACAGCCGTTATTACAATTTCCTCGCCAGAGCATTGCCAGATTTTCTGGATGACGTGTCACTCGCTACGAGACAATGCTTGCATTTCCAGCATGACGAAGTACCGGCACATTTCAGTCGTCCTCTCGGTCGTTTATTGAACCGACAGTTTCCAGAAAATTGGATTACCAATTGTGGTCCTGTACTTGATTCCATGATTTGACCCCTATGGATTTTTTTGTGTGATGAGAGACGTGCACCCTGTTTACAAAACCGCTGTTGAATCAGAAGTGCATCTGGTTGCCCGAGTAGTAGCAGTAACAGGAGGAATTAAGGACATTCCTGTAGTCTTTGACCGTGTTAGACAAAACATTACCCAGCGGTGTAATCTCTCTTTACAAGCAATGGAGGCATTTTCGAACTTCTACTGACAGTGAAGTAATTATGTTGTGTTAATGTTGTTGTCTCTTGGTAATAAAGAATTAAAACTTTTGTCTTTACCTTTTGTCCTCACAGAAAAACACAGTAGAAAAGTGTGTTCATTGTCCCATGTAACCTCCCAGAGTTTATTAGTTTACTTAATTTTCATCGGGTTTACAAAATCCTCACAGGAAAATGTGACATTAGCGAAAAATATTTGTTTCGGTCTCTCATGTAAACTCTCAATTTTCGTCGGCTTAAATAATTTGCACCCTGTATATTCCAGAAAGCAGACATATAAATGAATGAAGTAAGATCAGGGTTTAACGTCCCGGCATCGAGGTCATTAAATACGTAATTGTACGGGACAAACTAAGACAACAGTTAGCCGCAGAGCGCCACAAAATGCTTAGTTAGCTCGCATCCGCCATTTGAAATATCAACTGAAACCATCAATGTCTCTCCAGTCGAGACGTAAAATGAGCTTCATTAATGATATCTTCATTAATAATGCTCCAGCATTTGAAAGTGTGTTAAGACAGCCTAGTACACACTGTGAGGACAGTATTTTTCAGTGCTAGACGCTAGAAATACATTGGCAGCCTATGATGCGAACGCCAAAGCGCACACACACAGTTGAGGCGCCAGCGTAAAACAACAAAACTATGCATTTGCATTGAAAAACAGTGTAAATATATATCTGATACATGCTAAATTACAGATACACAGAGGTGTAGATAAAGCAATAAGAAAAACCACATTCTTAAAAACGAATACGACGATATTTAACAAATTAATATGCATAAACATCGGCATGAAAATGGCCAACACCAGTAGTCAAGTAGCCATATCTACAATAAATTGAAAGACCTAAAAGATCTACACCGCTTGACCTTGATGATAAGAAAATATCTTAACTAGGGCTAAACAATTGTCAGGCTTTAAAGAGTTTCAATGGTCAAAAATAAAACTACACCACACATAATAAATGAAATGAGAAACGCGAACAAAAAGTGGAAAACGTGACAAATCATAAATATAAGTAAAAATGTGGGCCTGAAGTAAATAAGCGACAAAGTGAAATACTGGCAGAGCGAAGCTGAAAATACGGAACAGATCAGACATTATTACTATAACTGATTGCGAGGTATAGCGTAAAACGGTATTGATAAAAGGGAAAATCAATCACTCGAAGAAACATAAAGAATATCCTTAATTTCCAAGAACGTTTTCCTGTCGAAGAAGCGGGCCCCAAACGACAGATATCGAACTTGCGATTGTAAATCGATCGCGCGACTGTGGTGACGAGTGAGGTGAGTCAGTTCCTTTCTAGTTGCAAGTATTTTAGTCAACATTCCTCTTTTGTCATTGCATTAGTGATCACCGTAAACACTGCTCATAGCTCCCGCCACCACAGACACGTGGTCGATTTAGAATCGCAAGTTCGATATCTACCTTTTGGGGCTCGCGACTTCGATAGGCAAACATTCTTGGAAATTACCAGAATACCTCATCCTCCGCGAGCCATCACGAAGTATGGACCTGAAACAAAGTATGTGTATCTAGCTCCAGAAAGATACATTAATTTCTTACAGAAAGGACCCAACTAGCTGCCAGCCAACACCTGAACTAAGGTAAACTGAAATACCTGCATCTATCACGGTTGTGAGGTTTCAATATTGTCGCATGTCGATTTATGGGAGTTTTGATATTTTTTATCTTTTTGGTTATTTGCGTCTCTGGTGAGTGGTTTGTTATACTTGGCAGATCATTGTCTGAGAGTAATGGAGTGTGGATCAATAATATTGCTCGCTGTTAGCTACAGATGGTAACGTCTCGCAGAGCAGCACACTGGCACAGCACGTCCACAGAATGAGAAATTCGATTTAGAAAGAAAGAAAATACTGAAGGTATTGAAGGAAATACTGGAAGGTTGACGTAGGTATTGCTCATTATGTAATATAACACGGAATTGCGTAGCGACAAAATGGTAATAATAGTAATAACAATCACTCCGAAATCAACTCACACAAACTGCACTGCGTCTCATGTGATAAACCACACCTGAGTTAATCTATTAGTATTCATGTTGTTCTGTAGTAGATAACGGCCTGGTTAAAGCGTGCTTACGTTGCCAGTAGCGTTTACGTGACGTGCAGCTTGAATCACGGAAAATCAAGAGGACCAATCACGGATCAAAGATAGCCAATGAGAGAGACGTTCTTAATTTCTTTCACTTCCTTAAATAAAGGTAACTGATATTTCCGAAGATATTTTCAGGCACGAAGCTAAGAGTACGTCTTAAATTGTAATGGTTGAATGTTGAAAAAATAAGAAAAAAATCATTGAGAAACTGTAATGAGACGATGTATTAAGCCAAACTGCTTTCCTACAAGCACCACACTGTAAGCAGCTGTAATATTCATGCGAACTGCTTGACTTGCAAACAGCCATAGATTGACATTTCTTTTAACAATAGTAAACTCTTTGGCCTACCCTGTTGAGTTTACTTTGACATTTTAACAGGTCCAGTTAGATATAAACGTCATTTCATACCACAATCTTTTTTTTAAGTTATTTGAGATTTTAGAAAAAATGTATCGCATAAGCAAAGAAATAAAGTTAAAACTTTTGCATAGACCACAAATATAACAGTCGTCGCACAACAAGTTCTCAGCGCCACTAATAGATGGCATTCTCTGCTTTTTACGTTTACACAATATTTACGTACACATCGACATACGTTAAACTGTGTTATTTAAACAAGTTAATAGATAAAGAAAATTATGATGTGCCTATATGTCTTGGATATGTGTTTATCTTAAACGCGTTTTAAATAATGAATTTTCTGTCATTACAAACGGAAGAAGATAAAGTCAACACATCAGAAACGGGGCGGCAACGTGTCGACTCACATGTCACTAATGCCGTACTACAACAACCTACACTAAATATAATAAAACCAAATTATGCAAACCACTATCTCATCCTCACTTCAAAATCTGAAGAAAATACTTTTTAGTAGATCATTCAGTGCAGAATTCAGATTCGTGGTATAAATTCACAGATCTTTGATGAGGTTAATGTACTCGTCTTTTTTCACTGTGCGACCGTGGAAGGAACAAATTCCTAGCCATCCCATGAAGTGCTGCCTTTGTCAGGATTCGTCCGTATGACTGGAACTGGCATTTGCTAAAAGCAATTCCATCAGTGTAGCCGAAGACTGGTCACAACTTGTATAAATATTCTGTATAGTGTAGATATTTCATTACATTCATTTATTTTCTCTTTAGCAATTTTCATCTTTCTGCATTAATTTCTTTGTTTATTGTTACCTGATTAATTTGTCGGTGTAGGCTATATTGATAGGTCCCTGTTTTTTTATCTCTTTCATTTCTTGAGCAACTATTTTGCTTCTTCGAGATCCATAATGTATTTACTTTACATCTGCGAGAAGTTAACTTGTTTCAGTACATATCGATTCAGATAATTTTATAAACTCTTTGATCAACTACTGCATCAAAGACTTAATTTTTGAAGAGCGACTGGCCCTCAGCCAGAAGCACTGATCAATGGCTGTGTGCGAATAAAGAAAGGAAGCTTCAGGATTAACGTCACGTCGATGACGAAGTCATAAGAGACAGACGACAAGTTTGGGGAAGGATTGCGAAGTAAATTGTCCTTGTGCTTTTCAAATGAACGATCTGCGTATTTCCTTTAAGCGATTTAGGGAATCCACGGGAAAAATAAATGGCACGCAAGTATATGATAAGTTTCGACCTTTACTAAGTTATGGGATGTCTCTATGGACACTGCGGGCTCTAACTTAATATTTTTCCAAACTCTTTTATTATTCCATTGGCTAACTTTCGGCAGGTTCATCCGGTTATTGTGGGTATTTACAGGTACCGTGGTGAGGTTTAAAACAGTTGAAATGTATATAGATTCTGCCGTTTTATACACATACACCAAGGATTGTAGTGTTATTTTCCTACTCAACGTTATGTACGATGAGACTTCAAAAACTACGTTACACATCATTATGGCAGGCCAAGTAACCTTTACTGCATATTGCAATTCACATGAAAGTGACACGAAAACATGATACTATTTTCCAACGTAGTCACCAGCTCTTTGCATACAGCGCTCGGAACATTCCACCAATCGCTCCTTTCATCGACGATAGAAATCCGCCCCTTGGTCACGGAGCCTTTCGAGAACCGCTGTGTTAACGTCGTCATCGCATCAGAAAATCTGCCACTGGTGTGAATCGGTTCCTCGATTGCCTGGACGTTGACGTTGGCGTCTGTGGTCGGTGTCGGTGGCCTTCCTTTCCGATCTGCGTTATACAGGTTTGTGCGGCCTTGGTGAAATCGTTGGCACCATTTCGTTATGACTGGAGGCGACGTTGCGTTTGGTCCACACAGTCGTCATACCAAGACACAGTTTCACAATCGTACTAGCCCGTATTCTTCAGATTTAGAATACGTTTCCGGTTCCGTCTCATTTTACTCCCACACTGTGGTTCACCTATTACCCATACCGCAGCAGGACATTGTCTGCTTGAATCCCAGCACATGTACTCTCTTCTGATGAAGCACCACTCTCGTTGCGCTACGGTCTTAGAGTGAGACAACATTTGTGTCTGACTTTCTGAATCCCTCTCGTGTTGCTTGACGTTTAAGGTATGGTGCTTCAAAATTATTTATTAAACGCAAGCGCGGAATTCAACACATTTGGTTTAATATTAAAAACGAAAACACTTCCTAATGTTCGGAAAAATCATATTTATGTGGTCACGAACCGGCTTTCGGTTTCTCATGCCGTCTTAGGTGACAAATGAATATCGCAAAGACAGATACACATGATGTGCGACTGGAACAGATGTTACCTGTACATAAGATGCGAAACGATGAAGTGTTCATGTGGGAAAATATTACAGTAAGTATACTATCTAAAAGAAAGGAGGCTAAACAAAGTTTTTATGTGGAGGTACATGTAAGGAATGATGAAAAATAAGATGAATTTACGGTTTGTATCTAGCGTTTATAACGAAAATTTAATTTAACAAAGGGCAAAATGGAAACTGGGTCTGATCATTTAATACTAGGCTGGCATTCTGTATCATCATGTGTTTGCTGATTTCCAGTAGGGTCAACTTCCTGCTTTTCTTGACAGAATGTAAAACCCCACATTCTACATCATACGAATGGTTTTCTGCTAAAACGTGATCTGTAAAGGTCGAATCTTTCTTCCCTAAAAGCCAGCCCCTCTCATGTTCACGTAGTTTAATTGCCACAGTTCTGCCTGACTCTCTGGCTTCCGGCGGCTATCTGATTTGGTGAAGACTGCCAGTCTCGCTAGCGGCATGAAAGCAGAGCTCACAATCTGCAGCATCGTCGACAGGACTGACTGCGGACCTTTGGTACAGAGCCGAGTGGAGGGTCTGAATCAGAGGCTGAGACGGTTCTGCGACCGTGTGGGCTGCAGATTCCTCGACTTGCGCTATAGGGTGGTGGGGTTTTGGGTTCCGCTGGATAGGTCAGGAGTCCACTACACGCAACAAGCGGCTACACGGGTAGCAGGGGTTGTGTGGCGTGTGCTGGTTTTTTTTTTAGGTTAGATGGCCTTGGGCAAGTACAGAAAGGGCAACAGCCTCAAAGGGTGCAGGGCAAAGTCAGGACATGCGGGGACGATGCAGCAATCGGTATTGTAATTGTCAACTGTCGAAACTGCGTTGGTAAAGTACCGGAACTTCAAGCGCTGATAGAAAGCACCGAAGGTGAAATCGTTATCAGTACAGAAAGTTGGCTGAAGCCAGAGATAAATTCTGCCGAAATTTTTACAAAGGTACAGACGGTGTTTAGAAAGGATAGATTGCATGCAACCGGTGGTGGAGTGTTCGTCGCTGTTAGTAGTAGTTTATCCTGCAGTGAAGTAGAAGTGAATTAACAACCGAGCTAGGTTAATAATTGGCTCCTTTTACCGACCACCCGACTCAGCAGCATTAGTGGCAGAACAACTGAGAGACAATTTGGAATACATTTCACATAAATTTTCTCAGCATATTATAGTCTTAGGTGGAGATTTCAATTTACAAGATATAGACTGGGACACAAAGATGTTCAGGACGGGTGGTAGTGACAGAGCATCGAGTGACATTATACCGAGTGCACTATCCGAAAATTACCTCGACCAATTAAACAGAGAACCGACTCGTGGAGATAACATCTTGGACCTACTGATAACAAACAGACCCGAACTTTTCGACTCTGTATGTGCAGAACAGGGAATCAGTGATCATAAGGCCGTTGCAGCATCCCTGAATATGGAAATTAATAGGAATATAAAAAAAGGGAGGAAGGTTTATCTGTTTAGCAAGAGTAATAGAAGGCAGATTTCAGACTACCTAACAGATCAAAACGAAAATTTCTGTTCCGACACTGACAATGTTGAGTGTTTATGGAAAAAGTTCAAGGCAATCGTAAAATGCGTTTTAGACAGGTACGTGCCGAGTAAAGCTATGAGGGACGGGAAAAACCCACCGTGGTACAACAACAAAGTTAGGAAACTACTGCGAAAGCAAAGAGAGCTTCAATCCAAGTTTAAACGCAGCCAAAACCTCTCAGACAAACAGAAGCTAAACGATGTCAAAGTTAGCGTAAGGAGGGCTATGCGTGAAGCGTTCAGTGAATTCGAAAGTAAAATTCTATGTACCGACTTGATAGAAAAGTTCTGGTCTTACGTTAAATCAGTAAGTGGCTCGAAACAGCATATCCAGACACTCCGGGATGATGATGGCATTGAAACAGAGGATGACACGCGTAAAGCTGAAATACTAAACACCTTTTTCCAAAGCTGTTTCACAGAGGAAGACCGCACTGCAGTTCCTTCTCTAAATCCTCGCACAAACGAAAAAATGGCTGACATCGAAATAAGTGTCCAAGGAATAGAAAAGCAACTGGAATCACTCAACAGAGGAAAGTCCACTGGACCTGACGGGATACCAATTCGATTCTACACAGAGTACGCGAAAGAACTTGCCCCCCTTCTAACAGCCGTGTACCGCAAGTCTCTAGAGGAACGGAAGGTTCCAAATGATTGGAAAAGAGCACAGGTAGTCCCAGTCTTCAAGAAGGGTCGTCGAGCAGATGCGCAAAACTATAGACCTATATCTCTGACGTCGATCTGTTGTAGAATTTTAGAACATGTTTTTTGCTCGAGTATCATGTCGTTTTTGGAAACCCAGAATCTACTATGTAGGAATCAACATGGATTCCGGAAACAGCGATCGTGTGAGACCCAACTCGCTTTATTTGTTCATGAGACCCAGAAAATATTGGATACAGGCTCCCAAGTAGATGCTATTTTTCTTGACTTCCGGAAGGCGTTCGATACAGTTCCGCACGGTCGCCTGATAAACAAAGTAAGAGCCTACGGAATATCAGAACAGCTGTGTGGCTGGATTGAAGATTTTTTAGGAAACAGAACACAGCATGTTGTTATCAATGGAGAGACGTCTACAGACGTTAAAGTAACCTCTGGCGTGCCACAGGGGAGTGTTATGGGACCATTGCTTTTCACAATATATATAAATGACCTAGTAGATAGTGTCGGAAGTTCCATGCGGCTTTTCGCGGATGATGCTGTAGTATACAGAGAAATTGCATCATTAGAAAATTGTTGCGAAATGCAGGAAGATCTGCAGCGGATAGGCACTTGGTGCAGGGAGTGGCAACTGTCCCTTAACATAGACAAATGTAATGTATTGCGAATACATAGAAAGACGGATCCTCTATTGTATGATTATATGATAGCGGAACAAACACTGGTAGCAGTTACTTCTGTAAAATATCTGGGAGTATGCGTGCGGAACGATTTGAAGTGGAATGATGATATAAAATTAATTGTTGGTAAGGCGGGTACCAGGTTGAGATTCATTGGGAAAGTGCTTAGAAAATGTAGTCCATCAACAAAGGAGGTGGCTTACAAAACACTCGTTCGACCTATACTTGAGTATTGCTCATCAGTGTGGGATCCGTACCAGATCGGGTTGACGGAGGAGATAGAGAAGATCCAAAGAAGAGCGGCACGTTTCGTCACAGGGTTATTTGGTAAGTGTGATAGCGTTACGGAGATGTTTAATAAACTCAAATGGCAGACTCTGCAAGAGAGGCGCTCTGCATCACGGTGTAGCTTGCTCGCCAGGTTTCGAGAATGTGCGTTTCTGGATGAGGTATCGAATATATTGCTTCCCTCTACTTATACCTCCCGAGGAGATCACGAATGTAAAATTAGAGAGATTAGAGTGCGCACGGAGGCTTTCAGACAGTCGTTCTTCCCGCGAACCATACGCGACTGGAACAGGAAAGGGAGGTAATGACAGTGGCACGTAAAGTGCCATCCGCCACACACCGTTGGGTGGCTTGCAGAGTATAAATGTAGATGTAGATGTAGACTAATGTACGCTTTTTCACACTGTTTGCCAAGGGTTGTAATTTGTCTTTACTACTGAATATGATATGTTATTTGTATTATACAGTGCAGGTCTTTAGTTGCGGTACATTAGCATCTCGCAAAATTATCTGGAATGTTGACAATATATGGAATTTTGCACCAGGCTTTGAAACCATTGAGTGATTACTGTTGGTCAGCGTACAAAAGTGGTGTAATTTTATTCATTTTCTATTTTTAGTCAGATATTATCAATCAGGATAAAACTATAGCCATTGCTGGAAGCGATTTGGGACAATACGAAGCGATTCACCATTGAATGGAAAGCTGCGTGTTTGCCCCGTGTGGATGCTAGGAGCTGTTAGGGGTTATCGTATCAGAAGCTACGTTTTTTTCTGTAAATGTTAAATATGTGTTTTCTTGTATTAATATCTATATTAAGGCCTCAGAAATTTATAGAAGAGCCTCTCTGCTCCATTGTTAATTTTCTCATGTTGTGAGTTTAAATGCTGTAGTAATGTATGTGTCTAATGGTACCGGTCCACAAACACAGCACATCATCGGGTATCTGAATCCTTATTTTACATCTCAGTGGCTCTTTCTGTAAGAGAATTTATTGAAAGTGTCCACGAAAATATTGAATAGTACAAGAGTAAGAGGTGAAACTATACCTAGTCCATCTGGCTGAGTATAATAATTTTGGATAGCACATGACTAAGAGGTAAACCCATAGCTAGGCCAACAGGCCTAATTCTGTTTTACACACGTTTTAGTAGCAACAGTTATGTCACGTCATTCCACAGGATTTGCTTTGGATTAGTGAGAAGAATGTGTTAATGTGATTTTTCTAGGCATTCATCACTAGGGACATTTGTAAATAAGCTACTAGTTTAGAACTGGGTGGATTTGCATATATTTAATTTTATCAACAAGAGCCTTAGAATTTTTGATAACATGGTTTGGTTTTATGATATAACTGAGGTCTTTCGCTAGTAGGTAACATGGAGCAGAAAAGGAAGACACTAACGTGCGTATTGGAACATCATATTTATGTAATTTGGGTAAGCCATGTAACCTAGAAGCCATGGGGTTCATATTAACTAGCACACAGCTTTTGGTTTCAGATATAATACTTTTAGGTGATTTGATAGTGATTTTTATTTGTTCGTTGGAAGCTGCAATAGGATTTTTTGTAGGTGCTGGGGGTCGGAATTATCGCGGGAGTGGTTCACTTTTATATCGTAATCACCTTTGTTCAAATGAACTAAGCTGTTTGATTTATCGGCTTTGGTAGCGATGAAATTGGTGGAGGTTATTTTATTCTTGAACTTGGTTTACTTACTTGCTTCGGAACATTCCACTTACATGCTGAGAATGACACTTCTCCGCATACCGTTATTTGACATGTCAGTTGTCAGAACAAGCATTATAAACTGACTAATCGCAGTGTCATAGAAAGTATTCGATACTCCAACCACATTTAGAGGTTCCATAATGGATCAGAGAAGTTTTACTAAATTGTCTTCATAAATACAAAAATAAGAATTTGCTTCTGCCAACATCAACGGGCGTACTGTTTGTATTATCTAGCAATAAGTCCGTCCTAGCATTTGAATAGAAGTAAGGATAGTATCGTCAGCCCCTGCGGGTAATTTGTACTCCTAAATATACAATAAACAACACAGTGCCTTCTGGTGGTGAATGAATCAATTAATAGTAGTAATCTTTAGTTTTGTCTGTAGAGAGCCCCGACGCAGTAGCTAGTTTTACCAGTGAACAGCGAGTTTATCTCCTTTTTCACCGCCGACAAAAACTTTGTCAGGTAGGCATTTAGAGTAGTATTAGTATACTTACGTCTATGAAAGTACTCACTATGATGATTTACTTCTATTGCAAATATGTCAAAGATTGTATCCCAGTTTTAATACTGTTGTTTACGCTTAATGTGAGACAATACGTTTATGAACACAAACATGTATTATGACCCCTAGCAATATTAGCTCCCCAATAAAAATAGCCCAAATTATAACGACTGCTTCTGTGAAATTTAGCGTTGCAGATGACTGATAAAGAGTTTACGCATAGAGGGAAACAAGAAATAAGAAATTGGGGTAAATAAGACACAGTTAGGGTTTACAGGCACTATCAGAGAAAAGAATGGGCCTAAAAGTGCGGCCGGCCGTTGTGGCAGAGTGGTTCTCGGCGCTTTAGTCCGGAACCGCGCTGCTGCTACGGTCGCAGGTTCGAATCCTGCCTCGGGCATGGACGTGTGTGCTGTCCTTAGGTTAGTTAGGTTTAAGTAGTTCTAGGTATAGGGGACTGATGACCTCAGATATTAAGTCCCATAGTGCTCAGAGCCATTTGAACTATTTGAACCTAAAACTGCAGCAAAACTATTTCTGTGCGTAGAGTAGCCCTACAGAGGCTCTTTCCTGTTGACTACCTTTTGAAGAAGGGAAAGAAAGTGATAAGAAATTCCAAGAAGATATTCAGAAAAGAAAACAACGTGACGAGAAAGAACGTATGAAGGGGTGTGTAAGAGGAAGGATGTGTCCTGCATCAAAGAACGAAAAAAAGTAATAAAAAAGAAAGATTCCCACGAAGTCTTGCGAGTGAAAATTACTTCTGCCCATCAAAGAATAAGGAGTCACGTTATTCTGATGTAGTTTCGAGTGTGTCAGACCCTGAAGCTGCATTTGATGTTAGCAAGCCTGTCAATGACGACACTGCTTGCGTATTTTGCGGTGTGATGTATACAGAGGACTGTAGTGAGCGAACTGTGGATGCAGTGGACGCTTGTGAAATGTGGGCCCTCGATGAGTGTACTGGTTCTAGAGACTGACAATTATTTGTGTGATTTTTGTGAATAGGTAAAGTTTTTTTCAAAATACTGAAGCTGAATGAATCGTTATACACATAATTTTTTTTATAAATTTTGTGTTGGGACGATCTGCATGTAGAATTCCACCTTGTACACTCTTATAATTATATCTGATTTATTAAAACTGCGTTCCTTGTAAGTTCTGGTTTAATCTTTTGAGTTTATCCCGTGGGGCTCAAGTTATCAGCAAATCACTTTTCGCAGACTGTGTAAGGTTCCATGAAACAAATTTCGTTTTTTGCCACATTCATCATTCCTGAAAAACCGTGTGATAAATAAGTCAGAGATATGTCATTGTATGTGCACAGCAACTCTTATGTATATAGTAATGAATTGTGGCAATAAATATAAAATATTAAAATGGGGGCGCAACGTACCACCTCTTTCTCTACGGGAATGATACAATGAGTCGACGCCTTAGGTATTAAGCAATTAAATACAACATTAAGTGTTTCTGCATTTTATTTTAATGAAACCAGAGGCTACACTGTTGGTAAGGTGTCGTCAAGGAAACCCAACGATGAATCAAATCAGCATCAGATGCCTATCCCGGGAAGAAGCCGGGGTAGATTCCGCTGGGGTAGCCGCCAGGGTAGATCCCTCCAGGGTAGATACCGCCCGGGTAGATGCCTCCAGGGTAGATACCGCCCGGGTACAACAGTCCACCACCTCCTCCGTGAGGCATGGCGGCTGCCACCGCAAACGCCACCGCTGCGACTAACAGGACCTGCCGCACAACACATAGTATCAGTACTGGTAATATTTTGCCGTCTTCTACCGAAACACAAAATTATAAATACAGTATTCTACTTTGAATTGATAATATCTACATCTACATACACATTCCGCGAGCTCCCATATTGTGTGCGGCGGAGGGTATCCTGAACCACAAGTTGTCATTTCGTTTCCTGTTCCTCTCGCAAATAGAACGAGGGAAAAACGACTGTCCTTACGCGAAATGTATGTTGCCGGCAGTAGAATCGTTCTGCAGTCACGTCCAAATGTCGGACTCTAAATTTTCTCAATAGCGATCCTCGGAAAGAATGTCACCATCCAGGGATCCACATTTGAATTTCTGAAGCATTTCCCTAACACTTGCGTGTTATTCGAACCTACCGGTAACAAATCTAGCAGCCCACCTCTGAATTCCTTAGATGTCCTCCTTCAGTCCGGCGTGGTAAGGATCCCAAACACTCGAGCACTACCCAAGAATAGGTCGCACTAGTACCCGACGTGTGGTCTGTTTTACAGATGAACCACATTTTCCCACAATTTTTCCAATAAACCGAAGTAGACCATTCGCGTTCCATACCGTAAAGCTCACATGCTCGTTCCATTTCTTATCGCTTTGCAACGTTGCTCCCAGACATTTAAAAAATGTGACTCTGTCAAGCAGGACGCTGCTAACGCCATATCCGAACATTACAGGATTGTTTCCTTACTCATCCGCATTAATTTATATTTTTTTACATTTTGAGCTAGCTGTCATTTATCACACGAGCTGAAAATTTTGTCTAAGTCACTCAGCTTCGACAGCTTGCCAAACTCCACAGCATCATCAGCAAACAAGAACACAATGACCTCTATTACTTAAGAAGTCTTCGAGCAACCCACATATCTCTGAACCTATTCCATATTCTCGTACATTCGTTAACAGTCTGCAGTGGGGCATCGTTTCAAACGCTTTCCGGAAATCTAGAAATGTCTGCCTGTTGCCTTTCGCTGCATATCATGTGAGGAAAGGGCAAGCTGAGTTTCGCACGAGCGATACTTTCTAAAACCGTGCTTTGAAGAAAATTTGTCGACTCCTTAGTTTTCAACCCTCTCAGTCGTTTCTCTACGCCAGGGATGCTTATTATAATGTCTTCCAGACGGTACGCCGTGCGATGTGTCAAACGACTGCATGTTTGCACGATTCTCCTGCGTGAACGATTTCTTAAATGCTACCTTCAACTACCACACCAGACTGATCGACGAATGATTGAGTGGAAGTGTTAGATCAAAAGGCATATGATTAGAATTTTCTCTGGTTCTTGACCAGATCTTTTGTCAAGGTATGACGGTAGTAGTTGTATGCTTCGCGCTTGGCTCTTTTCACAGACACACGATTCTGTACTAACCTCTAGCTGTCGTCATTTGTGGGTTCTCTTTTTAACCGAGAGTGCAATAGCCTTCGCTTCCTCAGCATTTTCCGAACTTCATTGCTAAATCAGGGAGGGTCTTTTCCGTCCTTAATCCACTTACTAGGCACATAATTTTCCAGAGAACGATTTACAATCTGTTCAAACTTTGCCCATAATAACTCTACGTCCATCATACCGAAACTAAACAATGTCAGTTTAATAAGTGAGATGTTAACAACTATTTATCTACTTTTTATAGCAGAAACAATCTGCTAGCGTTCTTGCTGATTTATTAAATTTCATGACAATAGTTTCTGTAAAGACAACTTACCCCGTTACTGATTAATTAGTATTTCATAAATGGCTTTTCCAGTTCTAGATAAGGAATTTGCTATTAAATATTCAGGGATAATACAAGAAAGCGATACAAAATACGATGACTATAAAGGATACTTTCTGCCTATTTTGGAGCAAGGACCCGTGGTCTCCAACAGCTCTTTGCAGAGTAACTGAATTTCCTTCAATTTCTTACCCTCTCTTAAATTTCTATCTGTAGCGCACTGAAAATATCTGCACGAGGCTGTAACAGATGGTATACGCTGTGTGTCTCTTTTGGAAACAAACTTGTTCCATTCACTCACGGTACTTGCAATTGAGAACAGTAGTGTACGTTTTATTCTTTACCCACAAGTTTGCATTCAGTAATGATTGGTTCTGCCTCTGGCGCGTTTTTCAACAATGTTCGTTGTACCTTATCTGAGATACACAGCAATATGATTGTTGTTGTTGTTGTGGTCTTCAGTCCTGAGACTGGTTTGATGCAGCTCTCCATGCTACTCTATCCTGTGCAAGCTTCTTCATCTCCCAGTACCTACTGCAACCTACATCCTTCTGAATCTGCTTAGTGTATTGATCTCTTGGTCTCCCTCTACGATTTTTACCCTCCACGCTGCCCTCCAATGCTAAATTTGTGATCCCTTGATGCCTCAAAACATGTCCTACCAACCGATCCCTTCTTCTAGTCAAGTTGTGCCACAAACTTCTCTTCTCCCCAATCCTATTCAATACCTCCTCATTAGTTACGTGATCTACCCACCTTATCTTCAGCATTCTTCTGTAGCACCACATTCCAAAAGCTTCTATTCTCTTCTTGTCCAAACTGGTTATCGTCCATGTTTCACTTCCATACATGGCTACACTCCATACAAATACTTTCAGAAACGACTTCCTGATACTTAAATCTATACTCGATGTTAACAAATTTCTCTTCTTCAGAAACGATTTCCTTGCCATTGCCAGTCTACATTTTATATCCTCTCTACTTCGACCATCATCAGTTATTTTACTCCCTAAATAGCAAAAGTCCTTTACTACTTTAAGTGTCTCATTTCCTAATCTAATCCCCTCAGCATCACCCGATTTAATTTGACTACATTCCATTATCCTCGTTTTGCTTTTGTTGATGTTCATCTTATATCCTCCTTTCAAGACACTGTCCATTCCGTTCAACTGCTCTTCCAAGTCCTTTGCTGTCTCTGACAGAATTACAATGTCATCGGCGAACCTCAAAGTTTTTACTTCTTCTCCATGAATTTTAATACCTACTCCGAATTTTTCTTTTGTTTCCTTTACTGCTTGCTCAATATACAGATTGAATAACATCGGGGAGAGGCTACAACCCTGTCTCATTCCTTTCCCAACCACTGCTTCCCTTTCATGCCCCTCGACTCTTATAACTGCCATCTGGTTTCTGCACAAATTGTAAATAGCCTTTCGCTCCCTGTATTTTACCCCTGCCACCTTCAGAATTGGAAAGAGAGTATTCCAGTTAACGTTGTCAAAAGCTTTCTCTAAGTCTACAAATGCTAGAAACGTAGGTTTGCCTTTTCTTAATCTTTCTTCTAAGATAAGTCGTAAGGTTAGTATTGCCTCACGTGTTCCAACATTTCTACGGAATCCAAACTGATCTTCCCCGAGGTCCGCTTCTACCAGTTTTTCCATTCGTCTGTAAAGAATTCGCGTTAGTATTTTGCAGCTGTGACTCATTAAACTGATAGTTCGGTAATTTTCACATCTGTCAACACCTGCTTTCTTTGGGATTGGAATTATTATATTCTTCTTGAAGTCTGAGGGTATTTCGCCTGTCTCATACATCTTGCTCACCAGATGGTAGAGTTTTGTCATGACTGGCTCTCCCAAGGCCATCAGTAGTTCTAATGGAATGTTGTCTACTCCCGGGGCCTTGTTTCGACTCAGGTCTTTCAGTGCTCTGTCAAACTCTTCACGCAGTATCTTATCTCCCATTTCATCTTCATCTACATCCTCTTCCATTTCCATATTACTGTCCTCAAGTACATCGCCCTTGTATAAACCCTCTATATACTCCTTCCACCTTTCTGCCTTCCCTTCTTTGCTTTACTCTGCAACGAGCCACGGGAAACAATGTATGCCTCGAAGCAAAAAATATATGTGAACAGTCTTAGAAATTTTGTCTTTGGAGCTCAGGTCCACACTGTATTTGTTGACAAGGCAGTCCCCTTTTTAACATTGGTAAGGAAACGTACCAACCTGTGCAGGATTAAAATTTAGAAAATACAAGTTGTTAAAAATTATTTTGTGGAACTGCGCTCTTGTCGTCCAGACAGCCATTGTCATTTCATTTTGTAAAACGAATACTCCAGCATTTAAGAATTTAAACAAATCCAATATTTCGATAAGGCCTACATACATTGTATACAAATTCGCTATCAATTTATGGTGCGTTTGTCTGTATTTCAGGTTACAAATAACCACATAGTTATACTAGCTATTGTCATGTATGCTTGAGTTTGTGAGAACTGAACAGTCAGATGTGCAAATTCCAGAAGGCACATACGAGTACCGTATTGGTAATTCTTGTTAGCATAAACGTACTAGAGAAAGAAAGGGAATATGGAATGAAAATTTATAGCGATGGGATTTCGTGACTTCAATCGTCGATTTAATTTCACAGGCAGGCAGTAACATGCATTCGGATAGATTCAACGCACAACACATTATCCTTATCTTCCACAAGAGGAATAATAAAGCAGAATAAACACTGACTGTTAATGAATTACAGGATAAATTCAGAATGAGAGATTCCTTAAATGAATGACGATTGCCATAGCTCAAATTCACTTGCAGACTGACGATGACTGACAATTGACGACTATGCTGCTTTCGTTTCACTATTTTGGAAGCAGCCCTAATGAATTCATACCCAGAATAAAATCTGTGCTTTATAAGATATTTAGCACTTTCCCTGAAGGACATATTTGCACCGAATTTGACTTTCTGCTTTGTCTTGTGAAAAAAGCTCTACAACTATTACTCTAGTATTCAGGGAGATAACTAGCGAATTTCGTACTTACACTACAGTTGGCCAAACATTTTAAAAATTGCAGTTTTTTAATGATGACCCGAGCTGTGGTACTCACCAGGAGAAGCTTCATGTTAATCCGGATGCGTGAGACGACTGCTGCTGAAAGGACGGGCGGCAGCTTTTATGCGGCGCCGCTGGCGGCGCAGGCGGCTGACACTGACGTCGACGGCGGGCGTCCAACGTCGTACCGGTGTAATGCTGATCGCACTTCGCCGTCGCCGGCGGGAACATTTCGACGTCAGCGGAGTCGGCAGCAGCGCTCCGACCGTCAAGGTGACACTGCCGCCTTTTGTCGTCTCTAAACGCCTTGGCAACAACTGTCTCCTTCCGTGAAACGACTTGTTTGTGTTTACGAGAGGTAGTTCCATACAAGGCGCTTGCAAAATATGTACTGAGAAAGAAAGGGTATGTCGCTACGATATCACGATATGATCTCTCGTGAACTACGCCAGCTGTCTGTACAGTTTACCGGATAATAATAGGTTTGTATAGTTTACCGTTTACCGTTTACTGATGCGAGATCTATATCAGTAGAAGACAAACTATGAGTGTTCCTGGGTTCATACGTACTCGGACAATAAGAGTGGTGTTTGTCACAGTACCATGACGTTGGTCATACGCGGCAGATATTTAAAGAAACAAAAGTTGAAATAATGTTTTTTAAATATAATTCAATAACTGAAGACAGAAGGAGACAACGAAGTTTCTCTGTGGATAGGTGCAGAGGTAGCTGATTCTGATTTCAGTAACTAGAAGAACAAACCAGCAAGAGGGCAGTGTGTATGTTACAGAGTTTTTGAAAGATGAGTTGTGGAATAAACTTTATATTACATCTGAAATCTCTCGGAAATGCTTCACTGACTAAGAGCACGAAGAGGTGTTGGCGATCACAGGACAGAACCCTCTTTTTTCGTTTCAGAAGTACAGAGGTGGGAACAGAACCGAAGTATTCTAACCGGTGGTCCTTTAATGCTAATTCTGTAATTATCATCTTTATTCCATTACTTTAAAAATCGTGTAAAGGAGTGCGATGTAGTTTTAATATTCAGTAAATGAGCTTTACGAAAAGTTTCAGAAATCTTTATATGTCTTCCAGAACAAGGCTCTAGTGAAGGTGGTTTGCCGTTGCCTCCTTGGAAGAGTGTACAGGTGTCGTGTAGTTAACTGTCAAGTGTGCTCGTGCAGAGTGGTATTGCAGTGTGAGTGTGCTCTTAGAATGATGGATAGAGAGAGTATGAAACCCGGTGACGGACCGTAGCTTACACTTATGCAATAACTGTGAAGGGACCGATAAGCTAAACGTCTCCTGATGAGTGAATCACAGTCAACAGCTTTATATGCCCCCAATCCATGACATACGGCAGAGACTTTTATGATTAAGTTCAGGACATTACCGCAAAATCTAGTAATCCTAAACTCTCTAAACTCCCCTTACTCTACCGAATAATGGTTTTCTAAATTTCATCTACTACCAGGAAATGTGCCAGGTGCCTCTGAGTACAGCACCACTGCACACCCTCGTATATGGGAACGGATATATGAAAGATGGCAAGACGATACATGATCTAACTGTGTCTCTTATTCTGTAACTGAGCGTTATAGAATCTCACAGCCATAAGTATCTTAAAATTATTATACTAACCATGTAGCTATTAAAAAGAAAAAAATACTACTTCAATTTAAATTAAAATTCAAACCTGAATTATCCCCGTAACATATTAACATCTAACTTCTTTCACCCCATAATTTTAAATCCTCTGATTGTGATACAAAGAAAATCATGAATCAAGGATGAAAAGAAATTTAACTAACAAGAAACAATTTAAAAGACGGCAATTAATTAATTCTGATCTACAATAACGCATGGCGACTGTACTCCAAAAGCTTGTGATGCAACAACTGCGTTTGCGTTGATGCTAAGTTGGTAGAAAGCTTTATGTGGTGCGTTATTCAGACGCGAAATGACTAGCAGTAGACATTGTCAGAGGACTAGAAATGATACCCTATTGGAAGCTGGCGAAGAATGTTCGAGATAATAAATAAGCATGACAGCTTCTACATCAGTGGCGGCCAGAATTTCACTCTCCTATCTTTGCCTTTCGTGGCTGATCCATCGAGAATTACGGAACCAGTATTTCTTGTTTCTAAAACACTTCAAGGACTTTTCTACAAGTCTGGCTCGCCTAGCACTGCTGGAGTAAACGTTATGGTTGTTAACATCTTGGGTTGTCGGGTGTTCTGCCGGATATCAGCGTCGTACTTGCAAGTACGACGCTGATATCCGGCAGAACACCCGACAACCCAAGATGTCATTAGATCGCCGGGAAAGCCTGAGGAGTTACGTTATGGTTTTTAATGGCATAGAGACGACCTATAGGTTGCTTGCATAATAAAACTTTTCCTTTGCGGTCGAAATTACGATGTCACGAAACTTACTTAATGACTGCTACCATGTGTTCACTAAGAAATTTCCGCGGATTACACAAGCACCGATCGTGTGAAACACAGGAATTTCTTGTTTTAAGCATGCTCGCCTAGCAAAAAAGATACTTGCTTAGAGAATATCTGAACATATGTATGTGGTTAGAATGAATTTCCAGCAAACGTAAACTAATAAAGTCGGTTTTCATTAAGATATATCGTTAGAAGCAAATACTGCCCGAAATTCCTAAAGGATGTGTAACACGATCGTCAGCACTCATGATGTACAGGAGGGCGTGTTGAAAAGTAATGCCTCCGAATTTTTTATTCCGTTCCCAATATCGTTCGAGATATTACATGTCATGCATATTACTCGATAGACTTTCCCGCTTCGCCGACACAAGTTACAACCGTCTGACGCTAGAGGGCTCTGAATTGTAGGGTGTAACATGGCGGTTTGTAACGTAATTAGGTCAGTCCGTGAGAAACAGCGTGCTACAATCGAATTTATAACCAGAGGAAACTTCGTCCACACGTAGACCACTGTTTCCTTCGGAATTAGAATGCCATACCACACACGAGTCTGCGATAGGTGCAAAACATCCGACGTTTTGGGTTCACTGTCATCCGTCATCCTTCATACATTTCCGCCGGCCGATGTGGCCGAGCGGTTCTAGGCGCTTCAGTCCGGAACCGCGCTGCTGCTACGGTCGCAGGTTCGAATGCTGCCTCGGGCATGGATGTGTGTGCTGTCCTTAGGTTAGTTAGGTTTAAGTAGTTCTAAGTCTAGGGGACTGATGACCTTAGATGTTAAATCCCATACTGCTCAGAGCCATTTGAACCATTTTTTTTTTCATACATTTCCAACTCGGCCTCATCCGATTTTCATCTGTTTCCAGAACTTAAACAACACCCTTCATCTGCATCTACGTGATTACTCTGCTATTCACAATAAAGTGCCTGGAAGAGGGTTCAAGTAACCACCTTCAAGCTGTCTCTCTACCGTTCCACTCTCGCACGGCACGAGGGAACAACGAGCACTTAAATTTTTCTGTGCGAGCCCTGATTTCCCTTATTTTCTGGTGACGATCATTTCTCCCTATATAGGTGGGTGTCAACAGAATGTTTTCGCAATCGGAGGAGAAAACTGGAGATTGAAATTTCATGAGTAGATCCCGTCGCAACGATAAAAGCCTTTGTTTTAATGATTGCCACTCCAATTCACGTATCATGTCTATGATACTATCTCCACTATTTCGCGATAATACAAAACGAGCTGCCCTTCTTTGTACTTTTTCAATGTCATTCGTCACTCCCGCCTGATGCGGATCCCACACCGCACAGCAATACTCCAGAATAGAGCGGACAAGCATGGTGTAAGCAGTCTCTCTAGTAGACCTGTTGCACCTCCTAAGTGTTCTGCCAGTGAATCGCAGTCTTTGGTTTGCTGTACCCACAACATTATCTATGTGATCGTTCCAGTTTAGGTTATTCGTAATTGTAATCCCTAAGTATTTAGTTGAATTTACAGCCTTCAGATTTGTGTGACTTATCACGTAATCGAAATTCGGCTGATGTCTTTTAGTACTCATGTGAATCACTTCACACTTTTCCTTGTTCAGGGTCAATTGACACTTTTCGCACCATACAGCTATCTTATCTAAATCATTTTGCAAGTCGTTTTGATCATCTGATGACTTTACAAGACGGTAAATGATAGCATCATCTGCAAAGAATCTAAGACGGCTACTCAGTTCTTCATTTTGATGATGATGAAGCGGTGCAAGCAGAGTTAAGGTTGTTGATCCGTGAACAAATTCAAGCTTTCTACAGTGCCGCTATCAAGAAACTAGTCTCTAGTTGGGAGAAATATGTGCGTCGTCAGGGTGACTATGTTGAGAAATAAATATGTCGGCATGAGAGATAAAGACGTACAATGTTAAAAAAGTTTGTTTTATTTCACTGATTTAAGAGTTTTCACATAGAAAATTAGGAAGCATTACTTCTCAGCGTTCGTACAAACGACGCGGTAGGGAAGGTTTTTTGTTCTCTGGAACCCTTTGTAGATGATAATCAGATTCAGAGAAACTTGAAAATATCGGGCGCTTGGTGAAAATCGTATCGGCCGAGCCTCAAGCCTAGACTGATACGTGTATAAAGACCTCTGTCATGATTTATTCCAATATTGAGCTAATCACAGGAACCGCTTGTAGGGATTTTGATATGGTTGTCACTAAAAGACAGACTGATTTTCGAGGAGGGTTTGTGTGAAACAGTTTATGAATATTTCGTGCAAATTGTCTGGATTATGATGAATTATAGCTCCACGCTGAGGTGAAAACCATACATTTGTCGTCTAGTGGTCAATGGCAGAAGTTTCGAAATCTTTGAGAGCACAGGACGTTGGAGTAAGGCCGCCAAGCTGTAACACCAGACCAACAGAAGCTACCGCCACCGGGAGGCCAGTGCGAGCTACTGCTAACTTGTTAAAAGACCTGTGATGCAGGGCATACCAGGTACTAAGCTCATAAGTACAGAACTTTTATAGTTTTTTAATCTTTATTGGGTGTAAACGTTTATATAGCGAAAGTTCACACAGAAAATGTACCTCTCAATAGTCTGAATCACGAGGAAGATTTGTGGTAAGAAAACTAAGCAATGGTTTACCCGACTGCAGCATCATGATGGCGCTAGATACTCCTACCTGGAGGCTGGAACAAGCTCAAGCCAAACTGTTGCTGCAGTCAGGCAACCTGACAGCACGGTACCTCAAAGCTCTCATCAGTGCCGCAGGCTGTTACTCCAAATGCGACTTACATTTAGAGTAGGTAAATTCGAACCTCCTGAGAACTTTACTGCTGAGTCTCGCTTAAATTATTTAACTGACAGAGAGCTGGCAAAATGTCATTGGACACCTTCTAACATCATGTCGGACCTCCTTTTGCTCGGGGTAATTTAATAGTTCGATGTGACACGTACTCAACAAGTCGTTGGAACTTTCCTGCAGTATTACTGAGCCATGTTGCCCCTACAGCCATCCCTAACTGCGAAACTGTTGTCGGTGCAGGATTTTGTACCCGAACTAACCTCTCATTATATCCCATAAATATACGACGAGATCCATGTCGGGTGATCTGGGTGGCCAAATCATTCTCTCAAATGTCCAGAATGTTCTTAAAACCAACCACGAACAATCGTGGCCTGGTGACTTGCAGCATTGTCATCCATAAAAATTCCGTCGTTGTTTCGGAACATGAATTCCGTGAACGGCTGCAGATGGTCCACAAGTAACCGAAAATAACCATTTCCAGTCAATTATTGGTTCAGTTGGATCAGAGGACCTAGTCCATTCCATGTAAACACAGCCCACACCATTACGGAGCCACCACCAGCTTGTACAATGCCTTGTTGACAATTTGGGTCCATGGCTTCGTGGAGTCTGCGCCACACTCGAACCCTACCATCAGCTCCTATCAAGGGAAATCGGTACTCATCCGACCAGGCCACACTTTCCCAGTCGTCTAGGGTCCAAACGATATTGTCATGAGCCCAGGAGACGCGCTGCAGGCGATGTCCTGCTGCTGCCGTAGCCCATTAACGCCAAATTTCACCGCACTGTACTAACGGATACATTCGTCGTACGTTCCACATCGATACCTGTGGTTATTTCATGCAGTATTGCTTGTCTGTTAGCACTGACAATCGCCGCTGCTCTCTGTCGTTAAGTGAAGGCTGTCGGCCACTGCTTTGTCCATGGTGAGAGGTGAGGCCTGAAATTTGGAATCTCGGCACACTCGACACTGTGCATCTCGTAATACTCAATTCCCTAATGATTTTAGTAATGGAACGACCCGTACATCTAGCTGCAACTACCATTCCGCCTTCAAAGTCCGTTAATTCTTGTCGTGCGGCCATAACCACGTCAGACACCTTTTCACATGAGTCAACTGAGTATAGATGACAGACCCTCCATACGCTGCCCTTTTTACGCCTTGCGTACGCGATAGTACCGCCATCTGTACATGTGTTTATAGCTATCTCATGACTATTGTCATGCCACTGTATTCCTTAAGAATATGAAAGTGATGATAACAGATACTTAACATTGTTGTCCGAGTTTTAGTGCTAGCCGTGTGAAGCCGTGACAGATTGCTAGTATTTTATAAAAAAACTGCTAAAAGAGAAAAACAGGACACCGCTTGACTATGTATCAGTGCCGGGAATCAAGTGTCTAGAAATGTGTAGTAATTTGAAATTTACATGACTACTTAAATAGAACCGTGTAAAGAACATATGTCAGATGTATTAGTATAAAATGCCTAGAGACATGTAAGACACCTACGAATCAGGGCATATATAAATCATAATTTTTCAGCTTCAGCCACTACAGATTTGGAATACAGTTGCAGATCAACAAATGTCATACAACATAATTTAACTCTTCTGAACAGTTCTTGGTTACTGTTGGTCTGTCAGAGTACCTTACCAGTTAAGTTAACGGCTCGTTTCATCCCTAGTTTACTTAAGCATTGCAGGAGAGTTGCAGAAATGTTATCGAATTCTAATTCGGAAGACGCTAGAAGAAAGCTGCTCTGGTTCACGGTGTGCATCTCAATAGTTGGGGAATCCATGTTCCTATACCTGTCAAGAACCATATTAATTCCTCATTTCTCATCTCGTGTAACGACAGTGGGCGTAAAATTAGGCCATTTACGGAGGATTAGTGGAAAGTGTTTCTTCTTGTGAGTCGTTTAGGAGTGAAACAGAAAGCAGACATATATGTTATTATCAGATTACCATCAGTGTGAGTTTAGGAATAATTTTGATAATGATACGCCACCTTCGATAGCAAAATTTAACTTTCCTCTCTCACATCAACCACAACTTCGCTTTTAAGGACTCGTTGACTTTTAATTGCGGTACATCCACTTCAGTTAAGCACATAGTGGTAAGTAAATGACATAGTTGTCAATAATACATTGAAAAAAAAACGAAATGCATAATTATTAATGCTTACTTGCATTTTACGATGAAATATTCGTGTTCTAAACCAGTGAAAAGCTTCCTCATTTGCATTTATACTTCAAATAATGTAACAGCTTATGACCGGTCTGCAGTGTTCAAATGACACAATACGTGACAGATGAAATAAAATTAATCTGGGAAGTTGCAGATAGAGATTATTCTTAAATTCTTGGATGCACTGTGCATGATACCGTGCGTAAATGAAGGTAATCATTAACAAAATCTTATTTATTACATTTATCTCTATCGTGATAATTTTTCGCGTAAACTAACAACTATATCGTTAGCTGAGTGCTAGATGATAAACTGAGGCATATACAACGAAAAAATGCCACTGTATTCCTTAAGAATAGATTTCTAGCCTCTAAATGTGTTTGAATAAAGAGGAAGAATAGAATATTTTGACTGCTGCGGCGTATTATTTACAAAACTCTTCCTGTCCTGTAAGTTCCTGTCGCGGACTGTCACTGACTAAATGTCCGTCAATAACGCACCAATGTAAGTTTGCCCTCTAGCGGCTGTCGCAAACCATGCTAATTACTATAGACAAACGAAAGCTATTCTCTAATTTCTGAATAGTTTATATGTTACATAAACTGCAGCAGAACATATCACTGACCTGTTTCAAAACATACATTATAAACGATTTATACGAGATAATATGAAAATTATATATTATTTTTCATTTTGTTACAACGAGTAACCTCCGTTACAAACGGTACAGTGGTTTGCAGACTAGACATGGACTGCAGATAAAACATATCCGCCCTGCTACATTAGAGCAGTTCGTACTAGTTTAGAGATAATGCCCTTTCCAGGCATGTTAAATCATATCGTTCCATTACATTCATTTCATGAAACTTCCTGGCAGATTAAAACTGTGTGCCGGACCGAGACTCGAACTCGGGACCTTTGCCTTTCGCGGACAAGTGCTCAACCAACTGAGCTACCCAAGCACAACTCACGCCCCGTCCTCACTGCTTTACTTCTGCTAGTACCTTGTCTCCTACCTTCCAAACTTTACAGTAGGTCTCCTGCGAGGACGGGGCGTGAGTCGTGCTTGGGTAGCTCAGTTGGTAGAGCACTTGCCCGCGAAAGGCAAAGGTCCCGAGTTCGAGTCTCGGTCCAGCACACAGTTTTAATCTGCCAGGAAGTTTCATATCAGCGCACACTCCGCTGCAGAGTGAAAATCTCATTCTGGAAACATTCATTTCATATTTGTAGATGCAAGTCGTGTGACAAAACTCTGTTTCCAGTGTTACTTAGTAGCTCTTATTGTGTTGTTATACAAACTGAAGGTCTCAACTCTTACGACATACCGGTCAAGAAAACCTTTACACTTTTAGTCATCAGTACCATACTGGCCTAATTGCGAGAGTTGCGTATGAACTAGTGGAGCTCAAATTCTCTTCCTGAGATTCCAGTAGTTTTCGTGGTCTCCCTAAATCACTCAAGCTGAATGGCGGAACGGTACCTGCTGCTTTCTTGTTAGTCGGAGGTATTTCACCAACGATGTTACTATCTTTGCTAACGAGTCGATAAACACTAACATTTCTGCAGTGTTGTCTTAAAAATACAGCAGATCTGCAATTGAGCGGGAGTAAGCTTGTGTGCGTAGAGGGCGCACTTTAGTGACCCCAACTTAAAGGGTAACTTGTGTCCCACATTCTCCGGAGCAGTCGACTCTTTCAGCACTGGTCTGGTTGGCACTTCGCCCGCTGTAGAGGAGAGTATCTGCCCGGCAGAAAATTAAACTGCTGGCATTAGCATTCCGATGGCGAACAAGATCTCCTACTGTGCGCATCGCACAAATTGTTCTCTCGACCTTGAGACGTTGCCACCAAAAGATTAAGAGACTCGTCTTGAGACGCGCAGGGTGCGATACATGTGATTCAGACAGTGCTAATGACCAGCAGTAGAACTCTGGGGCCATAGTGATGTTCAAGATTACACGAAACTTTTATGCGCTCTTCAGATTTCAATTGCTACTTTCTTCAATCTAAGAACAAAATCAAGATCAATTTTCACAAGCTGCGACATCGTCGCGAAAAAACACAGTGACCCGTATATGTAATAAGTTACCTTTAATTTACGTCTATGGTCACAATCTTTTTTGTTTAACAGATTACCGGTTTCGGTCTTTAATGACCATCATCAGATCTGTTTCATAAAAACAGAGTCGTAATGTACTGTAGCCATAGTGGCATTAAATACCGAAACCGGTAATCTGTTAAACCAAAAAGATTGTGACCATAGACGTAAAATAAAGGAAACTTATTACAAGATCAATTTCTTAGGGAGATGGTGCTTTTGTTGCCCGCTCTTCTTTTCCTTCCCCAGATGCCTGCGCGCGGAGTGGAGCTATAACCCACTGCTCCTCACACCTCTATGAAAGGGATAAAGAAAAATTGTAACAAAAGGTTTGTGGCAGTATGTCTAACGTAGTTCTACTGTCGAGTAAAAATCTTTGCAGAACTAACATTTTTATGTGTTGTGCAATCGCATTGTTTCCACAAAAGCAAATCTCATCTCCACCGCAAGAGCGATTAAGTGAGCAGTGTGTCGTGCGTCCTATACATTGCCATCCTCCCGTTCTGAAATGCAATATTATAAATAATTAAAGCCAATTTATTAGGAATAGTCAAACTACTTCTTTTTATTAATTTCCTTTATGTTTATCGTCCAGACTTAAGTATATACCATATACATATAAACATTATCCATAAGAAATCAGTATCCATACAAGCGAACATTAGACATTATAATTCAGTTATTAGGACACAAGCAACGTATGGATCAAAGTGCCTAACATTGAATAAGAAAGGCGAATTAAGAGAACTAGAAAAAAGAGAGAGTAAAATACTAAGAAAAATTCTAGGTCCTGAGAAAAACAAGGAAAATAGGTGGAGTAAAAGGAGGAATGAAGACTTATACAAAAATACAGAAAAGATCACAGATACAAAGACGAAGAGACGGCTAAAATTCTATGGACATTTAAAAAGAATGGAAGAAACACGGATTACAAAGAAAATTTTTAATTACGTTAGTAAGCTGAAAAAACTGTAGGATGGATAGAAGCAGTAAAGAAAGATGTTACAGAAGAAATAATACGTGACAGGAATCACTTCAGGCTACTGATAGAAAACGTAAACTATGAACAAGATGAGCCAAAACCTCGACCCTAGAGAGTGTGGACAGATGAGCAGAGACGAGTAGTTGACGAGAAAATGAAAAAGTACTGGGAAGAACGGACGAAAAAGAAACACCATAAGCCTTAACTTGTATGCGGTCCATAGCTCGTCAAATTCATAAATGAAAATAAATAAACAATAATAAAAGTATTAACATTTATAACCTGATGACTTTGTATTGATGACAAATTCGGAAGGCGAGCTACAAAAATCAATTTATTTTTTAAACTTAAATAGATATAATTATAATTTGAAACTGCCAATAAATAAAACAGAGAATGGCATTCCTTAGGAAATAGGTGATGATCATATTTTGGAAGAATTTCAGCATATCAGTTACCTACGGAGCTATATTACTTTGGATGAAGGTAATGATGGTGACACTGAATTACGGAGATATCAGAGTAGATATGGCATTATAAGCTAAACATCAAAAAATACACAAAGAGGCACAAAAATTAAGTTATATTAAGTGATGACTGTACCTGTTCTATTGCGTGGCAGTGAGTCCTAGGTTATGAAGAATAGAGATTCTAGCCATGTTCAGCAGGTTGAAATGAAATTTTTAGGGTCTGTCTAAGGTTGCTCTAGGCTGGCCAGAGTTCCTTATGATAACATTAGACAAGAAATGAATATTTTTGCAGTAAGTGACAAAATAGAGCAGCATAAAAAATTGGAAGAAACATCCAGAACGAATGATAGAAACTACGATTCCAAAGATGGTCTTACAACACAAACCAAAACGAAAGAGAGACATAGGACCGCCAGTTATAAGGTAGAGCTGAGGTCAAAAAGGTCGATAGGTCTAATCTGTGAAAGGCAGTAGTAGTAGTAGTAGTAGTAGTAGAAGGCAAAGAAGAAGAAGAAATTCAAATTGCAACCACCCGTGACAACATCTGTAAGTTCTTTGACGAAATCAATGCGTTATCAGTGAATGAACTTTTTCATATTCAGGCGGAGATAACGATTCTTTACAGTAGGCCTTCTCCTTCGAGGTAGTAACGAAAAACGAAGTCGAGAAACAGTCGTCTATTGACTTTTGCGGTTCTTAGAAAGGATTTTTCGAACAAAGTGGTCATAACACCTGTGGTACCATAACTCATTAATTTATAGATCTCGTGTACAACACCCAGAGAAATCTACGGGAAGTCGCCCGAAACAACGGTTGCCACTTCTGCTAACATGATAAAACACTACTATCACACACCACCTTCTCCCACCACATTTGCGTAAAATGAAGATTAATCTTTCGCGAAGAATGTCAACTGCTTCGAGAACTTTTTGCCACGAAAAACAGTGTTACAGAAAAATTCAGCTGCAGTTTGTTACAGTGCTCGTTCTGAATGGCAAATGAGAAGATATGTGCCTTTCTCGCCATCGCAGCTCTAAGCACACTGACCTACTGCATAAGTCAAAGTAGCTATGTGAAAATTTTAGTAGTCTATTGGCTACTTCAAATTAAGTGCAGAGCAGTCTTTCTATTGCCGCTTTACCACGATTTAAAAGCTGTGTTTGCTATACGGTTTTTAACGATTCATTGGTATAACGGGCTTACTTAGTAATCGTTGTACTCTTGTCTCGGTTGCCAAACATTTTTCTTTATTTTTATATGCCGCGCTTCAGGCTACCTCATCATCAGATCTTTAACATCAATACACAGCATCTTATCACTCGTAAACATCCCATTTCAACATCAGTGCCGAAACTCTTTCTTACTTAATATGCTATAACATACATAGCATCAAAGAGTCTATATGAACACAGTGGTGAATAAACCAGCACGAATAACCTATTTATTTCAGCGCTGTTGATAATATACAGTCAGCAGTATGCTGGTAGCAGTTCAGTAATCTTGGAGCTGACTAACTCCTTATCATTAACGTTGACGCCTCTTCTGCCTTCTGTGTATCTTGTAGGCCAGTTTTCTTGCGACTTTGAAGTATATATAATTATGAAATCATATAGAGATGTAACCTTTATCTTACTTTTGTGTTCATTCTTTAAGAATTTTAGTACACCTGCTTTCGAAAAATTGATTGGACCTTTGCGGCTGGACACTGTTTCATCTGGCCTATGAACTGTGTCTATGAATGGCGTTTTCTTCTAGTCATTGGAAAGGCATAAACCGACATGGTCACCGCAATAATAGTTTATATTAGTATATTAGTACCAGAGAGGTATCTCAGTGTATTCGGTCAGGAGATAGCCATCCCCTGTAAAAAAAAAAAAAAATAAAATAAAAAAAAAGTACAATTCTCATCCACAGAATGTGAAAGAAATCATGGAACGTCAGCACAGAGCCACTGATGAAAAGTAATGAAGAAACAGGACGAAAGAAAACTTGTTAGCGTCGCTTAAAAAAAAAAAAAGTACAATTCTCATCCACAGAATGTGAAAGAAATCATGGAACGTCAGCACAGAGCCACTGATGAAAAGTAATGAAGAAACAGGACGAAAGAAAACTTGTTAGCGTCGCTTTCCTCTGTGGGTTCGAATCCTGGTACCTACTCAGATTTTCTTTTGATGTAGGTGGTCTGGTACGGGGTCCACTCAGCTCGTGTGAGGCCAAGTGACAAACTACTATAGTAAAGAAACAGTGCATCATCAGGATTCGTCTGCCGGCAATAAGCGGCTGGAGGGATTGGCGACTTGCTGATGACAGGTCTCAGGATCGCAGGTCGCTCCTCGTACTGCCTTTGAGGCAGCTGGTGTTTATTTCACTTAGACAAATTTATCATTGGATAGTTTTTTTTATTTCTCTCTGTAGTTTCCCATTGAAAAAACTGAATCGTTAGCAAGGTTGTATATTGTTGTTTGTAAGCTACGGAGACAGTACAAGGTTTTACGGACAATTGATAATTAGTGCTACACTGGGACCCGATCGCTTATTTCCGGTTTTTAATCAGCAGTCGTCTTAATTGACAGGCTACCTCAGTAAGAACCAAGCGTGACTAAATGTTTCATCGCCATTGATATCCGAAAACACCAGTTCTGTGAACACATGCAAAATGTTTGCTGTTTGAGAAGTGTTCAAAAATACGCTTTAATGACAGAAGCGTTTCCAAAATAATTTTATCCAGTTCCCATTATTTTCTGTATGTTGATGTACAGAGGCACCGCCACAGGTTGCGTAGTGAGTGATTTACTTCGATCATACTCTTTCTTCGGACGTGAGCTTCCTCATCTGTACTGTCTGATCAGAAATACCCAGAGGCCACTATATGATGTGGTCGTGCGGTAGCGTTCTCGCTTCCCACGCCCGGGTTCCCGGGTTCGATTCCCGGCGGGGTCAGGGATTTTCTCTGCCTCGTGATGGCTGGGTGTTGTGTGCTGTCCTTAGGTTAGTTAGGTTTAATTAGTTCTAAGTTCTAGGCGACTGATGACCTCAGCAGTTGAGTCGCATAGTGCTCAGAGCCATTTGAACTATATGATGTGGGATAGACCACTATCAGTCGAGAGAGGCGGACCTCTCAATAAAATGAGGCGGGAAGTCAGTAGAGAAGCACTAACAGACAAATGGGAATGTCAGGAGAGCTCAGAGACTTCAAACGTGGACTTGTCATTGTATGTCACCTGAATAACAAATCCATCAGGGACGTTTCTACCTTTGTAAAGCGCACCACATCAACTGTTGAAAATGTGAAGAAACAACCAAATGTAACGAGACCAGGCAGACCTCATTTATGGACGGGCGAGGACGGTCGATCGCTGTGGAATGCGGGTGTAAACAATCGCGTGAGAGCAGCCGAAGAAATCACTCTTGAGTTCCAGTACTACCAGCAGGTCAGTTAGCACGGTGTGCGCAGGGAGCTAAAGAGAATGACGTGCATTGGTCAAGCAGCTCATTACCAACCAAACATATTTGTAGCCAATGTTAAGCGGTGGTATGAAGTGTAACGCCGTTGGAGAGCGGATGACTGGAAACGAATGTTTTGGAGTGACGAATCACGCTATACCCTTTCGAAATTCTATGGAAGAGTTTAGGTTTGGCAGATGCCTTAAGAAAATTACTGCCATCGTATGGAGTGCCAACAGTGACATATTATGGAGGTGGTGTTACAGTGTGGGGGTGCTCTTCGTTATTTGGGTATGGTCCCCTTCTTGTGCTTAATAAAACGATAAATGAAGCATGTGAACACATTTTACAAAAAAAATTGTTCATATGGCTCTGAGCACTATGGGACTTAACATCTGAGGTCATCAGTCCCCTAGAACTACTTAAACCTAACTAACCTAAGGACATGACACACATCCACGTCCTAGGCAGGATTCGAACTTGCGACCGTAGCAGTCGCGCGGTTCCGGACTGAAGCGCCTAGAACCGCTCGGCCACTAGCGGCCGGCCACAGTTTACAGAATTGTGCACTGTGTACTATGGTAGAACAGATGAAGACGACTGTGTCACCAAGCCAATGCACCCCGTCATAAAGCAGCATCTGCGAGGTAGTGGTTTGTGAACAATAACATTTCCAAACTGGACTGGCCTGCTCATAGTTCCAGTCTGAAGACATTGTAACAGGTTTCGGATTAGTCGAATTCAGATCCCAAGGTCCAACGAAACTATCTTAAAGATGATTTTACTGCTGTTCCTCCAGAGACATTCAGACACTTCATTGAGAGTGTACTCAGCAGAGTTCAAGCCATCATGAAGGCGGACGATGGACATAACCACATGTTAATGACCACTAATGGGTCTCCGATACTTTTAATCAGTGTATCTGTAGCCTTATCTGACGATATTCGTGTCTGGAGACCTAAATCAGCTGAAATAAAAGAAGTAATATGCGGATTATGGCTGTCGCCGCGTCTCATCCAGGCTTTGCCTGCATTTGTTAAGTTCTCCTCATACATAAACTTGTGAATTTGTAATGAGATGTGAGGCAACCAGATGCATCAGTTTCTTGCAGAACCTCGCTTTGAGACAAATGATTAAACAAAATTAGAAGAGGCTGTGGAATGCCCGAGTGTTCTAAATGTTACCCAACAATTTAATGTACAGTGTAAAGAACTCAAGCCGAGGTTGAGAACACCAAACAAAATTTTGAACTGATAAGCTATTCTAATAGTTAAACATTGTATGGTCGGTGAATAGTTCTCTCGCACAATTTTCTACTTTTCCATTTGACTCTTTTATGGTCAACGAAGCAGACAGAATAAAATGACGTGGCTTCGTGGAAAACAGACTGGTCGCCTTCTCCTTAGTGAATTTACTTGACTGTGTTTCGCTGAATATCTCCGTTGCTGAAATGGTCTCCATACGTTACTTTACGGTTGGGACCGCACTTACCTGTGGTTGCACTGCTGGCAGGCGAAGCACTCGAGGTGGTAGACGTTGTTTCGCGCGCGCATCACCATCTCGAAGGCGGGGATCACCTTGGAGCACGCCGCACAGTGACCCGTGTTCCCGAAAAGCCTACAAGCACACAGAGCATCTTCTACACTAATTTTCAAATGGACACTGGGAAATACAATAGCACGAGATTAAACTTAATAAAAACACAGTGTTCCACACAGTACTGAATTCTAGTCTTCGGTGCTACAGCCGCTCTAGTGCTTGACTCGTACGTCATCATATTTATGTCTGAGCCATATTGTCATAGAAATAAACCGGAAATAACTTCAATCTTTCGACCAATGCTTATGGAGCATGGACTGCATGGGAATTGTTCGTAAAGGTACTGGTCAACCAGTTCTGACCACCCAAATACAAACAGCTGGAACCTCCACTGTTAGACTACTACTTATCATGTATTGGCTGAACAGAACTGTACTTCATGATGAGTCAGATTCCGAATTACTCTTCCTAGAGGGAGCTGTAGAAGGTGAAATGTGCAGAGGAAGGCAGAGATTGGAATACATCCAGCAAATAACTGATAACGTAGGCTGAGAGTGCTACCCTCAGATTAAAAGACTAGCACAGGAGGGAAAGATTTTCGTAAGGAGATATCCCGTGACGAAGGAGAGATTTAAAGTTTGAAAGGGTTTATGCGTAGCGTCTGTCTGAGGTCGGGCGTGGGAACCAGCCCCATATTCACCAACTCTGATGTTCGAAACAGCCTAAAATCCACATCCAGGATGGCCCTCGTCGTTAATCCGCCGGGCTGGCGTATCTCCTCGTGTCACGAAAGTGGGCGCTTTAAGTCGCTCGGCTATCCGGAAGGATCAACAACAGATCTTGAATAATGCTGCAGACATCTTTGAGTGTCGCTGGTTTGACTGTACATGTTATTAAAGGAAAAGTGTTGGCAATACATGACCCTAAGATGAATATAAATTTCCTATGTACTGTATACAGGGTGTATCAAAAATGATGGCGCAAACTTACACGGCTGAAAGTACACGATAATAAAAGCACACATGTAAAGTAAACATGGGCTCTAAAACGTATACCTTAAGAGCTATGAGATATTATTGATTTTCAATATTGTCAAACAAATCTCTTCTACTGCAAGCTCTTTGCCTTCCATGTTATGGCAACTGTTTGTATGGATCAAAATAAGAAAAAAATGTCCATGGATCAAAACAAGAAAAAAATGTCCAGAAAACAATTGCTCAAAAAGGCATACCCTAAAAGTTATGAGTACTTGTTCCTTAGAAGAGTTGTGTTCCAAAGTATCGAAGATGAAAAGTTGCTCATAGCTGTTAAGGTATGCATTTTAGAGCACATGTTTACTGGACATTTTTTCTTGTCTTGGTCCATACTATCACTTCCCAAAATAAAGAAAGCAAATAGCTTGCAGTAGAAGAAATTTGTTAACAGTATTGAAAATCAAGAATATCTCATAGCTCTTAAGGTATGCGTTTTAGAGCCCATGTTTACTGGGACGTTTGTGCTTCTATTATCATACACTTTCAGCCGTGTAAGTTTGCGACAGCCTTTTTCATACATCCTGTATATATCAGTTACATTGTACGATAAGGCTGAAGGCCTCGAATTCAATAATGTTAACATGAAATGAGCAGCATTTAATTGCAGTCTGAATCAATTTCTTCCTTTTTTTCTTAAATACCCATTAGCGCTAACTAAAGTACTCATTTTAAATAACAGCCTGGTAGAAATGATGTCATTTTTTGGAGAATATAAATTCCTGATCGGTGATATATATAATGATGCTGAGTTCGCAAATGCTTCCTACAGTCAGCATCTCATTGTCCATAACACATAAGATTCGAAGAAACAATTTCCACTTAAACAGAACTCATCGAAAAACACAGAAAAACTGTTATTATTGCATTTCACATGTGCTCGAAGTCGGAAAAATGGACAGACCAGTCCATTTGCCGAATATCGTCTCGTTATGAGAGCTCTCTCACCTGCATTTTTCGATGCAGTCGTGAATTGTTATCCTCAAATCACTGAAAAGACACAAATTGGAAAGGAGTACGGTGTCACTATAGCATTCACCAGTTAGAAAACCTGTTCAAAGAGTTGGAGGTCATTACGCCCATGTGTCTTTATTCCTCTCTACACTGTAGCAGTCAGACCTCCAAAACGATCTTGTTCGACAATGTTCCTGGGTTCCTTAAGTGTTCCTACATCTCACCATATCAAGGTACATCCAAAGTCATCCGAGAAGAGTGCGCAACCCCGCTCCCCGTTCCTGCACTTCGTACTGGATGTTGAGCAAAGAGATCACCCCCATAAGTCGCTGTGCCACTACGACGTGTGACAATAAAGTAAAGAGACTGATTTTCTATGCAAGATGTGGCAACCCTGCAGGCTTACGCAGGCACAATATCTTTGACCTAGGTCCACAAGCTGCTTATAGTCCAAGCGGCACATCGATGCAACTGCTCAGTCATGAGTTGTGCTGTAATAAGTTAACAGGTGTCTGTGTCTCTTGTCACGGAAATGGAACTGCATAATATTGCGCAACGGTGTGCCATTTCTTCTTGCGTTAAACTGGGTGAAAACGTGACTACAGCTTACGGTAAGCTTCAGAAGGCTTTTGGAGAGGAGGTTATGTCAAGAGCTCAAGTTTTTCGTTGGCTTAAAATGGTTAGTGAAGGCAGAACGAATGTTGAAGATAAAGATCGCAGTGGATGACCATCAACCTCACGGACGGATGTCAACTTGGCCAAGGTGCGTGACTCGTACGATCTGATCGAAGATTATCCGTGAAAATTATTGCAGAAGAACTGAACATCAATCGAGAAACGGTTCGTCTAGTAATAACTGAAGATCTTGGTATGAGAAAGATTAGTGCAAAAATTGTCCCCAAAAATCTGACAACACAACAGCGAGAAACACGGAAAATGTGGCAGCCGATCTGTTAGAGCAAACGGAAATCAATCCAGAATTGTTGAGCCGTGTTATCACTGGTGATGAAAGTTGGTTTTTTCAGTACGATCCAGAGACAAAACGCCAAAGTTCAGAATGGTGCTAAAATGAATCACCCAGACCAAAAAAACCTCGCATGTCAAAGTCAAAATTGAAATGCATGCTTGTGTGATTATTTGATTCTCATAAAGAGTGGGTGCCTCCTGGACAAACAGTTAACCAATATTACTACAAAGAAATTTTAGAAAGACTTCGTAAAAGAATTCTTTGTGTCTGTGCCAACATTGCTGACAATTGCAATCTGTATCACGATAGTGCGCCATCCCAGTACAGAAATTTTTAACCTCAAAACAAATTTCAGTACTACCACAGCCACCTTATTCACCAGATATCGCTCCGTGCGACTTTTTTCTATTTGCAGGAGTCAAAACGGCGGTCAAGGGACACCATTTTCAAACGACACAAGATGTCCAAAAAGTTGTGACGAGGGTCTTGGAGGAAATTACAGAAGATGAATTCCAGAAATGTTACCATCAGTGGCAAAAGCGCTGGAAAAAGTGTGTGCAATCCGAAGGAAACTACTTTGAAGGAGACAGCACTAAACTTGACGAAAACGGTAAGCAACATTTTTTTTCACATCAGCCTCATTACTTTATTGTCGCACCTCGTATGAAGAGTGAGACACGTGCCTTGCAATCCTTTCAAGTGTGGTTGCAATTGTAGCCATTGTTTATCGTGGGTTCCATCCTATCTGTAGCACAATGTAGCAATCACCTGCTGGAGTAGTTTGTTGGTTCAATTTGCTCTGAGCACTATGCGACTCAACTTCTGAGCTCATCAGTGGCCTAGAACTTAGAACTAATGAAACATAACTAACCCGTGGTCTAGGGCTAGTCCGCCCCCGGTAGCTGAGTATGCCGGCACGGTAGCTCAGCGTGTTCGGTCAGAGGGTTAGTAGCCCTCTGTAATAAAAAAAAACTGAGTTTATGGATCAATGACGAACTTAAACGGATGTCTTACGACGTCCGCCCCGAGCATATGCAACGAGCGTAAACGAACAAAATGAGATTAACCAAAAAAAAAAAAAGGGGGGGTAGCGTCTCTGATTCATAATCAAAACGTCTTCGGTCCCGGGTTCGATCACCGCCACTGCCTAAATTTTGATAATCAGCATTGGCGGCCGAAGACTTCCGGCATAAGAAGTCAGCCTCTTTCTGCCAACGGCCTTGTCAAAGAGGGCGGAGGAGCGGATAGAGGTTCAGGGCACTCACTTGTCCTAGGGGTGGGAAATGACCCCTAAAGGCGGAAGAATCAGCGATCATCAACGACATGAGGATGCAGAAGGCAATGGAAACCACTGCATTAAAGACACGTAACGTGTATTCACAGGACGTTTGGCCTGTAATTGAAGAAGTGTCATGATGATCTCTCCATTGGCAAAAGATTCCGGAATAGTCCCCCATTCGGGTCTCCGGGAGGGGACTGCCAAGGGGGAGGTTACCATGAGAAAAAGATTGAATAATCAACGAAAGGATGACGTTCTACGAGTCGGGGCGTGGAATGTCAGAAGCTTGAACGTGGTAGGGAAACTAGAAAATCTGAAAAGGGAAATGCAAAGGCTCAATCTAGATATAGTAGGGGTCAGTGAACTGAAGTGGAAGGAAGATAAGGATTTCTGGTCAGATGAGTATCGGGTAATATCAACAGCAGCAGAAAATGGTATAACAGGTGTAGGATTCGTTATGAATAGGAAGGTAGGGCAGAGGGTGTGTTACTGTGAACAGTTCAGTGACCGATTTGTTCTAATCAGAATCGACAGCAGACCAACACCGACAACGATATTCAGGTATACATGCCGACGTCGCAAGCTGAAGATGAACAGATAGAGAAAGTGTATGAGTATATTGAAAGGGTAATGCAGTATGTAAAGGGGGACGAAAATCTAATAGTCATGGGCGACTGGAATGCAGTTGTAGGGGAAGGAGTAGAAGAAAAGGTTACAGGAGAATATGGGCTTGGGACAAGGAATGAAAGAGGAGAAAGACTAATTGAGTTCTGTAACAAGTTTCAGCCAGTAATAGCGAATACCCTGTTCAAGAATCACAAGAGGAGGAGGTATACTTGGAAAAGGCCGGGAGATACGGGAAGATTTCAATTAGATTACATCATGGTCAGACAGAGATTCCGAAATCAGATACTGGATTGTAAGGCGTACCCAGGAGCAGATATAGACTCAGATCACAATATAGTAGTGATGAAGAGTAGGCTGAAGTTCAAGACATTAGTCAGGAAGAATCAATACACAAAGAAGTGGGATACGGAAGTACTAAGGAATGACGAGATACGTTTGAAGTTCTCTAACGCTATAGATACAGCAATAAGGAATAGCGCAGTAGGCAGTACAATTGAAGAGGAATGGACATCTTTAAAAAGGGCCATCACAGAAGTTGGGAAGGAAAACATAGGTACAAAGAAGGTATCTGCGGAGAAACCATGGGTAACAGAAGAAATACTTCAGTTGTTCCATAAAAACATGGGAGAACTGCCGGATAACAATAACTTCCTGCCACGATATTTCGGCGCAGAGTCTTCTGGGCATCTTCAGGTGAATGCCACTGTAGTAGTACTGGCGAGTACGCGCTGAGCTCCGCTATTTAAAGCCTTCTGAGGTGACATTGCGCATGCGCCGCTCAGCGCGCGCGTTCATAACGGCTCCGTGCGCTGCGCCTCGCGCCCTCCACTGTGAAAGCCTGGCGTATCGGTGTCAGGTCGATTTCCATCTTTATGCAGATAACTACGTCGACCACGAAGTTTCTCTATAACAGGATTCCAAGCAGAGTTCAGCTGATAACCGCTATCTCGATTGATGAGAGTCTCGTTGTCAGACAATCTTATTTCTACAGATTCATTGATAATCGAGCTCCAAAAGTTCAGTTGACTGATGAAAGGAGGAAGTACAAACATGCTCCGGGAAAATCAGGAATACAGAAATACAAGTCGCTGAGGAATGAAATAAATAGGAAGTGCAGGGAAGCTAAGACGAAATGGCTGCAGGAAAAATGTGAAGACATCGAAAAAGATATGATTGTCGGAAGGACAGACTCAGCATACAGGAAAGTCAAAACAACCTTTGGTGACAGTAAAAGCAACGCTGGTAACATTAAGAGTGCAACGGGAATTCCACTGTTAAATGCAGAGGAGAGAGCAGATAGGTGGAAAGAATACATTGAAAGCCTCTATGAGGGTGGAGATTTGTCTGATGTGATAGAAGAAGAAACAAGAGTCGATTTAGAAGAGATAGGGGATCCAGTATTAGAATCGGAATTTAAAAGAGCTTTGGAGGACTTACGGTCAAATAAGGCAGAAGGGATAGATAACATTCCATCAGAATTTCTAAAATCATTGGGGGAAGTGGCAACAAAACGACTATTCACGTTGGTGTGTAGAATATATGAGTCTGGCGACATACCATCTGACTTTCGGAAAAGCATCATCCACACAATTCCGAAGACGGCAAGAGCTGACAAGTGCGAGAATTATCGCACAATCAGCTTAACAGCTCATGCATCGAAGCTGCTTACAAGAATAATATACAGAAGAACGGAAAAGAAAATTGAGAATGCGCTAGGTGACGATCAGTTTGGCTTTAGGAAAAGTAAAGGGACGAGAGAGGCAATTCTGACGTTACGGCTAATAATGGAAGCAAGGCTAAAGAAAAATCAAGACACTTTCATAGGATTTGTCGACCTGGAAAAAGCGTTCGACAATATAAAATGGCGCAAGCTGTTCGAGATTCTGAAAAAAGTAGGGGTAAGCTATACGGAGAGACAGGTCATATACAATATGTACAACAACCAAGAGGGAATAATAAGAGTGGACAATCAAGAACGAAGTGCTCGTATTAAGAAGAGTGTAAGACAAGGGTGTAGCCTTTCGCCCCTACTCTTCAATCTGTACATCGAGGAAGCAATGATGGAAATAAAAGAAAGGTTCAGGAGTGGAATTAAAATACAAGGTGAAAGGATATCAATGATACGATTCGCTGATGACAATGCTATCCTGAGTGAAAGTGAAGAAGAATTAAATGATCTGCTGAACGGAATGAACAGTCTAATGAGTACAGAGTATGGTTTGAGAGTAAATCGGAGAAAGACGAAAGTAATGAGAAGTAGTAGAAATGAGAACAGCGAGAAACTTAACATCAGGATTGATGGTCACGAAGTCAATGAAGTTAAGGAATTCTGCTACCTAGGCAGTAAAATAACTAATGACGGACGGAGCAAGGAGGACATCAAAAGCAGACTCGCTATGGCAAAAAAGGTACTTCTGGCCAAGAGAAGTCTACTAATATCAAATACCGGCCTTAATTTGAGGAAGAAGTTTCTGAGGATGTACGTCTGGAGTACAGCATTGTATGGTAGTGAAACATGGACTGTGGGAAAACCGGAACAGAAGAGAATCGAAGCATTTGAGATGTGGTGGTATAGACGAATGTTGAAAATTAGGTGGACTGATAAGGTAAGGAATGAGGAGGTTCTTTGCAGAATCGGAGAGGAAAGGAATATGTGGAAAACACTGATAAGGAGAAGGGACAGGATGATAGGACATCTGCTAAGACATGAGGGAATGACTTCCATGGTACTAGAGGGAGCTGGAGAGGGCAAAAACTGTAGAGGAAGACAGAGATTGGAATACGTCAAGCAAATAATTGAGGACGTAGGTTGCAAGTGCTACTCTGAGATGAAGAGGTTAGCCCAGGAAAGGAATTCGTGGTTGGCCGCATCAAACCAGTCAGTAGACTGATGACCAAAAAAAAGAAAAAAAAAACCTAAGGACATAACACACACCCATGCCCGAGGCAGGATTCGAACCTGCGACCGTAGCGGTAGCTCGGTTCCAGACTGTAGCGCCTAGAACCGCACGGCCACTCCGGCCGGCCTGGAGGAGTTGACCGTAGTAAACCACCTCCTCTTTTTCGGGCAGAAGTGCCTGTGGCGCGTACCACACCCCATGCACGTCAACAAGTGCTGTGAGCACTACCAAACCTCTGGGCTACACTCGTCACACTTTGTTCTTCTTCCAGTTTCCTGATGATTCTTCCCGCCCTGTGAACTCATTCAAATGTTATCTCCAGGCCACGCTGTAATGAAGAACACCCACCACAGTGTTCCTTGACTGATCTCTGGTTGACACAAATTGTCTTTTGCTGTCCCTTCAATTACCTGGTAGTGGGGGAGGGGGGGGGGGGGAGGTTCAGGGTCAGTCCCATTTGGCCCTATAGTTATACTGAACTTACGTCAAGTCCAACTTTCTGAGCTCGACTTCCACACTATCATTTATTTCTGTCTACTAATTAATATATTATATTACTTTATCTGCCCCGTCCTCAAGTTTTGAATAACAGACATTGAGATGAAGAAAGTCATGGCGGCCGCTGTGACAGAGCGCTTCTAGACGCTTCAGTCCGGAACCGCGCTGCTGCTACGGTCGCAGGTTCGAATCCTGCCTCGGGCATGGATGTGTGTGTGATGTCCTTAGGTTAGTTAGGTTTAAGTAGCTATAAGTCTAGGGGACTCATGACCTCAGATGTTAAGTCCAATATTGCTCAGAGCCATTTGAACCATTTTCAACGAAAGTCAAAATGGCAGCAATATCGCGTACAAAAGATAGCAAAGGGCAATCCATTGGCGGACCTGCCATTTATACTGAGGTGACTCATGTGAAAAAGTCTCCGACGTGATAGTAGCCGTACTCCGGAAATTAGCAGACTTTGAACGCGGGATGGTAGTTGGAGCTAGTCGTATACGACAATCCACTTCGGAAATTATTAGGGGATGCAATATTTTGAGATCCACAGTCTCAAGAGTGTGCCGAGAATACCAAATTTCAGGCATTACGTCCCCAACGGCCTTCACTTAATGATAGAGAGAGCGACGTTCGTGTAGAGTTTTCAGTGGTAACAGACAAACAACATTGCGCGAGATAACCGCAGAAATCAATGTGGGACGTGCGACGAACGTATCCGTTAGGAGAATGCGGCGAAATTTGGCATTAATGGGCTATGGAAGCAGACAACCGAATCGAGTGCCTTTGCTAAAAGCACGACATCGCCTGCAGCGCCTTTCCTGGGCTCATGGCCATATCGGTTGGATCCTAGACAACTGGTAAACCGAGGCCTCACCAGATAAGTCCCGCTTTCAGTTGGTAAGAACTGATGGTAGGGTTCGAGTGTGGCGAAGATTCCACGAAACCATGTGCCCAGTTTGTCAACAAGGCAATGTGGTGGCGCCATATTGTTGTGAGCTGTGTTTACATGACTTTGACTGGATCTTCCAATCCGAATGAACTGATCACTGACTCGAAATGGTAATGTTCGACCTTCTGGAGACCATCTGCAGCCATTCATGGACTTCATGTTCCCAAACGTGTCACCATGCCACAATCGTTCACGACTGATCTGAAGAAAATTCTGGACACTTCGGGTGGATGATCTGGCCACCCAGGTCGCCCGACATGGATCCCACCGAACATTTATGGAGCATAATCGAGAGATCAGTTCCTGCACAAAATCCTCCACCGGCAACTCTTACGCAATTATGGATGGCTCTAGATACTGTATGTGTCAGTATTTATTTTTCCAAAGACATGTTGAATCCGTGACACGTCGAGTTGCTGCACTACCCTGAACAAATTCAAGTATCCCATGAATTTTCTCACCACACTGTAGTTACGCTGAACTTTCACCAAGTGACGTGCAACATCGTGAGCACTACTGCGAGGCCTCTGGAAACATACCACCACCACTATCATTCATTTTCCTCTTGTAATTAATGAATTATATTAATCTGGTTCGTCCTTAAGTTTTACAGAGCAGTGTGTATAGTAGGCAGACGTTCATCACTAGTTGAACTTCCCTAATAAGGATCGTGCAGGATAAAATCACTTCAATTAACTACTGGAAATACAAGTCTTTGTAGTTTTTTTTAGGCCTGAAGAGAAGAGTTTTTTTGTTTTTTTGTTTTCATAGGGCGTGGAGAAATGCTCGTGCCTTCTTGCATATGGTAGCGGTAGACCCCGGGAATGACGTCGTTCACCACATCATTGTTAAAGTACTGCGAAATACACGTGTGTTGCTGTGTCCGCCAGCAGTGCTGACGCAGGATTAGGCAGAGGAGCGCCACCGGTAGATACACAGTGTCAGATCCCGATACGGCCGCCACTTGGCAGACCGGCCGCGGCCCGGAAAATGCGGGGATCGGGTCGCGATTATTGGGCGCGCAGTGGGAGGGGTCCGGTGGCCATCAATCGGCACTCGGCGCACAAAGGCCTAAACGGCGCATTATCCGCGGCTCGAGGGGGTGCCGGGGGGCGGGGCGCGCGCGTCAGCCGTCACCGGGCCGGCGGCCGGCGCGCGGGGCTTATTGACGCGCGGAGCGACGCGGCGGGGGCGGGGGCGGGGGCGCGGTGCGGCTCGACGCCACGCCAAGCCGGATGCAGATTGATGGAGATGGTTGGCCGCGGCAGGCGGTGCTCGCCGCGCATTGTCCGCCGGCGGCGGACCGGCCGCTGCCGCTGACGCCGACTCTGACGCTGACGGCCGCTGATGGCGCCCTCAGCAGTGCGCTGTCACACAGCGGGGCTCCGGGTCGCCGGGCTGCCCTCTGGCAGTAGCCCCCAAATCACTACTGCCTCTTCTTGGCCGTTTCTGATTCTGTTCTTTGATTACGTGTCCAAGAAACGAGTTTCGCCTACATATTTACAACAAAACCGTTCATTAGGAAGCGTTTCCTGTATAATTTATCTTATACGATTTTTAAGTCGCAGGCGAGGGGCAAAGATCCTCTACGCACGGGTTTCGTCTGTTAGGGATGGCACTGTCTTTGGCTGCATATCTCAATAACATCCGTACGCTAGATTTTGCAGGCGGTAGCTGACTGACCAATTCTGTGTCAGGGTGGTTCAGCTAGCGTGGCCATAGAGACTGGGAGACAAAGGTGTGTTTATTGATTGCAGGCCTTTTTGCATCTAGTGGACGCTGCTTATAAGAATTTGTGGTGAGGACGTTGACTGCTCGCGCCCTTTGAATAATATTGTACTTTTCAGCTTTAATGATGCGACTTCTTTTTAATCATGGCTAACTCTGTTGTTGAGTGCGAAAGATGTATCAGTGTTTCATTAACACACCTGCAAATATAAGTCATCGCTCTCGTTACTATTCCATTTCTGTAGAACTAGCTGACAAGCAGGTGTTGCCCAGGTGCTTATAAATTCCAGTCTCCTCTTAGTCCATTCCCTCCACCGTCTTCTCTCTGTGCGTCTCCTTCTCCTCTTCTCTCTGTCAATCTACTCATCTCCCTCCTGTCCATCTGCTCCTTCCCCCTTTGACATCTCCTTCTGCCCCTTCTATCTCCTCAGTTTCCTCTTCTCCCTGTCCTTCTTCCCTCTCTCTCCGCCCATGTCCTCCTCCCTTCCCCCTATCCATCTCCTCCCCTTTACTTTTTCTGTCCATCCCCTCCTCTCACCTCTCTCCATCTCCTCCTCTTACCTTTCTCTGTCCATTTACACCTTCACCACTACCGGCCGGCCGGAGTGGCCGTGCGTTTCTAGGTGCTACAGTCTGGAACCGCGTGACCGCTACGGTCGCAGGTTCGAATCCTGCCTCGGGCATGGATGTGTGTGATGTCCTTAGGTTAGTTAGGTTTAAGTAGTTCTAAGTTCTAGGGGACTGATGACCACAGCAGTTAAGTCCCATAGTGCTCAGAGCCATTTTTTTTTCACCTCTGCCTATTCATCTCCTCCTCCCTCATATCTCTGCCTGTCTCTTCCTCCCCCTGTTTCTGTCCATCTCCTGCTCTTTCCTTTCTGTGCCCATCTCCTTCTCTTCTGTGTCCATTTCGCCCTCCCTTATCGCTGTCCATCACCTCCTCCACCTCCTCCTCCTCTCTGTGCCTGTCTCTTCCTTCCCCCTTTCTCTCTGTCAATCCTCCTCTCGTCCTCCCTACTGTCTCCACGTTGTCACTCACCCATACGGGAGGCTGGTGATTCTTACACCTACAATATTTATTTCCAGATTTTGTGACTAATACGTGCACTAAATTTGATTGAAATCGTTCCAAGGGTTTAGGATATGCTGTTTACTCATGGGTTTGTTTCCATACTCGCACGTCAAATGTATTTCACACATATTTAACATATTTCGTGAATATTTGTACGGATATTTCACGCATATGTCTAGCGAGTATCGCCCTACAGTTTCAGTTTCACGCAACTTAATGTTTATGACGTCATATCTCGTGAACTGTTCTACAATGATATATTTTTATAGGTACATTCAGTGGCATATGGGGATACCGTCTGCGAAATATGTTTCGAATAGAGTCAGTAGTAAAGAAATAATAAATTAAAACGTTATGCATGATGCTGCAGTTTTTCATGCATCTCACTTTTTATGACCTCAGATCTCCTGAACTGTCTATCGTAAAATGATATACTTCTCTAGGTACATTTAGTGGTATCTTTGGATGCTGGTTGCGAAATGTGAATAGAGTTAGTAGCAAAAGAGTGATACACCAAAATATCATGCATTATGTGGTAATTTGGTGTCCTATCTCTGAACGATGTGTCGTACAATGACATATTTTGTAGGTGCATTCAGCGGCAAATGTGGATACTGTCTGCGAAAAGTGTTGCGAACAGAATTAGTAGCAAGAAAGTGATAAGTTTGAACGTCTTCCGTGATTCGGTAGTTTCTCGCGAATTCAGTGTTTATGACGTCGCATCTTCTGATCTAAGTGTCGTACAATGATGTAATTTTTCGGTACAATCAGTGATATATGTGAATAATATGTGCCATATATGTCGCGAATACATTTGGTAGTAAAGAAGTAACAAACTGAAACATCTTACTTCATGTTGCAGTTTTACTACATGAACAGCAAAAATGTAGTAGAGACAAACTTTCATCATTTTGTGGGAGTCGTCAGCGAGAAAAAGTTTCGCGAAGGTTTGTTGCACGTCTCTAACTGCTGTCTCTCAAATGGTGGGTAATTGAACTATAGGTATTTTCATGTCGTGGGCTACAATGCTTTTTGCATCCAGACCCCTTTGATAGGTGGGTGGTTCTTACTCCCACAGTGATTCTTTCCAAACAGTAAATGATATGTTTAACAATTCAGGTAGTCTGGTTGAAATCGCTTCTGTGGTTTAGGAGGAGATGTGGACATATAGACATACACGTACATATATACTTACATCCATTTCTACAATTTTTAAAGATTACTAAGGGGATTATGAATTATATGGTGTTCCATTTGTTGTGATTTTGATGGTCTATGTCGTATCCACTAGGCCCCATGGAGCTCTTCTGTAGTTACGTTTTAGAGCTATCGTGTTGGCTGGTTCAAATGGCTCTGAGCACTATGCGACTTAACTTCTGAGGTCATCAGTCGCCTAGAACTTAGAACTAATTAAACCTAACTAACCTAAGGACATCACACACATCCATGCCCGAGGCAGGATTCGAACTTGCGACCGTAGCGGTCGCTCGGCTCCAGACTGTAGCGCTTAGAACCGCACGGCCACTCCGGCCGGCCTATCGTGTTGTTTTCTTGAATAAGAATCATACATTATTTCTATATGTCTTTAGTTATTTTTTGTCCCGAAACCATTCATAATTTTCCACGCTTTATTGGTCAGCTCCCATGTTCCCTTTTACGTTCTATATAATGTCATAACTGACTTGAGGACTCTTAAATGAAGACGTTCTGTCTTCAGTGATATCGTTAATTATACCAACTGCTATCGGCAGATTCTACAGCTGTTCCTTTGGTTACAAATTACAGCAACAATAATGTACATCTGAGGTGTTCAGAGCTTCGAGACAGGTGCTCATCTTAAATATGTTGAGAGGACTAAAATGATTTATGCTTCTTGTTAGCATGTCTTCGCTTATACAACGTGGAATTTTTATCTACTGTGCGCAGGCTTACTGTAAGTGAGGATGCTATATATTTCCGCGTAGTTTTAGTAAGCCCTGAATACTTTGGATGTTACTTTGTATTGCTTAAACATTTTCAGTATCCTCTATATATTACACATTCTCGAGGTACTGTTGGTTGGAATGCCGGCCAAGACACTGTAGAAATAATGTTTTAATCTTTAATCGAAATTTTTTATTTTGCCTTTTGGTTAGCGGTTTCCGTACACAGTACCATCTTTAGGTGACGCTATGATCAAAGAACTGCAGTTCATAGAACAAAAGCGCAAGAAAAATTAACAAAATATTTTTCTCTATAATGGCATACGTATGGTATAAAGTGTAGCTTTAAAATGTATAGGAAGTTCCGTACCCCTGGCACGCAGTTATCAAGCTCGCGTCCCAAGTAAGGGTGTCAAATGCGAAAAGCAAAGGTAAATTTTGAGCTTTAAATAGATGTAAACTGCGTCGGGTAATCATTAAAGTGCTCTGCTGGTACAGCGTTTCATTTTTTACTACTTCAAAAACATATTCTATGCCATTTGACTCTTTAAATGGCTAAAAAGAAAAGAAAATGAAACTGTAAACAGGGGCCCTTCTAATCGCAATTAGCCGCAATTTGTATCTGTTGAAAGCTCAAAATTGACCTTTACTTCTAGTATTTGACACTTCTTCTTGGGGAGCAAGCGTGACAACTGCGTGAGAGGATTAAGGGGCTACCTAGACATTTTAAGGTTACCTAATATGATGCCTATACAGAAAGTAGATTAACTTTTCTCCAGCAGCAACGCATGACAGGGATAAGGCGGTCATATTTTTGTCTGAGTGTTTGTCCGTTCAGTCGTCATTCAGTTGTGCCAGACTGAAGTTCTTGTCGTTTCCAGTTATTTCACAAGCAATGTTTTAAATGTGTGTCACAACTGAAAATCATGCGATCATACGAATTTGGAATGACCGCGGTCATTAATGAGGTTTTTTTTTTAACAAAAACTATAAACCGACTGAAATTTACCGTCAGCAGTGTGAAGTGTACGGAGAGTACGTAATTACTGAAGGTGGAGTGCATCAGCTGTGTACTACTTGTATCAGGATGGCTCCCCAGAGCTTTCGGTGTGTCTTGGTGTTGTTCCTATCACAGCAATTGCCCGTCAACCCCTGACAAGATTGTTCGGAGACGGGTTCATCACATGCACATCTCGCTCGATAGCGTTCTACATTTGTTAAATGGGATTGAAGTACTTGACTTAGGACGAATAGTGTTTCCCGCAAACAATTTTAACAATGTTCCGGAGTGACGAAGTACTGCACCGTATTGCTAAAGGCGTACTAGCTGACCTCGTACGTGACTGCACTGTTTCTTTATCCTTCTGCATGCAGTGAGTGACAACGACTGATTAGGGTCACCGTTTAATCCCATGCAAATATACTCCACACAAGAGTAACTACAGCACCTAGTTGAATGATCACCTGTTGACAGGGGCATGCATTGCACGCACGTATACCACTATGCACCATCCTCCATTTTGTTTCTGCCACACTGTAGCGTTGAATGTAATGGAAAGCTAGAAAGATTTCAAATTTCGTGGAGTGGTTATAAGTCGCTATACGTCTGCCATGTCCGAGGCAAACTGAACTGCCATATTTTCTGCGGTAAAAGACGTCAGCACATTGACGCACATTGACGGATCCTGACTCACGTCAATATTTATCAGTCAGTCGTTATTTAAATCGCTGAACTGCAAGTAGATACATTTTTTTGGGGTGTGTGACATACTGGTTCACACCCTTTACCCCAGAAACCATGACAGTTCAGTTTACCTCAAACATGGCAGACGTGTAGCTACTCTACGAAATTTAAACTCTTTGATGTAATAAGAACATGTGGAAAGTGTTCTCTGCAAGTCTGTGAACTGTGGTCGACAAAACATAGTTACTGACAGCAATAAATAAATGTGTATTCACCACAGGAAGACAGTAATTTCCAATGATCGGAGTAGGTCACAACACGTAACAAGACAGAATACAACTTCATTCGTGTGGGCATATTGTCCGTAGTTGCTTTAGAATTATTCAGAGTATTGTAATTCCATTTTCGCAAATACAAGAAAATGTGTGTTTTTGTTACCAAATGCTACCTTCGTTTTATTGAAGTAAAACGTCATCGGTGGTCTGTAAAGAAAGGTATTTAAATTTGTCTCGCTTCTATATTGTTACAGATGTTGATTCTTACATGAGATATTCCATGCCTCACGTCAGGAAACGCTCTGTGCACATCTCTTGGCTATTTATTCATTTTACGCCCTGTTGTTTCGGGTTCAATTCCACACTGCTTTGTAGAACAACATGGGTTTGATCCTAAACATAGAACAGTGTAGTCCTCCTACTGTTTATTTGTATCTTTCTGCCTAAACATACACTCCTGGAAATGGAAAAAAGAACACATTGACACCGGTGTGTCAGACCCACCATACTTGCTCCGGACACTGCGAGAGGGCTGTACAAGCAATGATCACACGCACGGCACAGCGGACACACCAGGACCCGCGGTGTTGGCCGTCGAATGGCGCTAGCTGCGCAGCATTTGTGCACCGCCGCCGTCAGTGTCAGCCAGTTTGCCGTGGCATACGAAGCTCCATCGCAGTCTTTAACACTGGTAGCATGCCGCGACAGCGTGGACGTGAACCGTATGTGCAGTTGACGGACTTTGAGCGAGGGCGTATAGTGGGCATGCGGGAGGCCGGGTGGACGTACCGCCGAATTGCTCAACACGTGGGGCGTGAGGTCTCCACAGTACATCGATGTTGTCGCCAGTGGTCGGCGGAAGGTGCACGTGCCCGTCGACCTGGGACCGGACCGCAGCGACGCACGGATGCACGCCAAGACCGTAGGATCCTACGCAGTGCCGTAGGGGACCGCACCGCCACTTCCCAGCAAATTAGGGACACTGTTGCTCCTGGGGTATCGGCGAGGACCATTCGCAACCGTCTCCATGAAGCTGGGCTACGGTCCCGCACACCGTTAGGCCGTCTTCCGCTCACGCCCCAACATCGTGCAGCCCGCCTCCAGTGGTGTCGCGACAGGCGTGAATGGAGGGACGAATGGAGACGTGTCGTCTTCAGCGATGAGAGTCGCTTCTGCCTTGGTGCCAATGATGGTCGTATGCGTGTTTGGCGCCGTGCAGGTGAGCGCCACAATCAGGACTGCATACGACCGAGGCACACAGGGCCAACACCCGGCATCATGGTGTGGGGAGCGATCTCCTACACTGGCCGTACACCACTGGTGATCGTCGAGGGGACACTGAATAGTGCACGGTACATCCAAACCGTCATCGAACCCATCGTTCTACCATTCCTAGACCGGCAAGGGAACTTGCTGTTCCAACAGGACAGTGCACGTGCGCATGTATCCCGTGCCACCCAACGTGCTCTAGAAGGTGTAAGTCAACTACCCTGGCCAGCAAGATCTCCGGATCTGTCCCCCATTGAGCATGTTTGGGACTGGATGAAGCGTCGTCTCACGCGGTCTGCACGTCCAGCACGAACGCTGGTCCAACTGAGGCGCCAGGTGGAAATGGCATGCAAGCCGTTCCACAGGACTACATCCAGCATCTCTACGATCGTCTCCATGGGAGAATAGCAGCCTGTATTGCTGCGAAAGGTGGATATACACTGTACTAGTGCCGACATTGTGCATGCTCCGTTGCCTGTGTCTATGTGCCTGTGGTTCTGTCAGTATGATCATGTGATGTATCTGACCCCAGAAATGTGTCAATAAAGTTTCCCCTTCCTGGGACAATGAATTCACGGTGTTCTTATTTCAATTTCCAGGAGTGTATATCGTGTGTTTTGCTTTTTCGTTGATCTGAAGCTGCTCTTTTTTTATTTCCTTTTCCTTTAGTCATTACTCCATTCAGTTACGGTACTACGTACTTATTAAACGTGTACGACAAAAGGAGGAGTAGTGATGGAACTGAAAATCTAAATGGTGGGTGGGTGGCGGGGAAGAAGGGTTGGGGCACGAGTTGGCGGCAAAGACGAGTGAGCAGTTAGTGCAAAGTAATGGGGTAGAGAGTGAATTGAATGAAAGGGAGGAGGCGTCTATCTTTACCGTTTTTGGTGATGTTCATTTTTTTTTCCTACGATGCTTGGTCTGTGATACTCCTGTTTAAGATGATCTGGGAATATTGAGTGGTTTGTATTGTACTTCCGTGCCCTCATGTGCTCTTTATATCTTGTTTCAGATGTTCTGCCAGTCATCTCAGTAATAAGAAAATAGCGTGCGATGACCTATCTCAATAAATTCACATACACAATAGGTTATTTCTTCAACAAACGGGATATAAGCATTGCCTGCAAAACAAATAACTCAGTGCATAAACACATGTGGCTCTGAGCACTATGGGACTTAACATCTATGGTCATCAGTCCCCTAGAACTTAGAACTAATTAAACCTAACTAACCTAAGGACAGCACACAACACCCAGCCATCACGAGGCAGAGAAAATCCCTGGCCCCGCCGGGAATCGAACCCGGGAACCCGGGCGTGGGAAGCGAGAACGCTACCGCACGACCACGAGATGCGGGCTACACATGTGTAAAGTAAAATCAAAACCAGAGTAATACCAACAATCTAGTACCTAACAGCTCAGTTACACAGACTGTGAGACGTGTGCACACTGGCATGACTGGCATGAAGTTTGGCACAAGATATAAAGAGCAAATCAGTACAGACCATTCAACATTCGCAGAACACCTTAAAAACGGATACTATAGATCAAGTGCTACAGAAAAATGTTTGAATGTTATAAAAACCACTAAAGACAGACACCTTCACCCTTTCAAAGGAAAAAATTATAAAAAAGCATTTACAGACAGTTAAAAGCTACTCAGTGACCAAACTAATATAATGAACCGGAAACTAAAAAATAATTGAAAGAATGACTTAATAAGAAAAAATAAAAAGATACCTTCCATTTTCTCTCCTTCACCCTCTATCACTGTATCTCCACCTCCACATTCCCATTTATTTCAGTTCTTGCTCCTCACCATTTCCTTACAAGTTATTCGCCATGCCACTACTTTACACTCACTGTTTACCTATCTCCGCCTCCACCCCTCCCCCCTCCCCACTTCCCCCCTTCCTACCCACCTATTTACTATTTGAATTTTCAGCTCCATCACTACTCCTCTATTTCTCTTACACATTGCATAAATATGTAAAAGTATATTTAAAATAAATAACACACATGTAATAAACTGAAGGAAAAGAAAAAGAAGAAAAGTTTCCGATCAAAGCAAAACTAATGGAATAGTTGCTAGCACACGATAAACATTTAGCCACAAAGTTAAAAATAAATAATAGTAGGGCTAGATTGTGTTGTTCTTAAATTGTGTTCCGCTTAACACAAAAATATGTACAGTACTACAAACCACGACGGAGTTAGGTCAGAATCAACAGAGCCAAATTTAGAAACAACACAAAAACTTGAAAGCAGACGGCGTTTCCTGATGTGGGCGAAAAACCAGAAGTGAAAAACCTAAGTAAAAATCAACATCTTCTGTAACGAACTGTTTTTCAGTCAAGAAAGAAAGTAAGATGGAAAAAATTTGTTATTAGAGACCAATGATGATGTTTTATTGCAATAAAACGAAACGCATTTAGTGATAAAAAACACGCAGTTTTTCTTGATGCAAAGAGGAATTAAAGTACGGACAATAAGAATACAATTACTTTAAGATCTATGGGTATTTTTGTTTTTCCAATCTTTGCTTGCTTGTGAGGTTATACTTGAAACATTTTGCAGTATTAAACAATTTAAGCAAAGTAACGAAAGAATGTGAATCGTGATTTTTGAAAGACCTGTTCATACATCTGCTACAGTAATTGGTGCAAGTTATTTTGCTCTCAAAAGAATTACGACCAACAGTGAAGCAAGTGTGACGAAGACAATACGCTCGCTCATACTTCTGTAGCGGGCTGTAGGGTGTGGGTGGGAGGATGGATGGCGCGTTAGAGGACCGGTCCGCTCTGTGCCAGCGACGGGAGCTCGTGTTTGGAAGAAAAACGGCGGCGGCCCGCGGCAAACAGAGGGTAGCGCCGCCATCCCTCACTATTAATGGCTGCTCGCGCAAGTTGGCCCGCCTCGGGAGGTATAATCCGTCTGCAATCACACAGATAAGGCGGCCCTTGTAATAACACGGCCGCACGAGGTGGCTGTCCAGCGCCAGCAGTGCTCTGCTCTCAGACCTACTCCGGGCTCTTCATGTCTTGGAACACCACTTGCGAGCCGTGCAGAATTTATGACCGTTCTTGGCAGCTGACAGAACTTCTACAGGTGGGGATGCCGAACGGAAAACAAAGATATGTTGGAATGACCCTGGAAAATGGGAATGCATGTCTTAAACGAACAGCATACACAACTCCAATAGAAACTGTTATAGACCACTGCTCCAATATCTGAATCTTTATTATTCCGATTTGGCGGAAGATGCCATAAAAAAATGCTGAAGCGGTCGTAACAGGTGTGTATAGCCCGTATTAATGTCTAACAGAGGCACACAAGCAACGTAAATGGAAATCTTTGGAAGAAAGGCGAGGCAAAAGTCTCAAAGCTTGTACACACGTAGACTTGTCGTAGTGGTGTTCAGTCGAAAGACTGATTTGACACAACTCTCCACGCTAATCTTCCCTGTGCAAGCCTCTTCCTTTGAACCTACTTACTGCAGTCAAGCCCTATTCTCTCTATTCAGAGTTACTCCTTGCACTTCCCTGCATTACCAAATTGACTATTCCTTGATACCTCGAATCAAATAATAGCATCAATTGCACTTATATTTTCGACTACCAAGGAAACGAAATGAAATGTGCATCTGGCTATGGCCTGTCGTCAGGTAGACTGATCACTTAGTACAAGTCTTCTTAGCTGAAGAAGACTGTTCCTTGATACCTCGAATCAAATAACAGCATCAATTGCACTTATATTTTCGACTACCAAGGAAACGAAATGAAATGTGCATCTGGCTAGGGCCTCTCGTCAGGTAGACTGATCACTTAGTACAAGTCTTCTTAGCTGATGTCACTTCGGAGGCTGGCGTTTCGATGAGGATAAAATGATGAAGACAACACGACACCCAGACCCCGAGGGGAGAAAATATCCATCCCGGCCGGGAATCGAACCCGGGTCCCTCGAATGGCACTCTGCTGCTTTCGTGACTCATTTATGGAGTCGGAAATTAAGGGAACAACCAATTGAAAATGGCTTTGATAGCCGGCAGCAGCCATGTTCGTCGAAAATACAACTGCTCCTGTTACTTGATTCTTGCACCATAATGTCCTAGATGCTGTACAATAAATTCCTTGATGCCTCACAATGTTTCATGTCAAGAGATTGTTCCATTCACTTAAGTTTGTCATAAATTTCTGTTCTACCCAGTTTGATTAAATAAAACTTTATTCGTTATCTGGTACACCCATATAATCTTTAGCATCGCACATCAAAATCTTATATGCTGCACTTTTCTGAAATGACAGTAATATGATATTGACAACTATCAGTCTAGAAACACGTAATTACAACTGAGTGAAACTAATTTTTCCTGCAATACATTTTTCGCCTATAGCACTGGAAGACATCATCAATGGCCTGAAATATTTATGTATTTGTGTAAATACTATTATACTTTACATACTGGACATTGTCCGTTAAGGTTGTAAACAGCTTTTTGACTTTCTGATTTCTATTACGTAACAATATTTTAAATATCTGCTTAGCAGTTTCGTAGATGCTGCTGTACATGTGATCTTGTACCGATTTTTGAGCTGTCCTTCCGGTTATTGCCATTCGAAATTTCATTTGCACAGCACTAGCACTTACCTCATGTAATTTTTGGATGCTACTGACAGCTGTTGAAGGTTATTGCTAACTATTCGACTTTGTGCCTCTGATATTTGTGCCATACGCGCGAGCACTTGTGTTTATGCGCACGTGTGTGTGTGTGTGTGTGAATTTGTATTTTCTTAGTATACTGAAGTGCCTAAACGGGTACTTTTTCCTTTCATTTTTTTATCTTGTCATTTATTACTTTAAGGAGAGATTTTTCTGTTAATATGCATGTGCTCGTTTATCACCCTTCTTTTTGGAATGGTTTTCTGGATACGGCTGTTTTCCTACAACTACGAAATTTGTAAATAGAAATTTAAAGGTATTGTTTGGTCACAGCATATGAGAAAACGCCAGAACTTTTCACCACCTCAGTGTACAATCTGGAGTATTCACTTCAGCTTATTTAGTCCTTTATTTTTAGGTAACTACAGCTGAAGCGGTTTATTAATACCCAAGATGATTTCTCATAGCTGTGGCTGTCCTACCTACAAGGTTGTCTGTCCTCAAGGTACAATGTCCAGTACGTAAGAGAAAATGTATTGACACAAATATTGACATAGTCAGGCCAAGGATGATGCTTATCAAGTGAAAAAAAGGCGAAACGCACATGTCACAAAAATTCGTATCATTCAGCTGTAATTAGACTGATCCAGAGTGATAACAGGCATAAAGATATAGGTTGTAGTTGTTACGCGAAGGTGAAGAAGCTTGCTGAGGATAGACTTATAAATAACTGCATATCACACTTGTGACCCAAATCAACGATAAGAAATGTCATACTAAATCTGACAGACACAGTACACTCTTGTATTGCCCTGCTTACAGAGCTAAGTCCGAAATTAACGCAACTTAGTGCGAATTTGTAAACACGATTTGAAACAAAGCAAGTCGCAGACCTGAGGTAGTCGCGGCGGCACAGGATGAGGTCGGCCTTGGTGTAGAGCGTGGAGCCCACCTCCCCCAGGCGGCAGTCGCAGCAGCCGCACTTGAGGCAGTCCTCGTGCCAGAACAGGTCCAGCGCCTTCAGCAGGTACCTGCAACAACGCAAGAGCCCTCAGGTATACCACATAGCAGGACGCAAAGGCTGGGGCAAACTTATCTTCACGCACTAAGAATGTCTGACTCAGTGACCGAATTGTACAAGCGATATTTGCTTATACATCTGTAAGTCTACATTCATTGCCTGATAAAAAAATGAGGCACCCAGAATGGACGAGGAAGCAAAATGGAACTTCGCAGAATGAGAGCGTATGTGAGGTTATTTCACTGACAGCAAAATCGAGTCAAATTGACAAAATAGTTGGCCGTATGAGCTCGCATATCAGTATGACGTTTCACTGCCACCGACCTTTACGTATGCACTCATTCGCTTGGGAAGGATATCATAAAACCGAGTATTTTCTCCAGAGTCTGGCAGGTGTACAGATGTTGTAACTGGTTTTAGATATCCTGGTTAACGGAACTGGAACAGAGTTCATATCTGAGCTGTTTTCACTTATGGAGAACAGATCTGGCGATCTTACTGGCCACGGCAGTGTCTTATATCGCAGACAGTTCATGAAAACATGTGCCATATGTGTTTGGGCAATGTCCTATTGAAAAACGGCACCATGATGCTGTGGCTGGAGAAGTAACACATAAGGATATAGACGTCCATGACTCACCGTTGTGCCGTCAGCAGTTCCCTCAATCACTACCAGCCATGAACTGAAGTCAGCAAGTCTCTCAAAACATTGGAAATGAAGGATCTCTTTCCAAGTCGCAACTATACTCACCAGCGATGGTCATCTAGTGTAATGCAGAAATCTGATTGATCGCTGAACGCAATGCGACGCCATTCATTAGTGGTCCAAGCTTTCTCGTCTTGGCACTTCCCAAAACTTGACGTGGTTTTAACTGCAGCCCACGTATGGGATGGTAATTTCCCAGTCGCTGCTGCAAGTCTTTGAACAACGGTGCGGGATGACACAGAATGTTGCATGGAGTCCCTTACTTTTTCTCGCATGGCAGATACAGATGTGAAAGGGTTACAGTATAGGTGGTACACAAAACTACGATCATCCTTTGAGGTGGACAGACATGGTCGACCAGAACCTCGATGGCGAACATGCCTGCCCTCACGTTCCTATGCAGTCCAACATGGGGCTACTGTCGCATCAGAATTCCTCACAAATCAGTGTACTGCACGATCTGGCTAGGCGGCCAAATGGCGACCCACAATGACTCCTCTTCCAAGCTCTGTCAGGTGCTGAGAAAGCTCCCTTTCATGAGTATGTGGGATCTTGTGAGTTAACGAGCATTCAAAAAATGGTTCAAATGGCGCTGAGCACTATGGGACTCAACTGCTGTGGTCATAAGTCCCCTAGAACTTAGAACTACTTAAACCTAACTAACCTAAGGACATCTCACACATCCATGCCCGAGGCAGGATTCGAACCTGCGACCGTAGCGGTCGTGCGGTTCCAGACTGTAGCGCCTTTAACCGCTCGGCCACTCCGGCCGGCTAACGAGCATTTCGCTCTCATTTAAGTACATGGCCGAAAGAGTCAGCCCACAGGAACTGTGAAACTAACCATGTCGTCCAGGACAATGTGCCACAAAGAGCGCAGATTCGTCACGAGATGGGGAAGTTCACAGGCGTCTGTTGTGCTGCGGTGTGAGAGTGAGACAGACGAGAACCTACGTCATAGGGAAAACCCGTAGACGGCTTTTCTCGCCAAGGAGACGAAGCAGTGTTAAATATGGTGGACCTAAGACTGGCCATAAAGAGAAACATTTATGGAAATTATTTAGTTCTGTAGTGATTCAGGGAATGAAGAATCAGTAATTTTAATCTACCATCCTTCATAAATTTTCATGGTGATCTCAATAAAACTTGAATATTGATCATATCTATAATAGTTTAGGATTTACTGTTAAAGTGAAATTAACAGGTTTTGTAACAAAGACCTGAATGCTAAAATCTGAACGCTTTGGTCAATCTTAACGATCGACATTTCATATAGAAGCGCATCATTAAAATGACAAATGTTGTAAATATCAACTCTGTAACTTTGTTTAAATCATTTAGTAAATTTAAATTATCAGTAGTTTCAGTTAAGCATCAGATCATAATTTCCTCCACGCAAAACACATCGATCAATGGGCAGCATGACACTTTATTGAAGCATCAAGTAATAGAATATTTGTTGTAAAGCTTAGTACATAATAGTTACTTTTGTTCTTTATTTATTTATAAGAAAGCACATTGTTGCAAGGTTACTAGCCGTGACATTCAAAGTCAAGATGGAAATTGTATTGGTTTTATGTAAAAGAATTTAACATTTGTTATGTAATGGATATTACTGTTACATTAATTAAAACGTGAAATTGGTCAAGCTTTGATTATTTAAATGTGTTAAAATATAAAATAATGGAGAATAAGCTGTAGCCAGTCGGATGGACGGCTTCAGGAAAGGGAACTGCCCTAGTCAGTTGAGAGAGGATGTTCGGCACGCCGGAAAACGTGGCCGGGAACGGGCAAAGAGAGGCAGTTCGGATTGAGACGCGAAAGCGAACGGTCGGTCTTTAGGCAGAGAGGAAGTTAAACGAATTAGAAAAATTCGCGTTGTGTGGTATCGTGGGGCCGGCCGCGGTGGTCTAGCGGTTCTGGGCGCTCAGTCCAGAACCGCGCGACTGCTACGGTCGCAGGTTCGAATCCTGCCTCGGGCATGGATGTGTGTGATGTCCTTAGGTTAGTTAGGTTTAAGTAGTTCTAAGTTCTAGGGGACTGATGACCACAGATGTTAAGTCCCATAGTGCTCAGAGCCATTTGACCATTTTTTTTTAGTATCGTGGGACTTAGTCTCTGAGCGGCGAGCGGCTGCGCGCCTGGTGTGAAGTCTAACTTTTCAAGTAATTAACGAGGTGCAGTACTCGATTTGTAATTCGCGATGAGATTGTGAATGATCGGACTGTGTCAAATGGATATGCGCTCGAGTGAAATAGTAAATCTAAATACGACCACTTTCGCTGTTAGTTTGCTTTCAAATGTTCAAATATGTATGAAATCTTATGGGACTTAACTGCTAAGGTCATCAGTTCTTAAGCTTACACACTACTTAACCTAAATAATCCTAAGGACAAACACACACACGCATGCCCGAAGGAGGACTCGAGCCTCCGCCGGGACCAGCCGCACAGTTTGCTTTCTGAATAAACATTATTCTAACCAAATCGCAACTGCGTGGCCTACATCATTTATGGGTCGTTAATTTAGTTCCCGATATTATTATTACTGTTATTATATGTTGTATTAACTTTGTATTTCGCAAACTTGCCATCAGCCAGATAATTTAATCAAAGGGTCACAAGTGTCTAATTTACGGCGTGTAATGTGACACGTGCGATTCTAACCCAAGACGAGTTTGAGCCAAGACGTTTCGACGAAGAGAAACGGCATGTGAGCCCGAACATCTATGGGATGTTAGCTCTCAATCTCTGCGTCCTTTTCACTCAAGATCTGACGCTGTTTACGTCATTTATATACTCTTCCAGGACTGTCAACAACACGAAGCACGAACAACAATACCGCACTGTTGACCGTTCTATCCACCACAGGGAATTTCTTTTCTAATCATTTACGCACTTTTACGATGGTGTGTACGGTGTGTAAGTGTACGAAGTGACTGACCACAGACCACGTCTTTTTTTGGCAGGCTGTTTTTATTACCGAATAGAATTTTCGTAGTTTTCTATCTACAGCGTTTAGATATTTTGAGAGAAACGTATTTGTGCCATCAGCTGTATTTTGTGTTTTTATTCTCTACCTGGTTCGGTTATAACAACAACCTTCACAAGAGACCCAGCAAAGTCGCCGGATCTCTCCACAGTTGAGTATTACACTGTTTTTCCTTTGTGTAATTGGTCGTAACAACCGAAAGTGGCAGAAAATACATGTAAAATCTTACAGCTGATGGCATATGCTTTTCTAAAAATATAATACTGAAATTTATACAGCGTTTATCCTTAATGTAAAAGCCTCTGAAAGACGCACCACGAATTAAATATCAGAATGGGACAGAAATCAGTAAGTGTGATGAGATCTGTAGGCAAACAAATTACAAACTGAGCAAGTCAGTAACGCATTGGTCCACCTTTGCCCCTTACGTAAGACAGTTATCCGGTTTGGCATTGATTAATACAGTTGTTGGATATCCTCCTGGGAAATATCGTGACAAATTCTGTCCAGTTGGCGCGTTACAGCGTCAAAATGACGAGATGGTTTGAGGGCTTCGCCCACAACACAAACGTTCTCCATTGGGAAGATCCAGCTACCTTGCTGACCAAGGTAGGATTCGCAAGCTCGAAGTAGCAGAAACTCTCAAAGTGTGCAGGTGGGCATTGTCTTGCTGAAATGCAAGCACTGGATGGCTTGCCACCAATGACAACAAAACGGGGCTTAGAATATCGTCGACATACTGCTGTGCTGTAAGAGTGCCGCGAGAGACAACCAAAGGAGTCCTGAATGAGATTTTCAATCTGCAGCGGAGTGTGCGCTGATATGAAACTTCCTGGCAGATTAAAACTGTGTGCCGGACCGAGACTCGAACTCGGGACCTTTGCCTTTCGCGGGCAGGTGCTCTACCAACTAAGCTACCCTAGCACGACTCACGCCCCGTCCTCACAGCTTTACTTCTGCCAGTACCTCGTCTCCTAACTTCCAAACTTTACAGAAGCTGTCATGCGAACCTCATTCTGGAAACATCCCCCAGGCTGTGGCAAAGCCATGTCTCCGCAATATCCTTTCTTTGACGAGTGCTAGTTCTGCATGGTTGTCCCGTTTGGTTGTCATGCGCGGCATCCATACAGCACAGTGGTACGTTAAAGATATTCTGCATCCTATTTTGCTGCCCTTGATGGAAAGCTATCCTGGGCATACATTTCACCGAGACAACGCCTGCCCACACACTGCGAGAGTTTCACACCCTATCTCGGCCAACAAGGTAGTCGAATCTCTCCCCAATTGAGAACTTTTGGAGCATTGTGGATAGGGCCCTCCAACCATATTGCGATTTTGACTATCTTACACGCCAACTGGATAGAATTCGGCACGACGACCCTCAGGAAGACATCTAACAACTCTGCCAATCAATGCCAACCCGAATAACTGTTTACTTAGGTGCTATAGGTAACGTACCCGTTACTGACTTGCTCAATTTGTGAAGCTCTTTCTTTGGATAAATTACACAATTTTTCTGAAATTGTAATCCATTGTTTGGAAGTAAGTGAACATCACACTTATCGATTTCGTTCCCATTTGGATAATTCCTTCGTTGTGGGTCGCTTTTTTGTGTTAGAGTGTATTTCAATAAATCAGTTAAGAAACATAGGACATACAGTGAGCTTCATGGCCCAAATGTCATATCTAGTTGTGTAATCAAGGGACAGCCTCGTGCATCGTGGTTTTAGAAGCTTACCTCTCGGTTATCTTCTTCCCACACCCAGCACACTCCTGTGGGGAGTTGTTCTTCTGCGTCTCCGCCTTTACATCCATCGTCATCATGGATTCTGAAACAAAAGCAAAGAAATCCCTTGACTAACTTTCTTAAACAGATTTTCGATTTAAAATACACTTATAAATTTAGTTTGTATTTCTTTGAAGAAATTAACATCACATGTGATAAGCCGATTGTGACAATAACGTTCTGCATGGTATCTCATATACTGATATCTCGAGATTGGTGCGGTGGACCTAGAAACCTCGATTAACGCATACTGGGCCGACTGTCCAATTCTTGTTCACTACCATGAGTACACCGTATTCTCTCCTTAGTATCTCCTTATTATACGACTGTGCACCATTTCGAGTATCCCAGCACTAAATGTGACATTGCAGCGAAAATCTCGCTGCTCTATACACAAAATTAATAAGTAGGTATTGAATCTTTCAATCATTTGTGGGTCAGTCAGAACTGAACCAAAAAAATGGCAAAATTATCGAATAACTGCAACTGATATTAATTTAAAAGTATAGCACAGAGTCGATAACAGGAATATAACTGAAGCCAGATGACGTAGAATTCCAAGTGCAGTTACCAAAGGGGTACTCTCTCGTTTTTACTGAGCGAAGTGTCGCAGTGGTTAACACTCTCCAATCACGTTGGGAAGGAGCATGATTTAAATCGCCATTCAGCATCCAGGTTTATACTGCCGGTTATTTCCGTAAAACGCGTAAGGTTGTTGTTGGAACCAGCACAGCCGCTTTTCCTACGCCATCCATGTCCGACCTGAGCTTGAGCCTCTATAATGATGTAATTGTTAACATCATACTGTCATAATTTTTGTGCGTTACTATAACTTTCCCTTTATGATTCATTAGAGTGAGACAGAGAAAATGAAGTAAAAATTTAAGCAATATAGAACACTAAGAAATTATAAAAATAATCTTCAGTCGTTTTAGGTTGAAGGTAATATTGCACAGTTTATTGATTTTTGAAAACGTATTCGAAATAACAGTGGTCTAAATCAAACATGATAAAATGGTCTTGACATAAAACAACATGTTTTATTAATGGTGGCCGGTTTCAACCTATACAGATCATCTTCAGACCATAAGGTACCTCTCTCGGTCATCCACGGAGCCAATGAGCGGAGCTGAATTGTCCACTGGAAGCCTCATACGTCACCCCTGTCGGTTTCTATAACTATATAACAATACATTGAGCTACAATAATCGATTGATGAATTATATTCTTTTCATCGTCGTGTATTAACAGGAACAATAAAACACGAAGCATATCCAGTGCTCCAGCAACCATTCGCATGCCACCCTCACCAGCACAGCCTGCTATCACTGTGAAGCAGTGCTACTCAGTCGCTGCTGGGGTATTGCTTATTCTTCGTGTTTTACTGTCCCTATTAATAGATATCGAAAACGAATGTCATACTAGGGTAATTTGGTACCGCCTATCGGACGGGCATGAAAAATTCCACATTAAAAAAATCATTTCATTTTGTAATGGGGAAACAAGCCGACGCTTCCGATTGACAGAGGGCATCACATGAAACACGTTATAGATCCAATGTAGACATCTATTGATGTTTAGTATGTTTAATACTCGAGGGGATTTGGATGTTGTCTGAATGTGATGAAGCCACAAGCTATGGCAATTAAGTTTTCGCTCCAATATCCAAGGCATATTTCCATCAGGAGATACTGAGAAAAGTAGCATTCTGATACTGAAGAAGGACTGAAAAAATAAATGATTTACTATGATTTCGCGCATGGAAAGGAATTTACGAGTATCATGTCAGTTACATTTCTTGTATACGTGAATCTCAGTTGCTGCTGAATAATTGGACTTATACAAACACAATGAATTTAGGAGGTAGTTCTGCAAATTAATTCGATCAATTCCATCACGCATTTAAGCTACTGTTCTGCATCAAAGTATCTCGAAAACGGTGACTCGGACTGCGTGTTGTGTGCGTTGGACACACAATATTGAAATCGTAGGGAAACAGGCGTAATTGCGGATGAGAGAGCAGATATACGAAAAGAGGGTACTGTGAGTCTCTACGAAGGTAATGGAAGGGGCTTGGGGTGGGGATTGGGAGGGTTGGGTAGGGATAGAGAAAACAATGGCTCTGGGCACTATGGGACTTAAGTTCTGAGGTCATCAGTTCCCTAGAACTTAGAACTACTTAAACCTAACTAACATAAGGACATCACACACATCCATGCCCGAGGCAGGATTCGAACCTGCGACCGTAGCGGTCGCGCGGTTCCAGACTGTAGCGCCTAGAACCGCTCGGCCACACCGGCCAGCAGGGATAGAGAGTCTGTAGACTTAACGTGCTGACAAAGCTTTGATAGCGTTGAAATCAAACAACAGATGGCAGTAGTTAAAAATTTAAGTGGAATTTTTAAACGACTGACGTAACTGACAACGAAACTATTATTCAAATAGTGTGCAGAATAGATGAGACTGGAGATGTACCATCGGACTTACCCACCCTCTCTCGGTCGTTTGCGGATAAATCGCACAATTTGGATAATAACCCATATATTCAAGTTGCTGACAGAGAAAGTTGATCTGAAAGATGACAACGAGTTTGATTGTAGGAAAGTAAAGGCACCAGAAAGGTAATTGTGACGTTGCATTTGATAATGGGGACTAGACATAAAAAAACTAAGATATCTTCATAGGGTTTTCTGATCTAGAAAAAAGATTTGATAGTGGAAAGTGGTGCAAGATGTATGAAATCATCATAAAAATTGGTGTAGATTATAGACGAAGACAGTAAATATATGTACGAGAACTAAGAGGAAGCAACCTAGAGAAAAGTGGTTGGATTAAAAAGATAAATGGCAGTTATTTAGCCTTTATTCTCTATTGTTAAAACAGTATATTAAGAGACAATGACGAAAATAAAAGCAAGTTTGAGAAATAATAAAATGTAACGGAAGTGAATGATAAGATTCAGTCATGACATTGCAATTATCTGTGCAATTGAAGAAAAATAATAGAAGCTATTAAAAGGAGTGATCAGTTTACTGAGTACAAATGTTGGTTGAAAGTAAACCGAAGAACGAAGGAAGTATTGAAGAACAACAGAAATGAATTTTGTAACACTTTTATCAAAACTGGGGGCCACATAATATACAAAGTGGAGGAATCCTGCTATCTTGGAAGCAAAATAATTCTTGATGGAGGAAGTGATAAGGGTATGAAAATCAAACTATCAGAGATTACCGTACCTGCGATTCTGAGATGTGAAGCTATTAACGCAATTCGTCTACAATTAGTTACAAAACTTTTTGAATGTTTGTTCTGTACTATAAGAACTATGTGTTAATGTGTATGACCCTAAAGTGCAATTTTTACTTTTCATTTGTGTAACTGTCTTATTTTTTTATGATGAAATCTGACTGCAAAAGGTGAAAGTGAAAGAATCTGCGACATACAATGACTATTCTTGAACTTTTTATGTTAAAGTGTGTCTTGATCTGCCTTCTACAATTGAAGTGATGGTTTCTGGAACATGCGAATAATGTTCTCTATTTTACCTGCATCACTGCAGTGAATTGTGGTTGAGTGCATTATTGTTCACTTTGCTTCTTGCCACCAGCTACTACCGTAAAAAAACTAGTATCAACTGTGAGCCTTGATCAATCATATTCGACACGTCGAGGAACACTGAAATAACTTCTGTACGTGTTTCATTATTTCTACTTGCAATGCTTGTCCCCTACTTATCAATCCTTTGTACGCACTCCCATGAAATCCATACCCAACTCTGCTCTCTTTGCTGCCGTCCGACGCGCAATGAAGTCGCATCCCTTCAGCCAGGAGTCTCTACCGACGTTCCACGCTGTGATCAAGTTTACAGCAAGCAACAAAACATGCGCCTTTCACCTGATCATCATAGAAGCGCAATACTCTTCTGAACAATTCTTTTCTTTATGGTACTTTTACAGTCAACTACATTAAGGGGGCACTGTGATCAGGAGCAGACTATTCATTTAAATAGAAAGAATTTCAATCATCTCTTTATTAGAAACTTGTGAGGATACGGTCACCTTATAGGAAGCAAAGACGGCATTACTCGTTAAAGAAGTCCACAAGTATCAAATATCGGCCTTAATTAGATGATGTATTCTCTGATAACGTACGTCTGTAGTCCAATATTGAGTGGAAGAGAATCATGGGCTTGGGAAAACACAAAAGGAAGAGAATCGGAACGTTTGGGTTATGTTGTTACAGAAGGACGCTAGACAAGAAAGATATGTAGATGTCTTCCGTGGAATCGGCAATGAAAAGAATTTTTAGAAAACCTAAAATAGACGACGTAAAACAGACGACCCCCCCCCCCCCCCCCTGAACCATGGACCTTGCCGTTGGTGGAGATAGCCGTATCGTAGGTGAAACCACAACGGAGGGGTATCTGTTGAGAGGCCAGACAAACGTGTGGTTAATGAAGAGGAGCAGCAGCCTTTTCAGTAGTTGCAGGGGCAACAGTCTGGATGATTGACTGATCTGGTTTTGTAACATAACCAAAACTGCCTTGCTGTGCTGGTACTTCGAACGGCTCAAAGCAAGGAGAAACTACAGCCGTAATTTTTCCCGATGGCATGCAGCTTTACTGTATGGTTAAATGATGATGGCGTCCTCTTGGGTAAAATATTCTGCAGGTAAAATAGTTCCCCATTTGGATGTCCAGGCAGGGACTACTCAGGACGACATCATTATCAGGAGAAACAAAACTGGCGTTCTACGGTTCTGCGTGTGGAATGTCAGATCCCTTAATCGGGCAGGTAGGTTAAAAAAATTTAAAAAGGGAAATGGATAGGTTAAAATTAGATATAATGGGAATTAGTGAATTTCGGTGACAGGAGGAACAAGACCTCTGGTCAGGTGATTACAGGGTTACAAATCCAAAATCAAAATGTGGATAATGCAGGAATAGGTTTAATAATTAATAAAAAAATAAGAGTGCGAGTAAGCTACAGCGAACAGCATACTGAATGCATTATTGTAGCCAAGATAGATACGAAGCCTATGCCTACCACAGTAGTACAAGTATATATGGCAGATGACGAAGAGATTGAAGAAATGTATGACGAGATAAAAGAAATCATTCAGATAGTGAGGGGAGACGAAAATTTAATAGTCAGGGGGATTGGAATTCGATAATAGGAAGAGGAACAGAAGGAAAAGTAGTGGGTGGATATGGAATGGGGGTAAGGAATGAAAATTTTGCACAGAGTATAACTTAATCGTAGCTAACACTTGGTATAAGAATCATGAAAGAAGGTTGTACACGTGGAAGAGGACTGGAGGCACTGGAAGGTTTCAGATAGATTATATAATAGTAAGACAGAGATTTAGGAACCAGGTTTTAAAGTGTAAGACACTTCCAGGGGCAAATGTGGACTCTGACCTATTGGTTATGAACTGTAGAATAAAACTAAAGAAACTACAAAAAGTTAGGAATTTTAGGAGATGGGACCTGGGTGAACTGAGAGAACCAGATGTTGTAGAGAGTTTCAGAAAGAGCATTAGGGAACGATTGACAAGAACCAGAGAAAGAAATACAGCAGAAGAAGAATGGGTAGCATTGAGAGATGAAATAGTGAAGGTAGCAGAGGTAGGTAAAAAGACGGGGGCTAGTAGAAATCCTTGGGTACCATAATAGATATCGAATTTAATTGATGAAAGGAGAAAATATAAAAATGCAGTAAATAAAGCAGGCAAAAAAGAATACAAATCTCACAAAAATGAGATCGACAGGAAGTACAAAATGGCTACGCAAAGATGGCTAGAAAACAAATGTAAGGATGTAGATGTATATATCACTAGTGGTGAGATAGATACTGCCAACAGGAAAATTAAAGAGACCTTTGGAGAAAAGAGAACCATTTGTATCAAAATCAAGAACTCAGATGGAAAATCGTTTCTAAGCAAAGAAGGGAAAGCAGAAAGGTGGAAGACGTATATAGAGGGTCTGTACAAGGGCAATGTACTGGAGGGCAATATTATCGAAATTGAAGAGAACGTAGATGAAGATGAAATGGAAGATATGCTACTGCCTGACGAATTTGACAGAGCACTAAAAGACCTGAGTCGAAACAAGGCCCCGGAGTAGACAACATTCCGTTGGAACTACTAATAGCCTTGGGAGAGCCAGCCCTGACAATACTCTACCATCTGTTGAGCAAGATGTGTGAGACAGGCGAAATACCCTCAGACTTCAAGAAGAATATAATAATTCCAATCCCAAAGAAAGTAGGTGTTGAAAGGTGTGAAAATTACCGAAATATTAGTTTAATAAATCACGGCTGCAGAATACTAACACGGATTCTTTACAGACGAATGGAAAAACTGGTAGAAGCCGATCTTGGGGAAGATCAGTTTGGAATCCGTAGAAATGTTGGAACACGTGAGTCAATATTGATCCTGCGACTTATTTTAGAAGATAGATTAAGGAAAGTCAAACCTACGTTCGTAGTATTTGTAGATTTAGAGAAAGCTTTTGACAATGTTGTTTGGAATATTCTCTTTCAAATTCTGAAGGTGGCAGGTTACAGGGAACGAAAGGCTATTTACAGTTTGTACAGAAACCAGATCACAGTTATAAGAGTTGAGTGACATGAGAGAGACATAGGTTTGGTAGGGAGTGAGACAGGGTTGTAGCCTATCCTCGATGTTATTCAATCCGTATATTGAGCAAGCAATAAAAGAAACAAAACAAAAATTTGGAGTAGGAATTACAGTCTATGGAGAAGAAAATAAAACTTTGAAGTTTGCCGATGACATTGTAATTCTGTCAGAGACAGCAAAGGACCAGGAAGAGCAATTGAACGGAATGGACACTGTCTTGAAAGGAGGATGCAAGATCAACATCAAGAAAAGCAAAATGAGGATAATGGAATGTAGTCGATTTAAATCAGGTGATGTTGAGGGAATTAGAGTAGGAAATGAGACACTTAAAGTAGTACATGAGTTCTGCAGTTTGTGAGCAAAACAGCTGATGATGGTCAAAGTAGAGAGGATATAAAACGTAGACTGGCAATGACAATGAAAGCGTTTCTGAAGAAGAGGAATTTGTTAACATCGAGCATAGATTTTTGTGTCAGGAAATCTTTTCTGAAAGTATTTGTATGGAGTGTACCCATGTATGGAAGTGAAACAAGGACTATAAATAGTTTAGACAAGAAGGGAATAGATTCTTTCGAAGGGTGGTGCTAATACGGAATGCTGAAGATTAGATAGGGAGATCATGTAACTAATGACGAGGTACTGTATAGAATTTGAGAGTAGAGTAATTTGTGGCACAACTTGACTAGAAGAAGGGATCGGTTGGTAGGAAATGTTCTGAGGCATCAATGGATCACCAATTTAGTATTGGAGGGCAGCGTGGAGGGTAATAATCGTAGAGGGAGAACAAGGATGAATATACTAAGCAAACTAAGACGGATGTAGGCTCCAGTAGGTACTTAGACATGAAGAAGCTTGCACAGGATAGGGTAGCATCGGGAGCTGCATCAAACCAGTCTCTGGACTGAAGACCACAACAACAACAACAAAATAGAATAAGGCAGCTGGACTGAAGCAAAACTCTTTTCATAAGGGTGGGAGATAATTCTGAGTACTAATATTGAATAAAATAATTTCGTGTATTATACCATTCATTATAAAGCACTAAACCAGATGAACTGCCGACGTTTCATCCGACTTCGCAGTGGTTTTCTTGATGCTGGACACTTTTGAATGACTTCCTTTACATACTATTTCGGTTATCTGACGGCTATTGTCACATATCTGGGCTGTCACTGGACAATTGGAAATGAGGTGCTATGGTTGGGGATGGTTGTACAGCAGGCTATTGTCTGTGCTGTTCTGGTAGGTGAACTGAAGAAAACTCTTGTAGGTAATTGGTAGGCAAAGCAAATCGGCAGCTTTTGCCCATGGATAGTGCTTTCTTGCATCGAAGCGTGAAGGACGGACGGCAGTTCTCTCGTGACGACTGTTTATTCTGTGAAATCCGGGTTAAGTGGCGCTGTTGACTGGCGAAAACACACAGTCGAGTAGGCTGGAGTCGGTGGTAGCCAGGCAGTAGTTGCTGGGACGTTTAATGTTCTGTTGCCTAACAATCACTTACTAGAGTAGACAATAGCTGTGAAAGCCTACGAACCGTACTAATAGAAGTATACTTTGGAATGGATCGTGTAAAGGCAGTTTTACACATTATTAGATTCGCTAGGTTGTTGTATAGGTGTGATACGTTATGTTGTACACAACTACCTTCAACGGTATTGGTAGTCTGGCATTCACAGTACTATGTGCTAATTTGGGATGAAGAGATTGTGTAACAGACAAGAAATTTGTGGCAGATGGTATCACACTAGTCGGAAGACTTGAAGCATAAAAAAAACAGCTTCGGCGGCAAAGAGACTACATTCGAATGACAGTAAGCTCGTGGGATCATTTGAAGTTTGGAAGTCATCAGATAAAATCTACTGTAACCGCATTCATTGTTCTTCCCACTACGCCTTTCGGAGGTTTATGCCTCCTCCACCATCGAGTGGTTTTATGCCATAAAGGCATGGGCCACTTTTATGTTCTACTTTTGGGTAACTTAAACAGATTTGAAAGTTTTCACTGATCACCGTCTGCTCTTCCAGTCTTATTTAAATCACAAACTTTCTCTAAATCGAGCTTCTTAGATATATTATTAGATAGATTACTAGGCAGAGAAAGAATATTCTATTGGGGAGGATATAGAAAGATTATATGATGCAATTATGACTGAAAAAGCAGCACTGAAGTTGCGAGAAGTTGAGAAAAACACATACATACAATCGACCATGCCTTTTTAATCGACATAATCGCACCAGATGATGGAGACATAGTCTTCTAAAATGCTTATTGGGGAGAATAATAAATGTGACGTTACAGAAAATTTGTATTTTCAATTTACCTTTGTTCCATGTGTTCTACCTTGAAGTACTGACGTTTCATGTAAGGTTGGCTGGTATAGCTTACATCCGTACACCAACGGCAAAACTCAGAATAGTGTGAGGTTTCCTGTAAGTGGACATATTCATTACAGGCCTTACTTATCCTGGTTCCACGGATCTCAGTGAGCCAGTGTGTCAGGCGTGTTGCCGATTTTGCAGCTTGTAGGCGTTCATCTCTTTCTCCGCCTGCCAATGAATTATGATGGAAAGTCGCATTTTGAGCTGTTTCCTGTTAAACAGCATCTTATACTAATGCTTTGTGGGTTCCGAAATCATCTTTAATGCAAACAATGCGCATAACAACTTCCACGAAACGCAGCAAATTCGGTTCATTTAGGATTCATACAAATATATTAATTTCCATAGTCACAAAAAAGCTGTTATCTACCTTCCTACTTTAAATCTGTTGTCTCAGATACAGCTGATATACAAGTCATCCATCCATCACTCATCCATCCATTATTGAAAAAAATGCAGCAAGTGATAAAGAAATAAAGAAACTAAATATTAACAAAGCATATGGCGAATATCAAAGTTTTGCTGAAGCATTAAAATTGAAAGACCACAACTAAGTTCAGAGCTTTGGCCTTTAATAGAAGCAGTTTGAGAGACGGAAATCGTTCCTACTGGTTAGAAATGCTCAGTTTTAGACCGAATATTTCATTTTTAAAAAATGGCCCCATTTGGTACGACAAAAGGAGAGGAATTCCGCAAAAACAGTCCTTCACTGGTTTGTCTCTTCAGCTACAAATAATAGAGCATACGTAGGAATTCCAACTGATTAGAAATGCTCAATTTTATACCGAACACTTCATTTTGAAAAAAATGGCCCCATTTTGTACGACAAATGGAGAGGAATTCGGCAAAGACAGTTCCGCACTGGTTTATCTCTTCAGTTATAAATAAAAGAGCATACGTAGGAATTTAATATAGATTTCCATATACTGTTTGCATATTTCAAAAACTCTTGCATCAAACGACATTACTAACCATGATCGCAGAATACGAACTTCCTTAAAATTAGATTAGTTAAACGGCGTATAGAAGAAACATTTTGCCGCATAAAGGCACCAGCAGTAGAAACTAAAAATTTTAATTGTACACTGTGCTGAAACAAGAAGATACCACCTATGTTATCATCACTTAGAGAATATTGCAAGCGGATTAATCAAAATTGACCCGAAAGGAAACCTTATGCTGGGTTTAAATTTCACTAGATTCACCTACTTGAGTGACTTAGCACCATTAAGTTATTCCAGGATATAAGTTATCAGAATAATGAAACATTGTTATAAAATTCCTGGAAGAAACAAGGCTGCATGTTACTGTGGAAAAGAGTGAGAACTTGTTGAGAAGTAGGAAAAACCCAATTAATACATAACTGGATGCAGGCGGATTAACCTTCAAAAGGGTTGACCGCTTGAAACGCACAGATAGATCCTTTAGTACAGCCAATAAAACTGATACAGTAGCAGAGACATGTGTAGCAGGTGCCAACCGAATTTCAAACACCTCGAGCGAAGCCTTATGACCAGTCTATTCTATGGGTGCGGAACTTTCACGTTTATGATTACGGACAAGGGAAAACTAATAACATTCGAACCGCAAATATTGAGAAAAAGATTTGGAGCTGTAAACGACTAGGGAAAAGTAACAACTTAACATCATGACAATGCAAACAAAAGAAGGTTGTACGTTGGTGTTGAGTGTAACGCGCTGCTTCTCGAGCGGAAAGGCGTGCCGGTCCCTGGCACGAATCCGCCCGGCGGATTAGTGTCCGGTGTACTGGCCAGCCTCTGGATGGTTTTTAAGACGGTTTTCCATCTACCTCGGAGAATGCGAGCTGGTTCCCCTTCTTCCGTCTCAGTTACACTCTTTCGGCGATTGCTGCGCAAACACCGTTTCCACGTACACACACACACACACACACACACACACACACACACACACACGACCATTACTCTACCACGCAAACATTTGGGGTTACACTAATCTGGTATGAGACGTTCCCGGGGGGTCCACTGGCGGCCGAACCGCATAATAACCCTGGGTTCGGTGTGGGGCGACTGTGGGATGGGTGGACTGCTGCGTCCTGTTGTGGGGTTGTGAACCACTGAGGGCTACAGCGGGACGAGGCCTCTCCGTCGTTTCTAGGTCCCTGGTTTAATACAATACAATACAATACAAAGGGCGCCTTATTTGGACATTCAGGCTTCCCCTTACGTCGAATCAGGGCTTCACACATACAGTATTTCTTAAATCAAAATCACATAAGCTAGATAGAAATTTAAATTGCTAAATGATATTAAAATGGTGGTGACTGAATAATATATAATTTGTAACCAATTTTAATTATATAAGGGGCAGTCAAATGGATACGGGACAGATGGAAAAAGTTAGTAGGCTGTTTATTATTTCAAAAGTAATCACCGCAACTGTGAATATAGTTATCCCACTGTGAGAAACGACGGTCAATGTCTTAATGGAAAAATGTCTGCAGTTGACTACTGAACCATGTTTCTAACCAAACGTGCACATCTCCGTCCGAAGCAAATCAACGGTCACGCGTGTGTTTCTCCAGGCCTCCAAAAACATGGAAATCGCACAGAGGAGGATGTATAAGGGCTCCCCAACGAAGCTTCTGCAGCATGGTCGAAACAACGTTGGCAATATGCAGCGGCCATTTTGTTGGCAAATTGATTCAATTACGCTGCAGAAGTCTCCATACAGTTCTGATCGCTCCCCATATGATTTCCAAAGTTTTGGGGCCCTGAAGAAAGACATTCGTGGCCGTGATTTGCTTCGGACGAAGGGGTGCACGCCTGGGCACAACCAAAGTTCCGTAGGCAAACGCAAACATATTTTGACTAAAGTTCAGTCTTGATCACGTCATGTATGTTTTAATGATACAGGTAACCGGTTTCGGTTCTTTCTATAAAACCATCATCAGACCTATGGCTCCTTAGGATGGTAGGCGGAGCTCTCCTCGCTGCTACGCAGTTGACTGCGTAGCAGCGAGGAGAGCTCCGCCTACCACCCTAAGGAGCCATAGGTCTGATGATGGTTTTATAGAAAGAACCGAAACTGGTTACCTGTATCATTAAAACATACATGACGTGATCAAGACTGAACTTTAGTCAAAATATAACAATTAATTGATCACTGCTTTCCAAAAATGTTTACCAAAATTAAACGCAAACATTTTTCCGTGAAAGCATTGACCATCTTATCTCACGTTGGGATAAATGTATTAAGGATTATGGTGATTATTTTTAAAATAATAAACAGTTTACTTATTTTTCTTCCATCTCTTTTTCATTTGACTGGCATTTATATCTTGACAATGTGAATAACAATACTGACTAATAGCGTTAAGAATAGTACTACTTCTACTACTGCTAACACTAATACTCGTAATAACAATAAAAATATAATTTTAATTATTATAATTGTAATAGCGATAGTGATAGCAGCATATACAGGGTGTTCGGAAATTCCCGTTACAGACTTGTACGACTGGCAGAGGGGTGTGAGTACATAACCGTTTCAATTCAGATATTTAACTCATCCACTTCTTAAGGAATTGAATTAGTCATGATGCAGTACAATTATCAGATAACAGTTCGAAAGGAAACGTAACTACAAATCCATTTACCGCTGAAGCATATTTGTTTTGTATTAACACTTAAACATTACTTGTTTACATTATCCCAAAGCAAAAAAGAACCCAACGTACTGCAAGTGCAGAACTGTACTGATGCATTACAACAGCGCCTGGGTATGGCTACCATCAACGTTCTTTCAGACATTGTACCTACGAAGCATGTTCTGGTACACACTCGCCATCCCTCCTGGTGACCACTTTCTAGTGCAGCGGTCAGAACTCGTGCCAGCAGATCTTCATCTGTCTCTACAGAAGTCTCGTAAACTGAACTTTACTCAAACTGACAACAGGTGACCGTCTGACGTGGTACGCGTCATCCTGTCTACCGTACTACCAATTTTCGCTTTCCATCGGCCGACTTGGACGCATTACACACCTGAACTGAAACCGTCGTAGAACGGGTACAGTACTTTTCCGGACCTAGGCTCCTCTTCAAAATATTATGTATTCACTCCCTTCCACAAGTCCTAGAAGGTCGTAACGATACTTTCCGAACGCTAAGTATAACATGTATTTGCGGTGTGTGCAAATATATTTTTCAAATGGCTCTAAGCACTATGAGACTTAACATATGTGTTTATCGGTCCCATAGACTTAGAACTGCTTAGACGTAACTAACCTAAGGACACCACACTCACCCATGTCCAAGGCAGGATTCGAAGCTGCGACCGTAGCAGCAGCGCGATTCCGGACTGAAGCGCCTAGAACCGCTTGGCCACAGCGGCCGGCTATGATATTGTATAACATAGCGAGTTCTAAGAAGAAATTTAGTCTGCACCTGGAGGGGTTTTTGGAAAGTGAAGGTATGGTGGGAAAGAATGCAACTTAGTTGTAATGGGGTAAGAGATGCGTTCACAACAAAGGAAGATGCTATTACTGTTTCAGCAGATATATCATATCTTTTAAAGCTGGCTACGGTATTAAGTTCTGTGATGTAGTGAGGGAGACCTCTACAGAGTTGGTTAATGGTTATTTAGAAAGAGAAGGCAGCTGAATAGGAAATCTACTCTCGAGGGAACGAGTGTGTCTGCAGTGTTGGACTATATACTTCAAAAGAAGGCAGAGGAGACAGTTTGTGGAAATCTCATCTTCTGTCTGTACATATTCAGGATAGCTGAAATGATGATACGATCCAGTACGATCAAAATGTCGAAAGGCGCAGGTTCATGAGATCAACAATTGGATGATGATGATGTTTGCTTTGTGGGGCGCTAAACTGCGCGGTTATCAGCGCCCGTACAAATGCCCAGCCTTTGCTCAGTCCTATCTCGCCCTTCCATGAATGATGATGAAATGATGAGGACAACACAAACACCCAGTCACCTAGAGGCAGGTGAAAATCCCTGACCCTGCAGGGAATCGAACCCAGGAACCCGTGCTCAGGAAGCGAGAAAACGACCGCAAGACCATGAGCTGCAGACTTAACAACTGGAAGTGGAAGTGACTGTAAAAGTATTTTTCAGATCAAAAGGGAAGATCTTATTATATTTTTGTAGGGCACGGAAAGATGATTATTCGTACTTGAGCATTTTAGCTGTGTGAGCAGTCCAGTTTAAGGTTTTTTTTTTCTTTTTTTTGTGGTAAGGTCATCGGTCCCTAGGCTTACACGCTAATTAAACTTACTTACGCTAAGGACAACACATACACCCATACCCGAGGGAGGACTCGAACCTCCGACAGGTGGAGCTGGGCGAACCGTGATGAGGCGCCCTAGACCGCACGGCTACCCCGCACGGCGTTTAAGTTTTAATCTATTATTAAACCCTGACGCTATGCTGACAGAGAAAAATTTACATTTTTGTTTATTATTTAAGATTAAAGATGGTAGGAATAGCCGATGTATCGAGCTAAAGAGCCCGGATGGACTGACATCTGCCGGCTGTGTTACTTCCAGTTGCTTCATTCAGTCGCATAGACGATGGGGTCAAGCCACGTGGGGTCACATGATCGTAGTCGAACTGAAGCTGTAAGCTCGAGAAAATTTTGTTTACGTTGCAAAGTGTTTTCTGGTATCCCGCATGTAACGTAACAATGTTATGAATTAACTCGACGTGCCTACTCCATTGCCCCTGAATTAGTGGAGACCACCTTAAACGGAGTGTACGTTGTCTCTCGTGCCGCACGTAAGGAAGCAGTATACGTTCGTGTAACGGAAGCGCTGCTGCGCGGTTCATCTGGCGGCTGCCCTCCCAGTTCCCGCGGACCATCCGGAGCTTCCTGGGCAACCACAGGCGGGGCGGAGTGCGGCCGCTGACCGCTGCAGGCCACTTATCTCGCGGGACGGCCGCCGTCCAGCGTCTGCCGTCTTAGGCGCCCGTCCAGCCTGGCCCCCGGCCGGCCGCAGCAGACCGCACATAACTTGGCCAGAGCGGCGACCTGCCAGGCGCACCCGCGCCGTCGCTGACCACCGCCCCTGCCGCCCCCGCTGCCGCCCCACCTGCCGCCCCCGCCCGGCAGCTGAAGCTACCGCCTCCCCCGCAGCCGCAGAGCGCCACCGGCACTGGACCCTCCTGGACGCAGCCGGCGCTAACTTCACGCGCTGTTCCGCTCCCGTGGATCTTAATGTCGGGTTTTTAGATGGGCCAGGAAGTCACGTCCCTCGCAAATTTGCAGCTCACCTCTGTGTCCGTTGCCAGGGAGTCGCTTGTTTGAACAGTATAAAGATGGCAACTATCTAAGCAGGCGTAAATCCAGTGTCCGGTTCCTCTGTGGACTCACAGTTTTTTCGTGATGTAGGGTAATTTTGAAAATATTTCATCTTTGGCATCTCTTCAGTGGGGACCTGTCTAGCGGAGATCCCTAAATTCCTTCCAGACATTTTTATTGTCTATTTTCAAAATGTTCAAATGTGTGTGAAATGTTATGGGACTTATCTGCTAAGGCCATCAGTCACTAATCTTACACACTACTTAACCTAAATTATCCCAAGGACAAACACACACACCCAGGCCCGAGGACTCGAACCTCCGCCGGCACCAGCCGCACAGTCTATGACTGCATCGCCTCAGACCGCTCGGCTAATCCCGTGCGGCTATTGTCTATGAATTAGAGTTCTATCACTAAGATTCTCATCATTCACAGCTTATATCTCCCTCCAAACCCACCTCAGTAGCCGAGGTCGCTAACGCACGCCCGTTCAGTGACGCCCTACTCGGGGGCAAGCCAGTTCGAATTCTTGAATAATTATGACAAAACCAGCGGCTGTATTTGAATCTAAAGTCTTTTATTCTTTTCAGGTGTAGTTAATTTTTGCCCACTGCATGCGATTCCGTTTATTGCACATGAAAACGGTTGTGAATGGCAGGTTACGTTCGGGGCCTGAAGATGACACCATGCGTGGTGTCGAAACATGTAGCATGCTGTAAAAAGAATAAACGACGTTAGATTCAAATACAGCCTCTGGTTTTGTTATCGTTATTCAAGCACTACATTTCAAGCTGCAGTTCCACTTGATGTGTTACCAGAGTTCGAATTCTGGTGACAGATGAAATTTTCAGTGCCACTATTGGTCAACAAGGGTAACTTGGAGTTCCTGGTCACCAGTCTTTGCGCCAATGTCCCGGATTAAAATCAAACTTCTCCACAGTGTCCAACGAAGTGAGGGTACGTTGCAGTGCTGATGGTGTGGTGATCTGTCGATCGGGTGGGAGCTTTAAACTCGGAGGTCCCTGTTGTCTACGTACACAATGGTAATGAGAGGCGGGCTGCAGAGTGGTGCGGCGACTGTCGGTGTAGAAAAGCTGGACAGAAGTAGAAATGATTAGCGAACAAATTAACGCAACAAATAGAAGATTTATTTAAATTGTATTCCTCCAGGCGTATGAAGACTCATTACAAATGATGCAGGAAGAATTAGTCCAGCTCAAATAATGGCAACTAGGATGGGACTGACTGAACTAAGCAGGAATGATCATGTCGTAGCGATGAGGTACCAAATGCAAGTGGGATGAGTGGCTGCCACCAGCCGTCCAAATATCGTGGTAGCAGAGGGCGCTCGTAATCCAGAGCCACTGGAGACCTGGCTCAGTGTGTGTGCACCAATGGGTCCAGCAGATCCCGCGCTGCCACTAATGACGTCCGACAGAAACTTGCTATTGCGTTGCCAACTTCGCACGAGCATGGGTTGGGGTCGATACGTGATATCATTGTCCCCTTGTTGCTACTCGAAAGCATTATGCTATATACCGGCACTGCATTTCACCCTGATCCTTCTCTCACCATCGTAATACAACACAAACGAGTACTACACTATACACGTCTCCATTGCACTCACCTGCACTCTCTCATTACGTGTAAGAATCAACTCTCACATACTCTGTCAACCCACCTGCTTTCGAAACTGAATTAATGATAGAGAAAAAGTAAGATGGTTGTTTTTTTAGTGCTTCAAGTGCACCGCATTGTCCCCACCCCAACTTATATACTAATGTCGGAAAAGCCCTTCACTGTAGTGTTCTTCAACTCGTGTGTTACATTGGTTTGACTGTCGGTTATGTCGTTAAAGCGTTAACACTCCATGCGAATTTCTGCACTTTGTCGCCTTGTGGTTAGTTCATGTTGATAACAGTACCCCTGATGACTTTTCTCGAAAAAGGACTGTCCGCGTTTTGGATTTCAATCAAATCGCTGCAGCCTTCCACGCGTCTTTGTTTTTGTTCTGGACTCAAGGTGTGTAGTGCCTTTTGTAAAAGATATTTTTCCATTGTGAAAATTGGCTCAAGAGTGAAACTGGTCGTGAATAAATTGATTTACAAGGAAGCATTGTCTTCATGATGAATTTCAACAATTATATTGATACTGTTAATAACTACCGAAAGAAAAAGGAATAAAATAGTCTCGGAACTTCTCAGACGGATGTTGTGTCCTCAGTGCAAGGGACCAATTTGCGCGGAGGAAGGACACGCTTCGCGGCACGCGACTAAACTCACCACTTAGGATATCCCACCTAAAATACCATGCGGTATTTACATTTTTGTCAATCTTAACTCCTTCTCCCGCCCCTTTTTTCACTTCGCTACAAATGCTATTTCCTATTGCCCCTAGTTCTAATATGCCACATATTCCTAGTATGGCTCTGAGCAATATGGGACTTAACATCTATGGTCATCAGTCCCATAGACCGTAGAACTACTTAAACCTAACTAACCTAAGGACAGCACACAACACCCAGTAATCACGAGATATTCCTAGTATCTTATCAGTAATAGCAATATTGAAGTGTAAAAAACTTCTTAATGCACTAACATACTTCCGACAGTGCAGTACTTCATCAGAGCATGACTCTGAAATTCAGATAAATACATAATTTGAAAACTGCTTGTCACAAAATTCGACACATTAATGTGTTGTGTGATAGGCTTTCTCAACTTCTTCGTTCCGGTCACGCATATGCAGAAATACGATTGTTACCTCTAGACGTGATTCCCAAAATACGGATATTGTGACATGTTGTGGCCTTATTCTATGTGATACATGAAAAGATTTTTGGCCCGAATCACTCTGTCTTGACAATCAAAGGCACAAACGCAACGCTCTAGTGCAGGCAGCTAAATGAAGCACTGGCAGTGGAAGGCATTTTATTCATTAGTATATGCTCAGACGTTTTGCCTTATGTTCCAAACCAGACCATAGCGCCCCATGGAGTGCAGCAATGTTGCACAGTGTTTGGTGACCCGTTCGCTGGTTGGCGGCTATAAGCTCAATAGCGTCCATGGTGCTGCTTGAGAGGTGTGGCTATCTAAAAGGACGTGATTTAGCCTTATCTCTTCCTGTCATTATTCCTCAAAATAATAACAGAAACAATTATACATTGTAAAAGTAAGGATTGCAGTCACTAACACGGTTTAAATATCTACATCTACATCCATACTCCGCAAGCCACCTGACGGTGTGTGGCGGAGGGTACCCTGAGTACCTCTATCGGTTCTCCCTTCTATTCCAGTCTCATATTGTTCGTGGAAAGAAGGATTGTCTGTAAGCTTCCGTGTGGGCTCTAATCTCTCTGATTTTACCCTCATGGTCTCTTCGCGAGATATACGTAGGAGGGAGCAATATACTGCTGGACTCTTCGGTGAAGGTATGTTCTCGAAACTTTAACAAAAGCCCGTACCGAGCTACTGAGCGTCTCTCATGCAGAGTCTTCCACTTCAGTTTATCTATCATCTCCGTAACGCTTTCGCGATTACTAAATGATCCTGTAACGAAGCGCGCTGCTCTCCGTTGGATCTTCTCTATCTCTTCTATCAACCCTATCTGGTACGGATCCCACACCGCTGAGCAGTATTCAAGCAGTGGGCGAACAAGCGTACTGTAACCTACTTCCTTTGTTTTCGGATTGCATTTCCTTAGAATTCTCCCAATGAATCTCAGTCTGGCATCTGCTTTACTGACGATCAACTTTATATGATCATTCCATTTTAAATCACTCCTAATGCGTACTCCCAGATAATTTATGGAATTAACTGCTTCCAGTTGCTGATCTGCTATTTTGTAGCTAAATGATAAGGGATCTATCTTTCTATGTATTCGCAGCACATTACACTTGTCTACATTGAGATTCAATTGCCATTCCCTGCACAATGCGTCAATTCGCTGCAGATCCTCCTACATTTCAATACAATTTTCCATTGTTACAACCTCTCGATACACCACAGCATCATCCGCAAAAAGCCTCAGTGAACTTCCGATGTCATCCACCAGGTCATTCATGTATATTGTGAACAGCAACGGTCCCATGACACTCCCCTGTGGCACACCTGAAATCACTCTTACTTCAGAAGACTTCTCTCCATTGAGAATGACATGCTGCGTTCTGTTATCTAGGAACTCGTCAATCGAATCACACAATTGGTCTGATAGTCCATATGCTCTTACTTTGTTCATGAAACGACTGTGGGGAACTGTATCGAACGCCTTGCGGAAGTCAAGAAACACGGCATCTACATGTGAACCCATGTCTATGGCCCTCTGAGTCTCGTGGACGAATAGCGCGAGCTGGGTTTCACACGACCGTCTTTTTCGAAACCCATGCTGATTCCTACAGAGTAGATTTCTAGTCTCCAGGAAAGTCATTATACTCGAACATAATACGTGTTCCAAAATTCTACAACTGATCGACGTTAGAGATACAGGTCTATAGTTCTGCACATCTGTTCGACGTCCCTTCTTAAAAACGGGGATGACCTGTGCCCTTTTCCAATCCTTTGGAACGCTACGCTCTTCTAGAGACCTACGGTACACCGCTGCAAGAAGGGGGGCAAGTTCCTTCGCGTACTCTGTGTAAAATAGAACTGGTATCCCATCAGGTCCAGCGGCCTTTCCTCTTTTGAGCGATTTTAATTGTTTCTCTATCCCTCTGTCGTCTATTTCGATATCTGCCATTTTGTCATCTGTGCTACAATCTAGAGAAGGAACTACAGTGCAGTCTTCCTCTGTGAAACAGCTTTGGAAAAGGCATTTAGTATTTCGGCCTTTAGTCTGTCATCCTCTGTTTCAGTACCATTTTGGTCACAGAGTGTCTCGACATTTTGTTTTGATCCACCTACCGCTTTGACATAAGACCAGAATTTCATAGAATTTTCTGCCAAGTCAGTACATAGAACTTTACTTTCGAATTCATTGAACGCCTCTCACATAGCCCTCCTCACACTAAATTTCGCTTCGCGTAATTTTTGTTTGTCTGCAAGGCTTTGGCTATGTTTCTGTTTGCTGTGAAGTTCCCTTTGCTTCCGCAGCAGTTTTCTAACTCGGTTGTTGTACCACGGTGGTTCTTTTCCATCTCTTACGATCTTGCTTGGCACATACTCATGTAACGCATATTGTACGATGGTTTTGAACTTTGTCCACTGATCCTCAACACTATCTATACTTGAGACAAAACTTTTGTGTTGAGCCGTCAGGTACTCTGTAATCTGCTTTTTGTCACTTTTGCTAAACAGAAAAATTTTCCTACCTTTTTTAATATTTCTATTTACGGCTGAAATCATCGATGCCGTAACCGCTTTATGATCGCTGATTCCCTGTTCTGCGTTAACTGTTTCAAATAGTTCGGGTCTGTTTGTCACCAGAAGGTCTAATATGTTATCGCCACGAGTGGGTTCTCTGTTTAACTGCTCAAGGTGGTTTTCAGATAAAGCACTTAAAAAAATTTCACTGGATTCTTTGTCCCTGCCACCCGTTATGAACGTTTGAGTCTCCCAGTCTATATCCGGCAAATTAAAATCTCCACCCAGAACTATAACATGGTGGGGAAATCTACTCGAAATATTTTCCAAATTATCCTTCAGGTGCTCACCACAACAGCTGCTGAGCCAGGAGGCCTATAAAGACATCCAATTACCATGTCTGAGCCTGCTTTAACCGTGACCTTCACCCAAATCATTTCACATTTCGGATCTCCGTCAATTTCCTTCGATACTATTGCACTTCTTATCGCTATAAACACGCCTCCCCCTTCACTGTCCAGCCTGTCTCTGCGGTATACATTCCAATCTGAGTTTAGGATTTCATTACTGTTTACGTCTGGTTTCAGCCAACTTTCTGTCCCTAGTACTATATGGGCGTTGTGACCGTTTATTAATGAGAGCAGTTCTGGGACCTTTCTATAGACGCTCCTGCAGTTTACTATTCGCACATTAATATTGTTATTCCCTGTTGCATTTTGCCTACTCCTACCTTGCCGCGTCTCAGAAGGCGTCTTGTCGGGCCTAGGGAGGGAATTCTCTAACCTAAAAAACCCCCATGTGCACTCCACACGTACTCCGCTACCCTTGTAGCCGCTTCCGGCGTGTAGTACACGCCTGACCTATTCAGGGGGACCCTACATTTCTCCACCCGATAGCGGAGGTCGAGAAATTTGCACCCTAGATCTCCGCAGAATCGTCTGAGCCTCTGGTTTAAGCCTTCCACTCGGCTCCAAACCAGAGGACCGCGATCGGTTCTGGGAACGATACTACAAATAGTTAGCTCTGCTTCCACCCCGCGAGCGAGGCTTTCCGCCTTCACAAATTCCGCCAACCGCCCGTACGAACTGAGGATGACCTCTGAACCCACACGGCAGGAGTCATTGGTGCCGACATGAGCAACAATTTGCAGTCGGGTGCACCCAGTGCTCTCTATCGCCGCCGGTGGGGCCTCCTCCACATCTCGGATGAGACCCCCCGGCAAGAGTGAACACTGGCCATCTTCCCTGACCTTTTCGCTATTTCCCTAAGGGGCTCCATTACCCGCCTAACGTTGGAGCTCCCAATAACTAATAAACCCCTCCCCCCGTGTGCCTGCTCGGACCTTGCTGAAGGAGCAGCCACATGTCCACTCACAGGCAGAGCGGGCGATGCCTCACGGCCAGCCTCCACATTGACCCTCCGCCTCGTGCGCCGTGAACGCCGCTGAACCCGCCACTCCCCTTGGGGAGAGGGTGGCCCAACCGCACCCGGTACCCGCGAAAATGTCTCGACAGCAGGGACAGTGGGTGAAGCATGTAACACCTGGGGTGTACCATGCGACGCACCAGACTCCCCACTGCCGCTACACTCCGAGGCAGCAGCCTGAAGACGGCTGACCGCGGCCATCAACACGTTCAGCTGTTCGCGAACAGTGGCCAGCTCCTCCTGCGTCCGTACACAGCAGTCACACATCCTATCCATCCTAAGGAATCAATTTACTGAAGAGAGTTAATCAACTTTTAACTAGACTGCTTATTCACTAAAGGCAGCTGACTATTGACTAAACTGTGATTGCTAGCCACTTCTTGCAGAAAACAAAGAAAATAGCACTACCTGTCTCTGGACTGTATTGAAAACAAACACTAGCACTACTGGCACTATGGTTGACTATAGGGACTCTCTCTGACTGTATTCAAAACAAACACGAAATCTATGGAACACTATTAATAGCGCTCGACAAATAAAGCTTCCTAAAAGCAAAAACACACGGAGGAAGAAGTGACAAGTAAGAAAATACAGTTAATACTTAAATTAAGGTAGCTCGCTGCACAGCAGACGTGAAGCAGACGGCGGTTAGGACGACTCGTACATTCTATACAGGATGGAAGATGGGAACTGCGATCTTACGCTACTACAGTCTTGGCTAGAATAGAAGTGTTCTCTCCAGCACTTAGTGCCACGTTCGGGACTGAGTATTGACTTCTCGGTGCTTAAGAAGAAAACCATTATTGGCTTTGAATTTATTTTGTAGAAAGTACTGAGGAAACTGATGGGATTAATTGTTATCAAGGAGAGTTGACGTGTACCATGGTATTGCAAGACTGGCATATATTTCATAGCAACAATGAAGGAAGAAAGCGGAAGAGGTCATTCCTAAGCCACACTTAAAGACGTAGCGCAATGCCAATTATTCAAGGTGTTATTGTACGAACATTGCTCGCGATTGTAAGCATAACGTGGCCTTTTTTTTGAAAAATTTTATAACGTATTGGGTGTTTTCACCTTCGGATTTTACGTAGAAAATAAAAAGACTTCTAATGTGCTACTAGCGCTTTGTTAAAAACAGCACTGACTATTGATGATTCGTTGATATCCATTCATATTATAAAAATGTATGCACCTATATATTTATGTATGTATTTATATAAGTCCCACGTCTTCTCCAAAAACCTCTGGGCCGATTTAAACCAAACTTGGTACATATATGACTTACTGTCTGGAAAAAATCGGTGTGGTGGTAAGAAGCCACTACCTGTCAAATGCTTGAGGATGGGGGCGAGAGAGCAATACAGCAATACAGCAATACCTGCGAACACCCACAATTTATTCATCCAGTATTTGAGAATGAGAGCACTTAGTGACCTGCAACAAACATTACACGAAACTTCAAATCCTTACGAAACTTTTTTCGCTGACAGTCGCCCCAAAATAGTGAAAGGAAAACGATTTATCGCTTACTACATTTTTGCTGTTCATGCAGTAAAACTACCGACTGAGCATGACGTTTTGATATACTACTTCTCTACTACTAACTGTATTAGTGAGACATTTGGCAGACAGTATTCACATATACCGCTGAATGTACCAGCAAAATTATTTACTGTGTGACGCATAGCTCAGGAGCTATGACATCATAAACATGACACGTAATGAGGAAAACAAAACAGCACTCTATCATGTATACAATCTTTATTTAATATTATATGTAAGCAGAAAGAATATAAGCACGAGAAAAAGTTTGTCTAATGGTTTAAATGCCATGATATCGACACTACACTTTTTCACAGTACAGCATTTTCTTTCTTGCAGGCATTCACAACACATCTTACACTGTTCAGTAACATATGTACGCACATTCAATATTTACACACCTTAAACATACGCAGAATGTTGATATTTGCCAAGGAAATCATTCTCAAGGAAGGGTGATGGTTCCAATGCCTGGTTGCAACCAATGTTTTGGGAAGGTTTCACTTGGTTGCAAGGAGTGTGCAGGAACCGGTAAGCCCCTCCCACTCATCCCCAATTGGGATCCCCCATATTACCCCCTTTAAGCTCGTCTGATAACTGGCTGAATTGAACCGCGACACCTTTTTCTAACAACGTTCCCCCTTTATATATTACACATACATTTATATGTTACATAAATCTAAGAAATATACAGTCAATGTCTGTCTGAATGTTTCTTAAGGCATCGTGCGAAAATTTGAAATAAAATGGCATGAATTGTTCAAGATTTTTGTTGACAGCTTTTCCTCCTTACGTATATATTTAAAAATACGTAGCCTGCGCCCGTCCGAAAGTTTAAGTATCGTGTAAAATTGGTAATAAATTGGTCAAAAACTTTTCGAGAATTTTGCTAACAACGTAGCTCTTTAATATATATATATACACTCCTGGAAATGGAAAAAAGAACACATTGACACCGGTGTGTCAGACCCACCATACTTGCTCCGGACACTGCGAGAGGGCTGTACAAGCAATGATCACACGCACGGCACAGCGGACACACCAGGAACCGCGGTGTTGGCCGTCAAATGGCGCTAGCTGCGCAGCATTTGTGCACCGCCGCCGTCAGTGTCAGCCAGTTTGCCGTGGCATACGGAGCTCCATCGCAGTCTTTAACACTGGTAGCATGCCGCGACAGCGTGGACGTGAACCGTATGTGCAGTTGACGGACTTTGAGCGAGGGCGTATAGTGGGCATGCGGGAGGCCGGGTGGACGTACCGCCGAATTGCTCAACACGTGGGGCGTGAGGTCTCCACAGTACATCGATGTTGTCGCCAGTGGTCGGCGGAAGGTGCACGTGCCCGTCGACCTGGGACCGGACCGCAGCGACGCACGGATGCACGCCAAGACCGTAGGATCCTACGCAGTGCCGTAGGGGACCGCACCGCCACTTCCCAGCAAATTAGGGACACTGTTGCTCCTGGGGTATGGGCGAGGACCATTCGCAACCGTCTCCATGAAGCTGGGCTACGGTCCCGCACACCGTTAGGCCGTCTTCCGCTCACGCCCCAACATCGTGCAGCCCGCCTCCAGTGGTGTCGCGACAGGCGTGAATGGAGGGACGAATGGAGACGTGTCGTCTTCAGCGATGAGAGTCGCTTCTGCCTTGGTGCCAATGATGGTCGTATGCGTGTTTGGCGCCGTGCAGGTGATCGCCACAATCAGGACTGGATACGACCGAGGCACACAGGGCCAACACCCGGCATCATGGTGTGGGGAGCGATCTCCTACACTGGCTGTACACCACTGGTGATCGTCGATGGGACACTAAATAGTGCACGGTACATCCAAACCGTCATCGAACCCATCGTTCTACCATTCCTAGACCGGCAAGGGAACTTGCTGTTCCAACAGGACAATGCACGTCCGCATGTATCCCGTGCCACCCAACGTGCTCTAGAAGGTGTAAGTCAACTACCCTGGCCAGCAAGATCTCCGGATCTGTCCCCCATTGAGCATGTTTGGGACTGGATGAAGCGTCGTCTCACGCGGTCTGCACGTCCAGCACGAACGCTGGTCCAACTGAGGCGCCAGGTGGAAATGGCATGCAAGCCGTTCCACAGGACTACATCCAGCATCTCTACGATCGTCTCCATGGGAGAATAGCAGCCTGTATTGCTGCGAAAGGTGGATATACACTGTACTAGTGCCGACATTGTGCATGCTCTGTTGCCTGTGTCTATGTGCCTGTGGTTCTGTCAGTGTGATCATGTGATGTATCTGACCCCAGGAATGTGTCAATAAAGTTTCCCCTTCCTGGGACAATGAATTCACGGTGTTCTTATTTCAATTTCTAGGAATATATATATATATATATATATATATATATATATATATATATATATATAATATAGGAAGTAACATATTTCCGTCTGCACGTAGAGCATCGTGTAAAAATTTGAAGTGATTTTGTCAAGAAAAAAATGTTCAAATGTGTGTGAAATCTTATGGTACTTAACTGCTAAGGTCATCAGTCCCTAAGCTTACACACTACTTAACCTTAATTATCCTAAGGGAGGACTCGAACGTCCGCCGGGACCAGCCGCACAGTCCATGACTCCAGCGCCCCTGACCGCTCGGCTAATCCCGCGCGGCTTTCGTCAAGAACGTCTCGAAATTTTTGTTAACAATATTTCCATTTATTTAGTGTTTACATACTTATTTGCTATATATACACTCCTGGAAATTGAAATAAGAACACCGTGAATGCATTGTCCCAGGAAGGGGAAACTTTATTGACACATTCCTGGGATCAGATACATCACATGATCACACTGACAGAACCACAGGCACATAGACACAGGCAACAGAGCATGCACAATGTCGGCACTAGTACAGTGTATATCCACCTTTCGCAGCAATGCAGGCTGCTATGCTCCCATGGAGACGATCGTAGAGATGCTGGATGTAGTCCTGTTGAACGGCTTGCCATGCCATTTCCACCTGGCGCCTCAGTTGGACCAGCGTTCGTGCTAGACGTGCAGACCGCGTGAGACGACGCTTCATCCAGTCCCAAACATGCTCAATGGGGGACAGATCCGGAGATCTTGCTGGCCAGGGTAGTTGACTTACACCTTCTAGAGCACGTTGGGTGACACGGGATACATGCGGACGTGCATTGTCCTGTTGGAACAGCAAGTTCCCTTGCCGGTCTAGGAATGGTAGAACGATGGGTTCGATGACGGTTTGGATGTACCGTGCACTATTCAGTGTCCCCTCGACGATCACCAGTGGTGTACGGCCAGTGTAGGAGATCGCTCCCCACACCATGATGCCGGGTGTTGGCCCTGTGTGCCTCGGTCGTATGCAGTCCTGATTGTGGCGCTCACCTGCACGGCGCCAAACACGCATACGACCATCATTGGCACCAAGGCAGAAGCGACTCTCATCGCTGAAGACGACACGTCTCCATTCGTCCCTCCATTCACGCCTGTCGCGACACCACTGGAGGCGGGCTGCACGATGTTGGGGCGTGAGCGGAAGACGGCCTAACGGTGTGCGGGACCGTAGCCCAGCTTCATGGAGACGGTTGCGAATGGTCCTCGCCGATACCCCAGGAGCAACAGTGTCCCTAATTTGCTGGGAAGTGGCGGTGCGGTCCCCTACGGCACTGCGTAGGATCCTACGGTCTTGGCGTGCATCCGTGCGTCGCTGCGGTCCGGTCCCAGGTCGACGGGCACGTGCACCTTCCGCCGACCACTGGCGACAACATCGATGTACTGTGGAGACCTCACGCCCCACGTGTTGAGCAATTCGGCGGTACATCCACCCGGCCTCCCGCATGCCCACTATACGCCCTCGCTCAAAGTCCGTCAACTGCACATACGGTTCACGTCCACGCTGTCGCGGCATGCTACCAGTGTTAAAGACTGCGATGGAGCTCCGTATGCCACGGCAAACTGGCTGACACTGACGGCGGCGGTGCACAAATGCTGCGCAGCTAGCGCCATTCGACGGCCAACACCGCGGTTCCTGGTGTGTCCGCTGTGCCGTGCGTGTGATCATTGCTTGTACAGCCCTCTCGCAGTGTCCGGAGCAAGTATGGTGGGTCTGACACACCGGTGTCAATGTGTTCTTTTTTCCATTTCCAGGAGTGTACATTTATAACTATATAGCATATGTGCGTCCAAACTTTTATTACACTATCGTGTACAAATCTGAAGTAAATCGGTCACAAAGTTTCGAGTTTTTTTTTAAAAACGTTAATCTACAGTTTGTCTTTATATGGTGATAATTTACGTATGCAAGCAAAGTTACACTTTAACAGCTCATGCTAACCCCCTGGAAATATTTCAGAGAGGAGGAAGGAGGAGGACATGGACAGACAGAGAGGGGGAGAGAAAGCTGGGCATGGACACAGATACTGGGGAAGAAGGAGATGGGCAGAGAGGGATACAGGAGGTGATGCAAACACGCTTAGTCGCACTCCTATACACACATTTACCGTGCTTTTTTTTTATTTATTGAGAACAATAAGAAGCCGCTGACAATCGACGACTGCATCCACTGCGCCACTACACGGCCAACCGAGCGAGGTGGCGCAGTGGTTAGCACACTGGTCTCGCATTCGGGAGGACGACGGTTCAATCCCGTCTCCAGCCATCCTGATTTAGGTTTTCCGTGATTTCCCTAAATCGTTTCAGGCAAATGCCGGGATGGTTCCTTTGAAAGGGCACGGCCGATTTCCTTCCCAGTCCTTCCCTAACCCGAGCTTGCGCTCCGTCTCTAATGACCTCGTTGTCGACAGGACGTTAAACACTAACCACCACCACAACCACCACTACACGGCCAGACAGTTGTCGGCAGGCAAACCGATACTGCAAGTGTATGTTTCGCCCCGCAGGCCCGATCTGTAAACATAATATCTCGGTACTGCAGTACACTGACTTACGTAAGCTTCGATTATTTATATTCGGTAAGTATTTTTAACCCCTCATGATTCTGTCTGCATATCTTGCTTATTTCTTTAATTTCTAACTTATCGGCGACAGACTGTACTAATACGAAGAAGTAATCCGATTTGATCGAAATTTCTGGGGTTCCCGAAGTCTTTGAGCGGAATCGGCAATTTAGGTGATGGCAGACATAGGCCCGTAGCTGATGGAAGGGAAAGAAGCCGGAATAAAAGAAACAAATAAACTCTCTATCGGCGAATGTGTCCATTTTGTCTGTCGCTACCTTAGTTTTCTCAAGCGTTCAGCGATTCGTTTTCACGTTTACCGACCACTTCTAAGCCCTGTATCTCGATCACCTGCACTCCCTGCTGCGGGACGACGCCACAAACACCGGCGGGGAAGTCCCGACAAGTCGTCGGCAGCACGAGGCGCAGCCCAGCTGTCGTCGGCAGTATATTCGGCCAGTATTAAATCAGCTGCGTGGTGGCCGCGGCGACGCGGTAACTGCGCTGCGAGCGCCGGCGAGTGTCCTGCCGCCAGCTGGTGTAGCGGGATCACCCCTCCCGCTCTCCAGCCAGGCCGCAAAACGGCGCACAAATTACGGCTGACAAATCGCGCAACTTGGCTCGCGGCAGCAGCTGTGCGGCCTGGATTTACAGCAGCGGCGGAAGCGCGACGCCGGTGCTGCTGGTGGTGGTGGTGGTGGTGGTGGTGGGCACCTGTTTGCCGCCGCTCAAAGAGCCACCCTCGGTCCACCCCCGCTGCCGCCGCCGGCGTCTGTTTGCTCCGCCTCGGACGCCGCCCCCGTCTCCGATAAACCTCGCCGTCGCGGCTCGGCAACTTCTTCTTCTCCCCCGCGAGGAGCAGGAGGAGGAGGGGGAGGAGGCGATATTAATGCTCGCCACCGCGACAAAGCGCCCATCCGACCGCCGGAGTTGCGAGTTGCTGGGAGCCCGCACCCGCACGCGCAGACAGACAGACGGGAGCATTCTTGCCGCTGCGGCGCCGGCGGCCGCCGCCAGAGACCGCAAACTGTTCGGCAACATGTCGGCGGGCAGCAAGTAAAAATGACGCCGCCTCCACTTGCGGCGGCAAACTATTCCCCGCAGCCGCGAGCCTGCCGAGTTTGAGCGCAGCTACAGAGAGCCGCCGCTCGGGGCTCCCTTTTCTCTTGCGAAAGAATGCAGAGTGTTCAGTGGAAGCTACAGCAGATCGACGAAATGTCCTTCCCTCTGCGGCGTGTTTATGACACTCATCAGCCTCCTACCCAAAGACGCATCTAATCTGTCAGTTCTTGTTCGCCTCTGACATAAACGTGGGATTGTTCCGCTTCCTTTACTTACACAACAATCTCCTACATATACATATTTATTCCGCAGGGTTCATGGCATTCACCTTGTGGCGACAGGACGGAAGACTATCTTTTTTTTATCTTTTTTTTTTTTTTTTTGAGTCATCAGTCTTCTGACTGGTTTGATGCAGCCCGCCACTCATTCGTCTCCCGTCCCAACCTCTTCATCTCAGAGTAGCACTTAAAACCTACGTCATCAACTATTTGCTGGATCTATTGCAGTCTCTGTCTTCCTCTACAGTTTTTGCCCTCTGCAGCTCCCTCTAGTGCCATGGAAGTCCTTCCCTCATGTCTTATCACATGTCCTATCATCCTGTCCCTTCTCCTTGTCTGTGTTTTCCACATATCCCTTTCGTCTCCGATTCTGCGCAGAACCTCCTCATTCCTTAGCTTATCAACTAAGTTTCAACACTCGCCTGTAGCACCATATCTCAAATGCTTCGAATCTCTTTTGTTCCTGTTTTCCCACAGTCCGTGTTTCACTACCATACAATGCTGTGCTCAAGACGTGCATTCTCAGAAATTTCTCCCTCAAATTAAGACTAGTGTTTGAAACTAGTAGACGTCTCTTGGCCAGGAATGCCCTGTTTGCCAGTGCTAGACTGCTTTTGGTGTCCTGTTTGCTACGTCCGTCATTAGATATTTTGCTGACTAGGTAGCAGTTTTCCTTAACATCACTTACTCTGTCTGTGATGTTCACAGAACGGTAATATAGTGGGTAGAACTTAGTGGAAAAAAGTCACGCGAATAATTGTCCTATTTACGGTATGTCGTTTATCACGTCCGAAAGTCCACAAGGCTTTTAATACCATTCCTCACAGATATCATCTAAACAAATTGCATGTGTTTCTCCGAGGGCAATTGTCGGTCGCTGTTGTACCACTATATTCGTGATTTCCTATCAGAAAGGTCACATTTCGTAGTAACAGAGAGAAAGTGCTATCTGGCGTTACTCAAGAAAGTGTTGTAGGTTCTCTGCTGTTCATGAACTATAGTGTGACCCAGAAGTCCGTTAACATTTCAAAATTCGGTACTACACGGAGCAACGTAGGTGGATAGATAAAAACTGGCCCACATGCTTGAATTGACATGGGGTTTTATTGAAACCAAGCAAAAGTGCACCAGATGACCAACAGATAGCGTTTCATGTGACACAAAAGCAGTAATTAGCATAACAATTCATTTTTAGAGAAGGTGATGTTCTTTGACCCTCCAGGATAGCCGAGAGCGCTAATGCGCTGCTTCCTGAACTCGGGTAGGCGCGCTGGCCCCGGATCGAATCTGCCCGGCGGCTTAACGACGGAGGCCGGTGTACCGGCCAGCCTGGATGTGGTTTTTAGGCGGTTTTCCACATCCCACTTGGTGAATACCGGGCTGGTCCCCATGTCCCGCCTCAGTTACACGGCTCACAGACATCTGAACACATTCGCACTATTCCATGGATTCCACTAGACACAGACAGCTGGGGTACACTAATTCCGTCCCGAGGGGTACGGGTGGCGGCAGGAAGGGCATCCGGCCACCCCTTCAATTAACCTTGCCAAATCCGATTAACCATGCCGACCCTGCGTCATTGCGAGACAAGGCACAAGCAAAAGAAAGAAAGAAAGAAAGAAGGTGATGTTATTTATAACAAATGTTCAACAATGCATCCGTCATTAACAACAGTACCTATAGCAGAGGACAATGTTGTGAAGAGGATTACGTCATATCAGTAGCATAACTGGTATTCCAATACTCCAACAGCGTCAGCCCTACCCTAACTCTCATTGACTGCTACCTTGAAGCATGCAGTGCTATTAAATCGCTGCTGGATTGCTGTTTATTCTTCGTGCTTTGCTGTCTTTAATAGTAACACAGATAAAAAGAATATCGAATTAGACTAATCTGGGATATCTCTGTCGAATACGCTCGTAAAATTCCGATACAAAAAGAATTTCGTTTGTAATTGGAAACAAACTGACTCTTTGTGTTGACACTGGGTGACGCATGAAAGACGTGACGAGCAGCAGTTGTCTGGGCTGACTGCAGCTACACAATTCAGAAACGAAATTGCAAATATCTACCGAAACACCAGAGAAAGTGCGCCTGGAAACTCATAGGCGTAGAATTGACGGAGAACATGCAAAAAAATTGTAAGATGCTAGCTCGTTTTGTACTACCTCGGAAAGGGGAAGAGAGTATCACAGATATAATATGCGAGTTGAGATGGCAATCATTTAAACAAAGGCGTTTCTGCGTCAAGATATTTTCAGGAAATTTCAACAGCTAGCTTTCTACTCAGAATACAAAAATATTTTCTTTTCTATCACATACGTATGGAGAACTGACCGTCATCATAAAATGAGAGGAATCAGAGCTCGCTCGGAAATATTTATATGTTCATTTTTCCCACGTGCTATTCAAGCGTGTAACAATAGATAAATAGCCTGAAAATGAGTCACTGAACTATCTGATTAGTACTTAAGTGTGAATTGCGGAGCAGCGTGCTATAAACAGATATCTATTGCGTATCGAAGTAAGTCACGAATCAATCGACTACGAACATGGGATGGTAATTGATGCAAGATACATGGGTCACATAATTCCGGTGGTTACTCAAGAGTTCATGACTCAGATGCCAACAGTGTCTGTGGTGGATCTTCAGTATCACAGAGACAAAGCTTCCATAAGCATAAAACTCTTTGCACGACAGCCGTAGGTGTTTGACAAACGGATGTCACACCTTCGCAGAGCCATACGTGGCGACTGACTATCTACTGTGGCTGAGATAGCTGCCGCGTTGAATGTGGTCTGTAAGGAACTCATTTCTATCACGAATGTATGGAAACAAATGCATCGCAACCGACATTACTTCCTTAGCGTTCTAATAAGTTTTGGCCACGCATCGTGTTTCGTTAATATTTACCTAAGCGTCTGTTAAATATACGGAGGGCGTGACCAGAGAGATTCTGGATGGGATGCATTTGTCAGATATCGTCACTTGATGAATTTCCTTTGCTCATGTCATCTGTGGAGGCTTTCAGAACTTTGGCACGGATAGTAATAGTACCAGAGATTTGTCAAGAAGTTGTTATTAGTGAAGTGAGTACCGCTACGGTCGCAGGTTCGAATCCTGCCTCGGGCATGGATGTTTGTGATGTCCTTAGGTTAGTTAGGTTTAACTAGTTCTAAGTTCTAGGGGACTAATGACCTCAGCAGTTGAGTCCCATAGTGCTCAGAGCCATTTGAACCATTTGAGTGAAGTGAGTAACGCAATAGTAATGGTTGTGGCGAAAGGGAAAGCTAATGAAAGTATTATTAAACTGCTGATTGATTCAAGTGCTTTATTGTTTAAATATTTTGCCTAAGGCGCTTGCCCAAAACGACTGAAGGTAATCAAGGGCGGATATCCGTAGATACAAGTTGACAGTTATTATTGAGGGTCCAGCGGTACACGAAACACAGTCGTTAGCCCAGTCAGCGCAGTGTGTGCATTTGGCAGTGTGATGCAAATAACTTTCACACAATCATACACGTCTATGGACACTGGTGACGATCTACAGCCGTATTAAATCATACGAATGCGAGCATTAAGTAAGTCTGGATCGGTCCGGGAGGCGTGCACGGATAGCTGAAGTGGTTAAGGCGACCACTCGTGATAAGTGGGGAATCCGGGTGCTAGTTCTAGTCTGTGCTAAAGTGAACGGTACGGCTGATGTAATATCGTATTCGCAATCTGCGAATACATTTCGTAAGAGTCGATAGTGATCCGGCAAGTTTAGTAGGTGATAGTGGTGGACCTACGACGTCCAGCAATGTGCTGTAAATAGGGCTTAGTATTTACAGACGTATATAAAGACTTTCTTTGACAAATACCATCTTAATCAAATAAATATTGAACTACCAGCAGCAGATAAAGTAAATGAAGAAAGCAGAATCTTATTTTGAAAGTAGAAACTTTCTTTTTAATTTACTTGATTTAATTTAGCTGACATAAAAATGAATAGCATTAAATAAAATAGTGGCAGTTTATTCTTGAAACAGTATGGGCCTATCCATAAAATTTTAGTAATTTCCTTGTCTTTTGTTAATGTTTTGGTGTATACCTTGACTCTCTCCACACAAGGATCTCCTTGAAAATGGGGTCTGCGAAACACGATGACTGAATGGATATGTTAATGAAGGTCTGGAGAGAAAGCGTAATGCGGGTATGGGTAATTTCGTTAGAGCGACACAATATGGCTGTACACCAGTGTCAACAGAGTCATAATAAAAACAGGAGGAAGAGTTGGCGTCAAATAATTGGCTTGCAGTGGTTGAATTCGTCTGACGATTCAGATTTTAATATTTTAATCATCTACCATTTAAGTTTATTTTATGCATTGTATTTGTTTACATGCCTTGATTTTCAGATCAAGTGAATCTCTCATCTTATCATTATATCTAATAAATTCCACCGACAAGCAACATAAACCTTCGTATGTGACATAAACTTCAGCTTGATATGTTCAGCCGTTTCTGAGATAAAGGAGCCAGCCGGATAAAAAAATGACAATTATTTTTCTGTGATATAATTATAAATTAACGGACTTTGCCTTTGCTGGTATTGTGGAGCCTTACTTTTTGCCAAATTTCGTGACTGTAGGTCAACGGGACGTACCCTCTAGATTTTGATGAGTAAAATGAAATGATCGTATAGCATTACTGACCGGGAGACTTCATCTGGGGTTGTTAGGCTGTCTAGTGCAAGTTTTTATTTCCCACCACTTCGACTACTTGCGCGTCGATGATGATGAAATGATGATAAGGACCAGCTTTCACGAGTATCAAGATATGTGACATAAATAGCCGTACCTTACGATTTCATTGACTTACAGGCTTCCTACACAGTCAAGGAAACATGTAACTTAGTATGTGACAAATTCCGACTTCGTACTTTTATCCGTTTCTGACTAAAAGAGGACCTCAAACTGATCCTATGAAGGTTCCTTTTATATTGACTGTGGTACGGAACATAAAAAATTACCATTCATTTTAGTAAAATTGGACTGGGGGGGGGGGGGGTTGATACTAGTTTTCCTTGTGGAGGGGGGTGGGGGCAGAGAGTAGAGGAGGAAAGTTTGAGAACTGCTGGTTGTAGGAATGCAATGCCAGAAGGTTACAGGGAATTCCATGAAGATCTGGAAATAATCTACGCTCTTTGTAGGGACTGGCAGTTGACAATAAAAGCAAAAAAATACATCGTAGTGCGCTAAAATAGTCGGCGATATCCGTTCGATTACGCTATCGGCAATGCACGACTAGAAACGAAAACAACCGTGAAGTTCCTGCGAGTAGACGTTCGGTATCAACTAAAGTGAAATGATCACACAAAACTACACTCCTGGAAATGGAAAAAAGAACACATTGACACCGGTGTGTCAGACCCACCATACTTGCTCCGGACACTGCGAGAGGGCTGTACAAGCAATGATCACACGCACGGCACAGCGGACACACCAGGAACCGCGGTGTTGGCCGTCGAATGGCGCTAGCTGCGCAGCATTTGTGCACCGCCGCCGTCAGTGTCAGCCAGTTTGCCGTGGCATACGGAGCTCCATCGCAGTCTTTAACACTGGTAGCATGCCGCGACAGCGTGGACGTGAACCGTATGTGCAGTTGACGGACTTTGAGCGAGGCCGTATAGTGGGCATGCGGGAGGCCGGGTGGACGTACCGCCGAATTGCTCAACACGTTGGGTGTGAGGTCTCCACAGTACATCGATGTTGTCGCCAGTGGTCGGCGGAAGGTGCACGTGCCCGTCGACCTGGGACCGGACCGCAGCGACGCACGGATGCACGCCAAGACCGTAGGATCCTACGCAGTGCCGTAGGGGACCGCACCGCCACTTCCCAGCAAATTAGGGACACTGTTGCTCCTGGGGTATGGGCGAGGACCATTCGCAACCGTCTCCATGAAGCTGGGCTACGGTCCCGCACACCGTTAGGCCGTCTTCCGCTCACGCCCCAACATCGTGCAGCCCGCCTCCAGTGGTGTCGCGACAGGCGTGAATGGAGGGACGAATGGAGACGTGTCGTCTTCAGCGATGAGAGTCGCTTCTGCCTTGGTGCCATTGATGGTCGTATGCGTGTTTGGCGCCGTGCAGGTGAGCGCCACAATCAGGACTGCATACGACCGAGGCACACAGGGCCAACACCCGGCATCATGATGTGGGGAGCGATCTCCTACACTGGCCGTACACCACTGGTGATCGTCGAGGGGACACTGAATAGTGCACGGTACATCCAAACCGTCATCGAACCCATCGTTCTACCATTCCTAGACCGGCAAGGGAACTTGCTGTTCCAACAGGACAATACACGTCCGCATGTATCCCGTGCCACCCAACGTGCTCTAGAAGGTGTAAGTCAACTACCCTGGCCAGCAAGATCTCCGGATCTGTCGCCCATTGAGCATGTTTGGGACTGGATGAAGCGTCGTCTCACGCGGTCTGCACGTCCAGCACGAACGCTGGTCCAACTGAGGCACCAGGTGGAAATGGCATGGCAAGCCGTTCCACAGGACTACATCCAGCATATCTACGATCGTCTCCATGGGAGAATAGCAGCCTGCATTGCTGCGAAAGGTGGATATACACTGTACTAGTGCCGACATTGTGCATGCTCTGTTGCCTGTGTCTATGTGCCTGTGGTTCTGTCAGTGTGATCATGTGATGTATCTGACCCCAGAGTCCAGATATAGGAAAACGCTCTCTGATCAACATTATACGGACACTCATTAGTGGACGTTAATATGGAGTGTGTCACAGTTCGCATTTATGACAACTTGAACTCTGCTGGGAACCGTTTCAGTGATGAATCTGAATGTCTGTGGGCGAATGGCAGGTCATTCTTCCTCAAGAGCTGACACAAGAGAAGGTTGTGACATTGGACGCTGGGGTCTGGAGCAAAGTCGAAGTTCTACCTCATAACAAATATATTCTATTGGGTTCAAATCGGGCTCCTCTGCTGACAATTATGCCCGACTCCTTTTATAGTGGTGCCTCTCGTGACACCTAGTGGTCAATTCCGCATTGCGTTAAGGCATTCGGATATTCTGATAAGACAGTGTAGATGTAGTACTGCTGCAAGGATCTATGGCACTTGAGCATTGTAGTGATCTGGGAAATATTGTTGTGGATTTGGAGTAATAACCTATCACAAGGCATTATCTACTGATCTGTTTGGAAATCCATTCTCGTTCATGAAGGAAGGAATTTGTTTTAGTAAATAAAGTGCGCTGCCACACTACTAACTAGAAGGGCAGAGATTATACTGAGGAACACGGTCGACTTTCTTGGCCCTCAATTCACCATATCGAAAGTAGTGATGATTTTGAGCATCATCCCTCACACATCTTCCAAGCACAGTAGGCACCTGTTGAGACGTAACGGCTGCAGATCGGCTTTCTCTTCGGTCTTCTAGTTGCAGTGTCTGGTGGCTGGTGCAAATTCAGTTAATTCTGAAAACTAGCAGATGCTCCTCCAACGCGTCTTCAGTTCAAATTACCCGGCACTGAAACTAAAAGCACTGCACACAGGATGGTATGCACATACCAGTGGGGATCCATCAGCATCTGATCGATCCACTACTGCTTATCTAACTACTGCGGGTCGTGCGTACGGCGGTGACTATGGGTACTGGCAGGTGATTATGTGAGCCGTCTCCTTAAGACACTGGTGGCTGCCACCGTCAGGAGGGAGGGCGCCGCTGATTGGCCTGCAGCCGCCGGCGGCTGCGGTAATTACGGCAGAGTGTGGCGGCACCTGGCTGCTCGCTGCGGCGCCGCGTCCGGCCGCGCCGCTGTGTGCGGCCGGGAGAGCTGTAGCTGTAGCCAGAGCCCGGCCGCGGCCGGGGCCGGCCGCCCGCGGCGCCGTCAATCAGCCGCTAATTACTGGGGCCTCCTGGACGCCGCAGCTAATTCGCCGCGGCGGGCCTCCTGCCGCTGACGTCACAAACGTCGCTCGCAGGCGCCCGGCGCGCCCGCTTGCTCCAGGTCGGGACGCTCCGTACGCGGTAGCCGCTGCTGCAGCAGCGTCTTATTTTCTGTCTACACTTTCCCACACACTGTGCGTAACAAGTTACGGATTGAAAAAAAGGCTCTCGCATTATTGACTGGGACAAGAGAGGCAGTCGTAAAGTTTTAATTATAACCACGGAAGAAAGTGGCGTAATTAATTTGTTTCGAGAATCTATCATAGGAGATGAGGTACTGTCGGAAGTAAAGCTGTGTGGACAGGTCGGGGGGCGTGACTGGGTAAATCATTTTGAGGAGCAAAGATTCCGACCCGGCACACCATTATACACTGCGGTGACAAAGGTCATGGGATACCCCCCAATATACTGTCGAACCGCCTTTTCCCCCGCGTAGTGCAGTAACTCTACGTGGCATGGACTCAACAAATCGTTGGAAGTGCACTGCAGAAATATTGAGCCACGCTGCCTCTACAGCCGTCCATAATTTCGAAAGTGTTGCCGGTGCAGGATTTTGTGCACGAAATCTCGGTTATGTCCCATAAATGTTCGATAGGATTCATGATGGGCGAACCGAGTGGCCGGATCTTCGCATGAGTTATCCACCAATGTTCTTCAAAACCAATCGCAAACAGTTGTGGCCCGGTGGCATGGCGCTTTCACATCCATAAAAATTCAGTAATCGTTGCCTGCAAATGGTCGCCAAGTAGTCCAACGTGACTATCGAAGGTCACTATTTCCAGTCGATGATCGGTTCAGCTGGATCAGAGGACCCAGTCTATTCCATGTAAACACAGTCCACGCCATTATGGAGCCACCACCGCTTGGTTCAAATGGCTCTGAGCACTATGGGACTTAACATCTGAGGTCATCAGTCCCCTAGGACTTAGAACTACTTAAACCTAACTAACCTAAGGACATCACACACATACATGCCCGAGGCAGGATTCGAACCTGCGACCGTAGCAGTCGCGCGGTTCCGAACTGAAGCGCCTATAACCGGTCGGCCACAGCGGCCGGTCCACCACCGCTTTCACAGCGTCTTGTTGATAACTTGTGTCCATGGCTTCGTGGTGTCTGCACCACAATTGAACCCTGCCATCAGCTCTTACCAACTGCAGTCGGCACTCATCTGACCAGGTCTCGGTTTTCCAATCTTCTAGGGTCCAATCGATATGGTCACGAGCCTATTAGAGGCGCTGCAGGCAATGTCATACTGTTAGCTTAGGCACTCGCATCAGTCGTCTGCTGCCATAGTCCATTAATGCCAAATTTCGCCACACATCCCTAAGGGATTTATTCCTCCTGTTATCTGACGCAGTGTTGCTTGTCTGTTAGCACTGACGACTCTCGGCAAACGTCGCTGCTCTCGGTCGTTAAGTGAAGACCGTCGGGTACTGCGTTGTCCGTGATGAGAGGTAATGCCTGAAGTTTGACATTCTCGGCACCCTCTTGGCACTGTCGATCTCTGAATACTGAATTCTCTATTTCCGAAATGGAATGTCCCGTGCGTCTTGCCCCATTCCGCGTTCAACTCTGTTAAAGTCCGTCTTGCGGCCATAATCGTGCTGGAATCCTTTCCACATGAACCATCTGAGCACAAATCACAGATCCGCCAATAAACGGTACTTTTGTACTAATTGTACGCGATGCTACCGCCATGTTGCTACCCCATGACTTTTGTCACATCAAAGTAGTCTGCAATCGTGGTACACGTTGGAATCATCAAAGCCACAGTAGTGTTGCACTCGGCTTGAGGAGCAAAATAAATAAAAGAGGGTTGTTACGAATTTTAAGGTTGGTTACTCATTTTTATATTGGAAGGAATGTATAAGGAGCTATTAAAAAATTCCCGTTCGATCGTACGGTCCAGAATCGGTATGCTCATCAGGTAAAATCGCCGTGAGCATTGAGGGAATTATCCCACCAACGCAACGAATGAAGATACCCGTTTGGAATAATACCATGTCCTGCTGCGTGAAGAAGTCGGTCACTGCCTGCTGCAAATCCTCTCCCGACAGGAATCGTAGACCCTTCAAGGCTTTTTTAAAGGGATCGAAGTAATGATAATCGCATGGGGAGAGATCAGGACTATAGTGTGTATACTCATGCGGCTCCCTCTTGGGTTGGGAAATTTCTGCGTTACGGCATTTGCGACGTGGGCACGCGCGTTACCATCCAGCAGCAGCACTCCTTGGCGTATCATTCCAAAACGGGGTTTTTCCACAGACGTGCTGCCGCATACACATTCTTCATTCTCCGTTGGTTGTCTGCTGGTGTTTTTGCTTCGGCAGCCAAGAATAGAAGAACAGTACGTTGGTCCTGTTTTGACGCTTTTGGTAATGTCTTCGCCATAATTAATGTTTCCGCATTTATCGCACGCACGTCGGAAGGACAAGAATGCCCCAGTCATCCCTTGCTTACATGTCGGTGGCTATATATACCCGTATCAGGGTCGCGATACGTTGTATATACGCTGCAACGACGCCCTCAAACGGAACTTTTTTGGTAGTCCCTTGTAGATGTGATGACAGACCGACCTGTAGCATAGACCGAGACATTGGTTGGGCTAGAATATGAGATGACGAAGCCAACGAATCTCAACACGAAAATACGATTATTATAACAGACTGATTTGTGGTGTAATACGAGACATCCACTCGTCATTGTAATAACCTGTTTGTCTTATGTGAGCTTTTGCCAGAAAATGCGACGATGTGATTAAATTCTAACCCAACAGAATAAAATGCCAGCTAACTATATTTACGTACCACAGAAAATTACGAAGAAGCATTTAGAGTCGCTACTGACAACCGACTCACGATTAATCGTATTCAGTTACCATCGTTTATCGCACGGATTATTAACTACATCGACGTCCAAAACAACTGCCATGAACACCGTAAGTGCACTTTTCCTCAGCAGCGGAAATTTTGCAGCTATGTCAGGTAAATCCACATGACCTTTTTATCTGAATGGCGTGCCGCAGCTGCAATATTCCCTCAGCTTCTGGCGAAAACGAATTACCGCTGCGCCTAGTTTTGCTCCTCAAGGGCGTGCAACAGCACTGTGGCGTGGAGGTTCTAGTGTGTACCGGGACTGCAAACCTGAACCTGTAAACAATCACAAAATTAGTACCGTATCTTTATTATTTCGAGATGATAATCAAATCCGTCCCTTAAATTATGAATTTATCACAGATAAAATACAGTTAACTAAAAATGTATCTGCAAGCTGGCCTTGACTCTTCTGCCTTGTATCAGATAATCGAAGGATATGAAAGAGACATGATTACAGGAAAAGGAGCGAGACACGATTCTAGCATAGTTGGTTCCTAGTGCTGAAACAATTGGAAACGTCAGTATCTAAATACCTTACTATGAAGAATGAAAACTGTATTTCACTCTTTCATTGTCTCCAGTCAGCTGCGGTTTTTTTTTTTTCTACGTTCGTAAGTTTAAGGCTTCATTTTCCGATACGATTGCTTGATAACCGATGTCGTATACTCCCGTAAGTATATAGGGTTATTGTAAGCTTGCATCGTCTGGTGTGGTTACTAAGTGACTGGCAACATCAGCTAGGAAGTCTTTTCTGAAATCATTTGTTTGAAATGTACTCTCATATGGAAGCGAAATGTGTACGATAAAGTACGTGGCTCAGATTGACTTGTGAACTTTTAGAGAGTGAGTCTCTATGTAAGAAGTTTTCACTGTATGAATAATAACCGGAATTAATAAGAGTACTGCGTTCGTTGTTGTGGGATAATCTCCCACATAATTTGGTGGGAATTTCAAATTTCCATCCTGGTAACGTCTTCTTCTGTCAATTGTGCAGCGACACTTGCAATACACATACCATGTCCATGCGCTCACAAGCAAAGTACAAGACCTTGAACGTCCAGCACTGCACAGATGTGTGCTTAAAATGTAATTCACTCATCCCAAAAACGTTGGTAAGAGCCACATGCGTGCAAAGTGCAACATTTGTATGGTAACGCTAACTATCGGTGGCATGCTGTACGTGCACCAGCAAAAACTTGCTGTGGTTAAGTGAGTAGAACATGTAGCTGCAGTAGGAGGCCCCATTTTTGGGGGTTTGGCTGTGGATTAAAATGTAAACAGTGTACATCGATATCATTAGGCAAATTAATACCATGAATGTTGTCAAAATGTCTGAAACAAGACTGCGACATGTTGGAAACGGAAATGTAACCACAGACGAGAATGTGGACGCTGAGAATGCGTTATATAACACAAGAATCCACGAATACAGTAGGGATGATTCAGCAATACAAGAAGATACGCTAAAAGTGTATAGCGATTTTGATTGCTAGAAAGAGCCCATAACTGAAGTTCCCTCCTCCAGCAGTACGAGACTTTCATTGACAGAACAATAGGAACATTCTTGCGGGAGTACAAACTATCTCCACCCAAAAAGGTCAAGGGCCAGTGTACTATAAGATACTGATGGGTACATACTGGAGAGCATTTATACACTCCTGGAAATGGAAAAAAGAACACATTGACACCGGTGTGTCAGACCCACCATACTTGCTCCGGACACTGCGAGAGGGCTGTACAAGCAATGATCACACGCACGGCACAGCGGACACACCAGGAACCGCGGTGTTGGCCGTCGAATGGCGCTAGCTGCGCAGCATTTGTGCACCGCCGTCAGTGTCAGCCAGTTTGCCGTGGCATACGGAGCTCCATCGCAGTCTTTAACACGGGTAGCATGCCGCGACAGCGTGGACGTGAACCGTATGTGCAGTTGACGGACTTTGAGCGAGGGCGTATAGTGGGCATGCGGCAGGCCGGGTGGACGTACCGCCGAATTGCTCAACACGTGGGGCGTGAGGTCTCCACAGTACATCGATGTTGTCGCCAGTGGTCGGCGGAAGGTGCACGAGCCCGTCGACCTGGGATCGGACCGCAGCGACGCACGGATGCACGCCAAGACCGTAGGATCCAACGCAGTGCCGTAGGGGACCGCACCGCCACTTCCCAGCAAATTAGGGGCACTGTTGCTCCTGGGGTATCGGCGAGGACCATTCGCAACCGTCTCCATGAAGCTGGGCTACGGTCCCGCACACCGTTAGGCCGTCTTCCGCTCACGCCCCAACATCGTGCAGCCCGCCTCCAGTGGTGTCGCGACAGGCGTGAATGGAGGGACAAATGGAGACGTGTCGTCTTCAGCGATGAGAGTCGCTTCTGCCTTGGTGCCAATGATGGTCGTATGCGTGTTTGGCGCCGTGCAGGTGAGCGCCACAATCAGGACTGCATACGACCGAGGCACACAGGGCCAACACCCGGCATCGTGGTATGGGGAGCGATCTCCTACACTGGCCGTACACCACTGGTGATCGTCGAGGGGACACTGAATAGTGCACGGTACATCCAAACCGTCATCGACCCCATCGTTCTACCATTCCTAGACCGGCAAGGGAACTTGCTGTTCCAACAGGACAATGCACGTCCGCATGCATCCCGTGCCACCCAACGTGCTCTAGAAGGTGTAAGTCAACTACCCTGGCCAGCTAGATCTCCGGATCTGTCCCCCATTGAGCATGTTTGGGACTGGATGAAGCGTCGTCTCACGCGGTCTGCACGTCCAGCACGAACGCTGGTCCAACTGAGGCGCCAGGTGGAAATGGCATGGCAAGCCGTTCCACAGGACTACATCCAGCATCTCTACGATCGTCTCCATGGGAGAATAGCAGCCTGCATTGCTGCGAAAGGTGGATATACACTGTACTAGTGCCGACATTGTGCATGCTCTGTTGCCTGTGTCTATGTGCCTGTGGTTCTGTCAGTGTGATCATGTGATGTATCTGACCCCAGGAATGTGTCAATAAAGTTTCCCCTTCCTGGGACAATGAATTCACGGTGTTCTTATTTCAATTTCCAGGAGTGTATATGTCAATACAATTGTGTCTTCAACTCCTATAACACATTTATGAGGCACTTGTTACGTGACCGTTTCTCAGAAACAGTCACATAACACATTCAATTTCTTAATGAAAAACCCGTTTGTCCGAAGGCATATGATAAACCATCGTACTAGTCATTGTTGGCTACTGACTACTGCAACCTTACACTTCATTTGCTCTTGATTCCGATTTGCTAGGGTATACAAGTAGGCACAACGCTCAGAGCCATTTCACAGAAGGATGCCAGAGAGAGACACAGGTCAGTAGCGAAAGGGCCGGACAGCTCTTTGTTTTGCCACAGTGAAGCATTCGAAGCATTATGGACAGGTACAGATAGAGCTTCCTATGGTGCAAGCCCCCTGCTGCAAATTGTTTTACAACCCATAATACCGGAAAGAGGATGAACCTTTTTAGCAGAAGGCATTATCGTGGATGAAAGTAAAAGTTGAGTTTTTTCTCGTAAGACACCAGATGCGACAGAAACATCTGGAAAATGGAATGCGAACCCGCAATTTTTCTGCCTTTGAAGGAGCGAGATGCCAGTGGATGTGGTGACTTCACAAAAACCAAATATTAAAGTGATATAATAATCACAAGACTGAGCTATGCTGTTTTTAAAAGCGTCATTTGTCACAGAGAGAGATGCAAAGAGAGTGAAACGACTTGTTGGTTAACCGAATAGATGATGGACCAGAGAAGGGGGCTAGCGTGTTTTAAAGAGCAGTTTCATCAGTCGGCGCTCAAATGATCTCAAGCCCAGCGAGTTAGAACACAGTAAGAGAAGCGAAATGTGGCAATGCTAGGTTTTCTTTTGGAAAACTTTCAATCAGAAGTCTCTTCGTTTTCGGCTTCATCTTAGATTTGATCTTCGGGAGTCTTGATCATTAGAACTCTCCACCAAGAGGTACTGATTGCACCCCAGCACCAGAGCTTATGTATCAACAGACAGAGAAATTTCGGGCTGGTTTGCACTTTGCTGTTGGCGAGGGTCGTTGGTGTGACCAATGCCTAATTCTGCTGTCACCTAAGCGCACACCTACAGAACTATGGCGAGATAGAGCCGCAACTGGAAGATGATGCGTAAGGAAATAAAAGCATTTCATAACATTTCGATTACTTCAAGATTCTCTCTGAAGACTTACGTTTTTAATTCAGCGAACAGACTGGTTTCAACTGTGAACGCAGGTGTGACGTATTCCTTTCTGTAATACTATTTGCCTTTCAATTAAGATCATGACAATCTCTGTACACTTCATGATTGCAATTACCAGTAATTCAGTTGGGCGATGATTTTCTTGCCCTGACCTTTTTGTCAGATGTGACAAGGTCCCATTACATTAATATTGCCATTATCTATAAATTATTTGTGCTTAACATTATCAGCCTAAACCAACGCAAGGTGTCTCATTTAATACTCATGGAAGCCCTACTTCGTTATTTCGAACACTGGTTGAACTATGATATATCTCATACAGGGCCCACTTTCACATTCTCACGGAAATTAACAGCCCGCGACCAGTGTCCAACATGTGTTTTCCGGTCCTATTACGTCGATATTTCGTTTCTTGTGTTACCAAAGCTGTTCTTGTAAATCGTCAGACTATTCAAATTCCTCATGGCAAGACATGCAGCCTTACATACTAATGACTCATATCACTGTTATTGTTATGACAAATTTACTTTCTAAGCACATTTCCGTGCTGTTCTGAGTGTTCATTGGGCACTACCTTTGTCATTGCAGTATGGAAGCAAGCGCTTGACACAAACTGATTGCAGAAGAATACTTTCGGCAGTTCAACAGTTTCTATCAAGAGAATCCATGAATATATACTGGAACTTCAGACTATTCCAGTATCTCGTGTTACGAGACGCTGATCCAAAATTATACAGATTTTAGATACTAGTGGAACACAGGAATACGTCTGCGGCAAATTGTCCGTTCGTTGACAATGCTTCAGTCCACTTTGATGAAATTTACCATAATGTAAGAACACAGTTCGAGGTCCAGTAAGAGATACGAACTAATACACAATTTTATATATATATATATATATATATATATATATATATATATATATATATATATATATATATATATATATATATTGAATGCTAAAAGTCTCTTTTCTTCTGGGTCGAGATAATATAGTACAATATTTGAAATATAAAATATATCTTAGAATTAAAGCAGCACAGAAATTAAAACTAGGATGACAATGGTAAAAGAGGAATCTGGTAAGAAAAGGAGAAGGTTATGCAGCAGCATGGACAAAGACTTGAGGAAAAGTGCGATAAAATATTTTATATGGAGTGTCCTCCTTTATGGCTCTGAGACGTGGACACAGAAAAAGAAAGAAAGAGGAAGGCTGGTGGCTTTTGAGATGACGAAGAAGCAGAAGATGTAAAGAAAATTTTCAATGGATAGAGGGTAAAATGATGAGGTACTGAGAAAAGCGGCAGAGCGGAGACAGTTACTGAATGTATAACGAAGAAGTAAAAGAAACTAGATTGCACATATATTAAGAAAGAATGAAGTACTTACAAAAACAGAGGAGAACGTGGTACGGAAAAGGAGGCAAGAGAGGGAGGGATTTCATATCCTGCATTCTGTGATGGAAAGCAGCACATACATCAACATTTAGAAGGAAGCAACATCGCAGGAAATGGAGCCACAAAGGACCTGTTGATATAGTCGAAAAATGATGATGCTAATGAATAAATGTACAATCGTTTGCAAAACTTAACGAAGAACGTAAATTTTGCATGATGTGTCATTGCCAACTAACAGCTCGATGAAAGTGGGTCATGCATAGAAATAACTGCTACAGTATAGGACATAAGGTAACTGAAAGAAATATGCAATAAGACGAACAGAAATGACACTTTTATTCAAGGACAATGTCATCGCGATTTATGACAGTATTCTAGACATTAGAACAGGTGGGACATGATATACACTGAAGAGCCAAAGAAACTTCTACATCTGCCTAATATCGTGTAGGGCCCCCGCGAGCAGGCAGAAGTACCGCAACACAACGTGGCATGGTCTCGACTAATGTCTGCAGTAGTGCTGGAGGGAATTGACACCACGAATCCTGCACGGCTGTCCAATCCGTAAGAGTGCTAGTGGTTGGAGAACTATTCTGAACAGAATGTTGCAAAGCATCCTAGATATGCTCAACAATGTTCATGTCTGGGGAGTTGGTGGTCAACGGAAGTGTTTAAACTCAGAAGGGTGTTCCTGGAGTCACTCTGTAGCAATTCTGAATATGTGGGGTGTCGCACTGTCCTGCTGCAGTTGCCCAAGTCCGTCGGAATCCACGATGTACATGAATCGATGCTGGTGATCAGACAGAATGCTTACGTGCGTGCCATCTGTCAGAGTCGTATCTAGACATATCAGGGGTCCCATATCACTCCAACTCCACACGCCCTACACCGTTACAGAGCTTCCACCAGTTTGAACATTCCCCTGCTAACATGCAAGATAGATGGAGTCATGAGGTTGTCTCCATGCCCCTACACGTCCATCCGCTCGATGCAATTTGAAACAAGACAAGTTCCCAGTCACCAACAGTCCAATGTCTGTGACGACGGGCCCAGGCGAGGCGTAAAGTTTTGTGTCGTGCAGTCATCGAGGTTACACGAGCGGGCCTTCGGCTCCGAAAGCCCATATTGATTATGTTCCTTTGAATGGTTCTCACACTGACACTTGTTGATGGCCCAGCATTGAAATCTGTAGCAATTTGCGGAAGGGTTGCGCTTCTGTCACGCTGAACGGTTCTCTTCAGTCTTCTTGATAACCTGCCATTGTAGCAGCAGTAACTGATCTAACAACTGCGCCAGACACTTGTTGTCTTATATGGGCGTTGCCGACGGCAGCGCTACATTCTGCCTCTTTACATGTCTCTATATTTGAATACGCTTGCCTATACCAGTTTCTTTGGCGCTTCAGTAAATAATAGTGTGTGTGATCGCTACGGACGGCAGTGCATGCCCTGAAAAGTGCTTCCTTGCTAGTCACAAGATTGGTAATGACTCTTGGGTAGGACGTCCCATTTCTCCACCAGCACGGCTGACAACTGCCGGATGGCCGTTGGTGAATGTGGACGTGTTGCAGCGCGTCTGTCCAACGCATCCCACGCGCTCCAATGCATCCCACAGGTGCTCGAAGGGATTAAAGTCGAGGGAACAGGCGTGTCAGTTCATTCGTCAAACATATTTTCCAGGGGCGCATTTGGCGCTGTCTTTGTTTTTATGGACGACAATTCGTCACCGCATCGAATATCGCAGGTGGAGGTGTTCTTGAAACGAGATAATATTTGGCGATTTGAATGGAGAGCCCGTTCTCCCTCGACTCAAATCCCATCGAGCCATTGCTGGATGTGTTGAGGAGACAAACTGGGGCAGGTCCACATGCACCAACTACCATCCAGCATTTGTGAACCGCTCTGGTGTACCACACGAACTCCTTACCAACTTTTTTGATAGCATAGAAGCACGTTACAGAGCATGCACTACCGTGAGTGGTTATTACACATCCTATTAACAACGCTGTCCCTTCTTTAGTAATCACACTGAGCTCATCGCAGTTTATGACGGTGCCCTTGACACCTTTAGTAATGGCAAGGGCACCATCATAAACCTCGATGAACTCAGTGTAATTATTGTCTTTGAATAAAAGTGTCACTTCTGCTTGTCATATTGTGTATTTCTTTCAGTTACTTTCTGTACTATACTTTACTATAGTAGTTCTACATATGGTCCGAGTTTCATCGAGCTTTGTTGCTTGGCAGTAACACATCAAGGAAATGTTACTTTCGTCTTTGGTCATGGGAATGTAGATAAGGTTCACTGTGATATCTTATAACTCATCGATTTTGTGTGACGGCCATGCACAATGTCACACGAACTCTTAACAGCTAGCAGCCAGCAAGTGTGGGCAGGTCGCGCGCACACGCTTTTGCTGTTCTTTTCCCGTGAATGCCGGCGTGCCAGATTAGGGCAAGCCGCAAGCGCTGGCTGTGGCCGGTGCTTTTTAAAAGGCCTCGTGCCGACAAACGGGCGAAAAATACAGGTGGGGAGGGGCCAGCGATAGCGGATCGCCTATCTTTATCGGCCGGCTGTTGTTTCCAACGGCAGCGCGGCCAGAGCTCGCACCCTCTGCCACTCTGTTTTGTTTGTCCACGCGACTGCCAGAGAGGAGCAGCGCACAGTGTCCCGCCAGGCGCGCTGCAGTCGCGGAAGCGGGGAGGGGCGTAATGCCCAGAGATAGCCCGCTGGGCACGGCCGCTGTCACCGCCGCATTGTCGCATCGCAGTACCACTGTTTTCACCGTTGGAACAGCACAACAAGGTATTACGAACATATCTTCCGGACAATAGAAGCCGAAAAATTATTCCAGACCTTATGGTCAAGCAAAGAATTATTATTTCTCTATATGACACTGAAATATAAAAGTGTCTCCCGACATACCACAAACACTTCCTTAAGTATTTCGAATGTTTTCTAGGAAGCGATGACCCATAAATCTAGTTACAAAGAAAGTCACAACAGAGCAGACTGAAAGCTTTCGAGATGTTAGTCTACGGGAGAGTAATATCTGTGTCTTATCAGGTTAATAACACGACACTCACAGATGAACACAATACTCTTTGTCAACAACCAATTCATTATTCAAAAGACATATGACGGGCTTAATTCTCAGTAAATCGCGTGAATCAAGTATGTAAGTATTTCAGTACAAAAAATTATTAAAATAATTGCTTTTAAGGGGAAGTTTCTAATCTATAATAAGAGACATAGAATAGAACATATGTCACAATTTCAACTGTCAGACTTTGTTTTAATGTGCATAATGTGAGTAACAAATTAAATAACTCTGAAAGGAAATGTGGAAATATACAGAGCACTGGGTGCCAAGATAAGGATGAGTATCAAGCTAATGCCAAATGTTGCACTAGCGAACAGAAACCAATCCTCGATATTGACTAACAATAGGAAACGAAAAATACAATCAAATTTTCTTAAAGTAAGGAAAACGATGTGATTCCATCGATTAAATGAGCGTAACGAGTGCTGTGAGAGAAGCGTGCAGTGACTCTGAAAGTAAGTAATTAAACTGACCAAATGTGAGTAGGACTCGCATGTCTGAGGGTTCCGTACAAACTTAAGAAAATTCGTCCATCCCGAAAATCTAGTATCGCGACGACTTTGCCTGTTATCGATATCGATAGTGACGAGATATCGGTTCCAGGACTTTCTATAATGTTTTAATTTAAACTTTCTTATACTACTTCGCATTTTTTAACATAATTAATGAGAAAATGGGTCTTAACACACGGACAGACGAACAGTCGGATAAAAAATGACAAAATGAAACGCAATGTAACGCAAAAAGTAAAAAAATTATCAAACTTTCCACACTACTATACAGTCGCATACCTACGATTCCGAAACAGCATGCTTGGAATCACCAGGTGTCAAAGGTTGTCAAAAACATCTTCCTGTTGCTCATGGCACCGCGAACTGCCGTTTTCAACCGCAAAGTGTGTGGAAATCAACGCCCAATGGAAAGGAATGGTTTCATTGACGTCTTTTACGTCAGCCCTGAGGCTTTTTCTCGTCGATTTTGGGCGGCTGTGTGTCTGAAATGTTTGCCGTGGCCTTTCTTCAGAAAACCGTGTGATTAGAACGCTGGGTGTAGCGATTCTGAACTCCATCACAGAGACGTCGAGGAAAGGATTGAAATACGGGTAAGAGCGGCTGTGACGAAATTCTCATCGCGTGACACGTCAGCGGTGGCGTTGGGCACAATTATGATGAAATTTGGCTCCAAAGTAACATAATTGACCCACCTTACAGCTCACATGAAGTTCCGAGCTGTGTCTTTTTTTTTTTTTTTCACATGTGTAGACACCTTGCTGCTTGAAGCGTCGCAGAGCCAGAGGATGACGTTGCAGGGTACCAGGCTTTTACACCATTGCAGAGGATGGATGTAGGCACATTTTAGCCAAATTTAAAATTTATGCGTTGCTATGGGAGACAATTACGGGGTTTCGAAGAAATTATCCTTTAATATTGTTGCGCCGTGTAGTTACATCACTATCGCAGATTTCGGGACGCAGTTTCTGTCGTAAACACCACCGTCACCGTCAGCGAAACTAAGAAAGTGACAACTATTACAAAAGTAAATAGTCGAGTCACAAGCGTCTCTAAAGTCTGTTCATTGCTGGTCCAAAGTTAATGACGATGGAAAGAAATCAACAAAGGACCGTCTTATTGAAAACTGCCGTCATTAGAAAGTTCTTATGTAATTTAAGTATATGTTTCATGGACCATAAATATTTTATTAAGTTCTGACGCGTTTCGGCAAGTGGCAATCCTCTAAATAACATGAAACAGATTGATATAGAGTACAACGTCAATGGTGCTGGTTCAGATCGTAATTGTAAAACTAACTTCTGATTAGTACTCATAACATTAACGAGATACTTTGTATCAACCAGTTTCATGATCTTTTGAGACGGAAAGTGGATGAAAAGCGTCAGCAAACTAATAAAATATTTATGTCCCAGAAGGACATATACTTATGCCATATAAGGGCAACTATGACCGCAGCGTCTCATTTTGCTTTCAAGCAATATATTTCCAAGAAGGAAGATGGGAAACATCAATGTAATCCGACTGAAATAGTTGGCATTTGACAGCCAGCGGGATGTACGGATCCCGCCACCAACACACCACTGGAACTTGATTTTTTCGGCCAGATTTTAAGCACTAGAAAGGAAACAGAACGTTCAGCTGTCTGAAAATGAAATGTGACCTCTGCGTTCTTCGATTGTGTAAGCGTCGTAAGAACAGTGTTGTCTCTAACTGCAGAAACTGACTTCGGACTTCTGTTTGATGGTATATACTCTTATATATCAACACAAACAATACTTGTGTGCAAAACATTTTATCTCTGTCAGATTTTGCATTCCCGTGCTCCGCTGAACGGAAGGTTCATAAAAACTGACAAAATATTTAACTGATTTTCCAACTCGTGGGGCAATGTATTTCCGAAAGAAGAACAAACCAATCTCAGGGTTAAATAATATCTTGATTGGTGTAACACGTACACTGTAACATGGAGTGACATGGATGCACTCTACAAATGTGAAAATAAAACGTTTCTATGGGTAGTGTGCTGTATTTTTCATATTAACGAATCAAAAATATCTAATAAAGGTCGGCTTAATGTGTGTTTAATGGGAAATATAGCTATCAGCAAATTTATAGACAGCCTCAATGTTAATAAATGATTGTCTTTATTGACTAACCAGATATCTTTCAACTCGATCCCATGCTAATTACACTTGAAAGGCGATACTCGAATAAGCTACGTAGTGTTGTCTTACACCTAATCTGCAGTCAGCGCCAGACAGTAAAAATTGTTATTGATTTCCAAACTGTTACTAATTTCGGAACAAGGTGGCCATATGTAATCTGGGAAGAAACATTCTGAATTAGAAGGAGAAATAATTGCTTGTAGTAACTTACAAGTAGTTTAATTTGATCATACGGCACCGATTCCAAATACTTTGCAATTAAAATGGTTTGGATACCTAAATTCGTTGGCGTCATATTTGTCACATATTTAACCTGTTATAGTAAGTACTTAATTCAGTTTATCTATATCTCGCAGCATTTTTAAGATCTTATCTTTCAAACGCTAGGAATGAGACCATTTAAAAATATGCCGAGATAAATTCTTTATTAGAAAGTGCAATTTGCTTTAATGAACTTTACTTGCAAAGCTGGCGTGTAAGATGGATTGAGTCGTCACGTGGACGGCAGATCAGAATCACACCAGCTTGAAATCGTGTGGCGTGGTATGTTAGATGTAAACAGTTTCTTGTTTCTGCGACAGAATTCGTGGGCAGTAACAAGCCGTAACTCGAAGAAAATGACCATAAATTTCACTTAGAGGAAAGCAGCATTGCCGCCCTGGTATCGACTTTGTTCTATTTCTGCCCCCCTCATATTTCATTGTTAGAGATGTAGCTTCGTTTACATTGTAACGTTCTTTAAAAATAATGAAATAATAAACTTTACGATTACGTTGAATGAATGTCTGATCTGTGGAATGAGTACTGAAATCGAATTGTCGTGTTGCGTGATGTAAGTGCAAGTGATGTGCTTCCTCTGTGTTATTGTTAGCAAATCTTTGCACGAATTGATTGGGCAATGCAACTCCCAATACCAAGAAAGAAATACAGTCACTGCAAAATACATTCAGCCCCTTAGGCACTGAGTCATCTGGCCCTGTTCGAAAATGATAACTTTGGTCCCCGTGCATATAACAATTAAATTAAATTCTCTTACCTCTAGAGCAGCACGGGGGAATGCGATATATCCTAGTCTCTCACAAAATTATACATATGCTAACTATAGGCTCAGCAATGTGGAATGCTGACCATAATACTTGAAATGCAAATGAAATTCTCTTGGCTGATGAACGAGAATATTTAAAGACAATCCAACTTTTTTAAAAAAATATATATGATCTGGAAAGGGAGGTGGTATGGCGAATTACTAACAGTGAGTTTTTTAGCTAAATTATATTGCAAGTTAAGTTTGGCTTTTCAAAAACTTCTGACAATTGAAGTTACATTACTCTCAATTGATTCACAAACAGTGTGATATAAACAGCAACTTCATTAATCTAACATAAATGCATATCATCAGACTAAACATAACTCTGTTAACAAATCTTAGCTAGGCTTTTTATCCAAACGGTTTGCGTTTACAAATTATCAACCAACTCATCTATACTAACGCACTGGCAAAAACAAAAACCATAATTATTTAATATCTTCACCTTGCTTAGATGAAGACTTCTGCTTCCAAGTTCAACAATATTGACATACCTCAATTAAACTAACTCTTGGTGGCTTCACATAGCACACCCCAAAGACTGACTACTCCATCGTCTTTCCCTCACAGACAGCTACCTACAACTGTACGCCAAGCGCTCTCTTACTCCAACACTAGCAGTATCTCTGGGTCTGCGAAATAAAGCATATCAAAGACATACATCGTTTATAAAATCATATTCGAGTGCCACATACAAATGTACCCCAGTATACGCCTTTCAACATTATTCTCCTATGTGGGAGAGTTCGCCGGCCGGTGTGGCCGTGCGTTTCTAGGCGCTTCAGTCTGGAACCGCGTGACCGCTACGGTTGCAGATTCGAATCCTGCCTCGGGCATGGATGTGTGTGATGTCCTTAGGTTAGTTAGGTTTAATTAGTTCTAAGTTCTAGGCGACTGATGACCTCAGAAGTTAAGTTGCATAATGCTCAGAGCCATTTGTGGGAGACTTCCTTATATAATTGCCCTATACAAATAACTATTGCAAGCCGGAGTAGTTTTGTCGAAAGTAAGAAGACTGAGCTTACTGTGAGGAATAACCAGACTTTGAACTTTGAAACCTGGAGTTTCTGTTCGTTTAAGATGGTCCTATGATGAAACTGATCAAACACTAAAGTCTGATTTTATTCCCTGCTCTTCTCAATAACAGCTAGTGTCATCTAAAAACTCATTTTCGGCTTCATACTAATTCTATAACCAATGCGTGAATGTATAAGCATACGGTGTACACAGCAAACTTTTTTACATCTACACGGCAATCGATAGTCCGCATTCCACCTTACGGCGTGTGGCGGAAGGTATCCCTTCCACTGCTCTCCTGTTTCACTCGCAAATAGGACGAACGGAAAACGACTGTCTGCATGGTTACACATGAGCCCTAATATCTCGTAACTTATCATGGTCCTTACGCCCAGTGCATGTTAGAGGCAATAGAATCTTTCTGCGGTCAGCTTCAAATGCCGGTTCTCTAAATTTTCTCAATAGTATTCCTGAAAAAGAGCGTCGAACACCTGTTCATTTTTCGAACCAACGAATAACAAATCTAGCAGCCCGCCTCTGAATTGCTTCGATGTCTTTCTTTAATCAGACCTGGCATGGATCCCAAACACTCGAGCAGAACTCATGAACAGGTCACACTAGCGTCCTTTATGCGGTCTCGTTTACAGATGAACCATACTTTCCGAGAATTTTCCCGAAAAACTGAAGTCAAGCATTCGCCTTTCCTGCTCAATCCTCACATGGTAGTTCCATTTCATATCGCCTTGCATCGTTACGCCCAGCTATTTAGACGGCGTGACTGTGTCAAGCAGCAAACTACTAATACATTATAGGTTTGTTCTACCTACAGATCCGCATTAACTCACATTTTTCCACAGTTTACCATCACCTTACAGTCACTCAACATCGACACTTTACCGTACACTACAGCATCATCGGCAAACAACCGCAGATTGCTGCCCATCCCGTGCACCAAATCATTTCTGTACATGGAGAATAATATGTAGAGGATAACAGCGGTCCTATCACACTTGCCTGGGGCACTCCTGGTGGTACCTTTGTCTCTGGTGAACATTCGCTGTCGAGGACAAGATTCTGGGTCCTGTAACTTAAGAAGTCTTCCAGCCACTCACATTTCTGTGAACCTGTTCCATATGTCCGTACGTTCTTTAACTGCCTGAAAAGGGGAGGGGGGGGGGGCAGGGCGGGAGGGTACCATGTCCAACGCTTTCCAGATATCTAGAAATGTGGAATCTGCATGTTGCCCTTTATCCATATTTCGCATTATATCACGTGAGAAAAGGGCAGGCTAAGTTTCGCATGAGCGATGCTTTCAAAAACCAAGCTGCGTTCTTTAACCTGTGACCAGACGAGAGGAAACGTACCTTTTTTTGGGACAGTGAAGTAAGGTATTAAGCTATTTATTTTTCGAACCGATCAATATAATACGTAAAATTAAATCTTTACTATTCCAGAACAAAATTTCCTGTGGAGATTCCTTTATTTTAAACGGGGAGCGTTTCTGGAAAGTCAAAACAAAGTGTATTGCAGCCAGAAAAGGCATTTGACTTTACAAAGGAAACTATGTCTTTGAAAAATGTCATATTTCCGCCTTGAGCTGCTGGTTGAATGCTTTATTTACACAACCAGTTTAGGTCGACTGAGGAGCATCAGATTCCTAACTACCAAATAAAATAATACACAACTAACTTACAGGATTAAACTGTCACGAATCTCTCGATTGCTGTAAGTGTTAATGGCAATACACATGTAATAAAATATCACATACTTAAAAGTAGGTGAAGTATAGAATCATTATTATAAAATGCTAAAACCATGACCTAAACATTGCAAATAAAAGTATACGACAACACAGTGATGTAATATGTGTGTGTGAGTTAACCATTTACATTTCTTTGATATGTGGTTTTCATATTGAGTCACATCACTGTGTTTCGGTATACTTTATTTTCAGTGTCTAATTGATGGTTTTATCAATTGATGATAATGATTTTATATTTCACCTGTCATGAAGTTGCGACTACTTTTGTGTGAGTATGTGACATTTTATGACGCGTGTGTTGTCGTTAACATTTACATCAGTTAACAGATCTATAATAGCTTAAGCTTGTAATGTTAGTTACGTATTATTTTATTTGGTATACATCAACCTGACGATCGTCAATCGATCGAAATTGGTTGTGTGAATAAAGCATTGTACCAGCAGCTGAAGGCGGTAGTGTGACATTTTTAAAATATATAAGAGCTGTGGGACACCACCTCCTGAAAAAAACTATAGTGTTTGTGACAATCCTGACTGTATAGTATATCTTTTAGATCAATAGTTTCGTAATTCTTATTTATACTCATTTAGACACAAATATCGTATTGACGGCAAATCGTTATACAGTATTATAGTTTCTCTTGTGCATCTGAGTATCCTTCTTACGTCCATCACTGCTTAGCCATTTCTAGTTAGAAAATGTGTAAGCTGTTATTAACGAACTTTCTGTTGTACAGCCACGGTGGTAGGGAGTTGCGTTTCGCTTTACGTGGGTTCCCTCGCCGCTAATGTTTCCGCATCTCCTTAATTTCTGTAAATGCTTTTCCCTGCAAATCTGGCGACATCTGAGGGTGAGCACCGACTAACAAATTACACCCACAAGGCGAAGCAATAATAATAATTTATGAGTCGCGTAACAAAAAGTGTCGCTGAGGAAGAGAGGTGCAGAGCGCACACAAACTATGTACGGAACAAAAAACTGCGTACGTGTCCAAAAAGGGGAGATGGTAGTGGGTGGAAGGGATGGGAGAGGAGGGGACGTGTGCGGAAATTTTTACACGGGGTTGCGCCGAATAATTCGCTACACTGAGTCGCAGATAATAATTTCTGCTGTAATTAAAAGCGACGCGAGAGACCACAGTGGTGGGGGTTGTTGGCGGGGTCCGCGTTGTTGATGAAAGGAGGGGGAGGGGGCGTTGGGGAGACGGGGTGTTCAGAGATAGCAGGCGTCACGCCGTCCCAAGAAGTCGCCAAACCGAAATTAAAATGGGGGAGGCGTCAGATAGCATTGTGGACGTTGACATTATCTGTGGGGGGTGCCAGTTCGAGGCCCACCTGTCACACTGCTGGCTGCTCCTGCTTTGTTCGATGCCGTTTTATAAGGAGAAGTGTTTTTATTGCTAGTTTCTCTCTTACAGAACACCATCTTTCCCACAATGAAGATAAATAGCGGTAAAATGGCCGCTTACATGTTTGTACTACATCAGTTTTCGTAATGAACGCACAGTGATCCTGACAGAAGTAATACAGTTTAATCTAAAATAGTGTGTAAAATACGGCATTTAATCAGAAACTTCTTATATTCTGTTTTATATAGCGCACGAAAAACTTGATACAAAAACGCCTAAGCACAAAGGAAAACATCATTAGAGCTTAATAATAGGGCCTTTCTACAACAGACTGACACTTAGCTACAGTCTTCGCAAGCCACATTTAAATATTTTTCCAAAAGTCATCATATTCCGCACTGACTGTAAAAATTACTTGTTTCCATTATTTCAAATTTCGGCGTTAAGGCCACCATCAAGTGGTATACGGCAAAGGTCGAAATTACAGTTCTAAAAATAAATAATTTCTCCAGTCAGTGGCGAACATGAGGTCTTTTAAAAAGGTTTACGTAACTGTGAACCTTAGGCATGAGAAGTTAATTTAAATATATATCTGTCAAATAAATATGTCCTTGAATTGTTTGAGTACACAATTCGTCCAGTGCATAAGTGGTCATGGAAACCACGCTAGTGATCATGATATGAGAGTACGTTGGAAGAGAGTCAGTGATAAGGTGAAGCTGTCCTCAGTCTGAAGGTTGGGTTTAACACAACAGAATTTTACTACTCATACCCTTATTTAAGGTAGTATACGCCTGTCTTACTCGGACCTCTGAAGGGACTAACCTACCCAGTTACGTTACGGAATAAAGTGGGCTCTGAATGACTGTCCATCTCGACGTTTTTCACTTATAAAAATCATTGGTAAAAGCTAAATCACAAATGGAAGTTTCAAGACTTAGGTATGATTGAAGTCCAAACGTTTGGATTTGTAACCTTACACTTTCACAGTCAGCGACAAACATTAGGGGAGCACCCGTATGCCAAATCATAATCCAAATTTGTCTCTGAACGTTTGCTCCGAATTCAGCCGACTGAGTTTCATCGCAATGCTGAGGACATGTGATCACATTTCATGGGATACAATATCTTCTAAGTGTGAATCATGTGCCCTGCCCTTTACAGATGACTTCTGTTGTCCTTATTATACGTTTTTTTTTATCGATTCCTGAGTTTCCTTCTGCCTATACAGCAGCAAAATCATATGGTGGAATGTACCGCTGCGAGTTGGTTGGATGGTAACTCATTCGAATGTCGAATTTACTGAACATGGCTATTTATAGATGAAATTTAGGCATGCAAGAACAACAAAAAACCAGTACTGTTTTCCTAACCTCCCTTAATTAAATTACAGTCGCTGTGCGCATCGGTTCCTGATGTAGATTCAAAGTTGTTCAGCGCCTCACCGACGGCTGTACCCGTACGACTACGTGCACGATCTGCGCTAGACCAGCATATGTGTCTTTCAGATTGCCGACGTGAGAGGCGTAAAGAAATTTACGAACTTGAAGCGAGGACATATCAGACAGCTGACATGGGCTTTTTGGAGTAACTACCGAATAAGAGATGCTAGTTCTCTAGTTGTACTGGCAATGAACACTAAGATTTGGGTTCTATGACAGACTTCCAAGATTTGAAATGGCGATTTATGATATAACAGGGAAGGAGCCCTGCATTGGTTGTGGAAAGAGGGGGATGGAAACTATGATCGAAACACTGATAAATGGTAGACAAAACTGACACCAAAGTCTACCCCGCAGCTGACAGCAGGATTTCATGCCCCCGATCTATCATTCTCTTCGTCCACCTTATTCTTCTGATCATTTAGTTATTTGTTCTGGCTTCTCAAAATTGAGAGAGTTGTAGCAGATGTTAATAGTACCAACTGTATACGAATGAAAATAGGTTCAGTTTCTTATCTAATATTGCGATTTAGATCGTGGTAATTTCACTGAAACATTTTGCTCTGTTGCTCGACATAGGCAGCGCCAGTAAAGTGTGAAAGTTGTTCAACGTGAAGAATAAACCTGTAAGAATCATAACCAGCGAAGTTTTTACCGAACTGATAATCAAAGCGCTTCCAACTACTGGAGCGTTCAACGATCAGCTGTGAGTGGAGGCCTCTTACGGTCACTGACGTTGAAACATCGAGAGTTGTATCAATTTCAGCGGCTGGAAGTGACACACCACAGGTAGATATACTATAAACAGAATATCCCTTGGGTCAACCGAGAACATAAAGAACGCATCTGAAAGACTGCAGAAGTAAGAATTGTGTGACCAAATCTGTAAATGATGATTGAAGCACAGAAAATGCTTTAGAGGATTTTCTGTAACCAGTGACCTCGTTGGCAACACTGTTTTCTCGTATGGAGTGTCAAGCAAAACTGTCAAAACAAAGGTTACTGTGGCTTTCAAAAGGCAGTAAGTAGGTTCTGGTGGAGCATACTGACGGTCAGGCTTTTCGGTCCTTTTTTCGTTGACGATAGAATGGAGAACTACGTGCCCTTAGAAACACCTCATGAAGCTGCTAAGTCGGTGTATTTTAGAATGATGGCAATCGCTTCCACACTATGAGTCGCGTTTCCGCGATTTGTTGAACAGTTGGTTTCGTAATCTGTGGAAAAAAAGTGATGGATTCTGCGTAGTAGTAGCGTGAGAACGGCACCTGGAACCGTGCCAAACAACGCCCGCACATAATTCTTAGCCGCGCTCCTTGCATCTGAATGAAACCCCGCGACATAAGCCCTGCACCGCCGTGGGTCCCGCGCCGACTACGGCCGCGTGAGCTGCGTTTGACAGGCGTCCGCCTCTGGCGCTCGATACACCGGACCACCGAGGCAAAACACACATGTGGCACGCCACTGTTTATTGCACATGCGTCATGATTTACGCGCGCCAGTTTTTACGTCTGCCGCCTATCGTCGCGGCCCGACGTCATCAATACGCCCAGCATCAGCACGCGGGCGGCGCGCTCTCTGCCTTTTTCGGAATATGTGGGTTTTTTGTTTCTCCGGCAGTATCGGCGGCGGGCGTTAACGACGCGACCGTAAGCCGCGCCTCCCATTAGCCAGCTTTACGGCGCTCCCCCGTCGAACGCCTGCCAGAGGGCACGCTGAACTGCGACGGGTCTGCATTTAATTAGCACAACGGTGGCTTTCTTCTTCATCTGCTGTTTCATTGTCATCAATGCGCGTAAAGTTTATAGGGGTATCCCGAAAATCCAGAGTCGCGCAACGGCACTTTCGAACGTCTGTGTAGGCTCGTCTGTTTTGGCGAATCTGAGTCACTAATGCTTAGCTAATGCTTCATTATGAGAAATACGGCACTCACACACCTATTTACTTCTGTACGTAGACCGAGCTTAAGGCCACTTTTTATGTGAAAATATTCGCCTGGTGGGAGAAGCTAAAGGGTATACTGTATGTATTTTATAACAATACCCGGTATCTGCTTTGAGGTACACAACGCACTGTTTTGGTTGCACCGATCACATTCGCCTTTAGGTTAGTCGAAATGGTATCTCAGCCATTGACAAGTGAGTCCGTATTCGATTAGTAGCCACAAAACGCGATATTGGCGTGCTCACTGGCCATCCATATTCATGAACTACAGGGTTGGGCAAATAAAAGTGGCGCGGAGAACAAAGTTGCAGCTTACAAAGAAATACAACAGAGGAAAAGAAGTACGTACACTGCTAACTTGACTACAGCGGATGTAGAAGGTGACCACCACTCATCTCTTGACACTTTTGGGCCCCTGTCAGCAAACTGCTGAAGCCGGATTGAAGCTGGACTGCTGGAATTACTGCAGTCTCATCCCAAGTTTTCTGCTGCAGTTCTTGAAGACTGTGAGGGTTGTTGCGATGTCCCTTAGACTTGAGGTCTTCCCACACGAAGTTACGGCACATTGACAGTTCGAGTGACTGGGTGGCCAGCTAGGGCCACGACCGGATTGCAGGTCCAGGTGGAGTATTCGTCTACACGATTGACGTCATATACCCGTTTCTTGCCACAAGCGTCTGGTTGATTTGGTAGGACTCTGCAGCATTTTCTGGTGAACTGCAGCCACATTTTATGATTTGGAGGCATGTTTCAGAAAGTTTTTTGACCTCTTCAAAACTGGTCCTGTCTGACGCCATTTTCGAACTACGCGTTGCATGGCACTCTTTGCTGACACTTTTAAACCGTTAAACTTCTCAGGAAAAAAACTGGCCACACCGTTCCACGACTTCGCTGTCACGTAACTTTCCACAACGAACACCCGCTGCTCCTCTGTGAGTACCATCGCCCCCATTCGCAATGCTAATTTTACACTGGCACAGCCCGCACTAAGCTCCGAACCAGTGTGGATCTCATATAATCTTCAGCTAATGCAACGGCCTTACACCACCTTACTGGAAGTGCCCGTATGCCCTCTTGCAACCACTCTGCTGATCGGTGTCAGAGTCAACGTCTTGATGCTTCAATGACCTCCCCACCATCCAGTTACTGCTTCCCGAGGAATGTATCCTTCATCGGGCCAAACAGATGGAAGTCGGAAGGTGCGGAATACGGGCTGTAGGGTGGGTGAGAAAGAACAGTCCAACGAAGTCTTGTGAGCGTCTGTCGGGTGTGTAGACTAGTGTGAGGCCAGCTGTGCAGCGAGGTATTTGAATGTTATCTGTCGATCACCTCGAATGAGTGTGTCCACACATTCCAACATCACAGGAGTCACAGCAGTTTGCGGCTGACCGGCACGCGGTAGATCGGACAGGTTTTCGTGACAATTGTTGTGGTGATGACAGACGCCAACCCAACGACTCACCGTGCTTTTGTTTACTGCCACGTCTCCGTAGACATTCTGCAAGCGCATGTGATTTTCCGTCAAAAGAAATAAGTGACAGCGGTAACTAACTTCTTATGCTTAACGGAACATTTAATTTTGGTTGCTTATATATTTTAGAGGCAACGGCCTTCCCGCAGTGGATACACCGGTCCCGTCAGGTCACCGAAGTTAAGCGCTGTCGGGCGTGGCTGGCGCTTGGATGGGTGACCATCCGGGCTGCCATGAGCTGTTGCCATCTTTTGGGATGTACTCAGCCTCGTGATGCCAACTGAGGAGCTACCGAATAGTAGCGCCTCCGGTCAAAGAAAACAATTATAACGACCGGGAGACTGGTGTGCTGACCACACGCCCCTCCTATCCGAATCCTTAGCTGAGGATGACACGGCGATCGGATGGTCCCGATGGGCTACTTGTGGACTGAAGACGGAGTGCTATATATTTAAGCCCAGCTGCTAATAAAAAAAAATGGTTCAAATGGCTCTGAGCACTATGGGACTCAACTGCTGAGGTCATTAGTCCCCTAGAACTTAGAACTAGTTAAACCTAACTAACCTAAGGACATCACAAACATCCATGCCCGAGGCAGGATTCGAACCTGCGACCGTAGCGGTCTTGCTGTTCCAGACTGCAGCGCCTTTAACCGCACGAGCTGCTAATCAGTTTACAGGACTGAAATCAGAGGAACATAATGGAGACTTACAAATTTAACGTTGCAATTTTCCACTGTGGGTAGATACATTACTTTCCAAGACCCCAGATAGCACTAGTCTTATTTATTCATGCAGGACGTAAGCAGTGTGTTCAGTTTTCATATGCCGATCTCATTTCTTTAAGCATAATGGCGATAATTAAATGAAATACAATGTGAGTATAGATTAGACGATACGAATGCATATTAGACAGTGAATCTGAGAATATCAATCAGATTATTAAATCGGAAATACTGTGTCTGGTTTGCAACTAATATACGAACATTGACACTGAGGAGTGAATATGAGTGTTGCTATTATTTGGAGATGAAGTGCAGAACTGGTAATGCATTTTACCCTTAAGTCCCTAACTTAAAGGGACTTTCAAACTGTAGCATCCGTTACAAATGTGGAAAGGACATAATGCTCGCTCTGCACTGACTGAAACTCTGAGGTTAGCAAAACCAGTCAGCTGTCATTCCCCTTTCATTTTTAGGACTCTGCGTGCCGCTCTGTCCCAGCTCACAACGCGCTTGACAGCCGATGGGCACTCTAGCAGAATTCCTGAGTGTCCTTCCTCGATGTTACCCCTACGTGCGGAAACAAAGCACCGTGACCGAGCTACCACTCATATGGTTTTCGATCTTCTAATGAAAACAACACAGTGGAAACCCTCCAATACATCACCTGCATATTGTGTTTGACACATCATTGTGTCGAGAATCACCACCTGTCTCATCGATGAGGTGTGCACACGAGTATTTGACGTGACTGCCAGTATTATCATGCAGAAAGATTCAACAAAACAAAGCAGAATCATTCACATTGCAAGCATTTCGTAAAAATGGCATGGTACAAAGAGGAAACACACTTGACAAATGGAATCCCGAAACGCGTCATGTAAAATATGAACAAAAGAAAATCGGGACTGGTAGCAGAAAAGTTATTTATAAACAAACCCAACTTCATATATGAAGATGGTATCCGTTCTTTCGGACATGTCCAAAAGAACAGATACCATATTCTATATAGTTAAGGTTAACCGGCCATTGACCTTCTTCTTCTATGCTGGATGCACACGCATTGCCCAAACTCTTACGGGACTCGGTAAGATTGTCGGCCGCGGCTAATGACTATAATGGGCAGGGACACTATGAATGTAGTGTGTGGACATTAAGTTGGGAATGTGGGTTTCACGGGGAGTGTGCAAAGGATAAATCCCTGCAGTCGCACTATCCTATGTGCCCCCGGTGGCTCAGATGGATAGAGCGTCTGCCATGCAAGCAGGAGATCCCGGTCGGGGCACACATTTTCAACTGTCCCCGTTGATGTATATCAACGCCTGTCGATAACAGGGTCTTCATTTAATTATCATTTCACCCAGCTTCAGTCTTCTGACTAGTTTGGTGCTGCCACGACGAATACCTCTCGTGTGCCAACCTATTCATCTCAGAGTAGCACTTGCAACCTATGACCTAATTAGTTGCTTGATGTAATCCAATCTCTGTCTGCCTCTACAGTTTTTACCTTCTACAGCTCCCTCTAGTACCATGGAAGTTATTCCCTGATGTCTTAACAGATGTCCTATCATCCTGTCGCTTCCTCTTGTCAGTGTTTTCCATACATTTCTTTCCTCTCCGATCTTGCGCAGAACCTCCTAATTTCTTATCTCATTATTCCACAATTTTAAACATTCGCTTCTCTTCTATTCCGGTTTCCCCACAGTTCTTATTTCACTACCATACAATACTGGGCCCCATACATCATCCTCAGAAAATTCTGCTTCAAAATAAGACCTGTGTTTGGTACTTCTCTTGGCCGGGAATACCATTTTCACCCGTGATAGTCTGCTTTTGATGTCCACATTTCTCTGTACATCATGAGTATTTTGCTGCTTAGGTAGCAAAATTCTTTAACTTCATCTGCTTCGTGACGATCAATCCTGAAGTTACGTTTTACACCGTTCTCTTTGACTTACTCTCAATCCATATTTTGTACCCATTAGACTGTTCATTCCATTCAGCAGAGCCTGTAAATCTTCTTCACTTTAACTGAGGATAACAGTGTCATCAGCGAATCTTACAATTGATGTCCTTTCACCCTGAATTTTCTTCCACTCTTCGACCTTTCTTTTACATCCATCACTGCTTCTTCGATGTATAGACTGAATAGCAGGGACGAAAAACTACGTACATGTCTTACACCCATTTGAATCCGAACACTTCGGTCTTGGCCTTCAACTCTTATTATTCCCTGAAGCTTCTTGTACATGTTGTATACTATCCTTCTGTCCCTGTGGCTTACCCGCACTTTCCTCAGAATGTTGAACATTTTGCGCCATTTGACATCGTCGAACGTCTTTTCAACGTCGACAAATCCTATGAAAAGTCTCGACTTTTCTTTAGTCTTGCTTCCATTATCAACAGCAACGGCCTTTTCTGATCGTCATCTACCACATCCTAAATCTTCTTTTCCATTCTTCTGTATATTATTCTTGTCAGTAACTTGGATGCATGAGCTGTTAAGCTGACTGTGCGATAATTCTCTCACAATTTGATTTGATCCATTATAAATGGTTTGTGAAAGCCTGCGACTGTAGATACAATAGGTTTGTTTATAATTAAATAAATCTTCTGCTACCAGTCACGATTTTTCTTTATTTTTCTATTCGCACGACGCGTTTCGAGAAATAATTCTCATTTTCAAGTGCGTTTTTTGATGTGTGTTAAGCCATTTCTTTTGATGTTGTCAGTGTGTGTGAGTCTGCTTCATTTTGTTGACTTTTACTGTAATACATAAGAAACGCGATTTTTAGTTGGGTATCAATTCTTTCTGTGAGGTTAGTGGCTAAAGTTTGAGAACAATTTGTACTCTACACAAATGGACCATTAGAAAACTGTAAGTACAAATTGTTCTCAAACTTTAGCCACTAACCTCACAGAAAGAATTGATACCCAACTAAAAATCGCGTTTCTTATGTATTACAGTAAAAGTCAACAAAATGAAGCAGACTCACACACACTGACAACATCAAAAGAAATGGCTTAACACACATCAAAAAACGCACTTGAAAATGAGAATTATTTCTCGAAACGCGTCGTGCGAATAGAAAAATAAAGAAAAATCGTGACTGGTAGCAGAAGATTTATTTAATTATAAACAAACCTATTGTATCTACAGTCGCAGGCTTTCACAAACCATTTATAATGGATCAAATCAAATTATTAGTGCCAAGCCAGGCAATGAAAGCTATATATAAATACAAAAAAACCTCAAAATGAAAGTACTAAAAACAGTTGCACACATAAGATTCAACAAGCACTGTCAACAACTAGGCATAATTCCGAAATATATAAAGGTGAAAATATGTTCTAGCAGCAACATAGCAAAACTTATAAAACACAAAGCAGAAAAACTCTGGCTGAAAACCGAAATAAGGCATTTACATAAGAAAAAGGACTTACTAAACAGAATGCTACTCAACATGCAGATAGAAGCAGCAAACAACATGGAACCTACAGTTTATGACAGCATTTGCAGGCATATCCAGGACATAGTCGACAAGGAGTACTTGACCATTTGCAACACACATAACAAGAAACTACAGACCTTGACATCCAAACAAGACAAGAGATCCAACCTTGAGATAACTGACAAAAGCAAACACACATTTTACAGTAGAGTGGTGAACAACACTGACATAAAGTTCAACCAAAGAGAAAACGATCTACTCCAAAAAGGACTAAAATATAATGTAAAACCTAACCTCAACAACGATACACTGAAACAGGTTATAGCTGCAACTAAAAGTGCAGCAGATGCTGCAAAATTAAATTCAAATACAAAAGCAGCAATAGGTCACAAAATAAGCAAACTGCTTGAGAAAGAATTGAATAAAGAGAAGTTTAGATCTAAATACACAATAAATGATTCAAAAACTTTAAAATCTATAAATAATAAACTGAAAAACAACCAATCCATAGCTGTAAAGTCAGACAAAAGTAATACATTAGTTGTGATGAAAGAAAAAGAATACATAGACAAAACAAATGAAAATTTTGCTGCTAATAACATTCAGCACATTAAAAAAGACCCAACCAAACAATTCCAAAGTAAAATTAAGGAACAATTAAAGAACACACATTTTCTGTTGACAGAAACTGAAAAGAAATACCTTACATGTATGAATCCAAAAGCACCACGCCTAAGAGCACAGCCAAAAATACACAAAAATGGAAACCCGATACGTCCTGTGGTTAACTCTATAAACAGCCCAGCATACAAACTGTCACAAAAACTAAATAACATACTGGTGAAAAATTATACATATGAAACAACATATTCCATAAAAAACAGCATGATTCTAGCCAAAGAACTAAGAACCAGAAAGCTCCCCCAAGATGCACAGTTTATATCACTTGACATCACCAACCTTTATTCAAACATACCCATACAAGAAGCTCTAACAGTAATACAAAAGAACCTTATGCAACACAAGAAACTTTCATACACAGAGATTGTCGAATTTATGGAACTCCTTCAGCTAACCCTAAGTTACAACTACTTCACCTTTAATGACAACATTTATAAGCAACCAGATGGCCTAGCAATGGGATCATGTATATCCGGTACCATAGCTGACATATACATAAATCACTTAGAACAAAAATTATTTGACAGCCAAGAACCTTGCCTAAAGAAAATAGAATTTTACAGGAGATATGTAGATGACACACTACTGTTAGTGAAAGGAGATACCAAAGACATCACAGACATTCTTAATCATTTCAATAATCTAAATGAGAAAATCAAATTTACAGTGGAACATGAGCAAAATAAAAGTATCAACTTTCTGGACCTAAATATTACAAGACACAACAACACATGCACATTCAAAATTTATAGGAAAAACACAATGACTGACACCACAATCCCTGCAACCTCATGTCACCCAAATATCCATAAACAGGCAGCATACAGGTCAATGCTGCATAGGGCAACTAAAATACCATTGAACCAAGAAAATATGCAACAAGAAATAAACACAGTGAAGAAGATTGCAGTTGCCAATGGTTACAATGCTTCCATGGTTGACACAATCTTAGACAAAGTGAAGAGAAACCCAGGTACAAACTGCACCACAGAAGAAAAAGAGAAAAACAAATATATATCTAGCATTCCATACATAGGCAATGTATCACAGAAGATTGCAAATATTTTCAAAAATCACAGAGTAAAAATTGGGTTTTCTACATCCAATAAACTACACCAAAAACTAATACATAATATAAAGTGTAATCATGATCCATATTCAGACTCTGGAATATACAAGGTAACATGCCAGGAATGCTCCAAGTTCTACGTAGGACAAACAGGCCGAAATATTAACACCAGGTACACAGAGCACATTAGAGCATACACACACAACAAACACACTACATCAGCAATAGCAACACACATACATAATACAGGACACCCACTTGGAAAAATAGAGCAAAATGTCAAAGTACTCCACCGACTAAATAAAGGACATAAAATGGATTTGCTTGAAGAACTGGAGATATATTCACATTACAGAAAATATGAAGATAAAATATTAAATGAAAAACTTGAAAGTGAATCAGTGAATTTCTTCAGATGTTTCGATAATATACTTAAATAAAAATAGTAAAACATATAAATAAGCACAATTGTAAAATCAAACTGTTAAGATAAATAACCTCTGTACAAAAGCATATCATAATCTGTGGAAGACCTATAATGTTATCTCTGTGAACTACCTGTAAGAAGATCTCTGTAACTGTTTTGTTTATATAAGATATTTTCGATGTGTAAAGTGTACAAGTTGTGTGTGATGTTAAGTGTGTGTGAGACTCTACACAAATGGACCATTAGAAAACTGTAAGTACAAATTGTTCTCAAACTTTAGCCACTAACCTCACAGAAAGAATTGATACCCAACTAAAAATCGCGTTTCTTATGTATTACAGTAAAAGTCAACAAAATGAAGCAGACTCACACACACTGACAACATCAAAAGAAATGGCTTAACACACATCAAAAAACGCACTTGAAAATGAGAATTATTTCTCGAAACGCGTCGTGCGAATAGAAAAATAAAGAAAAATCGTGACTGGTAGCAGAAGATTTATTTAATTATAAATTCTCTCACATGTCGATTCTTGCAGTCATTGGAATTGTGTGGATGATATTTTTCCGAAAGTCAGATAGAATATCGACAGACTCATACATTCTACGCATCAACGTGAGTAGTCGTTTATTCGTCACTTCTCTCATTGATTTTAGTAATTACACTGCATGTTATCTGTTCCTTCTGCCTTATTTGATCGTACGTCCTCCAAAGCTCTCTCAAATCCCGTTTCTAATAATGACTCTCCTATCGCTTCTATGTCGACTCTTGTTTCTTCTTCTATCACGTCAGACAAATCTTCCCCTCATAGAGGCTTTCAATCTACTCTTTAAAAAAAAAAAAAAAAAAAAAAAAAAAAAAAAAAAAAAAAAAAAAAAACAATTGGTTCAAATGGCTCTGAGCACTATGGGACTCAACATCTGTGGTCATAAGTCTCCTAGAACTTCGAACTACTTAAACATAACTAACCTAAGGACATCACACACATCCATGCCCGAGGCAGGATTCGAACCTGCGACCGTAGCGGTCGCGCGGTTCCGGACTGAGCGCCTAGAACCGCTAGACCACCGCGGCCGGCTCTACTCTTTCCATCTATCTGCTCTTTCCTCTGTATTTAACAGTAGAATTCCCATTGTACTCTTAAAATTACCACTCTTGCTTCTTCAAAATTTTAAACATGGATGAAGCAGTAACTGTTAAAAGTCTCCACGGTAAGTGATAACAGCGAAACAGTTGCAAGATAAAGATTTATTGAAATCCTTGATCACGGTTTTGGTACATCTAAATATACCTTCATCAGAAGCAAAAATACACCTGCACAGGAAGACACCTTCACTAGAAAAAAACTTAGCAACATAAATGAGATCGAAGAAAAAACAAACGCTTATAGCTTTAAGTAACAATGAATATTACTAAATTATTACAAGCACAAAAATTTCTAGTCACTAAATTACATACTGCAGTGGAGATGCATAAAACAATCTTGCCAAGGGCGGCACCAGTAGTAAAATTTAAAATATCACCTCCATATCTACAGCATAAATAAGAAGAGATGGACGATGCTAACGCAGCAAACTATCAGTACTTAGCCTGTGGTCTATCATGCCCTCCCTCGGTGCAACTATTCGACCTAGTGCTTCCACACCCTCTTCACGCTAGTTCTGATAGTTCTCTGTTTTCCGGTAACTGAGCATGACAGACAGAAACATTCTAAGGACCGAAAATATTCCTACAGCAGCAAAGCCGCTGCTCCACCTCATGCTCCACGTCTGCCTGCGCAGGTCAGAATCATTAGACTTGGATAAAATCTGTATAGATCATGTAAGAGCACACGGACAAACATATTTCGATTACTCACAGACAAGCAATAAATGATTTGTACACGTAAAACACACAGAACACATACACAAAAATGAATATCTTACAACATAATACAAAAAACAGTACGCCAGTCAGCACGGATATCCATAAAATAGCACAAGACTTGCAGGCAGACGCCATGTGCTCACAAGGACCTTAGAAATGGCCAACTAATATGTCTACCAAAACATGCTACCACAGTAAGATGCAGCAATGACTATAAAGCTGCAATGGTAATTTTAAATAGAACTTATAACATAATTAAGATAACACAGTTATTCAATCAACGCTTAGTTACCATAGAGATAACCAATGGGAACGTCACATGAGCTGTTGCATCCATGTACGCTAAGATAACACAGTTATGCAATCAACGCTTAGTTACCATAGAGATAACCAATGGGAACGTCACATGAGCTGTTGCATCCATGTACGCCCAATACAGCCATCAAATACAGCCATCCGCAGACTACATCAGAGACCTAGTAATGTATGCCAGAGGCAAAAATTTAGTGATAAGTGCTAACATTAGTTCCAGATCGACCCTCTGGAACTTGGACAGCACAGATGACAGGGGACGCATGATCACCGACCTAATAAAAGAAACACAATTGTATGTAATTAACATGGAAGGACCTATATCAACATATGCAGGATTCGATGGTACGAGCAGTAATGTCGACTTTACGCTAGCAACTAATGCAGCAATGGCATACGAAATAAACTGGACTGTACACGATAACATAACCAGTAGTGATCACAATGTCATAACACACACACTAACTCACACTCAGAACACAACGACCAAATCACACAACAGACACTTATTGTTGCACAAAGCAGACTGGAACAAATTAACGAAAATTATCCAACAACATAATCTAGAAAACATCAATGGAGCAATCGATTATAGAGCACACAAGTTAGCACAGGTGATACAACATGCAAAAAACGCATCAGTACCGACAGCAAAGAACACAAAATGCTCACCAGTACAATGGACCAACGAAATCTCGAGACTCAAACAAGATGCCAGACGCAAACGAAAATTATATCAAAGGCCGATAGCAGATAGGGACAGACGCATAAGACTTGAAGCATATAGGCATGCCTAAGACTTATACAGACAAACCCTACACAACACGCGTAGACAACAATGGGAGCTATTTATAACAACACAAGCAGAGCAAAATATATGGGGGGAACCATACAAAATAATGACATAGAAGATAAACACTATACTAATTCTGGGAACGCTAAGGCGGGATGACAGCACGATGACAAGGGGATGGAGGAATACAGCGGAGTTTCTGCTGTATAAACTGCTCGTGACGACACACAATATCACACAGGGCACTACTTAGGCTATCTGGAGCCTTCGGCACCATGTCAGCGGATAGATACCACAATCATTTACAGAGATGCAAGGTACTGGATAAAGAAGGGGAAATTAAATAACGTACACACAATAACTGGTGTGCCGATAGAGACGATACGTCACCTTAAAAATTGGCGTTTGGATACATGGCAAGGTGAGTGGGATGTGAGTGATGAGGGACGTAGACTGCACGATTTCTTCCCTGACATAAAGGAGTGGTAGAGAATGAAACATATCGATCCCAGGCACGGTATGGTACATTTCTTAACCGGACATGAATCCTATCCCACGAACTTAAACTGCGCGAGTCTGACGCAGACACCTACATGCTTGTGGGGAAGAAGGTTCCCCAGAACACACTGACATTTTCTGCAGGCAGTACGCGAACAATAGACGTACACTACACTTAGACTACACGTACACAGACATAGATATATACACAGAAATAAAAGCCGAAGAACAATGGGCACAATTAAATGTATTGACGAACAGTATTTCAAAAACAATACATGAAGAGTAGATGTGGACACGACATAACAGACATGCCTATGTGCAACGTAACAACAGTCTAAAGTGGGGGATAGCAATACCCACAGTGACAGAGAAAACAGTGACAATGAGGAACAGGAGGAGGAATCCGAGATGTGATAGTAAATAAGCATGGGGTGCTGGCGATCTAGCTAAGAAATCACCAAATGCTATACATGGATGGGCACCTATAGTTAATACATAGGATTAGTAATAAACGGGATAAGCAATACTATTTCTCTACTAACGACCAATCGTGTGAGTGTGTGTGTGTGTGTGTGTGTGTGTGTGTGTGTGTGTGTGTGTGTGTGACTGGTGGTCAATGTCTTGAAGACATCATTCTGAGGTATTCACCGTCAGTCAGATTTGGTGATGGTACTAACAAATCTCTCCTCTATCCTATCATATTTTTATATTCTTCTTCAACAAAATTTTATTTATATTTAAACCTTGAATTATTGGCATTTTGAAAAGTATTATTCTTTATAAATGTTGTAGATAAAACAAAAGAAAAGAAAACTGCAAAAAGATGAAAATCGAAAACTGTAAGATGCGCGACCTGTTTTAAAAAATCAGGTAACAGATCTATAATTTGGCAATAAATAAAAAAATAAAAAGTCACTTCCTGGAGTGCCGCCTCTGGCGTCCCCTCGTTACAACTCGCCCACCCCTCCATCTCCTCCCCTGCTGTTTACCCTTCCCCCAGCCTCCACACCCGCAACAGCTTCCACTCCTGCTCCTCCCCTCACGTACACCTCCTCTGCTGCAACCTGTCAGGTGGTAGGCTTCCCCTTCTCACTCGCCATCACTTCATGATCTACCTCTCCTGTTTGCATCACGTCAAGCCAGGCCGCCATTGCCACCACAGAACCGACCTCACCTCCCAGCACCATCACTGCGCCTACACGATCTGCCACCTGCCACCTCCCTCTCCTCCCTGTCACTCTTCCCTCCTCCAAGCCTGCCCTCTCCAAAAAAAAAAAAAAAAAAAAAAAAACGGGAGCCACCAATGCCGACTCTGCTCCCGCCACTTTCCACAAAAAGTCACTGCTCCCTCTCCCTCTCGCCACCATCTCGATGGATACCACCTCCCCTCCTGTCAGCCATACCCCAGCCCCCACTCTCCACACCATTGTGCTGTCAACTCCGGACCCCAAGTTACTTGATACCTGTACCCTTACCATGGAGATATGTAAGTATCTCCCTGGTGCTCCCATCTCCCAACTGATTCCCTGCAGGGACTCCGTCCTCATAAGGTCCCCCTACCCCTCCTTTCATGCAGACCTCCAATGTAAACTCCCATGCATCATGTTTGGCCTCCACGCCTCCCTCACACGCTTCTTCTCCTCTTCCTCTCATTCTCAGCCCCAGCCTTCCCATCATCCCCCAACCTACACTGCCGTGATCACAAAGCTCAGCCTGGAGATCACTGAGGATGAGGCACTAGCTGAACTGAACTCACACCCTGACCTGGAAAACTGCTCTTCCTGCCGTATCCACAAAGCCTCTGGTCGCACTTATCTCACATGGGTCTTTTCGGAGTCTGCCCCCTCTATCAACCACATCCTCACGCAGGGCGACCTAATTGTCCACTGCTGCCACCCTGTTGAATCCTCCAAATTCCCTTCCCAACCCTACCACTGCCAGTGCTGCTTCATGTATAATGATCACTTGACCCCCAACTGCCATAACCTGTCCCTATTGGAAGGACTCCCATTTTCTCAAAAACTGCCCCAGCCTCACCACCCCTCCTTCCTGTAACACCTGCAGTGGCCGCCATCCCACCTACTCCTGCAAGTGTAGAGCTCAACCCCCTCCTGCCACCCCAAGCTGACTGTCCCTCTCTGTCCCATTGATATCCCCATCCACCCCAACAATTCCCTCCACTCCACACAGCTGAAGACATCATCCGTTTCCTCACCATAGTCCTCCAAAACATTCACCCTTTCCAATGCCCCCACACCCTCCAACAGATCCCCCCGCCACCTGCTCTATCTTGCACCTCAACACCTTCACCACTTACTCCCACAACCAAGCCCAACTTCAACTGCTTTGACACCCTAGTTTAAGCCTCTTCCTTCCCCTCTCTTCACCCCCCTCTCTTTTCATCACAGTGCAGCATTAGTGTTACATCCTCTTCCAGAACATCCAGTCCTTCCCCACCAAGAAATACCTACTCGTGAACACCCTCTCCCACCACTGGGTCGACACCTTCCTTCTGAACAAAATCTTTCTCCAGCCCCACTATACTATCCACACCTCGCCCTATATCCTCCACCACACTGATGCTCCTGGTACCTGAGTGCAGGGTGGAGTTGCCATTGGACACCTTAACCACATCCCTGTCTGGCCACAACCCCTCCTCAATGACCCCACTGAACACCTTATCCTTAGTGTCTTCTTTCCATCGCTCACCATTACCTGTGCCATGATCTATGTATGCCGCTCTGCTCCTATCCCCTATGGCTTTATCTCCAATGTTGACCACACCTTCGCCACCAATGTGATTGTCGCCAACATGAACATTCACAGCCACCCTCCTGCCGCCCTTTGGCGGCAGCATCAGTTCCTCCTCATCATCCACGGTGACCTTTACCCCAACACACCTGTCCTGAAAGCAACACCACCGCTGATGTTGTCATTGCCTCTGCCAACCTCCTTGGGTGTATCACCATCGACATCCTTGACCCCACAGGGGTCCTCCTCATCATAATGTCTGCTCCCTTCCCATCTCTGGCTCCCCACGCTGCACCCCGTCCCAAGGTAGTCCACGACTACCATCGCGCCAACTGGGATGCCTACCAGAAATTCATCGCCACCTAGGTCGAAAGTCACCCTCTTACTTATCACCAGCCTGATGACGTCATCCATGCATTGTCCTTCCTTCAGAAGGCCATTACCCATGCCGTGGAGGCCCATGTTCCAACTAAAACCATCAACACCCAACCGTCCCACTCTCCCTTGCCAGACCTGCACACAACTCAATGGCACTCCCAATGTAGTCCATGACTACCATCGCGCCAACTGCGATGCCTACCAGGAATTCATCACCACCCAGGTCGAAAGTCACCCTCTGACTTATCACCAGCCTGATGACATCATCCATGCATTGTCCTTCCTTCAGAAGGCCATTACTCATGCCGTGGAGGCCCATGTTTCAACTAAAACCATCAACCCCCACTGTCCCACTCTCCCTCGACAGACCTATACACAACTCAATGTCACTCTCCCTATAAACTTCTCCAAGTACTGGTCAGTCTTCCATCTCCTTACTGGTTCCCATTCCGCACGCCATTACCACCTTCTCGTTAACGACCGCCCTCTTCCCAACAACATCAGTAAGGCCAACCACTTCGTATCCCACGTTTCTGAGGTCTTCTCCATCCCTGATGATCCCCATTTTGACCATTCCCCTTTCCCCACCATCATGGAATGTGCCAATACCTTGGTCACTCCACTTGCTCCATCTGCAGTACTTGGGGCAGTGGCCCCCCCTCTGACATAAACACTCCAATCACAGCGCATGACATTAAACTTATCCAATCTTAACGCAACATGGCCTCTGGTAATGACTGTGTCACCTAGTGCCACCTCAGAGAATGCCCCTTCTCCTGCCTGATTGTCCTTGCCAATTTATACGTCATCCTTTCTATGGGGTTCTACCCTGACCTGTGGAAGACTCCCTGCATCCTCTTCTTCCACAAACCCAACAAACCTCCTTCTGTCGACTCTTCTTATCATCCCATCTGGCTCACTTCTGTCTTCAGTAAGGTCTTCATATCCATCTTCTCCTGTCATATCCATCACCACCTTAACCAACACCACCTCCTCCCCGTTACTCAGTGTGGCTTCCAACCCTCCTCCTCCACCGAAGACCAGATCCTTAACCTCATCAATCTTCTCTCCTGCCAACTTAACTCCTGTCACTCCACCATTTTTGTTTCCCTCGACCTCCAAAATGCCTATGACTACGTATGGCATCCCAGTCTCCTCTTTAAACTCCAAACCTAAGCTCTGCCTATCAATTTTGCCCATCTGGTCGCTTCCTTCCTCTCACGCTGTCCTTTCCACGTCACCCTCAATGATACCAACTCCCATATATTTTATCCCACTGCTGGCATCCCCCAGGGTTCTGTCTTCTCCCCTCTCCTTTATCTCCTGTACAATGCAGATAGCCCAAGCCACCCCCAACTGTCCACCACCTCCAATATGCTGATGACACCACCTTCCTGGCTCTCTATCCTATCCTTTCACGGTCCCAACACTCCATCCAAACCCCTACTTGACCAGTTCACCTCTTGGTGTAACCAATGGTTCCTTCACATTAACCCTTCCAAAACCCAGGCAATCATGATAGGCTGCACAACCTGCTCCTTCCGTCTCCATGATTTCTAACTAACGATTTGTGGTTGTCCCATCCAGCTCACCGCCACCCTGAGATACCTTGGCCTCACCCTCAACCATTGCCGGCATGTGTGGCCATGTGGCTCTAGGCGCTTCAGTCTGGAACCACGTGACCGCTACAGTCGCAGGTTCGAATCCTGCCTCAGGCACGGATGTGTGTGATGTCCTTAGGTTTAAGTCATTCTTAGTTTTAGGGGACTGATGAGCACAGATATTAAATCCCATAGTGCTCAGAGCCATTTGAACCATTTTTTTGAACCTCAACCATCACCTCACCTGGACCTATCTCCTGACCATGCAGCAGCAAGCCCATACCTGCCTCCACCTCCTGAAACTCCTGTCTGGCCGGACATGAGGATTGCATTCATCCACCATCCTCCACACCTACAAATCCCTCATTTGCCCTATCCTCTGTTATGCCAATGTTACCTGGATCTCTGCCTCCTCCCCACTTTTATAATGCCTCCAAATCCTAGAACACTACATGCTCCACCCTGCCTTCTGTATCTACCTTCCTTCCCCCATTTGACTCATGTACAACATCCCCTTCCCCCACCTCCACCATTTCCTCCAACATATCCACATCCTTTACACCATCTGCAGACTTGATCCGCCCCCCCCCACCCTCTGGTTTCCTCCTTCCTCTCCACCCCCCCACCTGTTGCTGCACCTCTATTTCTGTACCTCCCTCTCTCCACCTCCACCTCCACATCCTCCATCTCCTTTATCAGGGCAATTTCCAGCACCTTCACCTCCTGGATGTTGAACTTCACCATGACATCTACCCATCCTACTTACTGTAGCCTGGCCTTGTTCGCCGCGCACCCCAGAGCCCCCCTTTTCCTCTCCCCTCCTTCTCGCAGAGCGGATTTTACTCCCTCCCCCCCCCCCCCCCCCCGAGTCTCTGCACCCCCTTCTCGACTGATTAGCCGAGTGGTCTAAGGCAATGCAGTCGTGGACTGTGCGGCTGCTCCCGATGGAGGTTTGAGTCCTCCCTCGGGCATGGATGTGTGTTTGTCCTTAGGATAATTTAGGTTAAGTAGTGTGTAAGCTTAGGGACTGATGATCTTATCAGTTAAGTCCCATAAGATTTCACACACATTTGAACATTTTTTTCGACTGTTTCCCTCCCACGTCCTTCCCTCCCTGGCCCCCTTCGGTGAGACCCCACCACCCATCTCCCCCCTCTCCTCCCTCTAGCACTTGCCCCCCCCCCCCTTTCTTCGCTTCTTCCTCGTCTCCTTCCCCCTGGCAGATCCTCTCAGTTTGTTCATCGTCGTTGGTGTGCTACGTCAGTGTTGTGTTTGGTGCTGTTCTCCTGTGACGTCAAGAGCTGTGATTAATCGTGTGCTGGACTTGTACATAGTTTTTCTGTCAGTGATTGTTATGTGCTACGCTCTCCATCGCTACTTTTATGCTCTGGCCGTACTTTGCCTTGTGTTTCTTTTAATCGTCACAATGCGTGGTTTTGTGTGTATAGTTTTTAGTTTTTTATCACCATTTTTACAGCCCCCCCCCCCCTTTTTTACGCTATCTTCCATTATGTTTCCCCTTTTATATGTCTGTTTCTCCGTATTTCCTCCTTTATGTTGTTTTATATTTCTCCATGTTCTGTACTTACTGTTGTCTCTCGGCTGAAGAGCGGCGCCTATGCTGCTGCCAGCCCGCCCCATATTGGGGCACTGAAATATAATAAAGAAAAAAAAAAAAACTCGAGGTGGAGGCACTAAGTATGGGGGTTGGTGATAGCTTTGCGACAATAGGTGGTCACGAGGTCCGAGCGGCCGAAACCACGTACTACGCAAGGAGGGCCTATGCAGAGGTACCGGAGTACTTCACCGGGGTCAGCGTCGACTACAAGGAACAGGCTGACATCCCGTCGGTTGATTGGCAACATTTGTGTCGAACGACCGCTCGTGGCCTGGCTGCCCCCTTCTACCTGGCTGCCTGGCTGTCATCGGCACCACTCAGTAACCACCGCGACCCTCCGTGAATCCATGGAACTGCTTGCTGATAAAGGGGAGTAACATTCTGTAATCCTTGTGGTGATTGGTGTCATTGTCTACCCGACCTCCTGGTTTGTACCCGATCCCCACAGGCTTACTCGGTCGGCTCTTTGGTCGTAAATATAGACCGTAGTATTGCACTAGACACTATCTGTTGTTTGAAAATTTGTTTTGACATTATATTGCCCTTCCTTTCAGTTTATACCCGATCATTAATGTTTTAATGAATTAGCTCGTGGTCGGAAATTGTCGGGACAATTGTACCAAGGCACAGGTTGCCGTTAAACAAACAGGGGTCTTGTGATTAGATTTAGATGTTAACCGGTTCAGTTGCTTGTATGTAATTGTATTTTAGATATTCTGAACTAGCTGTTGTACTAAGTTGTGCGTTCCTGTCTTTGTAAGACCGGGTCGTTATTGGTGTATTTTTTAACTCGATCATGTGGCTCCGCCGAGTGAGTTCTCTTGTAATAAGTGCTCATAAGAAATGTTTTAAAACGTTCCTTCAGAGCGACTTTCATAACTCAGACGCAATTTAACTTTTTACATATTAACAGCCAACTGTCACCAGTGCTTTAGTCAAATAAGATTGTCGAAAGGGTCGGTTTGGGATCCAGTCGCACTTTGGTAGCTGATTGAAATGAAAACGTTCCCCGCTTTTAAGCAAGCTTTATCATTGTCATAATTGTTCCATAATTTGTTTAACCTTTAAGCATAGGTGCGCATCTCAACCCCGAACTTTACGACATACAGTTCCCAATAAAAAGAAGAATTTACGTCATCTGTTTGACTAATTGAAACGCCCTTGTCATTAATATTACTTATAAGTTTTCATGTGCTGAAAAAGGGCATTTAATAAGAGAAACTGTGGCCAGCGCGGTGGTAAATACCGCTGTTTCACCCGATAACGGACGGGCTGCAGGTCCGGGCCCTTGTAATTACTGTTATGTTGTTCTTGTTTTGATTTCTCTTGTAGAAGCTTCTTCATTTCACAAATTTGTTAATTTGTAAAGAAAACAAATTTATCAACATATATTGTTAAGTAAACTGGTTGCGTGGAAAGAAAGTTACGTTGGTGGGTCCCCCCTTGGTGGGTCCCCCCTTCCACGTTTTCCCTAATACCAGCAAGTACCACACCTCACATGGTTTCTTCTCTGCCACCGTCTTCATATGTAGGTTTTCTTTCCAACATCGGTGGCTGGCCTTTTTGAGAGAAGCCCATTTATCTTCAGCTGAACTAGCTGCTGGGCTATTCCTTGTCGCAGTATCTACAACCTAAGAGAACTTCAACCGTATGTCTTCATTATGTAGTATTTCCGTATCCCACATCTTTGCGTTTTGATTCTTTCTGACTAGCCTCTTAAATTTCAGCCTTTTCTTCATCACTACTACTGGGTCCATATATTCTCATCGTCCGCCTTACAATCCTAAATCTGATCTTGGAATCTCTGCCTGATCATAATGTAATCTAACTGAAATCTGCCCGTATCTCTCAGCCCTTTCCAAGTATATTACCTCCTCTTGTGATTTTTGAACAGAGTACTTACTATTACTACCCAAATTGATTGCAGAACTCAATTATTCCTTCTTCTCTCTCATATCTAGTACCAAGCTGGAATTTCTCGTAACCATTTCTTCTGCTCCTTCCCCTACAATCGCATTCCAATACCCCTTAAGTAGTAGACTTTCATCACCCGTTACGTATCGAATTACCTTTTCAATACCCTCTTATAATTTATCTATCTCTTCATCTTCAGCTTGCGACGTTGCCACGTATACCTGAACTACCATTGTCGGTGTTGGTTTGCTGTCGTTTCTGATGAGAACAACTCTATCACTGAAATATTCACCGTAACTCACTCTCTGTCATACCTTCCTATTTATAACGAATCCTACCCGTTATAATATTTTCTGATCAGAAATCCATGTCTTCTTCACATTTCATTTCACTTCACTGACCTCCACTATATCTAGATGGAGCCTTTGCATTTCCCTTTTCAGATTCTCTAGCTTGCCTACCATGAACCAAACTTCTGGCATTCCACGCCCCAACAAATAAACGGTATCATTTCGTTGGTCATTCATTGTTTATCTCGTAGTCACCTCCTCCTTGGCAGTCCGAATGGACGACTAGTCCGGAATATTTTCCCAAGAGGTTCAAAAATGGTTCAAATGGCTCTGAGCACTATGGGACTTAAATGCTGAGGTCATCAGTCCGCTAGAACTTAGAACTACTTAAACCTAACTAACCAAAGGACATCACACAAATCCATGCCCGAGGCAGAATTCGAACCTGCGACCGTAGCGGTCACGCGGTTCCAGACTAGCGTCTAGAACCGCTCGGCCACCCCGGCCGCCCCAAGAGGTCATCATGGCCCTTTTTCAATTACAGGCCACATGTCATGTGGATAAACATTACGTGCTTTTAATGCAGTGGTTTCCATTTACTTCTCCGCCTTCATGCCGTTGATCACTGCTGATTCCTCCGCCCTTAGGGGCTGTTTGCACCCCAAGAGCATTAGAGTGCTCTGAACCTCTCTCCGCTCACCCTCCCTCTTTCACAAGACCGTAGGCAAAATGTGGGTGACATCTTAAGCTGGAAGTCTTCGGCCGCCAATGCTGATGATTTTTATTCAAAATTTAAGCGATGACGCGGTTCGAACCCGGGACCGAGAACGTTTTGAATACTAACCAAAGACGGTACCCTCATTATTTATTCTGCGTTACTGCTTTTTTTTAATACTATGTCTTTAAGCCGTCAGGTCTTGGGTTGACGGATTCAGGGTGGGCAGGTGTCGCAACCCGAGTCCTGGCCAGAACATATCCTCCATCCCATTCCTGGTGATGTGGTTGAGGCGATGAAATGGTCTTTTTGCATTTATTTAATTTGTTTTATTTATGTTTTTTGCGATTTACATGTGAAGAAGAACACAATGTAAAGAAACAGAAGGTACCAGTCAACTCATCCAAATGCAAAACACCCTCAAACGCCGTCTAGGTGTAACACTTATTGAAAAAACAAAACTGAACCCTGCAATGGTCCAGGTGGCGTTTATCCAGGTTGGCTTCTTGCTGATTTCCCAAGTAATTGGCAAAATATATTATATGTTATGCGTGTCGCCGAAAAATCATATGTTGCTCTTGTAATATGTAGCAGAAGTCCAAAACATCCTTGTCATCGGCACGATACAGATAATACGTCGCCTTTCCCGTTATCCAGTTCACACGCTTGTCCGGGCGGTGGGAAATTTCGTTGGTGGAGTGTAGGTCGTCAGCTACGGTTACCACGTGCGACAACGCAATAAAAGGACCAACATTTTCTTCACGAGCAGCCAACACTCGATTGCTACGCGACAAGCCAAGCGATGCTCGTCCGTCCACTCAGTGGAGGAATTTCGGCGTGTCTACCAGGTGAACAGAATGCAGTCGTTGACGGTTCGGGAATTTACCGTTCACAAGTACATACCACAACACACGTACATCTGTACGGAGAGAGGGGGATAAATCGCTCTGCATGTTCTCGGTCACTGTTTTGCCTGGTACTTTTGTCCGACCACACTGCGAGGATGTCGCTGGAGTAGGCGTCAATAAACGTCTTCAATTGAGGGCAGCTTAGTCTCCGGCAAACCGACCTCAATGTAACAGTAATCAACGAAGAAATCCCAACGGTGAGCGAGTCGTGCCATAATGTGGCCAATACAGACTGGTGGACGGAGTGAATGAGGAGACCACTTCGTCGAACACAGTACCCATTAAGAAAAAAGAAAGGTGTGCTCGGTCGGCCAAAAGGATTGCATTGTATTAAAAAATTTCGCACGCACCTTGTTCCTCTTGTTTACGAGTCCTATGCCTCGTTCTCTTTGTGGCAGCGTCAAGGCGTCGTAGCGGATTTTGAAGAGAAGGTCAACATTCACTAAATGTCCGAAGGCTGGGGGTAGCTTTGCGGTCTAGGGCGTCTTGTCACGGTTCGCGCGGCTCACCCCCCTAGGAGGCTCGAGTCCTTCCTGGGACATGGGTGTGTGTGTTCTCCATAGCGTAAGTTAGTTTAATTTAGATTAAGCAGTGCGTAAGCGTAGGGACCGATGACCTCAGCAGTTTAGTCCCATAGTCCTTACCACAAATTTCCAAAATTTTGCCGAAGGCTGACTGTAACTTTTAAACGATCGTGGTGAAGAACGGCTTATTTGCGCCATATGACCTACTTTTGGTGCCAAATAGATTTTGGAACACTGTGCAAGCTGAAACATTTCTTCTGCGCGCAGTGCGTGTTGTCGTGTCAGTGTACGAATCTGCCTCAGTAACCGTTGTTAGTTATCCGTCTCTGTTGGTCGTATGTTTCCATTGAACACGACTCCCACACACTTGAGAGAGGGGACCTTGGTAATGGACACTGCTGTCCCTGGTGCCACGCCTCTGCCCACTCCCATACTTCGGTCTTTTGCAGGTTAGGGATACTACCTGCCACCGTTCCATGCTGCTGGAGCCATTCCATCGCCACCTGGATTTCGTCTCTTGACTTGACCAAAGAACAACGTCGTCAGGGTGTGCGCGGCATCGGAAAGATGCGTTCCGTAGATGGACACCCACAAGCCGCCGGCGGAGACTTAACAGCGATTGCAAGTAAGATGGCCGAAAGGGGGCAACTTTGCCGCACTGAGCACGTGATATGTTCTAAGCCGGCACCATCCACAAGATTCTCGAGTGGGCGCCGTGAATCAACCGTAAGATCGTGTCCACGAACGTGAGGATGGTTCCCATCCGTTCTATGGCCGCGAGCAGAAACACATGGTCCACTCCGTCGAAACGCTCTACCACAAGGGCTCCTCGTAATCTGCATGCCGAGATCAGTGCTATGACATCCCTATATGCCCCTAGCGCCGTGTGTGTGTGATGCTCTTTCCAGTTAGACACGTTTCATCGAAATGTATCCTGTTCTTTACTGCCGCTTAAAGGCGGGCACCAAGGATATGCACAATGATTTTGCAATCTGCGTCCAATAATGTCAAAGGACGGTAGTATGGTGGTCTACGACCACCACTTGGTTTTGGAATGGGTATCATTATGTCCACTATGAACTCGGTAGGTACTTGTAAGGTAGCTGTTAAGAGTTCGTTGTACATCTGTATCCACAACGGTCTCATCAGAGGAACAAAAGTGGAATAGATTCAAGAACAAGTCCATCCGATCCACGAGATGTTTTTAACGCATCACAATTTAGGATTGCGTCCAGATCGTCTACGGTAGTTTCAGCCATAAGGTCGTCCTCTTCAGTGGAATGTTCGGCCGCTGGCATTTCTCGAAGAGCGTTCGCGAGTCCTGCTCTGTGCAGCTGATCCTCCACATAGAAACTGCGGTAGTGGTGACTGAAAGCACGTGCAATATCCTTCCGCATCATAGGTGTGATCTATCTGATATTTCGACGTGTATGTCGCCGATGCCGCCATCCTCTGACTAAGTAGTATACTGAAGGTCGTTCATCGCGCAATCCATCCCCAGGTGTACTTTAACTCCATCCTCCTTCACCGCCGTAACACGCAGCAGTTGTGCTTTGATACGCTGAACAGCCTGCTGACGACTCGGGAGACGGCGATTGCGTCATATAGGGCTATGAAATGAAATTAAGAAATCGCCATTTGCCACCTTTACTTATTTTGGCAGTATCGTGTGAACTTTCTGCATAAAGATGATTTGACATAGCAGAGCCACAATTTAAGCGTTGAGTCGCATGTGCATTGACGACATGTGTCTTCATTCTACAGGGAAAAGATTTCATCCTATAGGTGGGTAACGTTTAGCTTGTATGGACCCCTGCAACACAATGTCTTTTTTCTTAAGGGAACGATGGTGCAGATGTAAGCCTGATGGTCTGTAAAGGCCGTAGGGTACACCTCAGTATCAATTGACGCCGTACGTAGCCCACGTGACACATACACCCTGTCCAGTCGACTGGCCCGTTGGGTACTACACCCGCGGCTGTCACCGTGCTTCGTTTCCCAGGTATCAAGCAGTGCTAGGTCCTGGACCAGCGTTTGCAACGCCGGGCAGAGGACGAAGTGTGGGCTTTGTTCCTCGGGCCGTAGAACGAAGTCGCTGCCGACAATACAATTGTCCTGACGTCCTTGGACGAGCGGTATCATTTCCCCTGCGAAAAGTTGGGCAGTCTTGTCTCTTCGTCGAGCCAAGAGGACATCCCCTACACTAAGGGCAACACCAAGGGTCGATGCTAGGTATTCCATATCTTCCGCCATTTTTCTTTCTCGCAACTGTATGGCTGTTGTGGTTTCACGTCGAGAGAATTTGACATTTCACTGAATTCTCTGTCTTACGTCTCGTGTGCGAAAGTGCTGCGAGTTTCAACGCGGTGGAATTATGCAATTTTGTATAAACTGGTAGTGAAAAAGAGTTTCCTTCGCATATGGTTGGTAATATAATGTATAATTATCTTGGTACGTCCAGTCTGGATAAATCGGAAAAGTTATACAATGGTTTGAACTTTAAAAACTACGACGTTAATATTGACACTGAATGATATAGTGGCTCGAGTGGCAGCAGCGATGTTAAAAAGAGACTGCTGTATATTGTATCTCTGGCTTTGTTAGACAACTATGATGTAATTTCTAACTTTTTCGTTTGGTGTTGTCTTCCTAGCCGGAGTAGAGAGAGGTATATATTGCTGTATGAAAGGGATAGTCCGCCACTGCAATCAGAATTGTGACTTTAATGTTTGGTGAGTATATGGAAAAGGCGGAAGGATTAAAAAAACCATAGTAATTCGAAAGACCTCATCTTGGTGAATAAACGGCGATTCAATCATCGTCAAAGACAACAAAAAAGGAAAAGGTAATTCATTCTTTTAAAAACACGACACTTCACATTTGACCTTATGTATGTTTAAGTTATACCAACAAGATTTACTTCCTGTGCCGAAAATAATTTCAAGAGTCTGCATCGAATGTATAATAACACGGATCAAAACCAGCGTCGAGCGACATTGCCGTCTTTTTTTTCAAAAGTACATACAGTAGCTCGGACGTGGATTTATTCTCGCTTCAACGTTTAAGGATCTGCTGCTTTCATACCCCCTCCGTTTTTCTTTTAGATTGTGCAGAATCATCATTACTAAATCGTCGATCGCTGCTTCTGTGGAGTCCCGGGATCGACATCGCCGAGATTCAGAAAAAGAATTCTTCCTCCAGCGAATCTCAATTGCTGGAGATATAATAATAATAATAATAATACAAGATGATACCACAAATGCCTGAAGTGATAATTTTGAAACATGAAGTCACCCAAGCAATTAATTCTACTCACAATTAAAGCCTCTGGAAAAGATAAAATAGCAAATTTCTGGCTAAAGAAGTTCTCCTCAACACATTCACATCTAACTAAATTATTTAACAGTTACATTGCAGACCCATACACATTCCCTGATACACTTACACGTGGAATAACTTATCTTAAACCTAAAGATCAAGCAGACACAGCAAACCCAGGTAAATATCGCCCCATAACATGCCTACCAACAATATGCAAAATATTAACTTCAGTCATTACACAGAAATTAATGACACATACAACACAGAACAAAATTATAAATGAAGAACGAAAAGGCTGTTGCAAAGGAGCACGAGGATGTAAAGAGCAACTGATAATAGATGCAGAGGTGACATATCAAGCTAAAACTAAACAAAGGTCGCTACACTACGCATACATTGATTACCAAAAAGCTTTTGATAGTGTACCCCAGTCATGGTTATTACAAATATTGGAAATATAAAAGTAGATCCTAAATTGATACAGTTCATAAACATAGTAACGAAAAATTGGAAAACCACACTTAATATCCAAACAAATTCAAATAATATCACATCACAGCCAATACAGATTAAGCGTGGAATATACCAAGGAGACTCATTAAGTCCTTTCTGGTTCTGCCTTACTCTGAACCCACTATCCAACATGCTAAATAATACAAATTATGGATACAATATTACTGGAACATACCCACACAAAATCACACATTTGCTGTACATGGATGATCTAAAACTACTGGCAGCAACAAATCAGCAACTCAACCAGTTACTAAAGATAACAGAAGTATTCAGCAATGATATAAATATGGCTTTTGGAACAGACAAATGTAAGAAAAATAGCATAGTCCAGGGAAAACACAGTAAACAGGAAGATTACATATTGGATAACCACAGCGACTGCATAGAAGCGATGGAAAAACAGATGCCTATAAATATCTAGGATACAAACAAAAAATAGGAATAGGTAATACAAATATTAAAGAAGAACTAAAAGAAAAATATATACAAAGACTAACAAAAATACTGAAAACAGAATTGACAGCAAGAAACAAGACAAAAGCTATAAATACTTATGCTATACCAATATTGACCTACTCATTTGGAGTAGTGAAATGGAATAACACAGACCTAGAAGCACTCAATACACTTACACGATCACAATGCCACAAATATAGAATACATCACATACATTCAGCAACTGTAAGATTCACATTAAGCAGAAAGGAAGGAGGAAGAGGATTTATCGACATAGAAAAACCTACATTATGGACAGGTAGACAATTTAAGAAAATTCTTTATAGAACGAGCAGAAACTAGCAAAATACACAAAGCAATCACTCATATAAATACATCGGCTACACCACTGCAATTTCATAACCACTTCTACAACCCTTTAGATCACATAACATCAACAGATACGAAGAAAGTAAATTGGAAAAAGAAAACACTACATGGCAAGCACCCGTATCATCTAACACAGCCACACATCGATCAAGACGCATCCAACACATGGATAACAAAAGGCAATATATACAGTGAGACGGAAGGATTCATGATTGCAATACAGGATCAAACAGTAAACACCAGATATTACAGCAAGCATATTATTAAAGATCCCAATACCACAACAGATAAATGCAGACTTTGCAAACAACAAATAGAAACAGTAGATCACATCACAAGCGGGTGTACAACACTAGCAAATACAGAATACCCCAGAAGACATGACAATGTAGCAAAAATAATACATCAACAGCTTGCCTTACAACATAAACTTATAAAACAACACGTTCCCACATACAAGTATGCACCACAAAATGTACTGGAGAATGATGAATACAAATTATACTGGAACAGAACCATCATAACAGATAAAACAACACCACATAACAAACCTGACATCATACTCACCAATAAAAAGAAGAAATTAACACAACTAATCGAAATATCCATACCCAATACAACAAATATACAAAAGAAAACAGGAGAAAAGATTGAAAAATACATCCAACTGGCCGAGGAAGTCAAGGACATGTGGCATCAGGATAAAGTTGACATTATACCAATGATACTATCAACTACAGGAGTCATACCACACAATATCAACCAGTACATCAACGCAATACAGCTACATCCAAACTTATATATACAACTACAGAAATCCGTAATCATTCACACATGTTCAATTACCCGAAAGTTCCTAAATGCAGTATAACATATACCGTACAGTTAAAAGGAAGTCACGCTTGATCAAGGTCCGCGTCACTTTCCATTTTTGACCAGACATAACGTCTGAGAAAAGAAAGAAATAATAATCGAAACAGTAGATCACATCACAAGCGGATTTACAATACTAGCAAATACAGAATACCCCAGAAGACATGACAATGTAGCAAAAATATTACATCAACAACTTGCCATACAACATAAACTAATGAAACAACACGTTCCCACATACAAGTATGCACCACAAAATGTACTAGAGATTGATGAATACAAATTATACTGGAACAGAACCATTATAACAGATAAAACAACACCACATAACAAACCTGACATCATACTCACCAATAAAAAGAAGAAATTAACACAACTAATCGAAATATCCATACCCAATGCAACAAATATACAGAAGAAAACAGGAGAAAAAATTGAAAAATACATCCAACTGGCTGAGGAAGTCAAAGACATGTGGCATCAGGATAAAGTTGACATCATACCAATTATACTATCAACTACAGGAGTGATACCACACAGTATCCACCAGTACATCAACGCAATACAGCTACATCCAAACGTATATATACAACTACAGAAATCTGTAATTATTGATACATGTTCCATTACCCGAAAGTTCCTAAATGCAGTATAACATATACCGTACAGTTAAAAGGAAGTCACGCTTGATCAAGGTCCGTGTCACTTTCCATTTTTAACCAGACATAACGTCTGAGACAGGAAAGAGAAATAATAATATAATAATTATTATTATTATTTTCAGAGAATCTTCAAGATTTTTGTTAGGAAACGTCCTGCAATTAACTTCACACACATTTATCTGCACAGTCGCCCAGTACAGCACACATTCATTCAAGATGGAATTAGTACATTATTGCAATTAACTTACGAAATGGATATTATACTGTGCCACCGCTATCGTCGGCGCCTGTTAAACGATCGACGTTATAACCATAAAGCTCTGTAAGGGTTCGTCTCGCACCTCTTGCTGAAAAGCTATGTCGACTTCGGCTGCCCGTAGCATATCTCACAGCATTTGGATCTTTACTGTGGTCCTAATACCATTGATGTTAACTGTAGCAGTATCGTAGACGTGTGACTATCAGTTGTGCACTAATAGAACGTGACGCGCCAACGAATAGCTTGGCAACGGAGCATTTTTCCTGGACCGGGACCAGACAACACCGCCTCATTTGCAGCCTTGGACAAGATTCTTCTCTCCCGACTCAATGTCGGTGGGAGCCAGTGACTGAACGTGCCCCTGCGTGTCGTCAGTTTGGGGCATTTCTTGTGGCCAATCTCCCAATGAAGTGAGGGAGACGCTCGCTGTTGACGGGGGTTCGTCTGTACTAGTGACAGGTGGGAGGCCATCCTGTTCCACAGTTGTCTCCAACGCCTCTCCTTCAGGCTGTCCCTCCTTTACGGTCTGTAACAAAGATGCCGTGGGTAGGAAATCGTCCTTGCCAATCGGTGGAGACGAAGTTTGATGTTTCCACTATCTTGTTTGTCGCCTGGATTATGCTGCTCGTCTTCTTTTGACAGCCGCCGCTTCTTTCGCTTTTTATGAGACCGCTGTTTTCGTAGTCACTCTCCTCTTGTGTAGAGGGATCCTATTCTCTGTCTGAAGATGGGTTCGACGGGAGGACCCTGACTCGGCAGCTGTTGTGCGGCGTCTGGAACTAGTTTTCAACCCACCGCGGACATGCTATCAGGTGGTGATGTTACAGGAACATTATACGGACCGTGTACAGTTAGGCATTACGGTTGTAATGACGGTGGAAATAATGCAAATTTAAGTACTGATAACGGTGAAGTGTTTGAAAGGAAAAGTTTGTTACGTTTTAGGTTAGGTACAGTGCACTGCTTCGTGGTATCTATGACAAGCACATTGACTGGGATGTCACTATTAGCTCATTATATCAATGATATGAGGATCCAGAAGACAATAGAAACTACTGAATTAGGGACACTCAGTGTTTATCCACAGGACGTGTCCTGTAAGTGGAAAAGCACCATGATGGTATCATCATTGGAAAAAGATTACGTATTACTCACCCCATTCGGATCTCAGGGAGGGCACCGCCAAGGAGGAGCTAATCGTGAGAAAAAGAGTGAGTGACCAACGAAAGGGGAACATACTACGAGTTGGAATGTGGAGTGTCAGAAGTTTGACGTAGCAGGAACGATAGAAAATGTCAAAATGGAAATGCAAAGGAGCAGTCTAGATATAGTACTGGTCAGTGAAGTGAGATGTATAGAATATCTGGTCATACAAATACGGCATAATATCAACAGCTTTAGAAAACGGTATAACGGGAATTCGTTACGAATCGGGAGGTAGGGCAGAGAGGGAATTACTGCGAATAGTTCAATGATAGAGTCGTACTCATTGGAATGGATACCAAACCATAGCTAAAAATAGTAATCGAGGTATACACGCCGACTACAAAGCAGAAAATGAATAGAGAGGAAAACTATATGAGAGTACTGACGAGGTAATTCATTACGTAAAGGAATAAGATACTCTAATTGTCGTTGGGGATTTTAAAGCGGTAGAATAAAAAGGAATAAAAGACAAGGTTACGGAAGAACATGGGCTTGGGAGTAGGAATGAGAGACGAAAAAGATTGAATTCTGCAACATTTTCCAGTTTATAACAGTGAATTCACTCTTCAGAAATAGAAATCAAAAGAGCAAGAAGTATACCTGCAAAAGGTCTAGAGATACGGGAAAATTTCAAATGGATTACATCATGGGAGCCAGATATTTCGAAATTAAATACTGGATTGTAAGAAGTATCGAGCAGAAGATAAAGACTCGGATCACTATTTAGTAATGATGAAGAGTAGATTGAAGTTTAAGAGAATCGTTCCGAAGAATGAATGTGCAAAGAACGAAAAAGAAAGGAAGGAAACGAGCCGAAAGTAAAAGTTCGTATTAAGAAAGGGGAGGAACTTCTTGGCAGATTAAAATTATGTGCCACAGCGACACTCGAACCTGTGCCTTTGGCTTCTGCGCGCAGATGCACACCTTTACTGCCACCAGGACATCTCTGACCTTCCAGACTTCACAGAAGTACTCGTCCGAAACTTGCGAGACTAGCTCTACAGGAAGGAAGCATACTGAGGAGACGAGACCAAGCCGCGGCCTGAAGCATGTTTCCAGAGTGACTTTTTCGTTCTGCAGCGGAGTGTGTGCACTGAGATGCGTTTGAAGTTATCTGAGGCTGCATATACTGCGATAATGAATACTACAACTGACAGGTCAGTTCACAAGGAATAGATATCTCTAAAAGGGGTAGTCTCAGAAGCTGGATAGACGAACGTACGTAAAAGGAAGGTAGCTTTGAAGAAATCTTGGATGACAGATAAAATATTTTTGAAGAAGCAATGACGAAAATAAAAGAAAATTTCAAGAATGGGATTAAAATAATTTTGGGTGAAAGTATATCAGTGATAAGGTTCATTGATGACATTACTACCCTCTGTCAAGCTGTGGAACTATACGACCTGGTGAATGGAACGACCACTCCAATGAGTAAAGAAAATTCATTGAGGGTAAACCGAAGAAAGATGAAAATAATGAGTGGTATCAGTAAGGAAATATGCGGTAAACTTATCAAAATGGCTCAAATGGCTCTGAGCACTATGGGACTTAACATCTGAGGTCATCAGTCCCCTAGAACTTAGAACTACTTAAACCTAACTAACCTAAGGACAACACACACACCCATGCCCGAGTCAGGATTTGAACCTGCAACCATAGCGGTCGCGCGGTTCCAGACTGTAGCGCCTACAACCGCTCGGCCACCCCGGCCGGCCACTTATCAAAACTGGGGACTGCGAAGTAGACAAAGTTAACGACTTCTGGTTCCTTGGAAAGAAAATAACACATGATGGACAAAGCGACGAGGACATAAGAAGCAAATTAGCACAGGCAAAGAGGGCTTGCCTGGCAAAGGGAAGTCTACTAGTATCAGACCTCGGTTTTAATCTGAGGCGGGAACTTCCGAGAAAGTACGTTTAAAGAACAGCATTGTGTTATAACGAATCATGGCCTGGGAAAAACAGGAAAGAAGAGAATCGGGATGTTTGAGATGTGGTCCTATAGAAGGATGTTGAAAACTAAGGTGGACTGACACGGCATCTCGAGGTTCTTTGGAGAATCGGCGAGGGAAGGAATGTGTAAATCACTGATATGTGTTAAGACGTCAGTGAATAATTTTCGTGCTACTAGAGGGAGCTACAGTGAGTAAAAAGAAGACAGAGATTGTTAATACATCTAAAAAATAATTACTACTTTGAGATGAAGAGGTTGCCACATGAGAGAGATTCCTGATCGGCCTCTTAAAAGCAGTCGAAGACATACATTGTTCACTACTGGACCTTGAGAACTGCACTCAGTTATCATCTGTGGATTGAACGCTGAAGACATGTATTTTTCAGATGCAGAACGGTACTAGTCTCCTACAAAACATCAACGGGTATTCAGGGATACTTACTGAGTATTTCGTAAGAAGATGGTCCTTTTGTCTCCGGTGTGTGGTTGCCGAGTAATGACGACGATGATGATGATTAGGGTATGATGAAAAATGAGGTTACTGTGAATATAACTGTATTCACATTTCAGTAATGATAATTATGTTGTTTTTTTCAATAACCGCCCTTAATTCACAAAGAAAATTTTGGTAGACCTTCCCTCTCAAACTGATTACGTACTTGGTCCGTTAATTTCAGCTGTTTTATTTTCATTGATAGCTTTTGAGAGTACGACTTGTACGGTTCGATACTACAATTATGTTTATTTCTGTGAAGATACCTTAACGACAGTGAGAAAGCTTGTAATAAGCAATTACCGAAATGTTCAGCTCCGAACACAGCATAAAGAAACCCTCAGACGAAACACGTAGACTTTTATCAGAGTCCGCTCTTTAAGCAGACTGTATAGTACATTATCCGTGGGTTGAATGAAAAGTAATGCGTCCATCTTCGTTAACTGGTTTTGGATGGGTGTATTTTAATAAATTAAACTCAGAAATAAGCCTTAGAAGCCGCGCGGAGTGGCCGCGCAATTAGAGGTGCCATGTCACAGTCTGCGCGACTCCTCCCGCTGGATCCCGAGTCCTCCCTCGGCTATGTGTGTGTGTGTGTGTTCTTAGCATAAGTTAATTTAAGTAGTGTGTGAGCCTAGGAACCTATGACATCTGAATCCTTAGAATGTGATCTTTAATTACCAATATTCACTTTTCCACATAATCACCAGCCAATTGGATACATTTCTGCCAACAATGAACAAGTTTTCTGAAACCGTCATGGAAGAAGTCGACACTCTGTTTTTGCAACCACGGTCTCACAGTTCTCTCACCGTCTTCATCAGAAGCATAATGATATGAAATGCCGATTGTGCTTCCAATTTCTCTCTGAGAGATAAGACGATCGTCCTGAATCAATCTGTCAACATTTTGCTTGTGAAACTTGGTGGTTGCTGTCACAGGACGTCCAACTCTTCGTCTGTCACGCAGGTCAGATGTTCCCGCCTCAATATCTATAAACTTACTCGCCTAACGACGCACAGTACACACATCAACACAATCACCATAAATTGCTTTCATTCTCTGATGAATCTCCTTTGCAGTGACACCTTCTGCTGTCAAGGATTCAATGACTGCACGTTGCTTAAATCGCACTGACCGACCGTCTGCGCAGGGTTCCATACTTTACACTGTAACAGCACAACCGTTCAGTGCTAAGGATTCTCGCCAACTGGAGCTGTAGAGAAGAGGCTACGGAACAAGCCAGTCAATCCTAATAAATGCAGAATTGTTCCTTTACAGGTATTCTTCAAAGACGATGGTGATGAAGATATATGTTGTTGGGCGTACGGCATCAGGTACGTTCATAATGCTAATCACTACGACCACGCCAGAGCCCCTTAGCAAGGCACCAGCGACTGTCTTAAAAGCTCGAGAATCCCAAGAATTTTGCCAGCTACTTCCGCTGCTGCTGCAATCCTAGCTGCTACGTCCATACGAGTATTGACCAGAGCTCTCCCCATGTCCACAGAAGCAGAAGTCTGTTGGTGTCATGTCTGGTGACCGAGCGAGCTATGGAACAGGCCCATCGCGACAAGGCCATTGTTGTCCAAACGAAACGCAAACACTCTGCACTGAGTCACCGGAAACCACGGGCCCTTTATAATAAAAATCCACGAATAGCCTTTAAAATTTTCACGGTTGAGTTTAATTCACAGCTTTCTTTTTATGGAAAAAAATCTCTATGAAAGCCAGCTGAAGGTCATGCAATGGATTTCTGCACCACGAACGCTCTTCCTCGATGTGGATAAACTCGGAGTTGCGTAACGGTGTTGCCTGTCTAACTTGAAAGACAGACGACGAAGTGAGTGGGTCCAGCTGATACTGTCGCTTAATTAAACGATCCACACTTGGGAGGGCATCGCGAGGATGTCCAGAACCTGAGCGATAAGCGTTAAATCGATTATTTACTGGTCCTAATACAAGAGAATAGCATGAACGGCGTAGCCGGCGAACATAAAAAAGAAGGAAGTTTATCGTTTCGTCAGCATAGAGATTATTGAAAACGGAGCACAGGCTCGGTTAGGATCAAAGATACAAACTAAGAGCCGTTAAGGGTTTTCCTGTTGTGTAGATGGCAACACGTTCAGCGCTTCTGGAGGGAAACCATGATTGTTCTGGCGGAGCAAAAGCAACTGCTTCTTCTGAACCAGACAGTTTTTTAAGCGCTACCCTTGTTTTGAATAATATCAATGTTAAAACGAAACTTCCTGGCAGATTAAAACTGTGTGCCCGACCGAGACTCGAACTCGGGACCTTTGCCTTTCGCGGGCAAGTGCTCTACCAACTGAGCTACCGAAGCACGACTCACGCCCGGTACTCACAGCTTTACTTCTGCCAGTACCTCGTCTCCTCATTCTGGAAATATCAATGTTTATCCTTGGGTTAATCAGAATTATGAATAACGCAGAATTACTGTTCTCTCAGTAGAGTTAAAAAAACTGTAGGCTGCGGGCCACAACTAACAGTGAAACAGAGTTTCCACTACTTGACTTCTTCTTCTGTATAAATGGTTTATAGCTTTTTATCGATAGCGGCCATAGATTGGTAGCATGAAATAAAGTGTTGCAATATTCAGTTACTTCACTTCTTGTTCGTGTGCTTTTGTCCCGCATTGGCGCAGGTTCAGCATGATTATGAAGTATTTCTCATGACTAATTTTAGGGGCGGCCGGATGTACTCTCTGACACCAATCTGCTACCTCCATTACATGATATGTGTAGCCCAACAGTCTGTGTCACCCGCGTGAAAATGAGCCAAAGGTTTCTAAATATTTGCAAATTGTGTAACTGAGACAGAACTTTAGGGTTACCATCCCATTGTTCACTTTCCTGTTCCCACTTAACCTATCTCTCCTCTGTGTTTAACTGTGGAATTCCTGCTGCGCTCTTAATATTATTACCCTTGCTTTCAATTTCACCGAAGGTTGGTTTGATTTGTCTCTGTACTGAGTCAGTCCTCCCGATGATCATTTCTTTTGCGATTTCTTCACAACTTTCCTGCAGCCATTTCGCCTTGGCTGCTGTGCTGCACCAGCACAGACAGTGGTTTGAACGGCAAGGACCCAATTCCCAGCGCTTAGAGGTGGCGACCTGTTGCTCCGCGCGCAGCAAACGACGTGGACAACGACCTAGCCCTGCAGCACGCCTACCACGCGGAGTTCTGAACTTAATTTTCCCCAACTTATAGCAGTCTTTCGGTGTTATTTCATCGTTATGCAGTGTATAATGTCAATTATCGCAGCATGCATAGATTCCGCAGAGGTACGTCAAGCGTTCAGAACATTTTCATAGCGTCACATTTTGGTTTGACCTTTCTGAAATAATATGTACGTGTCCAGTCACGAGTGAAAATTGAAGAACTGGGATGACATTTAATTTCTGTATACATGTGTATTTTCCTCCTTTGGAAATACGGTAAGGAACGCTCATATGTAAGGATAGTGATAAACATCTAGGCATTTTTCTGGGTAACTTTAAGAATAATCTAGTATTGCACAAAGCTGTCTGCAGGTGAATTACGAAATAAAGTTTGTGTAAGGAAAAGACGTTCCTGTTCCCAGATGATTCATAGCGCATAACACTTACAACATACAGTGAATTTCGTCTATGCAGACATTTGTTATTGCCGTGACTAACCCCCTCCCCACCTCCATCCCCCCCCCCCCCCCCAGCAGTACCTGCCAATGTCAGTCCTATACATCCATTAACTCTTTAACGCCAGTCGGTAGATTCGTGTTGCTACTGTACGTTTTGATTTGCGGAAGTTAGTTCTACGCCGTGTATCTGTCTAAGATTAGAGGGCAGCACATTCTACTGACATATAACATTAGATATGGCTCCATGTTGCGACAAAAGCAGACTCTGCCTCAACACTAATGGTTAGAAACAGCATCGATATCGTCATTACTCCCTTCTGCTTATTTTGGAACATGGGGCCATATCTGATGTTCTACGTAATCGAAGTCACAGACAGATGTACGGCGAAGAATGAACTGCCAATCAGACTGCACGAATTTACCGACAGTTGGTAGAGAGCTAATGGACCTCCAAGCCTGACAGTGGCATATACTGTTCCCGTTACGTGCTATGTATCATTAGAGACAAGAACGTCATTCCCTCATACAAACAACATATCCTAATTCACCTGCTGACAGATTTCTTAGGGTTTTTCTTAAGGTTACCCAGAAAATTCCTTGATGTTTATCTCTATCTTCATATATCAGTGTCCGTTAGCATATTTTGAATGACGTCCAAATCCTTCATTTTCGACACGGGAATGAACACGCATTGTTTCAGATAGACAATACTGTAGTTGGAAAACCAAAATTTCTTGTGGATAGAAATGTCCTGTTAGTTCAGAATAAGACGAACAAGAATAAGAACAATAATTCAGCAACCATGTTATACCTCAGGCACAGAGTCCTGCTGGAAACAAGGACGCTACTTTGATTTCGATTTTCGTTGTTTGCTTGCTGCCCACTGCAGTTCCTCAGGAAACGGCTGCGAATGCTGCACTTTACGCAGCCACGAATGTGTCCGTATTGTAACACGTTCTCAGACGTGAAGCAGAAAATGCCATGGACTGAAGGAAAACCCACAAATGCGAGATAACAAGAGTTCCATACAGGTAAATATAAAATTTCTTACCCGCAATTTCCTCCCAGCCCCTACTGTAAACGTGTGAATATCTTTCAGCGTTTTGAGACATTTTTGAACACAATTACTACAGTTTGTAAATACTTCCGCGCTCTGCAAATTAACATTTTGAGTATTTGTTACATTTTTTCCGCGCACAGGAAAAGAAGTATAACCAGAAGAAACATTAAATATTATAAAAATACCCTCCCAATTTTTCAAGATGAGCAAATTTTAAATTCTCTTCTGGCCATCGCGATTTAGATTTCCAGTGGTTGCAGCAAGACACGTGTGGATTGGAAATCACTTTAACGAATAAACTTAGCCATTTCTAAACTGCGTTGTGGCAATGAGCATGGCAACCTGAAATAAGCAGTAACACAGTGTTTCTAAAATGTTCGTAGGAAATAAGAGGGCTGGTGGAATGGCTAATAACAAGCGTCTTTCACGTAGCACCCCATGTTGCCATCGCTTAGCGTTTGGCACTAGGCGTCATTAGGGAACGTAGGCATAAAACCCGCCATCCGCGGTGAAATGGTAGCAGGTATTCCCAAACCTTTGTCTACTCGTTCCCCAGACCTCAATCCCCTAGACTATTGGATATGAGGACACTTTAAGGAATTGGTTTACGACACGCCAATCAACGATATGCGGACACTAGAGTCGCTTCTTCAATGCATGCTACCAGGTGCAGCAGCAATCGGGTATACTTCAAAGGGTGCGTCCTTGCTTACTTAGGAGGGTGGAGGGGTACATTATCATGAATGGACGCCACGTTGAACACATCCCGTAAACACGTGTTTACCGCAGCAAATATGTATTTCCAGACCGATGTGTGTTGGACTTGTCTCAGAAAATATGAATTTCCGGACCCACGTTTATTGGACTTACTTTTCTTGTTCCCATGAGTACTACCACCTCTAGCCGGCCGGGGTGGCCGAGCGGTTCTAGGCGCTACAGTCTGGAACCGCGCGACCGCTACGGTCGCAGGTTCGAATCCTGCCTCGGGCATCGATGTGTGTGATGTCCTTAGTTTACTTTGGTTTAATTAGTTCTAAGTTCTAGGGAACTGATGACCTTAGAAGTTAAGTCCCATAGTGCTAAGAGCCATTTGAACCATTTGAACCACCTCTAAAAGTATTCGACACTTTTTTTGAGCACCCTGTATAATGCTTCTGTATAAATTGTCATACCCTTTCTGAAGGAAACTACTACGCACACATTCGGTAGTATTTCTGCGAACCATAAAACTTGCGTTATAATGAATGGAGTTCATTATGCCCAGTCATTCAAGTTCTTCATTTATGTATGCAGTGCAGGTACAGCATTCTCGAAAATAGTAACGATCCTGTCTCATCGGCTGTGCATTCCTCCTCCTTTGCGGCTTCATCGATACGTGTTTCGAGATATTAACGTCCTTTCTACGTACTCGCCAAGGAAATTATTAAATTGCCTTCCCTGTTAATATCACCAAGTTAGTGAGTCAATGTTTGCGGTTAGGTCGCTTCGGAAAAGATAAATTCTGTTCAGCTACCATATTGCGGGCGGATTTTATCGGCAATATAAGAGAATTACATTATTTCTGAAGAAGGAGTAAAAGCAGAGAGGAGGAAGAGCGACGAAAAGAAGGGCGGAGGGCGAAGAAAAAAAAAAAAAAGGAAAATACTTGGGTTCATCTCCTGAGGCAATTTCTCCCTCAATATCCTCCCTAATTCCCCGGCGCCACAAGCCGACATTTACTACACTTCCAAACGTAACCAGAGGCGGTATGGCAGGGGTGGTGGGAGGGGGATGAGCGCGGGTGGGAAAGAGGGGGAGGAGGTACAGATGCCGCTTCTGCCTTATCGAAGACATATTAAAAAAATGTCTCGCGACCCCCGCTGAGGGGGTGGGGTAAATGGGGGGAATAGCGGTAGAGCGGGGGCGGGGGTGGGGGGCGGCGGACGTTCTCGTAGAGTTGCGTACGTGCCCACCGCCACTGCCGAGATCAATAAGGTCCATTATGGCACACCGCGGCCGTTACCTTGTGTATGCAGGAGAGCCGCGCGAGGGGAGCCAAACTGCCATCTATTATGGGATTGTTGATAAGATCGTAATTGAGTCGGCCGTGACAGGCGATTTGCACCCTTAATGCCTGTTTCTGTTCTTTTGTGGGCGTCGGGATGAAGTGAGTCTGAGGCAATCTGCCGGTGGCGGCTAATGCCCGAATAACGACCCGCGGGCACCGCGACGCCGACGCCGCGTCTCTCTCCTCTGCAGCGGACGCCAGGAGCGCGTGCGACGTCATCTGGCGTACTGCTGAACACGTGGCTTCGGACAATATCTGCTCGCCAGTTTGACGTACGCCTCACAACGGCGGACGTAATGACAGAAAATATTTGCTTAATTTTGGCGCCCAACACGTGGACGGCTCTGAGCACTATGGGACTCAACTGCTGTGGTCATAAGTCCCCTAGAACTTAGAACTAGTTAAACCTAACTAACCTAAGGACATCACAAACATCCATGCCCGAGGCAGGATTCGAACCTGCGACCGTAGCGGTCTTGCGGTTCCAGACTGCAGCGCCTTTAACCGCACGGCCACTTCGGCCGGCAACACGTGGACGGATTCATCATACCGTCATCATCAGCATTATCATCATAACCCTAGACGAATAGAGAGAGAGAGCGGTTTGAAAACGGGAAATGGTACTTCCTTATTTCATATATGCCCAGAACCTTTTTTTGTCACAGAGTTGCATGATTTTCATAATATATCATTTGCTCGTATTAATGACAACAGATAACAACTGTATCAGTAATTTGTAATTGTCGGTTCTGAAAGGAGGTTTTTACAGTGGACCGATAATGAGCTCATGGGCACATAAGGTCGTGCACTGTTATCGAACTGGAATAATCGAAATAAAACTGCAAGTTCTGAACTTTTAAGTAATCATATTAGGCAGTGAAGGAACATAAAACACAACGTACTTATCCATGATACTCTGTAAAGCGTTTGTCACGCAAATATACCTTCCATTTGCAGCACAATGTGACAGCTTTATTTGTATAAAGCGCAATGTTTTTTCTGATCTGAGCAGTGAGAAAAATATTTTGAGTTAATTGTTTTCGTACAGAATAGTCGTCCTCATCTGCCATTGTGACCCAGGCTGAGTTTTAGCATTGCCATATTTCTAGAGACCTGCCGAATTCTCGCTGCAACCGGACCGGTACATATCTTGTGCGGGTGAGCCTGTGTCCAGGTGACCTTTTCAGGTCACTGCAGGGCCTTTGTCGACCGGTTGCGCAATCGCATTAGCTGTGACGTTTGGTGACTGTGTTGTGCTCTCCTCCTATTGACACATTAAGCGCGGTGGCCCTGTCGATGCTCTTCGAGAGGAGTAGGCTATTTGTCAGCAGCTGGTTTCACCCTCTCCCTTCTTCCATCGTCTCCTACACGAAGATACTACACTACACATGCACACGAATTGCACTCTCTCTCGCTTACGACGACACTTACGCACACAGCTCTCATAATTCACGACCGTAAGGCGCCAGTGGGCACGAACGAAAAGGAAAACCCTTGCGAAAAGGCGACTGAACCTGCCCTTATGTGCCTCTTAGCCATACGAGTTTCTTCTTGTTTTGCCTTTCTCTCACATCAGCGCAGTGTTGGCTTGGTTACGACTGATTTGGCATGGTTAATTTACGGGACTCATGAGATTTTCAATTTTTAATTGATCATAATATACAGAATTTCCCCTCTTCAGTGATACATAACACATATACATGGTGTTTCACCCTAGTTTTAAGTATAAATTTAACGGTGAAATTAATGAAAAATTACATCAGTGAGTACATATCATGAAAGAGAATTCCTTCAAGTTTTGTTTAATGTTAGTAGACGTCAATGAGGGATCCATTTGTTGCCCCTCACATGTCGACACGATATTTCACTTCTCGCCTCGTATTCACCAACATTTCAGGTGTAACTGTCCCAACCACCGCGACGATTCTTTCCCGTTAATAATACTGTACAACAATGAAAATGTACATCGAAAGAGAATTGCCAATTCCTGTCAATTCTAATGTGCTGATCGCGAATATCACAAAGACATTCCAAAAGTAGCTCTAGATTTCATTTTAAACTGTTTTATTGCGGTCAGATAATTATATACGTACTTATATGTTAAGTTTAAAATCATATATTAAAATGGTTTGTCAGAGTCATAATAACTGCTAACAATGGATTATATTATTGTCCCTGGTCTTTCTTGCGTGCAATATTTTGGATATATACATTTTGATACCAATTTTAGTGATCTTTTTGTCTCCCTGCTCTTCAACTTCAGTGACTTTATTAATGCATGTAATAATTTTTGCACATTTGTTTCCAGATTCACTACCAGTTGCTCAAGTTGACAGCTATTGAAGTGAACGAAAATGCCACGAGTTTGTGTTGACAGCGCTGACACATTTTGCTATATGTATGGAGAAGTGACATCAGCTTCTCAAAAGCAGCAAATAACTCCATTGATTAAAAGAGCTCACAGTTCTTATTTTGGATGCAAAATAGGTGCTCAGGATAAACCCTGTGGGCTCTACATGTGATCTGCAACACTTGTGCCATCAATCTCAGGAATTGGATGCATGGGAAAGGACGTTCAATGCCCTTTGCTGTGCCCATGATCTGGCGTGAGCCAACTAACCATGTCAGTTACTACTACTTTTGCATGGTTCCTCCCGTCAAGAAGGGAAATTCTAAGAAGAAGAAGCGGACAGTGATCTGTCCCAACATTCCATCTGACATACGTCCAGTTCTACATGGGGAAGGACTGCCAATACCTGAACTACCGACGGAGTATGAGATTACTTCTGAAAGGGATTCTGAATGTCCTGAACCATGTACATCACAAGATACAGAGTTTCTTCCAAATATAACATCAACTGACGATCCACAAAATTGTCTCAAAATGAGTTAAGTGATCTCATTAGAGATTTGGAGCTATCTAAAGCTAAGGCTGAGATTATAGCATCAAGGTTGCAATTATCTGGGAAGCAATGTAAATGTTTCATTCTACCAAAGAAGAGAGCAACAATTCACTCCTTTTCTTTAACAGGCAAGATAGTCTTGTGGCATTTGTAGATATAAATGGCCTAATCAAGGCTTTCAGAATTAATTACAACCCGAATGAGTGGAGACCCTTTATTGATTTGTCAAAGTTGACCTTAAAAGCATATTGGTAATGAGCTACCTTCTATTCCAGTTGGGCATAGTGTGCATTTGAAAGAGTAATACCAAAACATGAAAATTTTACTAGAAGCCATCAAGTATAATGACTCTCAGTGGCATATCTGTGGTGTCTTGAAAGTGGTTGCATTACTATTAGGTATGCAGTTAGGGTATACTAAATATTGCTGCTTTCTCTGTGTATGGGACAGCCAAGCTCATGCATCTCATTACAGTAAACATGAATGGCCCACCAGAAAATCTCGTCAACCAGGTATGAAGAACATTAAGAGTGAACCCCTAGCAGACCCTAATAAGATTCTGCTCCAGCCCTTGCACATCAAGTTGGGTTTCATGAAAAACTTTGTTAAGGGAATCAACAGGATATAGTAAACATTGCTGCTTTCTCTGTGAATGGGACAGCCGAGCTCATGCATCTCATTCAGTAAACCTGAGTGGCCCACCAAAAAATCTCTTCAACCAGGTATGATTTTCTGGTACTGACAGGGCTCGAGAGTGCGACACTCAGTTCCGCAGTAACTCTTATTTTTCGCCACAATCCTCTTCACTGACCGTCTGTCACGATCACTCACCGCACATTTTCGTCCGTGTTGCCATTTTGTGAATGATATTTTTCCCTTTGTGCTTTTTCCACGTTCGAAAACTTAGCTGCCGCGTAATGTAGACAGAGCTACGCGGAACACTGTTCCGATCACAACTGACACTAGAAATGTCATTGCACAAGTGTACATTGCACAAGTGGACACTGTACAAGTGCCGTTCGTGGATAAATAAAACAGCACAACCTGCAGGCTTGACGAGCACCTACACTTACGTTCAAGCAAGCGTTCCGCACGATGTTTCCATATTTTTATCAAACGTCTCTATGACGCTCTGGTGAGTTGCCCTAGGATAATCAATAATTCATGAGTAATGAAGGTGACTACGCTCTATATTTGTGTTAGAATGCGACTTACGTGAAATGTATGTCACCCTGAAACTGCCGCTAGAAGTATGCGCCCATTATTATTAATATACACTGAAGCGCCATAAAAAATGGTATAGACATGCGTATTCAAATACAGAGATATTTAAACAGGCGGAATACAGCGCTGCGGTCAGCAACTCCTGTATAAGACAAGTGTCTGACGCAGTTGTTATATCGGTTACTGCTGCTACAATTGCACGTTATCAGGATTTAATTGAGTTTGAACGTGGTGTTGTAGTCGGCGCAGGAGCGATGGCACACAGCATCTCCGATGTAGCGATGAAGTGGGGATTTTCCTGGACGACCATTTCACGAGTGTACCGTGAATATCAGGAATCCGGTAAAACATCAAATCTCCTACATCGCTGTGGCCGGAAAAAGATGCTACAAGAATCGGACCAACGACGACTGAAGAGGATCGTTCAACGCGACAGGAGTGTAATACTTCAGCAAATTGCTGCAGATTTCAATGCTGGGACATCAACAAGAGTCAGCGTGCGAACCATTCAACGAAACATCATCGGTATCGGCTTTCGGAGCCGAAGGCCCACTCGTGCACCCTTGACGACTTCACGACACAAAGCTTTACGCTTCGACTAGGAATGTCAGCACCGACATTGGACTGTTGATGATTGGAAACATGTTTCCTGATCGGACGAATTGGTTCAGATGGCTCTAAGCACTATGGGACTTAACATCTGAGGTCATCAGTCCCATAGACTTAGAACTACTTAAACCTAACTAACCTAAGGACATCACACACATCCATGCCCGAGGCAGGATTCGAACCCACGACCGTAGCAGCAGCGCGGTTCCGGACTGAAGTGCCTAGAACCGCTCGGCCACAGCCTGGTCGGACGACTCTCGCTTCAAACTGTATCGAGCGGATGGACGTGTACGAGTATGGAGAGAACCTCATAAATCCATGGACCCTGCATGTCAGCAGGGGACTGTTCAGGCTGGTGGAGGCCCTAATGATTAAGATACGAATCTGACAGGTGATACGTACGTAAGCATCCTTTCTGATCATGTGCATCCATTCATGTCTATTACGCATTCCGATGGGCAAGGGCAATTCCAGCAGGACAATGCGACACTCCACATGTCCAGAATTGCTACAGCGTGGCTCCAGAAACACACTTCTGAGTTTAAACACTTCCGCCGGCCACCAAACTCCCTAGACATGAACATTATTGAACTTATCTGGGATGCGTTGCAACGTGCTCTTCAGAAGAGATCTCCAACCCCTGGAACTCTTACGTATTTATAGACAGCCCTGTAGGATTCATGGTTTCAGTTCCCTACAGCCCTACTTCAGACACTAGTCGAATCCATGCCACGTCGTGTTGCGTCACTTCTGCCTGCTCGCGGGGGTCCTACACGATATTAGGCAGGTGTGCCAGTTTCTTTGTCTCTTCAGTGTAATTGACTGAATTTTAGAAGAAACTGAGTAGTCGGCAAACAAAGAGGTACCAGTTATTTTTGATGGGTTTATTGCAAATGACATGTTTCGGGCTCTTCCCCTTCATTAGATTTCAATTTCATAGGAAAAATAACTTTGACAGCTTGTTCCTTACTCATAAATTCACGAACCAAAAGGTTTTACACACAATTTAAACTTGGAAAATGGGAAATTTGGTCGTGGAAGAAAAGGAAATTTATTCCGAAAGGTAGCAAAGTTCTTTATTTTTTGCTTGTGTACCTATCGACGACACAGCGCTTCTGTCTTTTGGTGAGATGTGTCCTTTATTCCTAAATAATTCGTAATTCTCAACTACACTTTCCTTACATTATATTACATTAAATGTTTGTCAGGAGTATTTCTTCTTACAGTTTGCCTCCAAAGAACAACATCACTTGCTGTACACCATCAGCAATATATTTCACTTGATAGTCACGTTCTCCAACTATGCGCATATGTGACAAAACCTAAAAAAATCCTGCGAGTGGCGACAAATTCGGTCGTTATTTAGATAATTTTCGTTCATTGCCTGCGGAACACGGAGACTCGTTGTGGCGGTTTTGTTCGTCTCCAGGGCTGACATAGCGGCCAGTGACAGCTGAGGAAGCTACCCAGAGTGGCGGTGCGACGGGCAGACGGGGGCAGTTTGTCAGCGCCTATCAGGCCAGCGTAGCGGGTATCTGGTGCGGCCGACGTGCTCCGCATGGGTTTGGGCGAGGAGGAGGCGGCGTCAAAGCTGAATTTCCCGCCCAACAACTCCGGAGTCACTTCCGAATACGAATGGGCTGGCCCGGCGAGAAGCTACAGCACTAGGTATCCACTGCCAGCTCGCCTAAGAAAAGCAGGAAATCAGTCTGCGTAATAAAATGGGAGAAGCCGACCTTCTCCATCGTAATTGCGGAGTTGTTCAGGCACACTTACTGAGTATTTTGCTGTAAGGATACAAAGTAGTAATGCAATTACGATTTATTCTGCTTACGACCCCAAGTACCCGTTTGTTCTGTGAGAATGCATTCACAACAGTGAAAAAGCCTGTAAAATGCAATAACCAAAATGTGCAACACAAAACCTAGGATAATGCACCACAGGAGTGTATATCGGGGTATTCTTTAAAAATAAACTTATACTGCTCTGTATCACTGATAACGTACAACTAACAGCGCCTTAAAAACAATCAGCCGGCCGCGGTGGTCTAGCGGTTCTGGCGCTGCAGTCCGGAACCGCGGGACTGCTACGGTCGCAGGTTCGAATCCTGCCTCGGGCATGGGTGTGTGTGATGTCCTTAGGTTAGTTAGGTTTAAGTAGTTCTAAGTTCTAGGGGACTTATGACCTAAGATGTTGAGTCCCATAGTGCTCAGAGCCATTTTTTTTAAAAACAATCCCGAGACAAAACCGAGCGCTGCTGTGCGGAAGCGTGAGGGTGTAGACTTAAGTGGACATTACCGTTGTCAGCAGCGAGTACGGTGACTGATTGGAAAGCTTACTCCAAAACAAGACACACAGCGCAGACCGACGACACTTGCAGTGTTGTACATCTATTTTCAATGCAATACAAGTTCACATACAGGAAGGGGGAGCTGGGCGGAGTGGCTGCGCGGTTAGAGGCGCCATCTCACGGATTGCGCCTCCATTCCCGCCGGAGGTTCGAGTCCACACGTATGTGTGTGTGTGTGTGTGTGTGTGTGTGTGTGTGTGTGTGTGTGTGTGTGTGTGCGTGTGTGTCTTGTTGTTAGCATAAGATAGTTTAAGTAGTGTGTAAGTCTAGGGACCGATGACTTCAGCAGTTTGGTCCCTTAGGAATTCACAAACATGTGAACATTAGAAAGGGGTACAAAAGGAAATAAAATGCTATTACTCTGTCAAAAGCCATGGGGGACTACAGCTCCGATACATCAAAAAGAAAATATCTGGTAACACACTTAAACATTTTTTCAGTGGGTTTCGGGTTGACCCTGTGCTGTGGTTTTGGATTAGACCCTCTCGTGAAAAGTAATTGTGCATCAATATGATTGACACTACGTTATTGTCAGATACAGAATTTAAAGACAGAGTAAAAACAGCGTCTGCCTGTTTGCTAAACTGCTGGTTTCTCGTAAGTACACAGAAGAAGAAGACCGGGGGCATTCAGAGTCTGGAAATGTCAATAACGCGTTCTATTGATGGTTCTCAAAACTCCATAAGTATAACATGTAGCAACGTAGGATCGTGTCGGGGCATATTTTAGAGATCCGAATGCTCGCGGACGCTGCGAGCTCAGCACTTAAGCTCGACGTTATCCACCAGATCACGTACTTTTACTTGTTTCGTTTTGATGAAATAATCAGCAACTAGTAGCACAAAATAAATTTTATTGCTTTACCGGTGTCGCGCACCTTGTGCCCTTCTCCATAAGGTTATAAACGTTGAATTATTTGCTAGCGTAAAAAATTAGGTGTATGCAGCTTATCATTGTCGTCGTGTGAATGGTGGCGCCTTACAAAAATGGTCTAAGGCACTGTGATACACATGATCGCAGCAATACGCTGCATAAACGTCACTTTTGACACTCGTAAATAAGGAGATATTTATAACCTTCTGAAGGTCACTAGATGCCTGAAACCTGTAATGGAATAAAATTCCTTCTGAGCAACCGGTTACTGATTGCTGAAGATGGATAATGTACTAAACTTCTTTGGCTTTCACGGGAGCCACATTCAGGATTACAACCGAACTTTAAGAAAATTACTGCATATTCTCATACAGTCAAAACCGGTAATACTGAATGAACGTGAAAAATGTTTGATTACTATTACTCGCTAAGGAAGTTTATCAACATTCTGAGGAGCGATCATTTCGCTTCGGTTTTTACAGTCACGATACGGCGTCACATTCGTTTAGTGACTATAAAATAGTTCGATACATATTTTTTTCTTTGAGAGCTGTATACTGTAATTTTGGTACATAGAGGTGATTAATTTTCGTGGGGTGCTCGTTCCTTCACTGAGTGCAGACGTCACGAACGGCTGACGCCCTCAGCTTCCGTAAATCGACGCAACGCAGCGCCGCGCGTGTTGACAGTAATGAATTGAAGGACGGATTTCAGGGCTAGGCAATTGTGGTGGCCAGTGTTGCGACCGGGTGGCGGGGGCCGGGGGGGGGGGGGGGATGGAAGGAGGGGAGAAGGGGCAACCCAGACCACTTGGCCAGCGCAACCGCCCTCACCTCAACCCCCACCCCCCTCTCCACCCACGCAGAGCTGGCGATAAGTCGTTGGCGAGGAGCGGCGCGTACGAAGAGCGGCCGCCGGGGTCGAAGTGTATCACGGCGCCTACTCTTCACGGCGCAGATAACATCTTGATGGAGCACCCTATACCAGTAATGGACAGCCATTCCGCCGCCTCCGCCGCCGCCCGGCGCCCACGGTGCGTGTCTGCCGGAGATGCTGCCGCCGCTCGCGCTTTTCATTGAATATTTATCCCGGTTACGATTATATTCTGCGGTAATGGAACTCTGGCGAACACGTTCCTTTTCTCCGGCCGCAAAGAAAGACCGCTGGCTTTGTCGAGGGTAGATAACGCTGGCCGGGAAAGCGATGCGGGAGCGGGGGTGGTTCGTCTCCCGGCGCTACCTTCACTTTTCCTTATCCTCCCTCAAGCCCTCCCCCTTCCTCGCCCCTTACCCACTTCCGCCCAAACACACACTGGCGGCTCTTCCCTAATGCCCGGTGAGATTTTCGACTTAGCGCCGGAGATCATCCCGGGATATATTTATGTGGACGGCTTTTAAACTGTTGCCGAACAAGCAGAGCGGCGGCTGCACGCCGTATTTGTTCAGCGCCTTAACCCCGCGGGCGGCTTCCTGGAACTGTCGACTGGGAATAAACGCCGGTCGCCTTGCTGGGAGAATGGAGGCAGCGGTGACTGCTGCCTATACTGAGCACAGGTTTGTGTCGTAATGAAAGTAAAAATATACAGCCAACTGATTGCATAAGTTTAATGTAAAAACTTTGAGCTGGTTTCAATACTACTAAGGCTATCTCTTTCAGAAGGACAGTATTGAAAAGGAGAACATGTAATAAAACTGGTTCTTACATAAATTACATGCTTTTAAACATACGTGATACACTAAGGAGTTCAAGTCTAGAAAATATGGTATAAGTCCTATATGGGGACAGTAAAAACTGTTACACAGATACAGATTGTTAAAAGAGAAGACACTGAACGATAATGAATCCTTTTTTTTTTCTTTTAATTTCTGAGTGATCAGTCTTCTGACTGATTCGATGCGGCCCGCCACGAATTCCTCTCTGTGTCAACCTCTTCATCTCAGAGCAGCACTTGCAACCTACGTCCTCAGTTGTTTATTGAATGTATTACAATCTCTGTCTTCCTCTACAGTTTTTGCCCTCTACAGCTTACTCTAGTACCATGGAAGTCATTCCCTGACGTCTTAACAGATGTCCCTACTCTTTGTCAGTGTTTTCCACATTTTTTTCCCTCTCCGATTCTGCGCACAACCTCCTCATTCCTCATCTTATATGTCCACCTAACTTTCAACATTCGTCTGTAGCACCACATCTCAAATGCTTCGATTCTTTTCTGTTCCGGTCTTCCCACAGTCCATGTTTCATTACCATACAATGCTGTCCCCCAAACGTACATTCTCACAAATTTATTCTTGGAATTAATGCTTATGTTTGATACTAGAACACTTCTCTAGGCCAGGAATGCCATTTTTGCCAGTGAAAAACTGCTTTTGATGTCCTCCTTGCTCCGTCCATCGTTGGTTATTTTGCTACCTAGTTAACAGAATTCCTTAACTTCATCTACTTCGTGACCATCAATCCTGATGTCAAGTTTCTCGCTGTTTTCATTTCTGCTACTTCTCATTACCTTCGTCTTTCTTCGATTTAATCTCAATCCATACTCTGTACTCATTAGGTTGTTCATTCCATTCAGAGGATCATGTAATTCTTCTTCCCTTCACTCAGGATGGCAATGTCATCAGCGAATCGTATCATTGATATCCCTTCACTTTGAATTTTAATTCCACGCCTGAACCTTTCTTTTATTTCATTGCTTCTTCGATGTAAACATTGAACAGTAGGGGCGAAAAACTACATCCCTATCTTTACCCTTTTTAATTACAGCACATTGTTGTTGATTCTCCACTCTTATTATTCCCTCTTGGATATTGTTCATGTTGTATATTATCTGTCTCTTATTATAGCTTTCCCTTGTTTTTCTCAGAATTTCGAACATCATACACCATTTTACATTGTAGAACGCTTTATCCAGGTCGACAAATACCATGAACGTGTCTTGATTTTCTTTAATCTTGCTTCCATTATTTCCGAAACGTCAGAATTGCCTCTCTTGTGACTTTACCTTTTCTAACACATCCTTAATTTTCTTTTCCATTCTTCTGTATATTATTCTTGTAAGTAACTTTGATGCATGAACTGCTAACTTGATTATGCGATAATTCTCGCACTTGCCAGCTCTTGCTGTGTTCGGAATTGTGTGGAAGATACTCGTCCGAACGCCAGATAGTATGTCGCCAACCTAATACTTTCTACATACCAACGTGAATAGCCATTTTGTTGCCACTTCCCCGAATAATTTTAGAAATTCTAATGGAATGTTATCTGCCTTATTTGATCTTAAGTCCTCCAAATCTCTCTTGGGTTCTGATTCTAATACTAGATTCTCTGTCTTTTCTAAATAGCCTCGTGTTTCTTCTACCAAATCAGACAAATCATCCCCCTGAAAGTGGCCTTCAATGTGCCCTTTCCACCGATCCACTCTCTCCCCTGTATTTAACAGTGGAATTCCCGTTGCACTCTTAATCTTACCACCCATGCTTTTAATTTAAAAACGTCAAATGAACCCTTATGAAGCTCAGAAGTTTACAAAATTACTTGCGATAGCAAGTGTTTTATATCGGACAAACCGTTAGCGCTTTTAACACAAGATGTAAGAAACACTTGTTAGGGCAGAAGGTTCAAACGTTTATAAATCTAGCTTCGCAGAGCACTTACTAATATCGGGGACAATCGAGAAGGAGTAGACGAACGACCATTCTACGTAAAGAGAAGGACGGGTGTAAACTTGATCTCTTAGAAGAACGTGAGATTTTTAGACATATAATCAGTAACGATGGCCTCATCTTCAGTGAACAACGACAGTTACGAAGCAAAAGCTTCTTTACGCCTTTAAGCCACTACTCGCGACTTTCACGTTTCCATTCACTTACATATTGGAACCTTCGTTGTTTCTCCCTTTCGTTTATGGACTCCGCACTTCCTTTCTGACTGTACGCCAGACGCAACTGTATACCACATTCTGTTTTGAAGATTTTATGTGAAGCATATTTCCTCCTTTTTTGCTTGTTGTAACTTCTTTATAAAAATCCTATGATACGTTCTTTATTTCAGAGTATATTGGTAATTACCGTTTTATTAATTTTTATAAAAATTATTTTATTCGGTTCGTATCTTTCATGCACCCTGTTTTTGTACCCCTACAATTTACTTTGTTTAAAACATCTACATATGTATCATACTGATGAATTCCTGTAACAGTTGCCTATTCCATATAGTTGAGCGTTTTTTGGTGTTGCCATGGGAGACTGTATTCCATATTTTCTGCTGTCTGAGTTTAGCTTCTTAGCTCATCATGTACGTTTACAATTTTAATGTCGTGTACTTCTGTAGATACTAGTTTTATTACATGTTCTCCTTTTCAGTGTTGTCAAGGATTAAGTATTTTAGACATTTAGTGTGTAATACGTTTAAAACATTATAGGTACTACCCTCTGAAGCAGATATTCATAGTGGTATTGAAACCTACTCGAAGTTTTTACATTACACTTATTCACCCGATTGCCTGTAGACTCTGTATACTGAAGAGTTAAAAATCTCCTTTCTTCCATGTTTCCCCAAAAATATATAAGGCAAATACCTGATGATACCTGTGAAAAAATTAAGCATGATTTGCTGTACTATCCTTTTCAGTCGCGTTGTGCTCCGTCTTAATGACTGCGCTATCGAGAAGGCGTTAATATATAAGCTGGTGATGATTAAACTTTTGCTGTTTGAGAGAGCCCCCTGAAAAACGAGTGCTCGTAGGAAAATTAAACTTCATGCAAACATTTGTAAGGACATGCGGGAGAAAGATAACGAATAAACCACTGAAAGACACATTTTTAGTTTCCACATGATAGAATAACATCTGTTAACTGCGGAATTGCTTACGTTCCAAGTGTAACGACCATCTGCATCCATGACAGATTGGAGCCATGCTACTGTTGCCCGAAATATCTCAGGTGGGATGTTGGCAACCTCCTTTGCTAAGATCGTCTTCAACCTCCAATGCGTGTTAGGGTCCCGCTGATAAACCCTACCCTTCAGGTAACACCGCACCCAGAAAACACACGGGATCAAATCTCACGATCTTGGTGGCCATTCAGTCTGGAACGACCAGCCAATGATTCTGTTTTCTCCAGATGCGTTACGAAGTAACCGAGTGACCTCAGGTGCAAAGCGTCGACATTCGCAAAGAGCAGAGGCGTTATTGCTGATGTTTTGATAAAACAATCTTACGAGTAAAGCCCTGCTCACCTTTTGCAGACCCACGTTGACTGTATGCAACTGTAATGCATAACGATGCTGGCGTTTCACCCCTAGGTCGCAGTACAAGTGCCGGCCTTGTGGCCGTGCGGTTCTAGGCGCGTCAGCCTGGAGCCGCGTGACCGCTACGGTCGCGGGTTCGAATCCTGCCTCGGGCATGGATGTGTGTGATGTCCTTAGGTTGGTTAGGTTTAAGTAGTTCTAAGTTCTAGGGGACTGATGACCTCAGAAGTTAAGTCCCATAGTGCTCAGAGCCGAGCCGCAGTACAAGTACCGGCACCTAACGGCAAGTCATGACGCTAACACTACTAACAAGCCAACCCCTTCAGCGCACAGCAAGCTTAATAGCAAACGTGAATAATAAAAATTATCACCTAAAAAGATTAAAGCCGATAAACACCACCATTCCTATTAAGTTGGGCATCTATTCGGTAAATAGTTTTCTGTCTACACTGGCTCAAGTAGGAAAATCTTAATTATCACCACTCTGTAAATCTACAGCTACATATGTTCTTCTTCTTCTCCTGTAAATAGTTGGTCTGTTGCAACTTCTTTATCACTGCGTCTTCTCTTGGGTCTACCAACGTTTCCCCTTCCTTTTAGAATGTGCTGTAACAGTTGTTTCGGATTACGTTCATCGTTCATTCTTTCTGTACCTTTTAATTTAAGTTGTAAATTCCTACGTTCTTCTGAATGGTCTCATTTTTTAATCGGTCTCTTCTTGTTACTCCCTGAACTGTTCTCAAAAATTTCACTTCGGCTGCATTGAGTCTACTATTTGTTCTAGGGTTCCTAGTCAAGATATCATCTCTATACAGTCCACAGGAAACTGTCATTACCAAAGAATATCTGCATGGTGACCTTTCAAATTTTTCCGTGAATGTTGTTCTGATGTTGACACATCATAGAGAATCTATCAGTCTGTTTCTCAATAGCCACTTGACCGAGATAAGTCACAGCCCAAGAATGTGTGAAACTAAGGGTTATTTTTTTGACCTATCAGGTCAGTGAGAACATGCGCCCGAACGTATTACTATAAACTATAGTAAGCAACAGCGCCTTTTCTTGCCTAAGATGGCGGGATATTGTCGAGCTAATGTTTCCAAAGAAGAAGTGTGTAACTTTGGGATGAGAATAGAGTAGCCAAATTGCGGCTGTGAGGTATCATAAGTGAGTGTTGTTTGGTAGGCAGGAAGGACAGTCTTGGAAGAGAATTTTCTTTATTATTCCTTTGTAAGGAACCGCCAAGGAAAAGGTTGTAGGTACAAGGAAAATGAATATTATTTGAACTCAGGAATTCAAAATGCTGTTCCACAGTTGAAAGTGAATGAGTCACAATAATTTCCATAGTGTGCACGAAAAAAAATCTTGTGTTACCACTAAAAATTGCCAAATTTACAGAAATTTTGTAGACAATCAAATAACCTTAAAATGTAAAAAGTTTAGTTAAGTGATCAGTTTGTAGCTACAGGCTTTGACTTTTGAAAAAACTTCGCGACCAACCTAATAGTAAAGTTATTGTCCAAGTTAAAACATTCTCACAATAAATTCAGTTCTCTATGAGCTACAGAAATTTTTCGCAAGAGTTAACATTCAAAAAGTCTGCGAGATGTTTTGCTTTTGACTCTGCATATTCATGCAAGTAAGCTTACGTAACATGGAAAACGAAGTATAGGTTCGCTGGTCTGACATTTGGAAACAAACAACTAATTATTTAAATAAAAATCAATTTTTAATACAACACATTTCTAAATGGGACTAAATATTATAAAATAATTTCTTGTAGCACCATGCAGGCAGCCCTGACAATATGGGATTGTCAGTTTCAAAGAGCTATGAAAATACTTGCAAGATTTAAAACGAAAAACGAGCGATGCATGCAAGAGATAATAGTAAGGAGGTGCAGTATTCATGCATAAATTAATTACTGCATGCGCCACGCGTTTTTCGCTTTAAATCCTGCAAGTATTTTCATTGTTGTTAAAAAATTAACAACACGATTATCTTATGGATTATATATCTGCATGGGGCGAGGAGGAAATATTTCATACTTTTTAGTGCAACTTAAAGAAGTAGTATGCTAAAAATTCGTTTTTATTTAAATAATTACTTTGTGTTTTTTAGCCTCGTATGTAAAACTTTTCATTTGATTTGAAACATTTTTATGAGATCACGAAAGAGACATGCGTTAAATTTCAGGTTTACTTCAATTTCTTTTTCACTCGAGTTAAGTAATATACCGCTTCTTCCTATATATATATATATATATATATATATATATATATATATATATATATATATATATATATATATATATATATATATATATATAGAGAGAGAGAGAGAGAGAGAGAGAAAAAAAGCACTGCGAAAGTAAAAATTACACGTTCGAGATCACCTGCAGGCTTACCAGCAGTCGTTCTTCTCTCGATCCATTCTCGAATAGGACAGGAGAAGGGGGAAACGGCAGTGGTGTATAAATTACCTTCTACCAGACACCAAAGGAAGCGAATTAGTATTGCATTGTCACCCAGTTCTGAGCTACGTTGAAAGATTCAGGCCTCTAGCTCATAGGGAAGTAAGTTTAAAATCAATGCCAAAAAATGGTACCCAATAGACAAAATGGCAGACAAGAAAGTGACCTGCTAAAACGTGTTAAAAAGTAGTCAATAGTATTACTGCTGCATGCACGATGTTAAATATCTGGTGTGTAGTAAATTTATACTGCTCTGCCTACAACGACTCCTAAAAGCAGAGAGCAAAATATACAATAAACAGCTCTGGGGTCTCTTGAGATTAACCATGGTAATTCCGAAACTATAAGGGGCAGCCAAATCGGTGTGCTGAAAAGTAATGCCTCCAATTCTTTTGAAAACTCTTAAAGCTTTTTAAATAAAACGAAGGTTATTCGCAATCTACGCATTTATTCTTCGAATGTACATATTTACTTCTCAACATGGCCACCCTGACGAGGGACTAATTCGTTGACACTGTCGCTGTAGAATGTTTGACTTTGTTGACGGAGCCAGAACCTCACCTCTGCTTTCACTGCTTCATCACTATGAACGTGAAGTCCTCGAAGGTCTTCTTTAAGTTTTGGAAAGAAATAAAAATCGGATGGAGCCAAATAGGGACGGTACGGACGATGATCGATGACACTGAACCCAAGGCGCCGGATTGTTACAGATGTAGCAGCGCTAGTGTGTGGTCTGGCATTGTCATGCTGAAGGGGAGTGTGCTCCCTGTGTGGACGAACTCTTTAAAGCTCGAACTCGATTACAGCACGCTGCTTCTCAGGAACCGGAGGAGTTACCTTACGCTAGAATTCGGAGCCCTCCAGCAGTAGCCGCTAAGAAATACACTACTGGTCATTAAAATTGCTACACCACGAAGATGACGTGCTACAGACGCGAAATTTAACCGACAGGAAGAAGATGCTGTGATATGCAAACGATTAGCTTTTCAGAGCATTCACACAAGGTTGTCGCCGGTGCCGACACCAACAACGTGCTGACATGAGGAAAGTTTCCAACCGACTTCTCGTACACAAACAGCAGTTGACTGGCGTTGCCTGGTGAAACGTTGTTGTGATGCCTCGTGTATGGAGGAGAAATGTGTACCATCACGTTTCCGACTTTGATAAAGGTCGGATTGCAGCGTATCGCGATTGCGGTTTATCGTATCGCGACAAGGCTGTTCGCGTTGGTCGAGATCCAATGACTGTTAGCAGAATATGGAATCGTTGGGTTCAGGAGGGTAATACGGAACGCTGTGCTGGATCCCAAAGGCCTCGTATCACTAGCAGTCGAGATGACAGACATCTTATCCGCATGGCTGTAACGGATCGTGCAGCCACGTCTCGATCCCTGAGTCAACAAATGGGGACGTTTGCAAGACAACAACCATTTCCACGAACAGTTCGTCGACGCTTGCAGCAGCATGGACTATCAGCTAGGAGACCATGGCTGCGGTTACCCTTGACGCTGCATCACAGAAAGGAGCACCTGCGATGGTGTACTCAACGACGAACCTGGGTGCACGAATGGCAAAACGTCATTTTTTCGAATGAATCCAGGTTCTGTTTACAGCATCGTGATGGTCGCGCCCGTGTTTGGCGACATCGCGGTGAACGCACATTGGAAGTGCGTATTCGTCATCGCCATACTGGCGTATCACCCGGCGTGATGGTATGGGACGCCATTGGTTACACGTCTGGGTCACCTCTTGTTCGCATTGACGGCACTTTGAACAGCGGACGTTACATTTCAGATGTGTTACGACCCGTAGCTCTACCCTTCATTCGATCCCTGCGAAACGCTACATTTCAGCACGATAATGCACAACCGCATGTTGCAGGTCCTGTACGGGCCTTTCTGGATACAGAAAATGTCCGACTGATGCCCTGGCCAGCACATTCTCCAGATCTCTCAGCAATTGAAAACGTCTGGTGAATGGTCGCCGAGCAACTGGCTCGTCACAATACGCCAGTCACTACTCTTGATGAACTGTGGTATCGCGTTGAAGCTGCATGGGCAGCTGTACCTGCACACGCCATCCAAGCTCTGTTTGACTCAATGCCCAGGCGTATCAAGGCCGTTATTACGGCCAGAGGTGGTTGTTCTGGGTACTGATTTCTCAGGATCTATGCACCCAAACTGAGTGAAAATGTAATCACATGTCAGTTCTAGTATAGTATATTTGGCCAGTGAATACCAATTTATCATCTGCATTTCTTCTTGGTGTAGCAATTTTAATGGCCAGTAGTGTATGTAGACTTGAAGTATAAAGCTGTAGACTGTTAATAACATTTATCTTACTTAAAAATTAATTTCCATCACGTCCTCGTAGATGGGAAAAGAGTAAAGAAACTTCATTATTTCGAAACTGCCATAACTATCAGTACATTTATCACACTGTGAGACGCGTCAGTGCCTTCTTGGAGAAATTTTTGCCGTTGTCTATGGAACTCTGGTTGTACTCGGGCGTGCACTTCTCCATCCAAAGTAAATGGAGGGCCATGAATGTATTTCTTTGTGGCTCCAAAAATACGGAAATTTTATGGACAGAGTTTGGGACTGTATGCGATATGAGCAAGGACTGGAGGGTGTACATGAGGAGCATCATACTCGGAACGAACTTGGCAACTTGTGGGTGGACTCAATTTGAGCACGTCGGAACCACATCTTCGTAGATATGACCACGACGGACCCAACTGTGACTGCTTCTCACGAGTTGCGCACTGTGCTTGAGTGGTCACGTATACAACTCTGAGCTATCGGCACCCCTGAATGAGGAGGCACTGCCACATGCGGTTTAGACAACCTCTTCTTGACATTTATTTCATTGTCACACCTTTATTTCATTGTCTTACCTCAAATGGACATAATGCCTATTGCAGCCTCTACACCGAAAGTCGCACAAGGAGCTCGATTATAAGTAATTTGTGACTTTCTTATGCTCCATTCTACAGACCATGTAAAAGATAGTGAGTGAGCTACAGCTGGAAGGATTTACTCACCTGATCTCATCTCCATAATACTCGCATGCTGATCGAATCTACCGGTAACAAATCCAGCATCACGTCTCTGAGTTGCATCGACTTCTTCCTTTAATCCGAACTGATGGGGATCCCAAACACACGAACAATACTCACGAATTAGTCGCACTGGTGTCTATACGCGGTCTGCATTATAGATGATCTACACTTTCCTAGAACTACCAATACACCGGACTAGAACATTCACGTTCCCTGCTACTGATCTTATGTGCTCGTTCTATGTGATATCGTTTGGTAACTTTACGCCTGTGTATTTAATCGACGTAACTGTGGCAAGCAGCGCACCACTTAAACTGTGCTCGAACATTAGATGATTGTTTTTCCTACTCATGTATATTAATTTACATTTTTCTATATTCAGGACAAGTTGCGATTCATCACACCCAATATAAATTCTGTGTAAATCATCCTATATCCTCTTTAAGTTACCTTCGAATAGGGATGTGGATGCACTCTGCGCCTATGATATACTGTCCTTTGCTTCAATCCAACGTCGCCTTACGCTGTCTCTGAAACTCTCAAAAACCTTCTTTCAGTTCATTGAGGTCTCATCTCTCTAATTTTCTTAATTTCTGCAGTTTCTTCAGTTTTAAACTGCAGTTCATAGTCGATACGGTCACAGACTACATCTCCTCTTGGAAATGCCGTATAGTTCGAACTCTCCTCTGTGCAAAATTCTACCAAACGACTTCCTGATTCATTCCTTTCCCCAGCCCTCGTTCTACCAATTTTCCTTCTCTTCCTTTACTCACTATCGAATACCAGTCACCAGTCAGGATTAAATTTTCGTCTCCCTTAACTACATGGATCGTTTCCTTTACCTCGTCATACATTATTTCAGTCTCTCCTCCATCTGCGGGTATAGTTGGGAAGAGATATGCACTGCATTGAGCGTTGGTTGCATTTCCACTATTTGATTTGTGTTGTTAATCCGGTACTGAGCTGACCAGAAGGCCTCTTCTTCCTGCCACTACTGTTCGCTAGCTCCCTCTATGTCCAACTTACACCTGTCCATTTTTCTTTTTTAAATTCTGCCCCCATCGTACCCGATAAAGAGACCTGAAATTCCACACTCCAACCTGCAGAATGCTAGTTTTTTCTTTGGAGAAACTAATGGGGCACTATTTTACCTCCTGGATATTATAACTAAGAGGATGCTATCATCATTAACCCATATGCAGCATGTCCTCTGGAAATAAATAAAGACTGCAGTTTCCCCTTAATTTAACCGTTCGCAGTACCAGCAAGCAAGGTCAAATTGGCTGTTGTTTACAAGGTCAGATCAGTCAGTTATCCAGACTGGTACGACTGCAACTACTGAAAAGAGTGCTGTCCTTTCTCAGGAATCACAGATTAGTCTGGCCTGTCCACAGATACCTATCTGTTGTTGTTGCCACTACAGAATGGCTATCTTTATCTGTGAGGCACGCAAACCATCCCACCTCGCCAAGTTATGTCTCATAGTGCCAGAAACGCTGTATTTTGTTTTGCTTTACGATTCTGTTACACGCCAAGAAGAATTTATGCATGCTAGTACATTAAGGACACGAATCGTATAACTCGCTTATTTCTACAGTGACAATATGAACCGTAAAAGTTAAGAATCCGAGTTCTGCCCAAAAGCCTCAGTCGTCTCTGTCAAAACTAATTGTGTCTTGTGCTCGTTGTTCTGTGGTCTGGCTGGTCAATGCATCCGCAGTTGCCGGCAAAAATGGAGGATTACCAAGCGGCCAGGTCGTACATCGCTGCAACCATTAATTTGACAAGCCGCAATAAACTTTGTAAATAATACAACGGGCACGCCTCCGCGGTCGTCCGCCGTAATCCATTTATCGTGCGTGCGGGCAGGCCTGTGGCTTTGCCGACCAAACCGCAGCAAATTACAAATTCAAAAACCGCATAAACATTATAATTAGTTACAGCAATCACTGGCCCGTTTGCCGGCAACTAAAACCTGCAGCCGGGTAATGTGCGCGAAACAAAAACGCTACGCCATCCGGGCGGCGGAATCGCGACCGGCAGCCCTCGCCCTCGCCCCCGCGTTCGCGACCTCGCGGTTTTAAATGCGCGAAAATTGCTCGCTAAAACGCAGCGGTCCGCCCCAAATTGGTCGCGCGTTGGTTACAGCTAGATCAAGAGCGATCGCGCTTCCCACGCGATTTATTTTCATTCCCGAGAATTGCGACAAAATTTTGGTGACGCCAGAGAGCGTAGCGCCACTTACGCAGCTACCTGCCGAAGTAATACCGCTGTATACTAATATTTTCCAGCGGTTCGATACACCACATGTAATAGTAACATATTGTGCAGGAGGAGGTCGCGTGGTATGGGACAGCAAATTCCGATTATATCGGACAACAGCTGCTTCTAAACTCCATTGCTAGTGACAGTGCCTGCCTTCCCACCGCTGTGCGAACTATGGGCGAACAAGACCATTCACACGACTATGAATAAAAGCAACGTTGCGTTCCCGAGTGCCAAGTTGTGTGTCCGTAGCTAGTTTTTCTGGTGCACAAACGTTTCTTTAGAGTGTTGCGTTTTGTTTTCAAATAAGTAATATTTCATTTTAAATCTTGAGACAGAACTGACGTGATTCTGTATATGGTATTGTGACAGTGTCTAGCACAAGTAATAATGATGGAAATGTTAAACAACCGCAGCAGTACATTTGGATTGTATCGAACAGAGCAATATCGGGTTGTATCGAGAAAAGCGGATAGCAGAAAAATTTTAAATTTTACTTTTTTTTCTTTAAGATGGCTAAGTGAAGACATACATGGGGAGAAAATAACGCGAATGAAGCTGTGTCATAAGAGAACCCACTTCGCGGAACGAGATGCAGTGACGAATATTACATATACTGAAGGTAGAGTGCTGGGAAAGCAAATGGAAGGAACTGATGGTATCACCTGCATCGGGACTTGATGTGCAGTCGGAAGCGACGAGTGATAACGTGCAACCATCCGTGACTCGAACCCGAGATCTCTTTCTTACTACAGAGTTACGTTAACAACTGTACCACACGAACACACTGTTCACTGCCCACTATCTCGACAAACTCACATTTTCACACAGCGCCACCTATCCGCATTTCCCCTCCATGTCCTCCATGCTCACTGACTTCAAATCCCAGCCGGCTGCTGTGGCCGTGCTCTCTAGGCGCTTCAGTCCGGAACCTGTAACACCATAGCTCTAATGCTCTACTGATTTATTTTGCCTTTTGTTTTATTTAATATTACATCGTTAAGCTTCTGTAAATGTGTTTGATTGAATCGATAACACAAAATTGTATACTTCTTTCTTTGTACAAACTTTGATGTCATTGTTTGGTTCTAAGCAAAGTAGTGTATCTGTCATTTAAATTCTTTGTCTCAATTGGAGGGAACAAATCCTACTGTATATAATTGTAATTTTGTGTGAATAATTTTTTTTGTAGAAATGCTAATATGTGAAAATGTTCTGTTTTATGTAAAATGTTTGTTTGCTGTTATGTAAACTGCTGATCCTCACTTAGGGTTCTTAGTTATTCTGTATGTAAAAGTTGTTGTGGTTCCCCTCGGGAACGGAACTGTGTAGCGCGCGCAAATTGTGGTTGGCCTAAGTAAAAAAGGTGGAAACAAGAGCCAGTCGGGGACGAACACGAGTCGGGGACGAGCTACGAGTCGGGGACGAACCACCAAACCGTGCACTGCCATGTAAAGATTGCATATTGTGCTGGTTCCGAGAGAGGCTTTTCTGCTACTTTCCAATGCCTCGGATGGATGGATAAATAGCTGGAACTATTCTGGAATTTGTATCTATCATCGCCACCAAGAAATGACAGAGTCCAGCAATTCTGTCTGCGAATCCACCTACCAACATGCAGTTTGCCACCACGTTGCGCAATCACTGTAACGTAATACTATAATGATGTACAGTGAAGGATCAGCTTAATGGATGTGCTAATGTGCTCAAATATAAGGTAATTTATATCTGAATTTAAGTACCTACCTTGATTTTTTCCTTATCATAACACCTCTCAGGTTCCTCTCCGTTTGGACTAAAGTGATTACCGAGTGTCCCTACTGAAAGAACATTAAAGACCAGTTTTTTCTCTCTCTAATTAATGCCTCTTGAACATAGTAAAGAGAAAGTTAAAGTTAATGTGGCAAGAGAGTGAGTTAAAGTTAATGATGCTCGCTGAAAATAATTTTCCTAGTAAAACTGCTTAGTAATGTGTTGTTGCCAACTTCAAAATTAAAAGTTCTTAAGACTGAGGCTTATAAGGTGAATGATCACAGTACTGCCTGTTGTAAATCGCAGAAGTTGAGTCAGTATCTTACATATATGTTAATTCTGTGTCTCACTGTAGTAAAAGTGGAAAACTGCAGTTGTGAAACGTTATATACTCATGTTTGCTAAGTGTTTGTCTCTCTTGTGTATTAGAAGTGCATATTAATAGTATAAAAGGATCCACAGTTTGTCTATTGTGTTAATGCTCGGTAACAAGTAACGGAAAGACCACTAATTATAAAAACCATAATTTCTTTAAGCCCTGAAAGTAATAGTTTGTTTCGGTATCTCTTATAATTTTGCAAATAGTTTCTGCTGCTCTAACTGTTAGTTTCAATCTTACCGTAAACATATGTATGTGCCAGAGTTCACTGCACTCGCGTGTGACAACGTATAGGTTGTGTTCATCCATTAAAGTTACTAATAACTATTTTCTTGAACGAGAATGTTAATCATTCTCTTGTCTAGTTAGGCTGGCGGCCGTTTTCTTTATCCGTTGAACAGTGCAGATAGGCAACATTTTGTTTATTACTGTTCGAATATTTATGTAATTCTGACTTTCATTTCCGATAAGCCATTCCCGTTAGGTACAACACGGTCAACCTAGCAAAATTCCTCTCAGAGGGTAACACTGTTCTGTTGCTTTATACCATTATTACTCTAACATAATAATTCCGTTTGCAAACTGCCTCCAGTTTCGAGGTTATGGTATAGCAGTAGCAGGCAGGAGTGTTATACGTGGCTTTTCCGTGACAGGACTATTTGTTCTGTTGGGGCATACTACGTAATAAACCAAACTTGGTATTTCATAGTATAAGCTACGTAAATGCTGTTGCAGTGTTATAAACCGCGTGACTGCTACGGACGCAGGTTCGAATCCTGCCTCGAGCATGGATGTGTGTGATATCCTTAGGTTAGTTAGTTTTAAGTATTTCTAAGTTCTAGGGGACTGATGACCTCAGATGTTAAGTCCGATAGTGCTCAGAGCCATTTGAACCATTCAAATCCCACTGGAGGTCGAACGATATTGTGCGTCCGCACTGAAGGTTACGCATTCATTGCCCATCGAGGAGAATAAGTTATATAAATACGTGGTGTCTGTTCTTTCGGACATGTTGTTGCCACTATGCGTTGTGTCTGTTCTTTCGGACGTGCCAGAAAGAACAGACACAATCCATTTATGTAGCAGTGGTGAGTGTTTTGACAGCTCATACCAATTGCATCCAATAGAAACGCCGGTGCGCCAGTAAAGCAGTAGAGAAAAGGACCATCAGGGAAGCGAGTGAAAAATTTTCAGTTCCGAAAACTACATTAAGAACATTTAACCGTTTATGGAGAAATAAAAAGTAGACAATGAAAACTGTTTTAGGAACTAGTAAGTTTTTTTCTTCTTTTCACGAACATTCAGTAGTGAACGCGAAACAATACTGGACGGTCGCGGTGAAAATTTAGTCAGCCAGGTTATGCATTTGAGTAAAAATGTGCTCTCAAATCTTGTGTAAAAATACACGGAGCATTTGACAAAAGACAAAAATCATAATGAGTAAAGATTTTTACTACGATGTTATAAAACGGCATGAAGGCTTAAGTCTGGAGACAAGATACACGAGTTTTCAGCGAGCAGGAGATTTCAGCAAGGAACAAATCGATTGATGGTTTGACAACCCAGGTGAACTAAAGGACAAGTCTAGAACAATTTACGATGTAATTAAAATTTTTTGCCACAAAAATGGCTTTTTACACAGCATAATTTCATGTTTGATACTACCCTAAAAAAGTTAATTGACCCAAATTCAAAGGGTGTAAAGAAATTTAAAAAAAATAAACGAACTTGTATTCTTATGACATTCTTACGTGTCCGTACTACCGGAGCGTAACCTACGCTTTACGAATAATATCACTTAAATAACATTGTTTTTGGAGGCAAGACAAAATTAGTACCAAATCTGAAGATAAATCTAAAACGTCCAGTTCTTATTATGAACAAGAGAAGGAGGAGCATATTGAAAGTAGAAGCATCCAGTTTACTTCTCTAAAAATATGTACTGAGAAACACGCTCTAAGAAGAAGTAGTTGAAGAAAGAGAAGAAAAGGAAAAGACACGCCACAAAGGAATTATCCGAATGTGACGGGAATCGGTAGATGTGACGCACATGTACAAACCATTACAGAAAAAGAAAGGATTATTTATTCAAGAGAAAGCTTCACAAATTGAGCAGGTCAATAAAGCAACAAGCAGTTATTCGGCTTGACATTGATTGACAGAGGTACAGGATGTCCTCTTGAGGGATTTCGTGCCGAATTCCAGCCAACTGGTGCGTTATATCGTCAAAATACCAAGCTGGCAAGAGGACCCTGCCCAAAATGCTCCAAACGTTCTCAATTGAGGAGAGATCTGGCGACCTTTCTGGGTCATGGTAGCGTTTGGCAAGCACAAAAAAAAAAGCAGTAGAAAGTCACGCTATGTGCGGGCGGGCCCTATTTTGCTTATAGGAAAGCCCAGGATGGATTGCCACGAGAGACAACATAACGGGGCGCAGAATATCGTCAACGTACCGCAGTGCTGCATCTGAGTGACCAAATGGTTCCTACTATGAAAAGAAAACCCCAGACCATTACTCCTAACTGTAGAGTGACGGTCAGGCTGGTATCCCACCGCTGTCCGGAGAGTCTCCACACCCGTCTTCCCGGATCACTGGAGCCCATTTCCAGGCGGGAGATTTCGGGCCCCGATAAATGGAAATGTCGTGTGGCTAGGGCCTTCCGTCGGGTAGACCGTTCGCCTGGTGCAAGTCTTTCGAGTGGATGACACTTCCGCGACTTGCGTGTCGATGGGGATGAAATGATGCTGATAAGGACAACACCTAGTCTTCATCTACATCTACATCTACATTTATACTCCGCAAGCCACCCAACGGTGTGTGGCGGAGGGCACTTTACGTGCCACTGTCATTAGCTCCCTTTCCTGTTCCAGTCGCGTATGGTTCGCGGGAAGAACGACTGTCTGAAAGCCTCCGTGCGTGCTCGAATCTCTCTAATTTTACATTCGTGATCGCCTCGGGAGGTATAAGTAGGGGGAAGCAATATATTCGATACCTCATCCAGAAACGCACCCTCTCGAAACCTGGCGAGCAAGCTACACCGCGATGCAGAGCGCCTCTCTTGCAGAGTCTGCCACTTGAGTTTATTAAACATCTCCGTAACGCTATCACACTTACCAAATAACCCTGTGACGAAACGCGCCGCTTTTCTTTGGATCTTCTCTATCTCCTCCGTCAACCCGATCTGGTACGGATCCCACACTGATGAGCAATACTCATGTATAGGTCGAACGAGTGTTTTGTAAGCCACCTCCTTTGTTGATGGACTACATTTTCTAAGCCCTCTCCCAATGAATCTCAACCTGGTACCCGCCTTACCAACAATTAATTTTATATCATCATTCCACTTCAAATCGTTCCGCACGCATACTCCCAGATATTTTACAGAAGTAACTGCTACCAGTGTTTGTTCCGCTACCATATAATCATACAATAAAGGATCCTTCTTTCTATGTATTCGCAATACATTACATTTGTCTATGTTAATGGACAGTTGCCACTCCCTGCACCAAGTGCCTATCCGCTGCAGATCTTCCTGCATTTCGCTACAATTTTCTAAAGCTGCAACTTCTCTGTATACTACAGCATCATCCGCGAAAAGCCGCATGGAACTTCCGACACTATCTACTAGGTCATTTATATATATATTGTGAAAAGCAATGGTCCCATAACACTCCCCTGTGGCACGCCAGAGGTTACTTTAACGTCTGTAGACGTCTCTCCATTGGTAACAACATGCTGTGTTCTGTTTGCTAAAAACTCTTCAATCCAGCCACACAGCTGTTCTGATATTCCGTAGGCTCTTACTTTGTTTATCAGGCGACAGTGCGGAACTGTATCGAACGCCTTCCGGAAGTCAAGAAAAATAGCATCTACCTGGGAGCCTGTATCTAATATTTTTTGGGTCTCATGAACAAATAAAGCGAGTTGGGTCTCACACGATCGCTGTTTCCGGAATCCATGTTGATTCCTACATAGTAGATTCTGGGTTTCCAAAAACGACATGATACTCGAGCAAAAAACATGTTCTAAAATTCTACAACAGATCGACGTCAGAGATATAGGTCTATAGTTTTGCGCATCTGCTCGACGACCCTTCTTGAAGACTGGGACTACCTGTGCTCTTTTCCAATCATTTGGAACCCTCCGTTCCTCTAGAGACTTGCGGTACACGGCTGTTAGAAGGGGGGGCAAGTTCTTTCGCGTACTCTGTGTAGAATCGAATTGGTATCCCATCAGGTCCAGTGGACTTTCCTCTGTTGAGTGATTTCAGTTGCTTTTCTATTCCTTGGACACTTATTTCGATGTCAGCCATTTTTTCGTTTGTGCGAGGATTTAGAGAAGGAACTGCAGTGCGATCTTCCTCCGTGAAACAGCTTTGGAAAAAGGTGTTTAGTATTTCAGCTTTACGCGTGCCATCCTCTGTTTCAATGCCATCATCATCCCGGAATGTCTGGATATGCTGTTTCGAGCCACTTACTGATTTAACGTAAGACCAGAACTTCCTAGGATTTTCTGTCAAGTCGGTACATAGAATTTTACTTTCGAATTCACTGAACGCTTCACGCATAGCCCTCCTTACGCTAACTTTGACATCGTTTAGCTTCTGTTTGTCTGAGAGGTTTTGGCTACGTTTAAACTTGGAGTGAAGCTCTCTTTGCTTTCGCAGTAGTTTCCTAACTTTGTTGTTGTACCACGGTGGGTTTTTTCCGTCCCTCACAGTTTTACTCGGCACGTACCTGTCTAAAACGCATTTTACGATTGCCTTGAACTTTCTCCATAAACACTCAACATTGTCAGTGTCGGAACAGAAATTTTTGTTTTGATCTGTTAGGTAGTCTGAAATCTGCCTTCTATTACTCTTGCTAAACAGATAAACCTTCTTCCCTTTTTTTATATTCCTATTAACTTCCATATTCAGGGATGCTGCAACGGCCTTATGATCACTGATTCCCTGTTCTGCACATACAGAGTCGAAAAGTTCGGGTCTGTTTGTTATCAGTAGGTCCAAGATGTTATCTCCACGAGTCGGTTCTCTGTTTAATTGCTCGAGGTAATTTTCGGATAGTGCACTCAGTATAATGTCACTCGTTGCTCTGTCCCTACCACCCGTCCTAAACATCTGAGGGTCCCAGTCTATATCCCTGAGCGGAGAAAATCTCTGACCCAGCCGAGAATCAAACCCGGGCCGTTAGGTATGACTCCGTCGCGGTGACCACTCAGCTATCAAGTCCGACCTCTACCGAAGACGTGTCTGGAGACGTCCCAGACAGCAGTGAGTTACCAACCTGACTGTGGTGCACCATACGTTTTATAAGCAAGGAGTGATGGTCTGAGGTGCCATTTTGTTTCATAGGGGGAGCCCTTTGGTTATCATCCACAGCCACCTTACAGCACGGCGGTGCGTCGACGATATTCTACGTCCTGCCTAGTTGCCCCTCCATAGCAAGCCATCTTGAGTTTACATTTCAGCAGGATAACGCCCATCTTCTCACAGCGAGAGTTTCTAATGCTTGCCTTCGTGCTTGCCATGTCCTGCCTTGGCCTGATAGGTAGCCGGATCTCTCCCCAAATGAGAACGATTGGAGCATCATGAACAGGTTCCTCAAATCAGCTAGGAATTTTGATGATATAACGTTCCAACTGGATAAAATTTGGCACGATATACCTCAGGAAGGCGTCCAACAACTCTGACAATGGAAAGCAGAATAAATGCTTGCATAAGGGCCAGAGGTGGACCAACGCTTTAGTGACTTTCTTAATTTGTGAAACCCTTTCTCTTTTCTGAAATTGGAATCACTTACTGCTCCATACATGTGCGTGACATCAACTGATTTCCGTCCCATTCAGGTAATTGCTTTGAAGTGCGTCTTTTTTTTTTTCCTTAGAGTGTATAAGAGGCAGTGAAATGGAACCGAAACAAACGAAAAAAGTATGTAAACTGTTTATTATTTCAGAAGTAATCACCGTAACTGCTAATTCATGTAACCCACTGTCAGACAAGAAGACAAATGTTTTCCTCGAAAAATTTTATAGTTGCATACGAAAATATGAGTGTACTCAGTCGTGCACCTACTCGTCCGAAGTAAATCAGCGATGACAAATTTCCAGAATGAGATTTTTACTCTGCAGCGGAGTGTGCGCTGATATGAAACTTCCTGGCAGATTGAAACTGTTTGCCCGACCGAGACTCAAACTCGGGAGCTTTGCCTTTCGCGGGCAAGTGCTCTGCTATCTGAGCTACCCAAGCACGACTCACGACCCGTCCTCACAGCCTCTGTTCCGCCAGTACCTCGTCTCCTACCTTCCAAACTTCACAGAAGCTCTCCAGCAGACCTCACAGAACTGCACTTGCTAGCGAAAGGTAAAGGTCCCGAGTTCGAGTCTCGGTCCGGCACACAGTTTTAATCGACCACAAATTTCTTTCTTCAGGGCCACCAAAATATTATAATCGCTTGGGATGAGATCGGGGCTGTGTGGTGGATATGCAAGGGTTTGCCAGCGAACCTTCTGCCGAATAGTCGAAACAACCTTGTCAGCATGTGGTTGGGTCTTATCTCGCAATAGAATGATGCCGTCAGTCAACATTCCTGGGCGTTTCGACTTGATTGTGCGCCTGAATTTTTTGCAGAGTATTCACCTACCACGGTGCATTAATTGTGGCACCGTGTTCCAGAATGTCAATTAAAATTGGTTCAAATGGCTCTGAGCACTATGAGACTTAAATTCTGAGGTCATCAGTCCCCTAGAAATTAGAACTACTTAAACGTAACTAACCTAAGGACATCACACAGGTCCACGCCCGAGGCAGGATTCGAACCTGCGACCGTAGCGGTCGCGTGGTTCCAGACTGTACCGCCTAGAACCGCTCGGCCACTAAGGCCGGCGAACGTTAATTAACATTGGGCCCTTGATGTCCAAGGAAAATGCCATCATGACTTTCTCGGAGCTAACATGCTTGTGTTTCGATTACGCTGCAGAAATTTCGCTGGATAGTCCTGACACATGCTTCACACAGCTTCGATACCCTTTTCATCTGTCTTGTTTACTTTTCACTGCCCCTTGTAACTAGGATAGAAATGCTAGGATATGTTGGCAAGTGAAGGTTGTGTTACCTATTTTTAAGTATTGTTCTTCAGTCTTGAGCTACAACCAAGATGCATTAACAGAATAAATAAAAGAAATTCACAGAAGAGCTGTACCCTTCTTCAAGGGATTAGTTTTGCCAGCGAGAGAATATCACAAAAATCTGAATTGAATGATATGCGCTAAAATAAAATGAACAGGTCGACAGAAATGAAATCAATGAAGGGGCTGTGATATGATAAAAACGCAGAACCTACGCAATATAATGACTATGTCGCAACATTTGAAAGTTTATATCAGCCCCTGCTACAAGGGAATACTTTGGACTTCACGTAAATCCATTCCTGGAAGGACAGTTAAATAAGTTAGTTCGTCCCACTTACGTCTCCACGAAGGGCGATGACAATAAATTAGACAAATTTAGGGGCTTACAGATAAGTACTGAATGTAATTTTTCCCTTACGTCCTTCGAGAATGGACAAGAATGATACTGATATAATATGTATTCACCACAACACCACACACGGGCGTTTGCAGAGTACGTATGTGTTGCTTAAGAACCTAATATGTCAGTTCACAAAGAATATTTCCAGTAGAGTGTGGTCATCTGTGAAACTTCCTGACAGATTAACTGCCAGGAAATTACACATCACACGGCACATACTCATTTCGGGGTGAAAGACCCCAGGAGGGTTGGTCCAGAAATATGTGGAGGTATACATCTCAAAGACAAGACTTTGGCCGACTCAGTTATATGCACAGAAAAACAATATCCAGGATGTAACAAGTTTATTAAAACAAAAGTCTGCTTCGAAGGTATGAAAATAAAGGCCAAGAATACAGTAACAATAACAATATTGTGAACCATAAAAACGTCACTAAACACCATGCGCACTGGTAGGAGACTACACAGAGAAGACATTTTCAGAATGCTCCGTTGGTAACTAAACACCGCCTGGAGCCAAGTTGGGAACGAGCAGCTGGTGGACGCTACGTCCAGCAACCACTGGCTGGATGCTAAGTTCGTGGCCTGTAGGCCTGAGCCCGAGTTGACGACTGTTCTGGTTAAGGTGAAGTAAGATAGCACCGAGAGCTTGAGGCCAAAATCCGGTACGACCAATTCGGAATAACGTCTGTAATGGTCAAAATGTGGGTTGCAAGTGCTACTCTATGACGAAGAGGTTGGCACAGGAGAGGAATTCGTGGTGGGTGGCATCTAACCAGTCGGATGACTGATGACTCAAAAATTAAAAAAAAAAACTAAAGAAAACAATATAAAATGGTGAACACACTTCCGAGGATATCAGTCGGCTTGAGAGATCGGAAGAAGAAACGACGACGACTTCTGACAACGACGTTTGCCCGTGCGTAACATTCTTCTCTTCGACCTTGGAAGGCTCTCGGGGCCTGACTTACTCTTGCTGTCGTGGTTCCGGCTCCCATAGCTACCTGCGGCGAAATACTGCTCGGACTATTTCCCTGTCGCGTGGCGCAAGCACGCGAGTAGTGTTCGTGATGACAGGGACATCTGCAGGATCCGACTTCGCCTGGCTATTCTGAAAGTAAGGAACGATAGGTCTTGAAATGGAAACCACAGTGAAAACCAAAAATGTTTTATTTGCAACAGTTAGCTACAACTTCCAGCTACTTATCTCCATAGCTGCCGACCCGACTTAGGCGTTTGTCGTAGCGTTGTGCCAACTTTCCAGTACCCTCGTTATAGAAGGCAACCGCCAGTACTTTCCGCTAATTCTCTACGCTGGCCTACAGCTCGTTGTCTGTGCCAAAATGTTGTCTTCATAGCCAGCGGTTCATGTGAGTAGAAATGAAACTCAGAGGCAGACAATTACGGGCTGCATTGTGGGTTATCAAACATTTCCAATTGAAAACGATGCAGGAGCAACTTCATTGCCCCTGCGGAATGCGGCTGAGAATTCTCTTGAAGAATAAAACGCACTACAGTTATGTTGGCTGCATAGCTTCATGCGAAATTTCTCACCAGGTCCTCGTACTTGGTTCGAGACACTGTTGTTCCAGGTATCTTTATGTGCTCCCTGCGTTATCAGAACTAAAAAGAACGACGTAACGCGATCGACGGGCATACTACAGACACTGCCCAACACACCTCTGCAAAACTTCATCGGATTTTCACTGTGGTTTCCATTTCGCGACCGATCGTTCCTTACTTTCCGAATAACCCTCGAACTTGCGATGCTGAGATGTGAAGGAGTAATTGTGGCTGTCCGCGTGATGGTGATTGCCGAAGGGTTGCCGATCTATTAGGCGATAGCCTCTGACATGGCGGACAGTACTGGGAGAATTGAATCTGAGAAGGAAAGCTGGTGCTTCAGTCTTGTTTAACTCTGTCGGAAAAAGTATTGTCTAAGAAAGAAAATCGGCGTAGGTTCGAGTCACGGTGCGCTGCGCGGTCTCAATCAATAAATTTAATGTTAGTCCATATTTCTATATCGCAGTACGCAAGGTTGAATATTCACATAGTTCTATATTATATTAGCTGACAGACTTTATTATGAAAATGTTACAAGTTAAAAATAATTCTTGTAGAAGCAGAGTATTATTGCTTCCAAAATTTAAGCTGTTAGTAACAATATCTCTATTCCGGACAACTATCTTCAATCGATGCTGACATCATGTGGTCGACAGTAGTACTATCTGCAACTGTTAGTCACCTCTTGATATCCATTTCTACTCACGATTATAAGAATTTTGTACCGATATGTGTAAAACATCAGATTTCCAGTACCTGCTAGAGCAATGAAGTGGTGTGTCCTAAGCGTGCTCCGTGACATGCACTTGCTGCAATGAAGTCATTCTGACTGCCAGTACAGTGTATGACGTCCATTTCAAAAGAAGTGACAGGAGGCCTACTTCTCCACCACGACAGACACCTCTAACTCAGTTGCTTATGGGTTTAACTGATAATTTAGCATTTCCAGCGTCTTACAAATTTCGTATTGTTGTTTATCATTCAGTAATCCTTATTTCTGTTTGTATTGTATTTCTCCTTCACACATATTGTTACACTTTTTTTCTCGACGCTCCAGGACCAAAATCAACATTGCGAAGTCAACGAATTTGAAAATGTCATGTTTCAGTTCACGAACTTTCTCAAGTGTCGTGTCCCGTTATACTGTAAAAAAGACTGTCAATGTGTGAATGAAACCGATGTTTCGGCCATGACTATACTGGCCGTCCTGTGGACCTACAAAGTTTCAGTCTAGGCGCTTTTGATTCTTACATTATTACTGATCACTGTGTTTGATAGCTAATATGAAGGATTCCGCGTGGTGTCTGTTCTTTCGGACATGTCCGAAAGAACAGACACCACGCCTTCATGTAGTTAATATGAATACTCGAAGGGTATGATATTTAATTATTAAAATTTAATCAGGAAGTTCAGTGGCTGCGAAAAGTTCTTGGTAGTTCAACACTTACATGGGCAGATCTAACGAAACATATTTCGTTTTAATTCACCCGACAGATAGAAAAGGTATAACTATATTTCATGTTCCTAATTTACGGAAGCTGTTGGACAAATTGCCCGATTGCAGACTGTTGATGGAAGTCCAAGCATACGAAATAATGTATCAGGTATGTCTGTGGTTCGAAGACTTCACATTAATGTGATCACTGTTTGAGTTATACGTCAGCTCCGATATCCACTCACAGACGGCAGATGGCAGCACTAGCAGTGGAGGGTACTTAAAGTGTGTCGGGGGATGGAGGGGGGTTGGAAGGGGGGGAGGGTGAGCTAAATGCTGAAAACAAAGCAGTCGTTGTAATGCGGAAACGTAGCGATTTATCGGGCGTCCGAAAGCGCTTTCGGGTCAAGGGTGGAAGTATCTCCGAAACGTCTAGGTTTGGGTACTGTTCGCGTGCTGCCGTGGTTAAAGTATACCTTGCATGGCAAAATTGTGTTGTCCAAAACCAGCGCTGAGGTATCTGTGGTGCACTATGGGCCATAGATAACAGAAGTGGACGACGGCTGTGGAGATGTGCATCTGTTGAGCAACTGACAGCCCATATGAACGAAGGGGCTACCATTAGTTTCAACTCAAAGACCGCTCCGCGAAAACGCCGAACATGTGCCTCCGGGGCAAACGCCTGCTTCATGACTCCATGCTGACTACTGTTCATTGGCGACGAAGGTTGGAATTTTCGTGAAGTTGCCACAGGTGTTCCTTTCAGATGAATCACGTTTTTTACTCCAGTGGACGGATGACCGTTGGCGTGTGCGGCGCGAAATGTTTGAAAAACAAAGGTTGCAGGGCGAAATAAGGAGCGTTATGATCTGGGGAACGTTTTCGCTTCATTCCCTGGGTCATCTCATTATCCTGGAAGTCACAATGGATCAACAGAAATATTCATCTATCCATGAGGACATCACTACATGCTGTTCGTATTTCCTACCATGGCATCTATCAGCATGACAATGTAAAGTGTGAAACTGCTTTCAGTCTACACGCGTAGTTCGAGGAGCACCAGGATGGGTTTATCGTACTTCTCTGGCCAACCAACCCTCCGGGTTTAAACCCAATAGACAATCTGCGGGACCACATCGATAGGGCTGTGCGCGCAATGGAAACTCATTCGTGAAACCTAGGGCAGCAGACCATGGCAATGTAGTTAGCATGATTCTACATCCCTGTCGGTGCCTTCCACAACCCCAATGACCTACTTCCTGCACGTACGCGCTGCATAAGATGATTATTGAGGCTTTTAATTAAGATGACTGGACCGTGTAGTGGCCGCTATGTTGTTCTGGACAGCCATTATATATGACTGACAAGTGTATCGTCTGACGTGTCCTAGGAAAGTGTGATGGGACCGTTCTTTTGCTCTGTATACATAAACGATCAGATGGGTAGCTGGTAGCAATCTGCAACTTTTTGCTGATGTACGGGAATGTGTCGCAGGTCGCCGTTGAGTGGCTGTAGAAGGATGTAGGATGACTGACAGAATTTCTGTTTGGCGGGATGATGGGCAGTTTGCTCTAGATGTAGAAAAATGTAAGTTAATGTAGATGAAAGCGAAAAATGTTGGATTACAGTATTAGTGGCGTGGTGCCGGACACAAACAGGTTTATTAAATATCCAGGCCTAACGTTATAGAACGATATTAAATCGAACGAACAAGTAAAGGTCGCCAATAGGGAAGGAGAATGGTCGACTTCGGTTTATTTGGAGATTTATAGCAAAGTGTAGTTCACCTATAAAGAGACTAGGTACAGAACACTAGTGTGACCCCTGTGATACTAGATTCGTTACTGGCAGATTCGATAAGCACGCCAGTATTGCTGAGATGTTTTCTGAACTCATATTGAAATCCATGGAGCGGAGAAGACATTCTTTTCGCGCAGCTCTATAGAGAAAATGTAGAGGATCAGCACATGCGGGTGGTTGCAGAACGATTCTACTATAGTCAACGTACATTTTGCGTAATTATCGCTGAGACGTAACGGCACTTGTACGGAGGCGAATAAACAGTAGTTTTTCCCTCCCTCCATTTGCGAGTTGAACGGGAATAAGGATGACTGGAAGTGGTACAAGGTCCCCTCCGCCATGTGCCATATAGTGGCTCGTTTAGTGTGTAGTCCGCTTTTCTTTCCACTTTTTTCTGAGGTCGGAAACACGCTCGATTTCAGTGCCGCAAGAACTTTTTGGTTCTGGTTGGAATCATTGCGGTAAGGAAAGAGATGAGGAAACATGTATTTGCTGTTTATGTGCTAGTAATACTTCAATCTTCATCGTCGTGTCCTTTGGGGCGATTATTTGAGACAGTATTGGTGGCTGTCGATCCATTTAACCTGTGGATCCATTTCTCGGACTTCAAGTGGAGTAGGCAAACAACAGTGCATGTGAAAATATGTTTTCTTTCCTTATTCGTTAGGAATTGGATACGCTCCGAAAGATTCAGTGTAGTGGAACTGGTTTCCTTCGATCTGCTCCGCTTTGCTTCACTACCAGTCGTGTCACAACGTCAACATTAGTTTAAGTTCCCCTTGAACTTTACTCGACGTTTTGTCGATGTCGTCTCAGGGTAACTATTTATGGTAATCGTCTGTTCCGCCCGTTACCACCAACAGCGAGGAAACAGGGCCGCACGTCCATGTAATAAAGAAAACAACCCCAAGAGGCAAAGCGTGAGCGGAGCGCTACAGCCAAGTGACATAAATATGTAATGATAAAAGGCAAATATTAATAAGTTTCCTTGACATCGGCAAATATTGTCTGAAAAGTACAGTAATATTAAAAAATCTATGACCCTAGTGAACTGCTATAGTGATAATTTATATCACCCAATATCCACTCCGAATTCTGTTCTCTTTTAGGACCACATGTGGCGCAATCGATGAATCTTTCTCTGCCAACTTAGAGTACTCTGCTAGTTATCTGGAAGCTTTCGACGTGCAGGTCAAGTGGGTTTAATTACACATCGATATTTCTTTAGTGCTGATTTAGATATAAATGCATCTTCATTATATCATTATCATACAAAACATAGAATTAAACAAAAGAATTGATAAGGTTCAACTGCATACAGTTACGAGAAGCTATTTGTGTAATGAGTGGGACGCTTCTAACTTTTAGCTTGGCGACTGCTTTCACATCAAGCAGAAATACTTGACTCTGTGTTACCTATATCTGCCAATGAAAGAATAATTAACAACCATTATTATTCAACTAACTTTTTTTATTTTACGGTGTTCAGCGAAAATTGAAAAGTCTCGAGAGATCTTTATCCACCAGTGTTTATTAAATAGCTGCTCATAGTTCTAGTTATTCAATATTATTATTCTGCTGTTGCGCATAATTGTGAAGCAGTCAGTCGAGATACAGAGCCACGCATCTTCAACTACATGTCTTGTTCTCAGAAACTCTGCTCCGCTACGTTTCCCTAAACAACCTCGGCTTGGGCGGTGATGATCTCCATCCCCTAAGTCTTGACGACAGAACTGCCAGAATTTTTTTTCGATAGAGGAAGAAACACGAGTTGACAGAGAAGATGTAAGGGATCCAGTATTAGAGTTTAAAAGGCCTTCGGACGACTTAAAAGCAAACAAGGCGCAGGGGATGGATAACATTCGATAAGAATTTATAAAATCATTGGCAACAAAATGATCATTTACGTTTGTGTGCAGAATGTATGAGACTGCTGATTCTTCATCAAACATACGGAAAAACATCATCCACAGAAAGCCGAAGATTGCAACAGCAGACAATTCTGAGACAAAAAGGCACGAGGTATAGGAAAGGACGGTTGATATACAGTATCTACAAGAGTCAAGAGAGAACAAAAGGAGTTGAAGCCGAAGAACGAAGTGCTCGGATTAAGAATCGCGTAAGACATGGATGTAGCCCTTCGCCCCTATTGTTCAATCTATACAACGAAGAGGCAATAATGGAAATAAAAGAAAGGTGGGGTGAAAATTCAGGGTCAAGTGATATCAAATATAAGATTCGCTGACGACGTTCCTATACTCAGTGAAAATGAAGAAGAATTACAGGATGTGTTGAACTGAATGAACAGTCTAACGAGTACAAAAAATGGACTGAGAGCAAATCGAACGAAGACGAAAGCAGTGAGAAGTAGCAGAAATGGGAACAACGAGAAAATACGAGTATATAATTAGTGATTGCGAACTTCAAAAAATAGTTCAAATGGCTCTGAGCACTTTGCGACTTAACTTCTGAGGTCATCAGTCGCCTAGAACGTAGAACTACTTAAACCTAACTAAGGACATCACACATATCCATGCCCGAGGCAGGATTCGAACCTGCGACCGTAGCGGTCGCTCTGTTCCAGACTGTAGCGCCTAAAACCGCACGGCCACTCCGGCCGGCCGATTATGAAGTAGATGAAGTTAAGAAATTCGGCTACCTAGGCAGGAAAATAACCCATGACGGACGGAGCAAGGAGGAAATAAAATGCAGATTAACACTGGTAATAAAAAGGCATTCCTGTCCGAGAGAAATCTACTAGTATCAAAGGTAAGCCTTAATTTGAGCCGGCCGCTGTGACCGAGCGGTTCTAGGCACTTCAGTCCGGAGCCGCGCTGCTACTATGGTCGCAGGTTCGAATCCTGCCTCGGGCATGGATGTGTGTGATGTCCTTAGGTTAGTTAGGTTTTAGTAGTTCTAAGTTGTAGGGGACTGATGACCTCAGATGTTAAGTCCCATAGTGCTCAGAGCCATTTGAACCATTTTGAACCTTAATTTAAGGAGGAAATTTCTGAAAATATACGTTTAGAGTTGAGTATTTTGTGGTAGTGTAACATGGACTGTGGGAGAACCGGAACATAAGAGAATCGAAGAAATTGCGATGTGTTGTTACATAATAATGTCGAAAATTAGGTTGACTCATAAGGTAAGGAATGACAAGGTTCTCTGCAGAATCGGGGAGGTGAGGAATATATGAAAAACACTAGCCAGAAGAAGGGACATCAGACACTAGAAGGAGCTGTAGAGAGTAAAAACTGTGTAGGAAGACAGAGACTGGAATACATCCAACAAAGCTGTTGAGGACATCGGTTGCAAAAAGGTTCACGTCCAACTCGGGTCGATGCTTCAGATAATCGAGAAAGGGCACATCCAACTCAACGTCTTGTGGGTCTATGTATAAAAGGTACTGCAAAGCAACACATATTTTTGAAACTGGATTCTGAGCTATTACAATGAAGACATGTCCCGTTGTCCAATTGTCAGCACACACAACACTGTAGTCTACTTTGCGCTGAAATCTGTATACAAAGAATAGCTGGAGTTCATTTTCTGAGATGTAGTGAATATGAATTCATGATTCCTTCAGCCTACTTCCTTTTGACATCCAATAGAAGCAAACGCTCTCTGTGCCAGCACATTTGTTTGTTCACATTCGTGGCAATTTCCTATCCATACATCCGCTAGGGGACGACTAAGGACAGGCATCGATTTGACCAATTCTTGTAAATCTCGCGCAGCTCTGGCTGGAAGGCAGTAGTTAAGGGACCGATTGACACATCGGATGGCAAGAGTGAGCGACGTTGATATTTTGCAAAAGATTCTGCAAGGCAGATTTACGACACTGCTCATAGGCTAGAAGTTAAGGCCCGGGGGGCACTGTACACAAATGTGAAGTAGTCAGGGCAACACAGGCCACGGAAGTGCTGTGAAGAACCCATAAGTCGCAGTTACAACAGTGCCTAGTGACCCGTGTGTAGGAGCCGAATCGGGCTGAGGAAAGTTGACGTTGTAATTATCAAAGAGCACTCCACTTGTCCCGTCCAGAGAAACTGCGTCAGAGGCATAGGTAAAAGACGTATAAATGAGCGAGCCAGGAGTCCCAAAGCGGGCAGTCGTGTCGCCATCTGTCTGCGGAGAAAATGACGATTGTTTAAGTTGGAGGCCAACCACGACGACCTTTGGTGATGGATGTCGGCGGCCAACCGGCCCGCTGAAGCTACCTACCTCCAACCTCCGCTGTGGGAACGCATCGCACCTCGAAGCCCCACCGGCGGGGGAAGAGAGGGGCCTGCTAGTCTCCGCTCTCTTGGTGGCATCGTCCTATGGACTGCGAGCTGCCGTCCGCAGGGTCTGGACCGGGGCGCGAACTCGCGGCCCCCGCTGCAGAGTTGACTGCGGATACAGAACGAGCTGCCATAGGCGGACGTCCGGAGCTGCTAAGGCTCACTACGATGACGGCGGTCGGCTGCTTCCCATCGGCGTTCTTACTGGGATCTACGAGTCGCGTTTGAGGGAGCAATCAGTCACGGACACAGTTGACATACGCGGCGGCCACTTAGCCGTGTCGCGAGTCTCATCGCTACGTTCGCAAGGCTGAGCGACCGGACGCTTAAGGGGGGTAGGACGTCAAACGGGCTGACATGGAGCAGGAGAGGCACCAGAGGACATTTTTATTTCCACTGTCTATACTTTTGCCAGTAAATTCATAAAACTTTGTCAGCATGACCAGGAAGGATTCAGGATTACACTCGTAGCAGCGGAAGTTCGAAAACATAACAAAATAATTTTTTTACATGTGAAGTTTCATCATTTTTTCACTTACTATTGGCAGCATTTGTTGCTGTAGGTACACTTTTCTTCATAAGTAAGAGAGACTGTTCGATGAATTTTGCACAGCATACAAACCATACTTGCAGTTGTCTGAAACTCTAGAATCTATTTAATTTATGAAAAAAAATGAATGAGCTGTTACGTTTTAAACTTTAGAAAGAATTCAAATTTTGTAGATAATTATCTCAATTTTTTACAGTTTTTAATAGATTTGGAAAATTCTAGAGTTTCATACACCTTTAAGTATGCTTTGTATGCTGTGCAAAATTCATCAGAGCATCTCTCCTACTTGTGAACAAAAGTGTACCTATAGCAACAAATCCAGCCAACAAAAATGATGAAATTTCATATTTAAAAAAAGATTATTTCGTTATGTTTTTGCACTGCTATGAGTGTGAATCCTGAATCCTTCCTGGTCATGCTGACAAAGTTTTATGAATTTATTTGTAAAAGTATAGACAGTAGAAAATAAAATGTCCTGTGGTGCCTCTCCTGCTCCAAGTCGGCCCGTTTGACGTCCTACCCCCCTTAAGCTGCAGATTTCTGCGCTGGCTTTGGTAGTGGACCTCGCTCGCACACTGTGCGGCCCCATTGGCGAGTTCAGCAGAAGGCGGGCTGAGTACTTTCGATGTAATTAAGTCAATGACACACTTGTCTGTGTTTCTCTGCACGCTTCGACGTGAGTCAACCCTCTCTCAGCCGGCCGAGGTGGCCGAGCGGTTCTAGGCGCTACAGTCTGCAACCGCGCGACCACTACGGTCGCAGGTTCGAATCCTGCCTCGGGCATGGATGTGTGCGATGTTAGTTAGGTTTAAGTAGTTCTAAGTTCTAGGGGACTGATGACCTCAGAAGTTAAGTCCCATGGTGCTCAGAGCCATTTGAACCATTTTTTGAACCCTCTCTCCCAAGCTATAGCTCTCGCTTATTCTGACATATTACAACCCCTGAGCTCTGGGGATTGTAGCAGATATTCATACCTTCAAACTTTAGTACATGGTGGTTATAATTAAAGTGCAGCAACTCACAGAGGTCCAGCGTGGACAGTAATTATGGTATGACAGCGACAATTGCTTGTTATTTTACTGAGCAACCGATTCATACTGAAAAAAATACAAACATTAGTTCAATACCAAATTTGACGCTGCGAATGCAAGAATTATATAACTGTTTCTGTAAGTACTGGGAGCGGGACGTGGGTGAAATAGTCAAACACACGAGAAAGGCTTAACGCCGATTTTATGATTATCCACTGCTTACACAATTTGTTTAGTATGAGCAGTGGAGAAATCGACGAGATGCTGTGCAGTGCCAGATTTGCACTTGGTGTCTAATATTGGAACACAGTTTTTTCCAGCGGAAATCGGTTTCTCATTAATGTTCTAGAATATCTACCATGTTTCAATGCCAGTCCATCTTGGACGTCCGTGAGAAGCATCATATTAATTATAACCTTCCGGTACTTGACCGCCTCAGTAGCTGCGGGGCTAGTGCGGCAGATTGCTTGCTTCAGGGGCCTACGTTGGATTCCCGGCCGGATCAGAGATTTCCTTCGCTTAGGGACTGGACGTTGTGTTATCTTCATTTCGTCATAATTGGCACGAAAATCGCCTTCTTGGCCTCACATGAGAAGTATAAGCCTTTGTAACTTCGTTACCAGAGTACAGCCCTAATGAATTTTCTGAATTGTCGAAGCACACTGTCGTATGATCGTTCCACTATTGGGATGTCGCCGGCCAGTGTGGCCGAGCGGTTCTAGGCGCTTCAGTCTGGAACCGCGCGAGCGCAACGGTCGCAGGTTCGAATCCTGCCTCGGGCATGGATGTGTGTGATGTCCTTAGGTTAGTTAGGTATAAGTAGTTCTAAGTTATAGGGGACTGATGACCTCAGATGTTAAGTCCCATAGTACTCAGAGCTACTTTGAACTATTGAGATGGCTGTATCGGCACATACCGCTAGCCAATTAAACAAAAAAGAAAGAAATGATTAACGTTAATCTTCGTACGAGGTCTAGTAGCTTCCAGTACTTTTTGCGTAGTTGGAGGCCGATGTTTCCCGCACTCGAATACCGTCTTCATTTAGTTTCTGACGTTTTGTGACCCTTACCGTTCGTTATATTCAGCCTGTGACCTGACAGTACTGATCTATATTATGTGAATTATCAGTATATCTGCGAGCGTAATTGTCGAAAATGCCTCACTGATTGTCTTAAATTTATTTCTTAAGTCGTTTTACCCCATTGGCAAAAGTATGGTTAAGCAGGAAATTTGAAGAGTAGCCCAGGTTCTCTGCGTATATTTGCAAGAGTAATTGTCATAACGTCCTCCTCTGCTGCATTCCAAGTGTCCATTGCTGTCATGGTGATCGGGGACCACAGTTTCGCGTAGGATATGCTTAGCTTAATGAGCGAAGTTAGAGTGTAACGAGTGATAAAATCTGAAATCTCTGCTTTGTTGCAACAGTGAAATAAGTAAAAGTAAACTCGTGTGGCACTGTAGGCTGACGACCCCGAGGGCAGCTTCAGCCGTCTAATTGGAACGGTTTCCCTATCCTTCGTATACACTGGTACCTTTCCTTGGCGAACTGTGAGACTTGCATGTTAAGTATATCTGATACGTGTAGACGTGGTGCCGGCACATATCCTTTCGAATGCCCTCGCTTCATCAGACACTGCGGAGAGGTTTGGGATTTAATCCAGGGCTTTGGCGGAAAGTCTGTTGATCAGGAACTTGACACCACTATCCCTCCTCCGCGTCTCGAGAAAGACAAAGGAACAATTGAAAAAGCTCGTGACGTATCCGGGCGGTAACATCCAAGTACCGACTCGCCCGGCGCTGATTAAGTGCGGTGAGACGACAGTGATGAGTCTCTTTTCGAACTGATCTGTTCTAATATATGTTCGAGTATAATGACTTTTCTGGAGACTGTAAATCTACTCTGTAGGAATCAGCATGGGTTTCGAAAAAGACGATCGTGTGAAACCCAGCTCGCGCTATTCGTCCATGAGACTCCGAGGGCTATAGACACGGGTTCTCAGGTAGATGCCGCGTTTCTTGACTTCCACGAGGCGTTCGATACAGTTCCCCACACTTGTTTAATGAACAAAGTAAGAGCATATGGACTATCAGACCAATTGTGTGATTGGATTGGAGAGTTCCTAGATAACAGAACGCAGCATGTCATTCTCAATGGAGAGAAGTCTTCCGAAGTAAGAGTGATTTCAGGTGGGCCGCAGGGGAGTGTCGTAAGAACGTTGCTATTCACAGTATACGTAAATGACCTTGTGGATAACATCGGAAGTTCACTGAGGCTTTTGCGGATGATGCTGTAGTATATCGAGAGGTTGTAACAATGGAAAATTGTACTGAAATGCACGAGGATCTGAAACGAATTGACGCATGGTGCAGGGAATGGTAATTGAATCTCAATATAGACAAGTGTCATGTGCTGCGAATACATAGAAAGAAAGATCCTTTATCATGTAGCTACAATATAGCAGGTCAGCAACTGGAAGCAGTTAATTCCATAAATTATCTGGGAGTAGGCATTAGGAGCGATTTAAAATGGAATGATCATATAAAGTTGATCGCCGGTAAAGCAGATGTCAGATTGAGATTCATTGGAAGAATCCTAAGGAAATGCAATCCGAAAACAAAGGAAGTAGGTTACAGTACACTTGTTCGCCCACTGCTTGAATATTGCTCACCAGTGTGGGATCCGTACCAGGTGGGGTTGATAGAGGAGATAGAGAGCAGCGCACTTCTTTACAGGATCATTTAGTAATAGCGAAAGCGTTACGGAGATGATAGATAAACTCCAGTGGAAGACTCTGCATGGGAGACCCTCAGTAGCTCGGTACGGGCATTTGTTGAAGTTTCGAGAACATAACTCCACCGAGGAGTCAAGCAGTATATTGCTGTCTCCTGCGTATATCTCGCGAAGAGACCATGAGAATAAAATCAGAGAGATTGGAGCCCACACAGAGGCATACCGGCAATATTTCTTTCTACGAAAAATACGAGACTGGAATAGAAGGGAGAATCGATAGAGGTACTCAAGGTACCCTCCGCCACACACCGTCAGGTGGCTTGCGGACGATGGATGTAGGTGTAGATGTAGAAAACGTGTGAAGCATTATGGACAGGGCCATCCAATCAGCTCAGGATTTTAACCATCTAACCCGCCAATTGGACAGAAACTGGCACAATATCCCTCAAGAGGACGTCCAACATCTCTGTCATTCAGTGCCAAACCGAATAACTGCTCGCTTAAGGACCAGCAGTGGATCAACACATTACTGACTTGCTGGTGAAGCACTATCTCTTGAATAAATTATCCATTTTTTCTGAAGTTGTAATTATTTGTTTTCTGTACGTGTGCATCACATCTACCGATTTCCGTCCCATACGTATAATTCCTTCGTGTTGCTTCTTTTTTTGTCTTTGTTATATTTCTTAACCGGACGAGTTGAACGTTTCCAGTGTGGCAGAATAGTGTATGTTACACAAAAGTACAGAAACGGGCACAGAGCTGCTACTCTTCCAGATAAATAGCACAGAAGTGGTGTGACGTTCCTCGTGTCCGCCGCACGTTTCCCTCCTACACGTGGCCTTAAATTGAGAGCAGCGAAATATCTAATGGACTGAAGTGGACCGAGAGTTATTCGCGAATAAATCACCGCCGGTGTGAGACCAAAAAAGAGGCAGTAGCAGCGCCGGGGTAGGCAGGCAGCGGCAACGGCGGCGTGCGAGCGCGCCATTATGAGTGATCGGCTGCCGCCGGCCAACTCATAAAGCAGCCCGCGCCGCTGCCCGCTCTTTTTTTACGCCGTGCTGGCCAGCGATGCCACTTCATTAAATCTGTTTCATTTATTCGCCGTGGCGGCGCCGCTTATTGTCACGTCTGCTGCGCCAAGGACTAATTAATCTGCCTCCGTTCGACCGCTCACATTGTTTAATGGAGCCACCTGTCCCACGCCGCCAGCCGTCACCAATTTTCAGAGGCCGCCTATTCTTCTCTCAGTCGGCTCAGCTGCGCCTATTGTAAACCATGCTTTACAGTTTTCCACCATGAAGGTGTCGCCAGCAGCGAGAGTAATGACGGCAGTGAGGCAAGTTGGTGTAGAAAATTACATGTGAGAATATACGCACTGAATTTGGCAGAGATATTCGAAACTGGAACATTTACTGAGACCATCGTGCAATGCAATTTGGAATACTTACAAAATCCAGAGGGAGTAATATACGCTGAAGATTAAGAGAAGTTTTCGTTAAGAAATGTGACCGGATACAGTACATCTTATCGTCATTATTGAGTACTTTGTATGACGAACGAGCAAATAAAGCAGTTAACGAAAGGAAGCAAAACGTTAAAACAAAGGCAACCCACTCAATAACATATAGCTCTGATACACTGTATAAGAGCAGTTGCATTTGGTGTTGTGCATTTATCTGCTGTTCCATACTCACTTGTTAGAAAGCTGATGAAATAACGATACAAACACTTAAGTTTAAATTTCATGTAGCAATCGTGGTAAATCGATCACAAAAGGCTCAAAGATGTATACATATAAAAAAATATGAGATATAGAGTGCACAAATTCGAATACATTGAGTCGATATCATGTGGTTTATGAAATATGTCCCCAGAGAGGAGAAAAGTGACACAGTCTCCATACATTAACATCTTTGCACTGTTGCAAATGCCAGATCTCTAAACTGTCTCAACAGAGTTTCGGGAAAAAGTTGCCTTTTTTCCTCCACGGATTGCTATTCGAGTTAAATGGAGCGTTTTCATTTTACTCGCGTGTTGCTCGAACCTACTGGTACGAACTCTAGCAGCACTGCTCTGAATTGTTTTCATGTCTTTTTATAAACTGACTTTGTGGGGATGCCAAAGACTCGAGCAGTACTCAAGGACGGTTCGCATATTTTATAAGCTGTTTCCTTTGTACTAGGTGATTCAGCTACCCATACTTATAGGCTTTTTTTAAAATCCAAAACGCGTTTAAACACCGCGCGAATTATTGAGCATACAAGAAAAATAACTGGACCATTTTTGTAGGAATCATGTCGTAATTACATTTTCTACTGGACTAAATTTTCGCTGGAGGCCACGGTTTTTCAAGGAAAACACTTTTCTACTTTTTTTCCAAATAATTCGAGAACTTCGGGCTGTAGCGAAAACGTATCCCAGTACAAAATTTACTTCATTAAATTTCCTACAAAAGGGACCTTTTCATTTTCCTGTGTGTCTGATAGTTTGCACGTTTGCACGTTTGCATGTGGCCCCTCGCTATGAACAGTATGACGTAAAGTAGTCTTCTCCAAAACGTGCGTTATAAACACAGATTGAGAATTCTCAAATTAAACACGTATTCGGTAGGTTCAAAAAATGGCTCTGAGCACTATGGGACTTAACATCTGAGGTCATCAGTCCCCTAGAACCTAGAACTACGTAAACCTAACTAACCCAAGGCCATCACACACATCCATGTCCGAGGCAGGATTCGAACCTGCGACCGTAGCAGTCGCGCGGTTCCGGACTGAAGCGCCTAGAACCGCTCGGCCACCACGGCCGGATATTCGGTGAGAACTAAGACCAAAAGCAGATAAATGATTCTCTTGGATGATACAGATCGTTAGATGAAACTTTCGAATTGGTCACTACCATGTGTTGCCCACCGTTGTCCGTTTCCTGATTTTACTTCGACTCGAAAGACATTCAACTAGATTAATCCTACTTCTCCATAAAGCTCTACCTCTACATAGTTTTATCAAAAACTTTTAAAAAATGGGGCCTTATAGTATAGGCACCAAAGCATTCTTAATTTTGCTATTGGGAGAGCCTCCATGTGTCTGGTAAATGTGAATCGCAAGCCGAAATGCAATGTGTGGAGGAGATTTATAGGAAAGGCAAGAAAGTGTGTACAAGAAGTGTGTACAAGAAGAAAAAAAAATAAAGTGATTAAGTAATAAACAGACAATTGGTTGTAAAAATGCCATATATAATGTAGCCTTGATGTTTACTTATAACTATTTTCACTTTTAATTCCTTAACAAATGTTCCTTTTTGGTCATCAGTCATCTAGCTAGTTTGATGGGGCTCGCCAAGATTTCCACTCCTGTACTAACCAACCCTGTAGCATTTGGACCCAAGATACTCAATCATTTCTTGGAAAAGATCCTATCTCTGTCTTCCTCCATAATTTTTGCTCTTTACAATACGCTTTAGTACCATGAAGGCTATTTCTCCACGTTCTGTCGTCGTCTCTGCTTCTACTGGCTGTCTTCCACATATTACTTTCCTTAGTTGGTTCTGCTCATTCCTCATTTTTCGTCAGTCACCTCATAATAAATAGACCATATTGGATTAGTGCAAAGTGCATAATGATATGGAAGGACGTCTACGGCAACTCAACACTACGTGAACTATGAACTTACAGAGATTATCTGTGTCGTAAATAGTGGCAGAAGAACTATGGAGGAGAATAACGTAGTTGACGACGAGGAAACAGAGCAAAACTGTGCACTTGTAGCGGGAAGAAGTAACGAATGTGTAGCACGTGATCCGGACCACGAACATCGAACACCACTGCGAAACTCCTCGTGAGCGCCGCTGTGGAGCTACGGCCAATTTTACGAGCCCTCAAAAACTTTTGCCTTCCAATTTAGAGGGCATTATCTTTACGAAATGGACGAAGAGAGCGAGCAGAGAAGAGAGACGGATAGTCCAAAACCAGAGGAGGATGGACAGAGTGAGAGGAGGGGGAGGGGGGGACTGGAGGGAGGGAGCGTTGAGAGAGACGGCAGAGAGCACGCGAGTGAAGAAAAAACGGGTGATTACGGAATTACGTGAGACCGACGCTTCCAAGGTTACTCCACGGAGGGGGATCCCCGACACAAATAATGCATAAACATAAGTACCATTTACATCCATTTAAAGATAAAAATAGTTTTAATAAAAAGGGAGGAACGGTGCTAGTCGTAGCAGGGGCGAGAAGGTCGAGCTGGTTACCCACGCAAGTACGTACACACACACACACACACACACACACACACACACACCACCCGGTCGTCGGCAAGGTTCGCAGCGAGCACACGGCCGGGCGTCTCTGCCCTTTATTTCCTCTTTTTTCTGTCGCTCCCCGCGCCTGAGCCGGCGCTGCTAACCCACGCATATTTTTTTTAATTCCGCGCACGTCCGCGCGCCGGCTGCATACATTACAGTAAGCCGCGCAGTAATGCCGGACGTGAGGAGAGCCGTGCGTTCTTGTGATTGCAGCGGCCGCCTGGACCGAGGATTAGCCGGCGCGTCCGGTGCGGGGGCGGTGCGGAACCGGCGTCGGGGGCGGCTTCGACGGTGGCGGCGGCGTCGGGGGCGGTGGCGGCGTCGGCGTTGGCGGGCTTAGCGGCGACGCGGGCAGCGTTAACGCGGGGCTCCGTTCGGTACGGCCTTATCGCGGCAGGTGGACGCCTACTTGCTGCGTCGGGCGCTTCGCACACGCTCCTTTTATTTTTTTTAGCACCTGCGAAATTACGCGTTAATTAAACGGGCGTCGGAAGAACAATCCTTTTGAGGAAGACGCCGCTTTTGTCTGGTACGGCACGACGTGGCTTCCTAACGGAAAATGCAATTTACTGTTCCGTTTGGGAATGTAATACCAAGTACGCCATTATTTTGCTTTTTAAACTTAAGCTGCCTTCGTCACTTAGCCGAACAGTGGCATCCACAAACCTACGAATAGGGGAAAAAGACATGTCCAAATAAATTATCCCAGACCTTGTGACCAGCAGCACTATCTATGAAATGCGCACTCACCTGCTTTTCTCCCGCCACTCTACATCAATGCACGAGGCACCGCGTGTGAGACAGCCTGCAAGTTGTAATGGTGTCAGTGGTATCGACCAGATCAATCTGAGTTTTCGTGAGCGTGGTATAGGAGAGTTCTGTTTGAGTTAGCGATACGAGCGTACCTATAATTTTATTTATGCTTGTCGAAAGGTGAAATCTTACATTTTTCATGTGAACGTAGTTCTCAGAAGCCAAGTAGTGTTCAGTCTGACTAAAATATTTTCATATTTTTATTATGCAGACTCGTGAACTGAATAATATAACTTGTTTTGTAAAGTCAAATATTTAATTATAGCTTGTGCAATTACTATACTGAAGTTCCACACATATTTATAACTGCGACACTCAGCCAGGTGAAGGTCTGTGATACAAAACTAGGAATACCACTTTGTGGATCCGGGAGAGGTAGGGCAGTGGTTAACAAAACAGACTCGCATTGGGAAGGAGGGCTGTTCAAATAATCATCCGGCCTTCGCAGAGTGCGAGGGCATTTGGAGGCAGCTCTGAACGCCACAGTTTTCAACCTAGAATAAAATTTCAAAAACTGCTCTGAAACTTATGATATTATCTAACGTAGTACGTGGGAATAATAAAAAAATGGTTTTTAACAAAATGGTGGCAATCTGGAATAACAGTCAATGTTTTCGACAAAAAAGTCGTTATAAAAATAAAATTTAATATCAAATGTACCTAAAAATCTTGCGCGTAGATAAAATGTCGACTAAGAAGTTACAAAATGTGTAATGTAACTGCATGTATATTTCATCAGTTATAGCTCGTGAAAACTTGGAAAAACAAGGATTTAAAATGTCAGCTTCTGTTTTTTAATACTGAAATTAAAAAAAACTGTTGATCAGCAAGCAGCCGTACACTGGTCTTTTCTTCGCCGATGTCGAAAGACTCTCATTTTCACGAAACTATGATGATTAACCGGCTTCCGCTTACCAACCGAAGAGCTTTTTGCACGATTGGGGTTACTTTTTGAACCTTTTCCACCAGCATAAATACTTTTGTTTGTAATGTTCAAGTACCCACGTTTTACTTGGTATAAAAAGCAAGCAAAATGAAAAGAAGACGCGACTGGTGACCATAAACGAATCACGTTACTGAGAGCAGTCTTTTTGTGAACGGTATTTTAGTTGATACTGATGTCCTCTGTGATTCTATCCGAAACTATGGGACTCCTATTCCGTCTGCAACTAAAATATTACATCGGCTACATTTGAGCGTTGGGCTGCGACAAAGCCCCCATGCAGTAAATAACCTTTTTACATATTTGAACATTTATGGCACACTTTATGTGAATGAATCTTAAAAAGAGAAACTCTAAAGAACAATTTAAGTCAATAAATAAAATTAGGCCAGAAAAGTTCACCTCCTTCAGACAAATACTGGGATTATTCATTTGAAAGGACGCGGCTGATTTCCTTACCCATCCTTCCTGAATCGGTACTTGTACTCCGCCTCTAATCACACTGTCGTCGATGGGACTTAAAACAATTCCTTGTCTTCCTTATTTGGATTGACGCAGGAAAAGACAATAATTAATCAAAAAGTACTTCTGTAAGTAATAATAAATGAGACAATGCATATTGTGGATTGATTCTGTTAAACATGCAATTGTATCTATTACATTTGTTTTCACACCAAATCTGTCAGACGCATGAATTACGAAGTAGCGATATGCAGGAGTTAATGGCGAGATGACGTTATGGATGACAGTTTATGGCGGACGGATATAATCTGTAGAATTGTTAGGTTTTGTGCATGTTGTGTTTAACTTTTCCAGATAACATGTTATCCATTAATTTTTTTGAAAGTTGTTTTTGGAATTGCGAACGTACGGATAATCGTTCTTGATATTGAATGAGAAATATCTAGGAAAATATTATAAAAGAATGTAAACAATGAAGGTCGTTCTTGATGACTAACAAAGGTAAGTAACCTTCGTGTCATTCAATCAACAATTATAGCCCTATTTCAAACATTCCTGTTATTTAGTTATCAATTGTAGCCCTATTTTACATATTAATCACAGTTCTGAATAAAGCTCTAATTTTTGTTACTGACTTGTTGACTGCAAACTGGAGAATTGCGCATTCCCAGGAAAACATGATCATCATTGGTGACAGCGTTCATTGTCTTTATAGATAAATGTTTTGTTTATGATTTTATGCTTGTAGCTTAATGTGTAACTAGCTATAGAGCACTTGTCAACTATCTCGTCAGCACACGTATGAAATGTGCTGTAGGCGCGTTAGTGTTTTCAAGAGGTACATATAATAACATGAATTTACCTTTTCCAGAGATGAAAAAAAACTGTAACATTTTACAAAGTGAGATGAATAAAACACACGATGGAGTTTGAAGATTTTAATATTTTTCATTTTGCGATGTGAGCTGAACATTGGATACGGTATGATTCAAGGATGAAAAATGGTGGTAATCTAGTGTATAACAAAAAGAAATAACTGCAATTGGTTAAGTCGGTCATGACGACAGATGTTAGTTTCAGCTTAGGTAAGCTACAGAAATTTACGAACCACCTATTGTATCCCGAATGATGTTTTTGATCTTCAGCGTAGGATACGCTGTTTAGAAATCTCTTGTCAGATTAAAATATCGCAACACGAAACATCGTCTATCGTGGACAATGTGATTTCCGGATGAGCAATCCAGGCGCAAGTGGCTAATCGCATTCACAGCTTTACTGCCACCAATGAAAACTGGAATGGAGGAGGCAGGTATTGGTTGAAGAAAAACCGTGAATCGTAGTTGGAGCGTACGTGGCGTCGCACAAAGTCACCCCTCCCCAAGTACTTTTGCGTCTGCGGCGAGCGAGATAAATTACACGATGTACTGTTCCGCGGATTTAATTGGAAACATTGATTGGCAAAAACGGATTTATTGTCTGAACTGCTACGGTAAAAAATCAATATAAATAAGGGTCATCAGCCACGCAATGACTCGCGCCACAGGGTTAAACTTCACGACTCAAAAGTCAATAATTAAAAGCTCTGCAGCTATTTCCACGTAAGTGTCCTTGTGATGTCAAAGGGAGTGCCACGCTCGTTGCTAATACAAAATAAAAGAATCAGTAACCTATTATTTAATCTGACCACTGCACACAAAGGACAACGCCGACACAGCAAAGCATAAAATGGAGGTATACCGGGTTATATTTACACGCTAATGGGTTGCCTAATCAGGAAAGTTGTAAAACATGTTAAGTATCTTGAAACAGAGGTCAAGTGTATCTTTAACAATATTTTATTTACTCTTATGTTTAACGAATGTTAGTCGAAAGTGAGAAAAACATGACTAATTGAGCTACAAAAGCTGCATTAACAAAAGTGACGCTAACACTGGGACACTGTGGGAGGTACCAGACGAAAGGAAGACTGCATGGAGAATGAAGTGTTAAGGTATCCTTATCTGTGAAGCTCCCAGATACAGCTCAAAGAAACGCATCCAAACTGGAATTACATCTGCAGCTCACGTTGCGTACCTGAAAAATATGAGAAGCGATCTACTGAGATTATGAAATATGCTATCACCGACTGTGAAAACCTAAATCTCCTCAAGATCAGCAATGCGTGCCGAACAGCCCCAGATGGCGGTCGCCTCCCAACTCTGACGGTCAGTCCCCGAATTCCCAAAAATTACTGCCTCCTGCGTAACTTAAAGCCTTTTAAAAATTCATCGCGAAGAGGACGACTCTTGCCTATAACCAATGTGACACATAGGAAACGTAAGAAAATTTACAAAAACTGGGAAAGGACAGCGAACTTTTCACCTTTCGCGTTCAAGACACCCATTTTACTATCATGAGGTTGTCGCTGAGCTGAGCTGAAGCAGAGTCACCTTAATTGAACAGGGCGTGTGCGCCAGGGCCTAGGTGACATGGCGCTTTCTGATGGGGTAAAACAAGTTTTTGGAGCGAAATGGGATCGACACCCCCACACTGAGTGGCACACAAACGTAAAAGAGAATATGATGCTGAGGGAATGGCAAGGGGGACATGACATTCACTGTCTAGCATTTGGACCGATGCCGATCATCTTCAAAGAAAACCATGCTACAACCTGGCTTCTGCAGAAGGAGGTGTGTTTGACCTATTGAGTTTTCACAGACTGCCCTCTGCCCACAAAGGAGACTTCGAGACGACACTGGCTCCCTTCTGAATAGCTAGGAGGGAGCGAAGCTTCCTCTCCAAGTACACACGTCCGGTGTTCACAAATGTAACCGCAAAACAGTGGGTGCAAAATGAACTTTTATCAGATAAAGTGACATGTGCCTTTCAGGAAAGTTTGCGATGGCCAACCACTGAATTGGAATACATTCACTGCTAACAGTTGCAATACATCCACTTGACTTCCCAGAGTTCAGCTACATTTTGGTAAGAAAATCCCACTGAAACAATACAGTTATTCCCAGACTAATAAATTCCGTCGAGGCTGGTTTTAGATCTTCACCTGCTCCAGCTATTAGCTTCCCGACGTCACATGGAGCTGCAGCCGGTTGAAAAAACCAGCCATGGTAATGTAAGATACGCTAGAGGGATATTAACAATACCAAAGTTGCTGCCGCACAACCAGATGCCGCTACACTAAAATAATAGAAGGAAAAAAAAGATTGAGGTAAAACGTCAATAAAGATCGGATTGGGGAAGACATTCACCCGTATTCTTTCTCGTGTGACCCTCTCTTGCTTCTCCTTTAAGCAGTTTAGGGAAATTACGAAATATTTTAACGTAAATGGCAGCACGGTTATTCGAACCACCCTCTTTTTAAATGGGAGTCCGGTGTCTTAACGGCGGCATCACATCGCTTGGTGATAAAGTCTGGCTTCGAAACTCTGAAATGCCGACAATATTCAGCGTCCAAAACAAATGTCCCCCACCGACTTCCAGATTTCGTGAGCTCAAAGCAACTCCAAAAGTTAGTTAAGCATTTAAATATATTAGTCAACTAGCACTGTTTCCGCAGACTAGTTTGCGCATTTCTTGTCCAATGGAGTTTTCAGTGGTTATTTCCTACTCTACTGCTAAATGCAACACAAAACTAGCAACAAAATTCGAGAACCTGACAGCCAAAAAATCTTGCTCTCATGCGAAATCATCTGAATGCTCGGTGCAGAGGGAGCATTTCCGAGTGATGTACTACTCGGATTTGGATAAAATCTGCCCACGCTCCTAAGGCTGCTGTAAAACAACTTTGACTCCATTCAATGCGAGTGCTCGTCTCATCGACTCGGGTGGTCTGCCGAACCGTGGCCGAAAGTTCGGATCTAATAATCACTCTTATTACAAACCAACAATCTTACGCAGATTAGATGGCTCAAATTGTGTGGTTTTTCTTTCATAAGTTACAACAGACAATATTCACAGGCGAGTTCTCTTGCACACTTGTTGCTGTGTAAAAGGAGTAGTCGGGATTAAGCCGGTAGCCAGGGATCGCCTGAGTGCAGTGACCACAATCTGCCTCGCAAGATTGCCGGAAGCAGTTAGGGTGGGGATGCCAAAACTCTCCGTTCTACTGATCTCGCCCTAGTGTGTTCTGCCGGTGAATATTGCGCTCCTGTGTGAGAGAACAGTACTCACACAGCGAAGACTGATGTGCAGCTTAATTAGGCCAAGGGAGTTATCAGTGGGACAGGGTTTACTTGTCCTAGCTAATATTGCTCCACAAGATCTAAGGAGGAAACCGACTGAAGTCAACTTGCTCGAGATTATCATAACTCATAAGAGCAGTACTCCCCCAATGTCACTGAATATTCACAAGCAACTCGTCTGCAATAACGTAAACCACCTAGGGACGATTCAGAAATTGGTTGCTCCTTGAAGAAGTAGGGTTTCCGTTTATTAGTCGACTCTTAAAGTTTAACGGTGATCTGAGGGATCCACACGAAGAGCCTTCGAGTTTTCACGACTGGTTAACACATTTGAACATTTCAATTTGACTGTAGACACTTTTGTGTAAGTGTAAAACCATACCGAAAAGAAATAAATAAATAATAGTCAGTACGGAATGAAAGTTGCTGTGGACAAAATTCTTATCATTGTAAAGGTTAATTCATACAAAAAATAAAAACAGCAATTATGGGAGATAACGCCGTGTATCAAGAAGAAATAAGGCCGTCATCGGCTTAGAGCGGGGAAGTTTACCGTCAGGAAGGTGTTTGCTCTTGAAATTACATTTTGCTTATGCTCAACATGCGAGGTGGGCTATTTTTCATTGTGGCGAAGGCCACTTGCGGTGATGGCAGCTAGCAGCAAAAGACGATATCAGGAGACAATTTTTCAGCTTCTGAAGATGTACGCAGTACAGAGCTCCATCCACCTACCCCCTACCCCCTCCGCGCGCGCGCACACACACACACCACACACACACACACACACACACACACACACACACACAGACACAAATAGACACGTAGGTGCACGAGCGCTTAAATATTTTGGGTACATTATGTTGTGAATATTAGTACATTTACTAATGTTTCAAAGTAAAATGGTGACCAAAATTATGCTAGACGTACCCTCATATAGTGAGCGGTGGCAACAAATTATGCTCAGAGGAACACTGCCGAACATTACCATTTTGGTAGCCCAGGTGTTGCGGTATGGGAAGACATTGTGTTGCATGGGCGTACTGATCTCCAAATCTTTGAACACGGTACAGTCACCCGTCAACGTTATTGTGACTCTGACCTCCTTTCCCTCGTGAGTCTTGAGTACCACATTCGACAATGTGTGAGCATGCTACAGAACGTGCTTTGCGTCCGTGGTGACCACACACGCTATTCAGGATCAAGTCCCGCCATTTGCAATGTCCGGGAGACCAGCGTAAATCGCGGAGACTTCAGTGTGATTATTGCATTTGAAGAAGTGTTATTTCGTTTAAATATTTTCCGTTTCCATCTTGGCAGGCTATTGTAGCAACCGATTTAAAAGTTTATCAGAACGCAAAGAATTTCAGTTCACAACCGAGACTGTTTTTGTTATTTTATTGCATATTTTTTCAGTTACCTTCTCTATACTACTGTAGCAGTTACATTTCGCAGTCACGTTGATGTGACCACTTGTCAAAAGCGTGAATAAGCACTTTTGCAGCGTGGACCGACGCGGAACGTGCAGGAAGAGAGCCAGTGAGGTTCTAGAAGGTACAGACAGGGATGTGGAGCCATGTCGAGTCCCATGCCTGACCGAGGTTGTCCCACACATTCTCGATTGCGGTTAAGTCTGGGGAGTTTGGGGCCAGGGGAGTACGGTAAACTCTCCTCTGGCTCTTAGAAACCTGCACGTACACTGCGAGCTGTGTGAGTCGTTGCACTGTCCTGCTGGTAGATGCCATCGTGCTGAGCAAACATGTAGAAGTGTACATGGTCCCCGAGGATAGATGCATATTTATGTTGATCAAGTGTGCCTTATGAAATAACGAGGTAACCCAGGGAATGCCACCAAAACATTTGCTAGACCATAACGTTCCCTCCTCCGGCCTGGATTCCTCCAATGATTTTCGAAGTGCTTTTGCCTTCAGGAATTTCACGCCGTCCACCCTAACGGCCATCTTTCCGTTGGAGCATGAAACGTGATTCATTTGAAACGGCCACCTGTCGCCTCTCAGTGGACGTCTAGTGTAGGACACCATGTTGGTAGCTCCTTGGTTCAGTTGCTCGACAGTTTTGCGTCTATTCGCCCGTGCACATCCCCGCAGCCGTCATGCACCACAGTTGCCCCGGCGCCGGTTTTGAACAGCGCCATTTCGCCATGACAGCACGCGAACAGTTAACAGAATTCGCCGTTTTGGAAATGCTTCCTGCGGTAGCGTTCTCGCTTCCCACGCCCGGGTTCCAGGGTTCGATTCCCGGCGGGGTCAGGGATTTTCTCTGCCTCGTGATGGCTGGGTGTTGTGTGCTGTCCTTAGGTTAGTTAGGTTTAAGTAGTTCTAAGTTCTAGGGGACTTATGACCACAGCAGTTGAGTCCCATAGTGCTCAGAGCCATTTTTTTTGGAAATGCTTCCACCTTTGGCCTGAAAGCCATTGATCATGCCGTTTTGGACTCCAGATAAATCGCTCTCTTTCTGTAATGCGGCAACTACTGAACTATTTTCTATGTCCCCCCTACGTGTTTTATATACTCTACCGGTAGTCCTGTCGCCTGCCGTCTGTGAGTAGTTATTGCACTTTAACGTCGAAAATAGGCGGTGTTCATATTAATGTGACCGGACTGTCTATTTCTACAAGTGGTCCAAGTTTACTTGGGCGCATCGCATCATGCGAAAGTTATTTTCATTCTTAAGTTCTACATCCTAGTGTAGTTTCACAATTCCTGTCAAAGGCTTCTAAGGAATGTAGACTGGACTTCGTAGATAAAGTTTACATCAGTACCCCATGTTGGGAAATGTACCGTTTTTATATAAAATTTGAAGGTCGGATCAGAAGAGGTTGAAAAATCAGCCAACCAGTTGTATTTGCAATTGCTTGGCTGATTTTTCAACCTCTTCAGATTTACACAGTTCCTGAAACTTCCTAGCAGATTAAAACTGTGTGCCGGACCGAGACTCGAACTCGGCACCTTTGCCTTTCGCGGGCAAGTGCTCTACCAACTGAGCTAGCCAAGCACGACTCACGCCCCGTCCTCACAGCTTTACTTCTGCCAGTACCTCGTCTCCTACCTTCCAAACTTAACAGAAGGTACTGGCAGAAGTAAAGCTGTGAGGACGGGGCGTGAGTCGTGCTTGGGTAGCTCAGTTGGTAGAGCACTTGCCCGCGAAACGCAAAGGTCCCGAATTCGAGTCTCGGTCCGGTACACAGTTTTAATCTGCCAGGAAGTTTCATACCAGCGCACACTCCGCTGCAGAGTGAAAATCTCATTCTGGGTACACAGTTCCTGTTTCACACTAATGTTTAAGATTTTGAAGATCAGATCACTTTCAAACCTTCCGTTTCATAGAACGTGCACAGCGGAGAGAAGGAGCTGTTGTATGCGCACTGTAGAGGAGACCATGGCGTGGGCAATACTTCAAGTACTCTTCGTGGGGTTCTCTTCTACGTAATGAAGGATGTCTCTTCAAAGTCGACACTGCAGCGTGTCCGTGGCACCTTTATAGTTGTGAACGTAGCAGTTTCCAGCAGTCGCAGTTCTAATTATGACATCATTGATACCAGTAAATGATGTCATAATTGCAACAGGTACTGACGACGGCACCCCCTCTCAGTTTGTGTGCATGTCGTGAGGCGAGAGATTTGAGAGTAATCCGATCTTCAGGGTTTTTAGAGTTGAACAGTATGTTACTGGACATAGCTCCTTACCAAAACTTTACCTACGGACTCCCCTCTACCATCCTTATGGCCTGTGATAGCAATTCTGAAACATCTTGTAGATTTGTATCTTCTTAACGTTCATGGGGTTACCCTTTAAATCAAGGTAGTGGTCCCCTATAATTTTCACTCCATGAGCATTAACAGTAGTGTGCATTTCGGATATGGGTTTTTATTTGTTATTCAGGTGCCTGGCATCTTTGAATTGGTTGGCCTACATGAGATGGAGAAAAACAAACGGATTATGTTGGAGTATAGCGGATGTCTAGTAGATTTCGAGACGATCAGGTTATGTGCCCATTTTTTCAAAACCTTCCCGTAACTAATATAACTTCAAAATATAAAGACCTTTTAGATGGGAATAATCAACAATCAGAAATGAAATGTACACTCCTGGAAATTGAAATAAGAACACCGTGAATTCATTGTCCCAGGAAGGGGAAACTTTATTGACACATTCCTGGGGTCAGATACATCACATGATCACACTGACAGAACCACAGGCACATAGACACAGGCAACAGAGCATGCACAACGTCGGCACTAGTACAGTGTATATCCACCTTTCGCAGCAATGCAGGCTGCTATTCTCCCATGGAGACGATCGTAGAGATGCTGGATGTAGTCCTGTGGAACGGCTTGCCATGCCATTTCCACCTGGCGCCTCAGTTGGACCAGCGTTCGTGCTGGACGTGCAGACCGCGTGAGACGACGCTTCATCCAGTCCCAAACATGCTCAATGGGGGACAGATCCGGAGATCTTGCTGGCCAGGGTAGTTGACTTACACCTTCTAGAGCACGTTGGGTGGCACGGGATACATGCGGACGTGCATTGTCCTGTTGGAACAGCAAGTGCCCTTGCCGGTCTAGGAATGGTAGAAAGATGGGTTCGATGACGGTTTGGATGTACCGTGCACTATTCAGTGTGCCCTCGACGATCACCAGTGGTGTACGGCCAGTGTAGGAGATCGCTCCCCACACCATGATGCCGGGTGTTGGCCCTGTGTGCCTTGGTCGTATGCAGTCCTGATTGTGGCGCTCACCTGCACGGCGCCAAACACGCATACGACCATCATTGGCACCAAGGCAGAAGCGACTCTCATCGCTGAAGACGACACGTCTCCATTCGTCCCTCCATTCACGCCTGTCGCGACACCACTGGAGGCGGGCTGCACGATGTTGGGGCGTGAGCGGAAGACGGCCTAACGGTGTGCGGGACCGTAGCCCAGCTTCATGGAGACGGTTGCGAATGGTCCTCGCCGATACCCCAGGAGCAACAGTGTCCCTAATTTGCTGGGAAGTGGCGGTGCGGTCCCCTACGGCACTGCGTAGGATCCTACGGTCTTGGCGTGCATCCGTGCGTCGCTGCGGTCCGGTCCCAGGTCGACGGGCACGTGCACCTTCCGCCGACCACTAGCGACAACATCGATGTACTGTGGAGACCTCACGCCCCACGTGTTGAGCAATTCGGCGGTACGTCCACCCGGCCTCCCGCATGCCCACTATACGCCCTCGCTCAAAGTCCGTCAACTGCACATACGGTTCATGTCCACGCTGTCGCAGGCATGCTACCAGTGTTAAAGACTGCGATGGAGCTCCGTATGCCACAGCAAACTGGCTGACACTGACGGCGGCGGTGCACAAATGCTGCACAGCTAGCGCCATTCGACGGCCAACACCGCGGTTCCTGGTGTGTCCGCTGTGCCGTGCGTGTGATCATTGCTTGTACAGCCCTCTCGCAGTGTCCGGAGCAAGTATGGTGGGTCTGACACACCGGTGTCAATGTGTTCTTTTTTCCATTTCCAGGAGTGTATATAAGTGCCAGTGATAGTTAGTAGGTAATTATTTTAATTTACATCTGTATTTGGATTGCATGGTCTGTATAAGTATGGAGCCGTTTGGCAGCAAACCGGGACGAGCTGCCAGCAGTTGGACGAGCAACGAGCCTCCATAGCTAAATATAGGGATCACCCATGGGGAAATTCTTAGAAGGGCTCTCCGGGTGGGGCGTAGGTCACTGCCACTGATTTGACCAGACTTTTCCTTCGAGTGGCACAACTGGGCGCTGGGTACCCCATAGGCCCCCAATAGCGACTTTTTTATGCCTCAAAGGCGGAAAGAAGCGAAATGCTGCGTGTAACAAGGCCCAGGAAAAGCACCGTTTCTGACAACACCTATTTCCACTGATAACATCTGTAGTCAGATCCTGCAATTTGGGATCATATTTAAAGTGAGGGACGCCACTGAAAGTCAGGTCCACAGAAAGAAAATGTTTACGCAATATAAGAACTGCCAGGATCGGCTGATGCAAATTAGCTGTAAGTTAGAGGGAGAAACTCGACTGTGCTGTCGATGTCCCACTTCAATGGCCACAGAATGAGATATGAAGAGATGAGATACGTTTTTTCTGTACTAAATGGTAGGAAGTGCATAACTGGTTAAATGCCTGAAGAAAATCTCAGGGACGGGCACCAGCATCTTTTAAGGAATATTTTTACTGGTCGGCGCTCGGAATACCTTTAACCCAGCAATAGAAGAAAGGTAAATGACGCAAAATAATAAAACACGAGTGTCGTTTTAGTAAGCAGTCGGTGCAAATACATTTGATATTCATCTTTCAACACTTTGACTCCATCTCTGGGAGCCTTCAGCGTCCGACTCCTCCTCCGCTAGTCTGCAACGCCGCCAGGGTCCGTCCCTGAGCAAATGAGCTGAGGGACTGACATAGATTTTTGGCCGACTCGAACTTGGCGGCAGCGAGGTTATTGGTGTGCAGCTAATGACTGATACCGCGGCCGCTTCATTTTGCACTTACAGATTGATATGGTGAGATCGGTCTGTGAAAGAAAGATCATCCATAGGGACATCATTTTTGTACAATTTCAACAACCTCAAGTTTCTCTCTGAGATTCGAACGACCAATTTGCTTCCAGCTCTGGCCAAGTGTGGAAAACATTCCCTTCTATAGTACTATTTGTCTTTTATTCTAACATCACCATAATCACAGTACAACTTTGCGACCGCAGTTGTTTAATTTTATACATGAGTAATTAGAATCTTACCCCAGAGCCTTCACTCAGATGTGCCAAAACTTTACTTTAGGAGTACTGTTAGTTGTCAGATGATTATGTGTCACTTTAACGTCATTATTAATTTCCTAATTCATTATTTTGGAGGTGTCTAATTAATTTATCTCATAGAACAGGGCCAATTAGAATATATACAGACTAGGCAACCAGATATCCTCTTGGAGCCATACACTATAAAGGCACCGTTGTGAGGCTACAGCCATAAAACGAAAGTGAATTCGTGATGAGCTCATGGAGGTGTGTGGATTTAAACTAACTTGGCCCAGTTATTACCTGTCATGCTAAACAGTGCTATTAGTAATTAAATTAGCTGAATATTATGGTTTCAGCTGAAGGTCGAAACTAGGCAAACTTTAACTTCCCCTCCACAGCTAGTTACATTAGACGAAAATTTTTTATGATGTTTGTTGGTGAAGCTAAAATTACTGTAATGTTAATGATTCTTGAGATGATACGCTTTACTGAAGATGATAGCCTCTTATCTGACAAATTTCGACTCACTGATTAGCTGTCATTTCCTACTTAATGTTATTCGGAAAATTTTGCTCGATTCGACGTCACTCGTCTTCTTCTGACCATATTATCAGTTTTTCTGCGTCCTGTACAATAGGAGGCGTATTTTTGACAACTCTGATCTTTTGTATGGGGAGTAGGGGGATTATTATTCATTAAGTTATGAATGGCTAGATCATCACCTGTCTGGACAGTGTAGTAAGTCAAGCCATTACAGGTTCTGCAGAACGTTTACTGCATAAGTTTGTACACCAGTGGTGTTCTGTATTGGTGCAAGATATCCTGGCGAGGGCGCAACAGCGACCGGACAGTCGCAGCAGGTAAGGACGTAGCCTTACATACAATGTTCGCAGCTCGTGGTCTCGCATCCCGAGCACGGGGTTCTGGGTTAGATTCCTGGCGGGGTCAGGGATTTTCTCCTGCCTCGAGATGACTGGGTGTGTTGTGACGTCTTCATCATTATCATACATCTCCATTATGGTTGGAGGAAGGCAATGGCAAACACCTCCACTACGGCCTTCCCTACTACGGCACTGCGGGTCTGCTGCATCGTTCCCCTAAGCTCTGTCAAAGAGTATGGGACCTCATCATCATCATTACATACAATTGGACTGCCTGGCCAGGGCATAGTGCGGGGAGCACTTTTACCCCCTAAGTACTTTTATTTTCATTCGCTTTTTCTTTGCAGAGAAAGTATGCATTCGTCTGAACATCGGAGAGAGCGAGGCAGCTCAGAATTAGCGCGCGTTTTGCGGCTGCCTGAAACTGGAAGCAAGAATCTCAAGCGATAACTCTCTGAAAAACTTGCACAGTACTGTGAATGCATCCCAGCGTCTTTCCAGCTTACGAATAGAATCACAGACTGCTTTCAACGGCCATTTTGATAAAATGATCATCCCTTCCGAACTTTGATGGAATTTTAACGACAATTGTAAATCACTGAGTTACACGATAACCGCCAAACAAGAAGAATGCCCACTAGGGGCGATTCTGGGTGGAGGTGTGTATGCACTCACGGCACTCGGGCTGCTGTGAGTGCACCCCTTGTTCGGTGGCGACGGCTGCTCGCAAGGCGACTCTGGTGGCTGGCTGGAGCCTGACCGTCTTGGACACGGGCCCTCCCCCTCTCTCGCCGCGTCTTATCTCACCCCTCCAACCGCCGCCGCCACCGTGCTTGCCATCTTCTTATTAATGAGCCAGGATTATGGAGAGTGGATATCCTTGTAGTCTTAATGCGCCGGACGAAGGGAAAACTTTGGCCAAAGTCCGTGCGCTTTATCCACCCCCTCCCCCTCCTCCCTCCTCTGCCGCCGGCCCAGACCCTCCAAACAGCTAAATGTTATTTGGAACGAGGTGGCGGCCGCCGGGGTGGGGGTGAGGTCTGCTGAGCGGGGGAGGCAGAACGGAACCGTGCGGACTACAGCCGACCCGAACAAGTAAGTTCTCTTGCAGCCGTCCGCCGTAATCCTCGCTAATTATACGATCGGGAATACAAACACGAGAGGCGGAATCTTGGCGGCAAGTAACCCGTGGAGCACGGCGCGCCGCGCGAGAGGGCAACTACTAAACAGCTTGCCGGCAACTCGGCTGCTGCTGACGAGAGCACAATGGGGCGAACCGGCTGCGCAGGCGCTCGGGCGCTGCTTGCTGCGGCGCTCAGTCACAGACACGCGGCCCGCACAAAGGCAACGCGCGTATTGTCCGATCAGGCCAAGAGGAACGGCGCCGTTTCAGCGTTAACGCCTTCAACAAAAAGGAGCTACCGTTTGTCACTGTCAGATTTACCATAAAATAAAAAACAGACAAGAGAAGCATACTAGAGATCAGAAACGAAGTGACTAAGAGTCTAGTGTTGAGGGTTGCGTACCTTAGTTATCAAGGCGGTGCTATGCCGACTATTTCCCTTTCCACTATAGTTCCGCGTGTATGACAGTCTGAGAACTGTGGCGCTGCGATAGCTTCCTACTGGTCGGGTCGTTTTCTCGTAATGAAGTATGCAGAGGTGTGAGGCAAGTTGTGACATATTATGGACGTTGAGTGCACACTCTTGCTGCTGTAACGTAGGACTGGTAGGTGAAATGACCGATTGTCGCCACCAATCCGTCTTTTCTGAGGCTGTGGGGGCCGTATGACGAACATTACATGATGCAGTCTATACAACTGCAATTGTTTAATAAAAGAAAGCATGGTCCGTTGTAGGCTGTAATGGAGACGGCCTTTATTTGAATTATGCGGTTACCTGATTTCGAGGTATTACACGATGTAATTGTCAAATGATTTTTCACTACTCATACAAAGCAGACATTATACACCATACTTACACTATGAATGGAGCTAGATTAACGTGACTACTTTAAACATCGTGTTACTAATTATGCTTTAAAGACAACAGGGAAGTAATTCCCCGATATTCCACGCCCTGTCCAGCTACCCCTTTGTCTAGTGATACATATTTCTTTCCTTGTTGATTCTACGAACCTGATTCTAATTTATCGGCTCCATTTTCAACAATCATCAGTAGCATCACAGACGCTTCGATTCTCTTGTTTTTGGTTGTGCCACTGTGCGTGGGACTTCCACAAAGTGCTGTGCTTCAGGCGTACATTTTCGGAAACTTCTTTGTCTAAATAATTTCTTTGTTTGGTATAATATCCTTTCAGCGAATAATACTCTCCTTGCCTGTGGTAGCTTGCATCTTATATCATGTTTGCTTCATCTGTCACGACTTACTTTGCTTCCGAGGTAGCAGAATAAATCGTATCAACGTGTCTCTATTTGTCTTATGCCTTACCTCCATTATTAAGAACAAGGTAAGAGCCTCTCTGGTGACTTCACCATCCATATTACTTGTTACTGTTGTGGTCTTCAGTCCGAAGACTGGTTTAATGCAGCTCTCCATGCTGCTCTGTCCTGTGCAAGCCTCTTCATCTCCGAATAACTATTGAAATCTACATCTTTCTGAATCAGCTTACTGTATTCATCTCTTGGTCCCCACCCCCCGTCCCAACACTTCCCTCAAATACTAAATTGATGATGCCTTGATGTCTCAGAATGTGTAATATTAACCGATCCCTTCTTCTAATCAGGTTACGCCACAAATTTATTTTCTCCCCTGTTCTATTCAGGACCTCATCATTATTTACGTGATCTACCCATCTTTAACATCCTTCTGAAGCACCACATTTCAAAAGCTTCTATCCCCTTCTTGGCTAAACGGTTTGTCGTCCATGTTTCACTTCCCTACATCGTTACACTCCAAAGATTTCCTTATACTGAGGCCTAATTTGTTGTTAATAAATCTTTCTTCTTCAGAAAAGCTTTTCTTACCACTGCCAGTCTATATTTTATATCCTCCGCACTTCGGCAGTCCTCAGTTATTTTGCTGCCCATGGAGCAAAACTTGTCTACTACTTTCAGTGTCTCGTTTCCTAATCTAATTTCCACACCGCCACCTGATTTAATCCGACTTCACTCCTTCATATTTGTTTTGCTTTTGTTGATTTTCGTCTCATATTTCCTTATCAAGACATTGTCCATTCCGCTCAAAACTGTCAGTGACAGAATTACAGTGTCATCAGCAAACCTCAATTATTTTTTCTTCCTTTTATCCAACTTTTCCTTTGTTTTCCCTTACTGCTTGCTCAATGAATAACGGCATTAAAGGCCGCAACCATGTCTCACTACCTTCTCAACTACTCCTTCCGTTTGATGTTCCTCAACTTTTATGACTGTCTTCTGGTTGCTGTACGAGTTTTAAATAGCCTTTGGCTCCCTGTATTTTACTGCTGCTACCTTCAGAGTTTCAAAGACGGTACTTGTCAAAAACTTTCTCTTAGTCTAAAATGTTATAAAAGTAGGTTTGCCTTTCCGTAACCTGTCTTCTAAGTTAAGTCGTAGGGTCAGTATTGCCTTGCGTGTTCCTACATTTCTCCGGAATTCAAACTGATCATCCCAGAGGTCGGTTTTTACCGGGTTTTTCCACTGTTCTGTAAAGAACTAGTTAAGATGCAACAAGTAGAAGACAACACATGGGCAGTATTGCGATGAGCAAGTAGAACAAACGAAAATTTTGTTCTAACTGTACACGAAGACGCGGCTAACTCAGAAGTGCCACTGTCATGTATCGGTCAAGACGGAAAGAAGACATGCAGCCCCCGTGGTGGCGTGAGGGGGTGGCAGTGGCAGCGAGGGTCCGGCGCGGCGGAGTGGCGTGAGGGGGGGGGGAGGGGAGGCGCGGCGGGGAATCCTAATGACTGGCGGTGCGGCAGGTGCGGGCCGGACTAATTGCTTTCATTACCGGCGGGCTAACGAGCCGGACCCCCGCACACATCACGCGCGATCGATTATCGCACGTGCGGCTGCCCTGGCACCTGTCAGCCGCCTCCGCCGCCCTCGCCGTCCCCGCCACTGGCGAAAGCACCGCGGGCTGCGGCCGCGCAGTGGCAGTGGGGTGCGGAGACCTGGCGGGCACACCGCAGGGTGTCAGCAGCCTTTCCGGACTCCTACCTTCTCTTCATCCTCTTCACCTTTAGGACGTACATGTAAGAACGTCTGTATTAATCATTTTGGTAGTTACCTAACCACGTAACTGTAGAGGAACTGTATATCCTTGAGCCTTCGAATGCGCGAAGGATTCTCATACATCTGCACTGTATCCCATAAGAGGTCATACCTCCAGGTCAGAGTGCCACTTACAGGTGAAAACCGTGTATTGAGCGGATCCGTATCTGCTCAATCAAAAATCTGTGCGCCTCCATGTCCTACTCGACGTCTTGTCGAATATCTCAAGCTTCCTCAACATTTTGTCCAATTGCTCATTAGTGTTGTATCGACGGCAAGGCACAGGGAAAAAAACCATACCTGCGATCAAGCCCTGAAGACAACGTGATTGTCGAAAGACCGCCATGTCGTCCTCAGTCTTTCATCATCAGATGCCATATGGAGTGACATGGGGTGATCACACCGCACTCCCGGCCGTTGCCGACGTTTAGACCTTGGAGTCGCTACCTCTCAATCAGGTAGCTACTGAACTGGCATCACGAGCTGAATGCACCCCTATCAGGTCGTCTCATCAAAATACCTGACAGTAGCGGGAATCCAACACGGGTCATCAGCAAGAGAGTCTCTCGCGTTGGCCACTTAGCTACAGTGGTCAATTATTTCACATAATGAGATGTCTGGCAGAGTTAGTGTTGTAGCTACAAGTCGTCGCCAACATGTACACTCAGGTGACAAAAGTCATGGAACAGCCATATGCACATGTACTGATGGCGGCAGTATCGCGTACAGAAGTTATAAAAGGGCAGGGTATTGGCGGAGCTGTCATTTGTGCTCATGTGATTCATACGAAAAGGTTTCTGACGTGATTATGATCGCATTTTAGACGCGGAATGGTAGTTGGAGATGGACGCATGGAACATTCCGTTTTGGAAAACGCTAGGAAATTCACGATTCTGAGCTTAGAATGCCAAATTTCCGGTATTACCTCTTACGACGGGGAACGCAGTGGCCGAAGACCTTCACTTAACGACCGGTAACAGCAGTATTTGCGTAGAGTTGTCAGTGTTAATAGACAAGCAATACTACGCGAAATTGTCGCAGAGATCTTTGTGATGCGTACAACGAACGTATCCGTTAGGACAGTGTGGCGAAATTTGGTGTTGAGCTGTGGCAGCAGTTGACCCACGCGAGGGCTTTGCCAACAGCACGACATCGCTTGCAGCGCCTCTCCTAGGCTCGCTACCATATCGGTTGGACCCTATGCGCCTGGAAAACCGTGGTCTCATCAGGTGAGTCCGTACTTCAGTTGGTAAGAGCTGATGGTAGGTTTAGAGTGTGACGCAGACCCCACAAAGCTATGGACCATAGTTAGAATAAGGCACTGTCTAAGTTGGTCGTGGCTCCGTAATGACGTGGGCTGTGTTTACATGGAATGGACAATGTCCTCTGGTCGAACTGAACCGATCATTTACTGGAAATGATTATTTTAGGCTACTTGGAGACCATCTGCAACGATTCATGGACTTTATGTTCCCAAATGGCGATGAGATTTTTATGGATGATAATGCGTCATATCACCAGGCCACAACTGTTCGCGATTGGTTTTAAGAACATTCTGGACAGTTCGAGTGAATGATTTGTCCACCCAGATCTCCCGTCATGAATCCCATCGAGCATTTACGGGACGTAATCGAGAGGTAACAAAAACCTGCCCCTGCAACATTTTCGCAATTATGGATTGCTACTTATGCAGCATGGCTCAATATTTCTGCCGGGAATTTCCTACGACTTGTTGAGCTCATGCCACGTCGAGATGCTGCCCTATGCCGGGCAAAAGGAGGTCCGTCATGAAATCAGGAGGGATCACGTTACTTTTGTCACCTCAGTGTACGTTGGCAGCAAATGCCGACACACCACTGATGTCAGTAAACAGGGCCGTTACACCGAACTAAATGTCAGGCATGCAAACCTACAAGCATATCTAATGACGACTGCAATTCTACTTCACAAAAACACAAAAAATGATACACAACTTCAACAGATCATTGTACAATATCACTGTTACAGTCCTGATCTTTGCCTAAGTCATGTTGGTGTACAGTATAATACCCGAGCCGATGTAGGCACTGTTGATCACCGGCGGATCCTCTACGGACAGGTGAGCTGCCATGGTTGGTGTTGCATCAGCAACTGCGAATGAAATTGGATGTGACTCTGAAAATCTCACCCGACCTCTGGAGTCCAATCTCGAGGACATTGTGCTGCTAAAGCCGCAGAGCGAGACCTATATCCTGGTGCGAAGTGATACTAAGTTCCCCTTTTTGTTCCACGTGATGCATTACGTGGAAAACAGTTCCTCTCTGCTAGCGATCTTTGCAGTAGGATGCGACGCTTGGGCATGTAGGCTGTCCCGTTGACCCTCCATTGCTGGAGAGAAGTCTAAGTAATAGGGGCACCGGCTCGCAGTCACAACAGTAGAATCCGGTATTTTTGGCAACCATTTCAAAGGGTCTGGAGATGTTGCTGATGCACACCTAAGTCAATGATATCTAAATTGTTCATTAAGGAATTCAAGCATCACAACAGAAAAATATATTGTAGTCCCGTTCTGCAGTCATACATGTTCTGAAGTATTACCCACGTTTGCAACGTGTCCAAATAAGAATTTCCTTTCACATACCTTTAAAAAAATGTCGTCTGAACAGATCTCCTGATGAGATACCGATCCATGTCATAACATGAAGAGGGTGCGTTTCCAATTCCTGCACATAGTGATGATTTTCGTTAGACCAAAAAAAGGCATTTCTCCTGTAAACTATGATACTCTTATATCGCATACACATAAAAAAATAACACTCTTGAGTCAGATAAGACATTCGGAAATTTTGCCAACAAAATACGGTAGGCCTTGCTGATCCACGTCTTTGTCTGACACTTATGACGCTGATCTAAATTCTTTCACTTTGAAATGTTTTTTAATGTGATGACCTGTTGACGACCACGGCACTTCAAGAGTATCTGCTCTTTTCCAAATAGATTTCTTTAGAGACTGCAAAACTATTTATACGATGGTGGCACAGGTTTTCTTTCGACCACTAAGTAGTCAGTCTTTCCAATCAGGCAGGGACGCTTTCATGGTGGCGTCTTGCCAAAGCGGTCTCTAAACGCACTTATTTTTGTCTTGTTGTGGACGGTCGTGACACACACACACACACACACACACACACACACACACACACACAGCAGCGTCACTGGTTCCGGCAACATCAGCCTTGGTTTCACAAACAGAACAAACTGTCACTGATATTAAAAAATACAGTACTGACAACAATATTCTTCGCCAGTTTCAAAGCAGGAACGCCAGTAAAACAACTATTTCTTCCTCAAAATGTGTAAAGTCAAATGGAAAATGAGGACTTCTTGTTGTTTCTTTCCAATACAATATGCTGAATCCAGTGCATATGGCCATCTCCTCTGAAGAAACATCTGCAGTTTTCATCTCCATAGACTGAAAAATCTTGTTGCTGGGTCTAGGACATTCAGCGATGAAATCAACACTTGTTCCGTTTAATACTTCCGAATTATTGGTACTGTTCTTCACAATCAATTAGTCACTACTGCTGTCAACAATTTCTACTCCGCCGTTCATCATCAACCCCACCAGTCCCATTCGAGCATGTCCTATACATGGCTCCAGTGTCACAATAATTATGTTTTCCTCCACCTTGTTGACACCGAATCCTACACTTCTATCAGCTTCGACTAAGAAATATCGCTTGTTGGTACAACATGTGCCAACTCAACATGAATTCTATTACCTATCCAAAATCTACGGGAGTCATTAACCTTAGTTTACGAGAATAGCGGTAGGACTTTCAAGTTTTAATGACAAAGCATCGTTCCACAAGCTGTGCAACGTTTAGTAATTATAGCCTGTGGGGTATGAGGTTACCTTCGATAGCAAATTCTATTTCTGCCTTAGATCTATAGATTCATATTCATAAAATCAGGATGTTTCCAGCTGACAGTCAGGGATATTTGCAAAAAAGGAATTGCTAGACCACGATCTTTTCCCGTCTCTTCAGCAAATTCTAGTAGATTGCGTTCAGATTATCAAGGAAATTATTTGATTGTAAAGGACATAATAATATCTCTTTAACACATTACTTAGTGATAGGACAATACATTCAACGCCTTTATACTCTAAGAGTTGCATTAAAAATTGGCGAATAGGGGATTGGTCAAGTTATCGAAAGCGCTAACAGGCTTTCGTCACACCTCTAATTGTACAGAAAATGGGAAATGTCCAATAACCCTGGTACGCACACAGCCTCAGAAAAGTATCTACAGTGTGGCAAAAACTAAGTACGCATCCAAAACCTGTGAAGGCGACCGTACGAACGATCAAACAAGAAACGTAATAACGTAATTAACAAGCACACGTAGAACGTTGGCGTCCATGAAGAAGCCACAGACAAAGATTACAACAATTCGTACTTCAAATCTCTCATCAGTCCCATTCCCAAAGCACCCTGACTAGCAGCTGTAGTGACTTATGAATTAGTCATTTTCACGTTTTGCAGTCCAGGCCCTTCTCAAACACTGTTTCCCAACAGCATTTTCAGTTACTGTTTTCCAGTTTGGAAAGTTATGTGAGAAGAATCCTTTTATTTTCCAGAAACCACTGTCCAAAAAGTTTCCGATAAATTAAGTCGACATCTCCTTTTTGGTGTAGGATATCCAGCATCTAATCATTGCTTTGATCGATGCTTCGCCTCTAGCATGAAGTGGATGAACAATATATTGTTTCATAAACAAATGAATGTATTCTATTCCAGTTCATCGATATGTATGAGGTACTTTCAGCACGTCAACAACTCAGATAAATAGAACTCTTCTGCAGGTAGACACTTGACCTGTGACGCAGAATATTAAAAAAATAAAATTTCACATTTTCTGAGAGTCAAGGGAAGGAATTTTCTCCTTGTCCTACAAGCTCCTTTGCAGAGATGGTTGTCCCTAATGAACGTCTGAGAAAAACAAGGGTAATCTGTAGGAAAAAGCGGGTAATATACAATGTATACCAGAACTAAGATGCAACAATAAGACTGGAAGAATAATAACGAAGTGTTCGGACAAAAAATGGTGTAAGATAGGGATGTATTCTTTCGCCCCTACTGCTTAATCTATACATTGAAGCAGGAATGATGGAAATTAAAAAAAAAAAGGTTCAAGAGTGGGATTAACATTCAAGGTGAACTGACGTATATGGTAAGATTCGCTGAAGACATTATTATCATCAGTGAAAGAGAAGAAGAATTACGTGATCTGTTGGTTGGATTGAGAGTGAATCGAATAAAGACAGAAATAATGAGACTTAGTAGAAATGAGAACAGCCAGAAATTTAACAAGAGAATTGGGGATCACGAGGCAGACGAATTAAGGAATCCTGCTTCCTAGGCAGCAAAATAATCCTTGACAGAAGTAGCAAGGAGGACATAAAAGGCAGACTAGCACCGGCAGGAAGGAGATTCCTGGATAAGAGAAATCTGCTAGTATCAAACATGTATCTTAATTTGAGGAACAAATTTAGCAGAATGTACGTGTGGAGCAGACCATTGTAGGGTGGTGAAACATGGACTATGGGAGAACCGGAACAGAAGACAATCGAAGCACTTGAGATGTGTCGCTACAGAGGAGTTTTGAAAATTAGGTGGACTGTTAAAGTGTACAATGAGAAGGTTCTCCGCAGAATCTGAAAGGCAGGGAATATGTAGAAATCACTGACAAGAAGAAGGGACGGGTTTATAGGACACTTATAAAGTTCATGGTACAAGAGGGATGGTTCAAATGGCTCTGAGCACTATGGGACTCAACTGCTGAGGTCATTAGTCCCCTAGAACTAGTTAAACCTAACTAACCTAAGGACATCACAAACATCCATGCCCGAGGCAGGATTCGAACCTGCGACCGTAGCGGTCTTGCGGTGCCAGACTGCAGCGCCTTTAACCGCACGGCCACTTCGGCCGGCTACAAGAGGGAGCTCTAGTGGGTATAAACTATGGAGAAAAGACAGAGGGTAGAATACGTCCAGTGACTAATTGAGTACATAGGTTGCAAGTGCTACTCTGAGATGAAGAGGTCGTCACAGTTGAGGGATTCGTGGTGCGCCGCATCAAACCAATTAGGAGGCTAAAATAAAAAAAAGTCGGTCGCCAGCACCACCAGGCTCGAGCTGCGAGGAGCCTCAGCGGCAGACGAGACCGTCTGTCAGTGAGAAAGCACAAGTGAACAACTGAGATGGTAGTAAACTGTATAGACGTAGCGACGAGATCGCGTTGTCAGCGGTGGAGTGTGCCCGGTGGAGTCGGACCCCAGAGCTCGCAGCGCTTGTTACCAGCACTCGGCATTGCTGCCTGTTCCGGGTAAGCGGACGGCGCCTCCCATCTTGGCTCTAGGGAAATTCGTGCTGACGAGACACAAGCAGAAATGAACCGTAGTGTGTGCTCTTGAACGGTGGTGCACAAGCAGAGAGACGATCTGGTTCTGCTCCGCTGGAGAGTAGGGAGCAGACGACAATGGCTATGCTTCAGCTTAAGCTGATGTAGTTGTTGTCACAATGTCGAGACCACTGCAATGCCTAATGTTGCTAATGAGATTCAATAGGACATGTTTCTATGCGAATTAAACCATGAGGGTGTTGTTCTTGTGGTCTTCAGTCCAAAGACTGGTTTCATGCAGTTCTCCATACTACTCTATCCTGTGCAAGCTTCTTCATCTCCAAGTACCTACTGCAACCTACATCCTTCTGAATCTGCTTAGTGTATTCATCTCTTGGTCTCCCTCTACGATTTTTATCCTCCACCCTTCGCTCCAGTACTAAATTGGTGATCCCTTGATGCCTCAGAACATGTCCACCAACCGATCCCTTCTTCTAGTCAAGTTGTGCCGCAAATTTCTCTTCCTCCCAATTCCATTTAGTACCTCCTCATGTTACGTAATCTACCCATCTAGTCTTCAGCATTATTCAGTGGCACCACATTTCGAAAGCTTCTATCCTCTTCTTGTCTAAGCTATTTATCGTCCATATTTCACCTCCATACATGGCTACACTCAATGTAAATACTTTCAGAAACGACTTCCTGACACGTACATCTATTCACGATGTTAATAAATGTCTCTTCTTCAGAAACGCTTTCCTTGCCATTTCCAGTCTACATTTTATGTCCTCTCTGCTTCGACCATCATCAGTTATTTTTCTCCCCAAATAGCAAAACTCATCTACTACTTTAAGTGTCTCATTTCCTAATCTAATTCCCTCAGCATCACCCGATTTAATTCGACTATATTCCATTATCCTCGTTTTGATTTTGTTGATATTCATCTTATATCCTTCTTTCAAGAAAGACACTGTCAATTCCATTCTATTGCTCTTCCAGGTCCTTTGCTGACTCTGACAGAATTACAATGTCATCGGCAAGAATTTGAAAGAGAGTATTCCAGTCGACATTGTCAAAAGCTTTCTCGAAGACTAGAAATGCTAGAAACGTAGGTTTACCTTTCCTTAATCTAAGATAAGTTGTAGGGTTAGTATTGCCTCACGTGTTCCAACATTCTACGGAATAAAAACTGATCTTCCCCGAGGTCGGCCTCTACCAATTTTTCCGTTCGTCTTTAAAGAATTCGTGTTAGTATGTTGCAGTCGTGACTTACTAAACTGATAGTTCGGCAATTTTCACACCCGTCAACATCTGATTTCTTTGGGATTGGAATTCTTCAAGTCTGAAGGTATTTCACCTGTCTCATACATCTTCCTCACCAGATGGTAGAGTTTTGACAAGGCTGGTTCAGTAGTTCTAATCGAATGGTGTCTACTCCCGGGGCCTTGTTTCGACTTAGGTCTTTCAGTGCTTTGTCAATCTCTTCACGCAGTATCATACCTCCTATTTCATATTCATCTACGTCCTCTTCCACTTCCATAATATTGTCCTCAATTACATCGCCCTTGTATGACCATGTATATACTCCTTCCACCTTTCTGCTTTCCGTCTTTGCTTGGAACTGGTTTTCCATCTTGAGGATGTACGTTACCTTATTGTCCTTTGTGTAGGCTATTTCCTTATGGTTTAATAGGTATGCATGCCACAGCAGGCGTACCTAAGATGTTCCAAAACGTCGCACATTAAAATGGGATTTTTCGGTGCTCATACCTCAGGTTCTGTTGGTGACAGAAAGATAGGGCAAAGTGTTTTGGATAGCACTCGGACTGAAAGGTAGCCTTCCTCGACACTATCCCATAGTACAAGTCAAAATATGAATATTTTACACTTCCTCCTTAAGCAGCTGGAGCAAATCGATTGGCTCTTTTTGCGTTGTATGCGGTGTACGATGTACTTGATGAGACTTATGAAGGCACCATTAGTTCTTGGTCGCTTCCTTGGAAAACCTTACAAAAAGAGTTTTTTACTATATTTTTACCGTCACCTGAGTACCATATAAGTAGCATGCCCTGCTGCACCAGGGAAACAAGAGAACCAGCTGAAAAATGCTCCTATCGGAGCACAAAATATTGATTTTATTTATTTAAAAGATTCTGACTGGAAAAGTGTGGTACAACCTGCCTCGTTCTACCTTCCTTAGCACCTTTAAAAATTCTTCTCAAAATTTTGCAAACGAACATAATCGCGCTTTTTTATGCTAAGAGGGAAGAAGACAATGGGAGTGGCCAAGAAATGGGAAAGTAATAAGTGCTGGTAGCGCAAACTGATTGCGCTAGAGAAAGAGTGAAGGGGACTATGGTAGTGCTGGGAAAAAGAGCGACGCAGTGGTATTGGAACGTAGTCGACGGTACAGAAGTGTGCTAGGAAAAGAGTGAAGGAGACAGTGCCTTGGTGGGGGTGGGGGTGTGGGGGAGGAGAGGACGAATAAAGAGAATGAGAAAATAGGAATGGGTGAGAGCCAGTGATAATGAGAGTATAACACAACGACAACGAGGAAGAGAGATCTAATGACAGTGAGCAGTGAGAAGCGACAGCAGCAATGGGAAGAAAGGAATGAGATAGTAGCAGTAAGAGAGAGGGAGAGCAAGAGGGAGATAGTGACAGTGAGAGAAGACCAAACGAAGGGGACTGTGGCTGTGGTACAGGAGACAATGAGAGAGGCAAAAAAAAGAGATAATGACAATGAGTTGCGCTCATTGAGAAAGGACACGTGGGAGTGGATGGATATAAGCGACTTACGGCGATGGACTAGTGGATGTGAGTGAGCTACAGTTAGGGGAGCCTGTGGGAGTTTGAGGAAAGTTTGATGTCAAGAAAAGCGCCAATATGTTTGCATGCCAATAGTTTTGGGAAACATTTTGAAGGTTCTGAGGATAGTAGAATGAGGCAGTTGGTACGCTACGTTTCTGTCAGAGTCTGTTAAATAAATAGGAATATATTAGCAATTTTTGTGCTCATATAGGAGCATTTTTCCATTGGTTGTCTGTTTGCTAATATCTCTTGCAGATTTGCTGGATTTGTGTTAGTTTGCGACTTTTGTGTGTCGCCTCTAGTTACTTTATTTCAGGCTGGAATCTAACTAGGCTACGTTTCTTGCCATTTCTTCCAGTTTGTAAAGTTATTGGCGAAATGGTTGCCTATTGTCTGTGCGCTCCTTGTTTTTGTGAATCTACATTTATTTTAAGGTGCAGGGATTTTGCCATGTTAACATGTTAAGGTAGATATTAAGTTAATATGTATTTGTTGGATTGACTGCTGGTAATTTGTCTTGTGTTTTTATACTATGCTCTCTCATTGGCTGAGTTATGTTAATAATAAAAGCGTTTAACATTTCTTAAGTGTTTATGTTCACATAACCCCAAGTCATTTAGCACTCCATCGCTTCCTCCGACACAATGCTCGAGTGTTATTATCTATATAGGATATCTACCAAGTGGGACAACTAAAGATATCGACAAGTTAAAATAAGGTTTAAAGATTGAAGTTTACAACTAGATCAGTACAGTGACTCCAAGGATGAGTGAAATATTCCGCTGACGTTTTATTGACGAAATATTCCTAACATTCGCTTCAAGTGGTTTCAGGACAGCATGGTTAAGTGATTTCAGGATAACATGGAAAATCGAAATTTGGCTAGTCAACTCTAGGAAGTTCAAGACGTCCAGTGATGTCCACTGTGAAACCTGCAAGTAAAATACATGTAAATAACTCTAAAATGGTCACCCTTCTCTAGGACCAAAATTTGTACAACACAAGAATACATCTACGGAAGATCAGATATAATAAGACAACGGTGAAGAGAGAAATTCTGCAGGCTGCTGAAATACACTAGGAAGAGAGAAAGCAAGAGATACAAGAGAGACACATACTGAGGGGAGTGCGGAGTCTTAATAGTGGTGGGAAAACATGAATGTAAAGGCCTAGAACACAACTGTACCGAGAGACTGTGAGTAATATCAGGATAAAATCTGAAAAGGACAATACTTGGTTATTCCCTGATGTCACAACAGATATCGTGTCATCCGGTCCCTTGTTATTGTCACTGTTTCCCATAAGTTCCTTTCTTTGCCTATACTAGGAGAACCTCTTCATTTCTTATCTTATGAGGCCACCTAATTTTCAACATTCTTCTGCGTCACAAAATATCGAACGCTTCTATTCTCTCCTGTTCTTCACACTGTCGATTTACTGCCATACAATACTGTGCTGTGCTGCAAACGTACCTTCTCAGAGAGTTCTTTCTCAAACTAAGGCCTATATTTGATACCAGTAGACCTCTCTTGGCCTAGAATGCCATCTTTTCCTATGCTAACCTGAGTTTTAGGTCATCCTTGCTTCGTTCGTCATGGGTTATTTTGCTTCCAAGGATAGCAAATTCCTTTTCCTCGTTTACCTCGTGACCATTAATTTTGATGTTAAATTTCTAGCTGTTCTCATTTATGCTACTTCTCATTAGTTTTAGCTTTTTACGGTTAGCTTTCAAACCATATTCTGGACTGACTGACGGAAAGAGTAAGTGAAACAAGGGGTAGGACAAGAGGAAAAAGAGGAACCAAGTGGGTTGCTGAACTTGGAAAGGATTAGTTGGAATTCAGGATCAAAAGAGAAGGAAAGGACAACTGGAGAAGCAAATCGCACCGACCGTTACACTGGAAGTCAGCAACAGGAAAGGGTACGGATACAGAATGAAATGCCACCAGAGGAACAGAAAAGCGAAGAGGATACAGAAGATCTCGAAGGAAGAGCGGTAAAGAATGAATCGGTTCTAGGAGGAGGAGAACACAGTACATGAATGGGCTACATGTGCTCCTACAAAGGCTGATACGAAATAAAAGAAAAATGGTGGTTTATCATGTAAGACTGTTAATAGTAATCGAAGAAGACATTGCAGAGAAGCATAAAAACCATATTACTGCTGTTCATCAAGCAAAAGTTACGCTAAATTAAAGGAATTAGAACACCTACGGGACGTTACGAACAATTGTGAGAGCATCAAGGGTGGAAAGCGTCACGGTTTTGAAGCACGCTGTACGCTCTATTGTTATCACACTGGGTTGACCAAATGACCAACAGTTCTCGCATGGCTCCGTCTCTGGAATAGTCTTTTCAATCTAACGCGGTCAGTAACTGTAAGACAAGAGGCGGTGAATGTTAGGCAGCCAAGCCATCGGCACCTTCTTCGTTGGCAAGAGGTGACCACGCCCCTCGATGTCGCTGCCATCTATCGGCACTTTTTGCTGCTTCGGCTCATCACGCGTCTCAATACCGCCGGAAATGAAGCCATACATCAATGCAGGGGCGCTGCGACGCGCCACGATAATACACAATAAATTGTCGGCTCAGGGAAGCAACGGAGGCTCCGCCCTCTCACAACTAGCAGGAGCACGTCTTGGGAAGGTCACCTTCTGCCTGAGAAAATGACCTGCTCGCTCAGACACTACACAATGAGTCTGTGAGAAGAATTCTCTTTATTGCCGATAAAGGCACCAAAGTTTAATTTTGTGAGAGCACGCTGCGTGGGAGCCGCACTGTGAGCATCTGCTTCAAAGCAAAGGTTATCACACCATCAAATTTCGATACTGTTACTATTTTTATAGCTCGAAACAGGTGGCCGCAGAGTATGTGTAGAATGTGTTTCAGGCATTTGGATAACATGACATATTAACTACAAGGCTGCAGCCATAGCAGTAGAAGTTGCAGTAGACACTGGAGAGAAATTACATATCTCATCTCTACAACCACAAAGTGGTTTATACTTACTAAGCCTTTTTGGATACAATATAACTGTAACGAATGACCACGAGTCTTGGGTATTTCTTCAATCTAAGTTAAAGTGATTGCTTTCTCCTTCCTAGCGATATTAGCGTTACTTTAGAAATAATGTGGTCTAGGGGTAACATCGGTGATTAATCATAACACCCTGGGTCCCATGTTCGAAAACAGCCGTTGCTTAAATTTTGAATAAAAACCAGCAGAAATGACGGCCGAAGACTTCCGGTAATCACTCTCGTCCTGTCAACGGCCTTGTCAAATAGGGAGCAGGACTTTCAGGGCAAACGCTTGACCTTGTGGTGGGAAACTGCACTTAAAACGTGGAATCAGTAATGATTAGCGGCATGAGTATGAAGAAGGAATTGCAAGCCACTGCCTTAAAGACACTTAATGTGTGTCCGCAGGACACGTTAGAAAAGTTTCATGATGATAATAAAACGATAAGAGAAGGAAGTTATGAAAAGCAGCAGTAATGAAAATTGAGATAAAACTGACGTCACAACTGGTGACCACGAAATAGACGTAAGAAATTCTCTCATCTTCTAAACAAAATATGTGGAGCTACAGAAGGAAGTTGAAAACCAGATGGACTGATAAGGAATGTAGAGTTCTCCATAAAATTGATGAACACTAATAAGGCTAAGGGTCACGATTATAGGACATAAGAAATCAGAGAATAAGTTCCATGGTACAACGGGACCCGTAGAGGGTAAAAACTGCAGGGGAAGACAGAGATTGGATCACGTCCGAGAAATAATTGAGGAGGTAGGTTGCTACTCTGAGACGAAGCTAGGAAATGTTGGCGGACCGCCTCAAACCATCACAGGACAAATAACTCAAAAAGACACGTAGTGGAATAGTTCATGCGGGATAATACACTGATAAAATAAGTGAAGCACCCAGATACATGGTCGGATGGCAGTGAAACCTAGTAGGTGCGCACACCATTGTCGGGTATGTAAATGATAACAAGACATGTATTGAGAATTGCAAATATGATCAGGCACTAGAACACAATGTATTGGTGACACTGAAAATTTGTGCCGGACCAGAACTCGAACTCGGATTTCCTACTTTATGCGAGCGGTTGCCTTAACAGCCTCGGCCATCTGAGCACGACTACAGCGTGACCCAAATTTCCATATGTCACCATGTGTCCACATCCTGCTCTCGCACAGTTGCTGTGATTCCCGCGCACGGAGAGAATTACGATCCTTTTCGCGACCTTGTCTTGGCATGAAATACTATATTGCTGGGCCTGTGTTTTTACTATGTACTCTGCAATGTCCTTCAGACATGTATGCCTGTCTGAAGTACATTGCAAAATACCTCATAAAAACACAGGCACTACAATGTAGTAAATGATAACATTTGCAATACCACCGGAATGCGTTTAGTGTTGTTACAAGAGCTGGTAGGGTATACAAGGGGCGTAAATAGCGTCAGATGTTGAGTGATCACTTGAAGGACGCAGAGCGGCCATGTAGTCGTATGAGGAAACGTTATCAGCACCTGACAGAGTTGAAAGTGGCCTCATTGTAGGCCCCAGTTTGGCTGACTCGTCAAATCATGCAGTATCCAGATTTGGGGGGGGGGGGAGGGGGGGTATTCGGGTGTGTCAGTGGCAGATGTAGGAATGCATGGGGACGTGAAGGCAGTTATAGTCATTGTCTCAGATCCGGTCAATCGCGTAATACGACCACAAGAGAGGATCACCGTATGTTGATCACCAAGCGCTTCGTAACCCCTTCACATCTCTACTCCCCAGCTCAGAACAAGTAATCGACTTTCTCTGACATTCTGTGGCATCTCACAGTCGGAATCTAAGAACAGGCGGACTTGAGAATTACCGTTCCATGCATAGGCTGTCGTTAATACTGTAACACGAACGGCTGTGTCTGGAGTGGTGTCCAGATCGGGAAACATGGACTGCGGGTGAATGGTGTCGCATTGCGTTCAGCGTCGAATCGCTGTTCTGCACTAAACCAGACGACCATCGTCAACGTTTTGGAGAGACACAGCGGCGTTACTCGTAGAGTCACGATTTGAGGAGGCATCGGGTATGAATTCAGGTCACGGATGGCAGTGGCTGATTGAACTCTCGCGGCACAATAGTACACCCTGTGCATTAAGAATTCTTTAAGGAAAATGGCATTGTTTCAATCTTAATATACTAAAGAATACTTACCTCTAAGAGTTTTCAGAACGCTAAAATGGGAAAAATGAAGAAGGAATCCTTGTTAATGGAACATATGTAAACCACCATCGTTTGATGTTGACATTCAGTTGTTTTCCTCTAGTGCAGGCAGAGTTAACCAAAGAAAGGAATACCTTAGTAAAGTTTGAATCTAGATCTGGAAATCAGTTACGAAACTTTAAGAACTGCGTACTCAAAACAGTGACAAGGAAACACTATAAATAACTTGGAAATCATAAAACCAGTGAGTGAGTTCTTTTTTTATTTTGTGCAGCTGAAGACAATTAATTGATGAACAATGAAAGAAATATACTGAAAATTAAAAATAGTTAACTAAACTGAGCCTTATGACAGATCCCGATGTTTCTGAAAAGGAATAAAATGTGTTTGTATTTATTACAAATTTTGACTTAAATGGAAGTTGTTGTTCAAGGAATACTGCCGGGATGTAGTTTTGGAATTACTAGTGGATTTAGAAAAAAAAAACGAAAAAAATTTATCAAGGTACAGGATACAGTTGAGTACTGAATTATACTTTTCTTAAAATGAAATGTAGGTGGATGAGACGTGTATCTACATCTACATCTACATCCATACTCCGCAAGCCACCTGACGGTGTGTGGCGGAGGGTACCCTGAGTACCTCTATCGGTTCTCCCTTCTATTCCAGTCTCGTATCGTTCGTGGAAAGAAGGATTGTCGGTATGCTTCTGTGTGGGCTCTAATCTCTCTGATTTTATTCTCATGGTCTCTTCGCGAGATATACGTAGGAGGCAGCAATATACTGCTTGACTCTTCGGTGAAGGTACGTTCTCGAAACTTTAACAAAAGCCCGTACCGAGCTACTGAGCGTCTCTCGTGCAGAGTCTTCCATTGGAGTTTATCTATCATCTCCGTAACGCTTTCGCGATTACTAAATGATCCTGTAACGAAGCGCGCTGCTCTCCGTTGGATCTTCTCTATCTCTTCTATCAACCCTACCTGGTACGGATCCCACACTGCTGAGCAGTATTCAAGCAGTGGGCGAACAAGCGTACTGTAACCTACTTCCTTTGTTTTCGGATTGTATTTCCTTAGGATTCTTCCAATGAATCTCAGTCTGACACCTGCTTTACCGACGATCAAGTTTATATCATCATGCCATTTTAAATCACTCCTAATGCGTACTCCCAGATAATTTATGGAATTAACTGCTTCCAGTTACTGACCTGCTATTTTGTAGCTAAATGATAAGGGATCTATCTTTCTATGTATTCGCAGCACATTACACTTGTCTACATTGAGATTCAATTGCCATTCCCTGCACCATGCGTCAATTCGCTGCAGATCCTCCTGCTGAGAAAATGAATGGTGTATTGAACAACAAAACTCTCTGGTGATTCCAACAGATAAAGAAAAAGACCAAGACGATTATGTAATGGAAGGTGGGTATCTCACATTGGAAAACTTGCAGGAGGAAAGTCGACCCACGTTATGGAAGATTTTAACTACCTAGGAGATTTTCGATCACTAGGATATGCACACGTGGTCTAGTGGGCCGGCACGGTAGCTCAGCGTGTTCGGTCAGAGTGCTGGTTGGCCTCTGTAATACTGAGTGGAACGATCAACCAAACGAACTTTAACGGATGTTACGTGACGCCCGGAAAGACCAAACACAACGATCAACAAAAAAAAGGGGCACCATCTCTGTTTTATAATGAAAACGTCCGCGGTCCAGGGTTCGAATCCAGCTGCTGCTTGTATTTTGATTAATAATCAGCATTGGTGGCCTAAAACGTCCGGTATAAGAAGTCAGCCTCATTCTGCGAGTGGCCTTGTCAAAGAGAACGGAGGAGCGGAGACAGGTTCAGGGCACCCTCTTGTCCTGGTGGTGGGAAACTTCCCCTGAAGGCGGAAGAATCAGCAATGATCAACGGCGTCAGTATGCAAAAGGTAATGGAAACCACTGCATTAAAGACACGTAACGTGTATCCACGGGACATGAGGCCTGGAACTGAAGTGTCATGCTGCACTGTCCATTGGCAAAAGAGTCCGGAATAGTCGCCCTTCTGGATCTCTGGGAGGGGACTGCAAAAGGGGCGGTTACCATGAGAAAAAGATTGAATAATCAGCAAAAGGATAACGTTCTACGAGTCGCTGAGTGGAATGTCAGAAGCTTGAACGTGGTAGGGAAACTAGGAAAACTGTAAAGTTAAATGCAAATGCTCAATCTAGATACAGTTGGGGTCTGTGAAGTGAAGTGGAAAGAAGACAAGAACTTCTGGTCAGATGTATATAGGGTAATATCAACACCAGCAGGTAATGGTATAAAAGGTGTAGGATTCGTTATGAATAGGAAGGTAGCGCAGAAAGTGTGTTACTGTGAATAGTTTAGTGATAGGATTGTTCTTATCAGAATCGACAGCAAACCAACACCGACAACAATAGTACATGTATACATGCCGACGTCGCTAGCTGAAGATGAAGAGATAGGGAAAGTGTATGAGGATATTGAAACGGTAATACAGTATGTAAATGGAGATGAAAATCTAATAGTCTTCGGAGACTGGAATCTAGTTGTAGGGGAAGGAACAGAAGAAAAGGTTACAGGAGAATATGGGCTTGTTGTTGTTGTTGTTGTGGTCCTCAGTCCTGAGACTGGTTTGATGCAGCTCTCCATGCTAATCTATCCTGTGCAAGCTCCTTCATCTCCCAGTTCCTACTGCAAACTACATCCTTCTGAATCTGCTTAGTGTATTCATCTCTTGGTTTGCCTCTACGATTTTTACCCTCCACACTGCCCTCCAATGCTAAATTTGTGATCCCTTGATGCCTCAGGACATGTCCTACCAACCGATCCCTTCTTCCTGTGAAGTTGTGCCACAAACTTCTCTTCTCCCCAGTCCTATCCAATACCTCCTCATAAGTTACGTGATCTACCCACCTAATCTTCAACATTCTTCTGTAGCACCACATTTGAAAAGCTTCTATTCTCTTCTCGTCCAAACTATTTATTGTCCATGTTTCACTTCCATACATGGCTACACTCCATACAAATACTTTTAGAAACAACTTCCTGACACATAAATCTATACTCGATGTTAACAAATTTCTCTTCTTCAGAAACACTTTCCTTGCCATTGCCAGTCTACATTTTATATCCTCTCTACTTCGACCATCATCAGTTATTTTGCTCCCCAAATAGCAAAGCTCCATACTACTTTAAGTGTCTGATTTCCTAATCTAATTCCCTCAGCATCACCCGACTTAATTCGACTACATTCCATGATCTTCGTTTTGCTTTTGTTGATGTTCATCTTATATCCTCCTTTCAAGACACTGTCCATTCCGTTCAATTGCTCTTCCAAGTTCTTCGCTGTCTCTGACAGAATTACAATGTCATCGGCAAACCTCAAAGTTTTTATTTCTTCTCACTGGATTTTAATACCTACTCCAAATTTTTCTTTTGTTTCCTTTACTACTTGCTCAATATACAGATTGAATAACATCGGGGAGAGGCTACAACCCTGTCTCACTCCCTTCCCAACCACTGCTTCAATTTCATGCCCCTCGACTCTTATAACTGCCATCTGGTTTCTGTACAAATTGTAAATGGCCTTTCGCTCCCTCTATTTTACCCCTGCCACCTTTAGAATTTGAAAGAGAGTATTCCAGTCAACATTGTCAAAAGATATCTCTAAGTCTACAAATGCTAGAAACGTAGGTTTACCTTTCCTTAATCTTCCTTCTAACATTTCTACGGAATCCAAACTGATCTTCCCCGAGGTCGGCTTCTATCAGTTTTTCCATTCGTCTGTAAAGAATTCGTGTTAGCATTTTGCAGCTGTGACTTATTAAACTGATAGTTCGGTAATTTTCACACCTGTCAACACCTGCTTTCTTTGGGATTGGAATTATTATATTCTTCTTGAAGTCTGAGGGTATTTCGCCTGTCTCGTACATCTTGCTCACTAGATGGTAGAGTTTTGTCAAGACTGGCTCTCCCAAGGCCGTCAGTAGTTCTAATGGATTGTTGTCTACTCCCGGGGCCTTGTTTCAACTCAGGTCTTTCAGTGCTCTGTCAAACTCTTCACGCAGAATAGTATCTCCCATTTCATCTTCATCTACATCCTCTTCCATTTCCATAATATTGTCCTCAAGTACATCGCCCTTGTATAGACCCTCTATATACTCCTTCCACCTTTCTGCTTTCCCCTCTTTGCTTAGAACTGGGTTTCCATCTGAGCTCTTGATATTCATACAAGTGGCTCTCTTTTCTCCAAAGGTCTCTAATTTTCCTGTAGGCAGTATCTATCTTACTCCTAGTGAGATAAGCCTCTACAGCCTTACATTTGTCCTCTAGCCATGCCTGCTTAGCCATTTTGCACTTCCTGTCGATCTCATTTTTGAGACGTTTGTATTCCTTTTTGCCTGCTTCATTTACTGCATTTTTCTATTTTCTCCTTTCATCAATTAAATCAAATATTTCTTCTGTTGCCCAAGGATTTCTACTAGACCTCGTCTTTTTACCTACTTGATCCTCTGCTGCCTTCACTACTTCATCCCTCAGAGCTACCCATTCGTCTTCTACTGTATTTCTTTCCCCTATTCCTGTCAATTGTTCCCTTATGCTCTTCCTGAAACCCTGTACAACCCCTGGTTTAGTCAGTTTATCCAGGTCCCATCTCCTTAAATTCCCACCTTTTTGCAATTTCTTCAGTTTTAATCTACAGTTCATAACCAATAGATTGTGGTCAGAGTCCACATCTGCCCCTGGAAATGTCCTACAATTTAAAACCTGGTTCCTAAATCTCTATCTTACCATTATATAATCTATCTGATACCTTCTAGTATCTCCAGGATTCTTCCATGTATACAACCTTCATTTATGATTCTTGAACCAATATGGGCTTGGGGCAAGGAATGAGAGAGGGGTTTCTGCGCAGAATCTGAGGCGAATGGAATATGTGGAAAACACTGAAAAGGAGAAGGGGCAGGATGATAGGACATCTGTTATGACATGGGAATGAGTTCCATGGTACTAGAGGGAGCTGTACAGGGCAAAAAATTTAGAGCAAGACAAAGATTGGAGTAGATCCAGTAAATAATTGAGGACATAAGTTATAAGTGATGTTCTGAGGTGAAGTGGTTAGCGAAGGAGAGGAATTCGTGGCGGGCCGCATTAAACCAGTTAGAAGACTGATGACCCCCCGCCCCCCCCCCCCCCCAAAAAAAAAACTGACTTTCCAAATGACTCATGATGAAAATGTTGGTGGTGATAATGATGACAATAATGAAGACCGACAAACTACTAACTACTGAGTAGTTGCGCATCCTAGGCATGCTAGGTGAGCATTATGGCAGCTCTGCATTAATATGTTTAAGGGGTCAACAGTGATTTTCTTTCCAATTAATTGACAGTGAATTTAGGGTACCTTTATGGTCCTGAATTCGAATAAGTCAATCGTTTTGCTAAATTGGCTCTATTTATTGGGGTAACACACAATATTCAGATAAACAAATAAACAAAAATTCAAGATATTAATTGAGGTACGTTATGTACACAGTGAAATGAAAATGAGAAAATTATATGAAAAGGGTCACAAAAATGCTGTTTTATTGTTGATTCAGCATGTAATAGAATAAGAAAGGTAAAAACAGACAGTCTTTTAAAAACATTACAATTAGTATATGGGAAAACTCCGCCTTTGTGATTTTCTCTTGTGTTGATCGTCAGGACAGTCACGCTGAAGATTCCAGCAGTAGCCTGCCATCAAGTGCCTGTCCCATCTACCTTGACATCGTTTATCCATCAACTGAAAATATTGATGGAATCTTTCACCTTGTTCCTCGCAATAACCACCAAGATTGTCCGGAGATCTATCAAGGTGGCTGTGTAGGTATGTGAATCTTAATGCTCATTCTAGCCCCCAAGCTTTTGATGCTGGGAACCATCAAATATACCAGCTTTTAATTCTTCATTAGTGAGTCCAGCGAATGATATGCATATATATTCGAAACAGTCACTATTTTTGTTCAATGCTTTCACAAATTGCTTCATTCGACCAAGCTTGATGGGAAGTGATGGAATCATGATTTGTCCCTGTCAACTAATGGTTCTTTTAGGATATTAGCTGCCTCTACAGTAAAGCTATGGCCATGAAACTTTTACCCACTGATGGTGCTTTTCTCTGTTGTCCCACATGCAAATAAAGCAAGGAAAGTTTGTGTATCCACTTTTCTGTCCAAGCAAAAAGTTAACCATTTTTAAATCAACACAGATAGGCCTTTTCTGTCGCCTATAACGAAGTTTCTGGAGAATCATATGGATGTTTTCGTTTTCCTCATGAAGATTCGTCGAGTGGCCAATTGGAATGCATGCACAGCAGTTACCATCATGCGGCAACACATATTTTAGGCTTCTGGTTGAGCAATCGACATAAAGCCTCCAGTCTTGAGGTTGATATTTTGGTAGTCCCACTTCTAGTAGTAAACCATGGATGTCACTACAGTAGACAAGTGCATCATCTAAACTAAAGTATGGAAGTAGATCTTCTTCTCTTGTCCGGTAAGCTGTGTTCTTCGTTCTTGGTTGTAGACAATTCTCCAGATGCCAAGATTTTAGAAGACTGTTTTGAAAGACCGAGGTCTGTTATCAAATCGTTAACCTCTTCCTGACTGAAGAGTTGATGTCGTGTGGAATTTCCTTCGTGTTCAGATTCACTACTACTGCTAGTGTTCAAATCCTGAAAATCATCATCATCTGAAGGAAGTAGTTTTCACAGAGTGGTGAACGCTGGTACAGGAATGTCATTGCTATGTGGCATAGGTCACCATGCTGATTCTAAATGGGGATATTCCCATTTATGCTTCTTGTAACGATAGAAACATTTCACAATGACAATGCAAAAATTAGAATCATTATGTTGGTGTTTTGGCTCTCGCCACACCATTGGAACTCCAAAATTTAAACGCCTTCGTGTATCATTAGTCCACAGTCGTAAATACTCGACATAGCTTTTGCAAACTTATGAGGAGCCCAATGTTTATCTTGGTCTCCCAGTTTAATCCCAAAATACGCAATACAGGCCTATTTCACAAAGTCAGCGATGTTGTTCCGTTGTTCTTCTAGAGTGTATTCTCCACAAATGTAGCACATCCGGAAAGTTGAAGCAACTTCTACGTGAAGAGCTCATGTTTATCTATGGAAAGAATAAAATAAAATAAAAAATATATTTGCAAAAATATATTATTATAAATATGATAAGGCGGAACTAATAACACATATATAGACAAATGTAATGTATTGCGAATACATACAAAGAAGGATCCTTTATTGTATGATTATACACTCCTGGAAATTGAAATAAGAACACCGTGAATTCATTGTCCCAGGAAGGGGAAACTTTATTGACACATTCCTGGGGTCAGATACATCACATGATCACACTGACAGAACCACAGGCACATAGACACAGGCAACAGAGCATGCACAATGTCGGCACTAGTACAGTGTATATCCACCTTTCGCAGCAATGCAGGCTGCTATTCTCCCATGGAGACGATCGTAGAGATGCTGGATGTAGTCCTGTGGAACGGCTTGCCATGCCATTTCCACCTGGCGCCTCAGTTGGACCAGCGTTCGTGCTGGACGTGCAGACCGCTTGAGACGACGCTTCATCCAGTCCCAAACATGCTCAATGGGGGACAGATCCGGAGATCTTGCTGGCCAGGGTAGTTGACTTACACCTTCTAGAGCACGTTGGGTGGCACGGGATACATGCGGACGTGCATTGTCCTGTTGGAACAGCAAGTTCCCTTGCCGGTCTAGGAATGGTAGAACGATGGGTTCGATGACGGTTTGGATGTACCGTGCACTATTCAGTGTCCCCTCGACGATCACCAGTGGTGTACGGCCAGTGTAGGAGATCGCTCCCCACACCATGATGCCGGGTGTTGGCCCTGTGTGCCTCGGTCGTATGCAGTCCTGATTGTGGCGCTCACCTGCACGGCGCCAAACACGCATACGACCATCATTGGCACCGAGGCAGAATCGACTCTCATCGCTGAAGACGACACGTGTCCATTCGTCCCTCCATTCACGCCTGTCGCGACACCACTGGAGGCGGGCTGCACGATGTTGGGGCGTGAGCGGAAGACGGCCTAACGGTGTGCGGGACCGTAGCCCAGCTTCATGGAGACGGTCGCGAATGGTCCTCGCCGATACCCCAGGAGCAACAGTGTCCCTAATTTGCTGGGAAGTGGCGGTGCGGTCCCCTACGGCACTGCGTAGGATCCTACGGTCTTGGCGTGCATCCGTGCGTCGCTGCGGTCCGGTCCCAGGTCGACGGGCACGTGCACCTTCCGCCGACCACTGGCGACAACATCGATGTACTGTGGAGACCTCACGCCCCACGTGTTGAGCAATTCGGCGGTACGTCTACCCGGCCTCCCGCATGCCCACTATACGCCCTCGCTCAAAGTCCGTCAACTGCACATACGGTTCACGTCCACGCTGTCGCGGCATGCTACCAGTGTTAAAGACTGCGATGGAGCTCCGTATGCCACGGCAAACTGGCTGACACTGACGGCGGCGGTGCACAAATGCTGCGCAGCTAGCGCCATTCGACGGCCAACACCGCGGTTCCTGGTGTGTCCGCTGTGCCGTGCGTGTGATCATTGCTTGTACAGCCCTCTCGCAGTGTCCGGAGCAAGTATGGTGGGTCTGACACACCGGTGTCAATGTGTTCTTTTTTCCATTTCCAGGAGTGTATGATAGCGGAACAAACACTGGTAGCAGTTACTTCTGTAAAATATCTGGGAGTATGCGTGCGGAACGATTTGAAGTGGAATGATCACATAAAATTAATTGTTGGTAAGGCGGGTATCAGGTTGAGATTTATTGGGAGAGTGCTTAGAAAATGTAGTCCATCAACAAAGGAGGTGGCTTACAAAACACTCGTTCGACCTATACTTGAGTATTGCTCATCAGTGTGGGATCCGTACCAGATCGGGTTGACGGAGGAGGTAGAGAAGATCCAAAGAAGAGCGGCGCGTTTCGTCACAGGGTTATTTGGTAACCGTCATAGCGTTACGGAGATGTTTAATAAACTCAAGTGGCAAACTCTGCAAGAGAGGCGCACTGCATCGCGGTGTAGCTTGCTCGCCAGGTTTCGAGAGGGTGCGTTTCTGGATGAGGTATCGAATATATTGCTTCCCCCTACTTATACCTCCCGAGGAGATCACGAATGTAAAATTAGAGAGATTAGGGCGCGCACGGAGGCTTTCAGACAGTCGTTCTTCCCGCGAACCATACGCGAGTGGAACAGGAAAGGGAGGTAATGACAGTGGCACGTAAAGTGCCCTCCGCCACACACCGTTGGGTGGCTTGCGGAGTATAAATGTAGATGTAGATGTAGATATTACAATATGACCTATAACATACATTTAACTAACAGTAATGTAATAAATAATCGTGACATACTTTTTTCTCGACACAATGAACGAGAAACTCTTCACTAGCAAAAATTTTTAAGAGGCATTACACAAATCGCGTCCTCTCACACATTCGTTCCTCGCTTGACTGCCGCTCTTAGCACAAGCAAGGGGGTGGGGGAAACTGACCTTCAATGCAGCAGTGTGACCAGCTGGCTCTTCTGGAAATTGTGAGTCACATGAGGGTGTCCCAAATTACTGTCACGTCCCACAACCTCACCTTATCCTCTATAACGTGTAACGTATAAGATACTGCGTTTGTACATAAGCAGTCACAAAATACAAAATGAATAGACTTACAGAATTATGGAATTCACAACCGATTTACTGATAATAATTTAACGATTAAACGCTACATGTCAGAGATAGCCTGGCTCTAAGAAACTAGAGCCAATTGGGGAAATCCGTTTTCAAATTCAGATTCAGCATACCAAATATGCCCATTATACGTTCAAATTCCCTGGCAACAAGAAAATAATTTTTTTTGTAGAGCTGCGTTATCACTCTGAAACATGACACACTCAGATTACGATGTTACACTAAGAACAGTTAAATAGTACACACTTACCTCTGGGTCGGTAGTGAGTGATTCTCCACAAGAGCTGACTCCAGCCATAGGAGAAGGGAGTATGACAAATCCGCCAAAACTGACTTCTAACCGTAACCAATGAAACAGCTAATTGCAACGTCGCGAGCTGAAACCTAGATTCCTAAACGGGACGAATAGCGCCAATAAGTTTGCTACAAGCTTTCGAGTTTTTCTTGAGTTTGAGCATCAATCCAACAAACGCTATAGCTTTAGATCATTACACCACGTTGCTGTAGGCCCCTGCATGTGTCACCGACGTTCATTGAGCGACTGGAATGACTGATAGCGAGTTCAGCTGTAACGTAATGTTTCAGAATCATATAAATGTTTTCTGTCAGAAACTGTTGGCGAAGTAAGAGCCTAGTGAGCTGGGCCACATCTTTATTCATTAGATCAGGGAGTATTCGGGGGGATTTATAAGAGCTCACGGCCACTGTTAGTGACGTAATGATACCTATAAATATCACGGAAGCGAAAAGGTACCTCATTCGTTGTACCTGTTAATATTACGTGATGGGTACCATCAAACTCCGTTCGAGCAAAAGGTATAGAAATCAAAGAGAACGGCGATTCGGGAGACTATACTTTTATATTAACGTGCTTCAGCAGCTGTCAAGGACTCGTTGTTCACTATAGTAAACTTACTTACAGAAATCCATCATGAGTTGTTCTGACGTAATACCGTGCACTTGATAATTACATTTTCAAATGCCTCGCTTACGTTTAAGATAAGAGACAATGGTAATATTATTTTATGAGGGACCAACAACATTTGTAACATAAAATCGGCTAGTGTTACTCCGATTTCGGAAGAAGTCGTAAAAAAAGCATGGCGAATGTGACTCCTAAACGATAGTATTCAATATGAATACTACATATTGAGAAGTGTGTAGTGAAGTGTCGATTAGAAACATATGCACTTTATCTCAAGTAAATCCTTGGTTCAAATGCTTTTACGTTTTTATGTGTATTCATATTCCGCAAACCTCCTTATCGGTTGCGGTGTACCTCTTTCACTTCCTCTCTTCCCTGTGCGAATCGCGAAAGATCTGCGAGAAGAATGGTTGTTGGTAAGCCTCCGTATGAGCTCGAATGTCTCTTAAGTTTTCTTTCGTGATGCTTTTGTGAGAGTATGATGTGTAAGAAGCACTCTCCCATTTATTAAATGGCTGTACAAAATTCTGTGCAACTGCGGGTCGTTCCGTCTATTTCGCTCAATACGTTGTATTTGTTTATATTAAGAGTCAACTGCCTGCATTTCGTTATAGTTTTTCTAAATACTATGTGGTTATAAATAGACGGTGTTCCGAGTGCTGCTGTGCGGGCTGTATAAATCGCAGGATGTTGGAACGGTGTAGATGTGTTAATTTATTGGTGCGCTTGTGGAGCATGCTGAAAAAGATAATTGGCGTGTCTGTCGGCTTCGCCTTCGTTGCCGCCAACCCGCAGCACATCTGTACTTCACGGGTTATCGTCACGTCAACCCTTGCGTTCAGGCTGGTTCCCACGTTATCCGGCTCAGCTTCCAGAGGGCCTCCCTGTAACCAGTCAGAAAGCGCAGAAGATAGCAACAGAGGTCACTCCAGACATGCACCTCTAGCTCCATCCGCCGCAACTTCGAGAGCGAGTAGGAAAATTGTAAACTACTACTGTACTTGTGCGGAGCCGTCAAGAGCCAGTTCCGTCTTCAACAGCGGGCGACTGAAGTACCGTCACCGTTTGGACACCGCCTCGGATCGGACATCTTTTCATTCACATTACTAAGAAGAATTTCTGCAGAGCGTTTATTTTCTTCTGTTGTGCTGCATCAGAAGTAGCAGAGTGTTTGTCTTCAAAGATTACTTGTTCAAATAAACAAAGTTTAATTACATCTGATTTTGGTCTTGTGGAAGTATTCCTACTGAGGAATACTTCAATAATAGTTCCACTTTGTGCAACTAAGTGAAAATATGGTGCTGTAAACAGTCATAATGTGAAATGTTTCATGTTTTGACATCAGCTTGCTGTTTGGTGCTTGACGATGGAGTTGATTTCTTTGGTGAAATGACTGTTGATGTAAAGGGTTAAGTAGGTTGAAGTTTTTCATATGAAAGCAATGGCTTTTGAGAAGAAATACCGTGCACTTCTGGTAAAGTTGTGTTAGTATAACGGCAGCAATAGCAGCGCTGTATTGCGGGAATTGCCCCACATCAATAAATGGGCTAATGTCATTCCCATGGCAATTGTTGATGAAGGTGGTACAGCTGTAGCTGATCGTGATGCACATGCCTCGAATTCTGCAGCCAGTTCTCGAACTGTGTCACGGGAATTGTCTCTGTCTGGTCAAGAGTTCAACAGATTTTGCGGCGCATTTTACACTGGTATACCCACAGGGTTCGAAATGTGCACCAAATGAAGCCCCAAGATAGGCTACAAGGCCGTGACTTCATCCTCCGTTTTTTGACACACGTGAGAATGGGTGAATTGGGTGGGAAATACTATTTGGAAGGAAGAAGCAAATTTTCCTTTGCACGGCGCCGTTAATGCACAGAACTATCGCATATAATGTTCTACTCCGCGACATGAAGTGCAGAAACGTCCAGTACACTCATGTGACTGCGAGGTGTAGTTGCACAACATCCTACATCTCGGGCCTGCTAGGTGTACAGTTACGTCTGCATTTTATAAGTACCTGCTAGTACAACACGTTTTTCCAGCTTTTCAAGAACGCAGCTGTGTCCAAACTACTATTTTCATGCAAGATAGGGAGACAGTGGATTTCGCTTGTCAGGTGTAGGATTTGCTTCGCGAAACGCTCGGTAACGACCCCATCATCTCAAGGGAATTTCAAGATAAATGGCCTACCAGGTCCCCCGACCTAAATCCATGTGACTTCTGGCTGTGGGGATATCTGAAACATTGTGTTTCTCAGGGATGTCTGTGGACTCTTTCTCATCTGAAGGATAGCACATCGCTCTGATTACAAGAGACATGCTTTGAGTAACTGTCGATCATATCGTGTTACGGACACAGCTTGTTGCTGAGTCAGGAGATGATTGTTACTGAGTCAGGAGATAATATTGAACACATGTTGTAACTTGTGACCATATCCTAATTGATGTACCAAAATCACCATTTCCTGCGCCCAAACCACATTCTGATTGCTTAGAGTGGCGTATTTTCACCTGGTGGCAGAAATTATAAATATTGTTTCAGCACACTCCACGAGCGTATCGATTAATGAACGTACCTGCTTAAAAGACAGACAGCAATGTGCTGTCTGTATAAATGAAAAATCTTCCTGGAAACATGTTTCCTCGGGAGTGCCACAAGGATCAGTGATAGGACCACTTTTGTTTTCTTTATATGTCAACGATCTTTCGTCGGTTCTGCCCTCCTGTAAGTATCATTTCTATGCCGACGACCTCCAGCTCTACCTAAGCCTCAGACCTGAAGATATAAACACTGAAATCGCTCAGATGAATGATGATCTGTCATCAGTAGTGACATGTGCGAAAAACCTGGGGCTTAAACTAAACGCAAAAAAGACACAAGTAATCTTAATAGCGCATCAGAAATTAATAAGTTCAGATTTGCACGAACGGCTGCCTCCCATTCTGCTCGACGGTATTCCAATACCATATCAGAAAACAGTTAAGAACTTGGGTGTTACTTTGGATGAACATCTCAGCTGGGCGGAGAATACAATCGCAGTGTGCCGGAAGACGTCCGCTTGTCTCTATGCTCTCAAAGAGTTTCGGAACCTATTTCCACAGGACTTGAAACGCCAGCTCGTGCAAGCACTCATTCTACCGAACCTGCACTATTGTGATGTAATTCAATAAGGCATGAGTAGTGAAAACAACCGACGGCTAGAACTATGAATGCTTGTGTGCGTTACACCTGCAACATTCGCCGATATGATCATGTTAGTGCTTCATACTCCCAGCTAGGGTGGCTGCGGCCGGATAAATTGCGTGACTAACACACACTCTGTCTTCTTCACCGACTCCTCGTCGCCCAAGCACCCCAGTATCTTGCTTCAGAGAATAAACACCTTTCATGCCTTCATAATCGAAACACGAGGTCACTCTTATTTGGTATCCTAACTGTGCCCACTCACAAAACAAAAACTTTTGCAAACTCCTTCTCAGTTGCAACTGTCCGCCTCTGGAACAAACTGCCCCTTACCTTGCACAAAATTTAATTCCCTGTCGTTTTTAAGAAGAAGTTGAAGCATTTCCTACTATCATCCTCATAACATTTTTCACAAAATTAATGTACAAGGCCAATCCTCCCCTCTGTCAAATAGCAAAGCTAGTGTCTCCTATCTTGCTCCTTTCTCTTCTTCCTCTTCATCTATCTCTATTAACCACGCAATTTTCTTTTTCTTTATATTTCGTTAATTACGTTACATCATGTATCTGTTCTTCTCCTCCCTTCACCACCAGTCTCCCTCATACTCCTATCTAAAATCTGTCTCTTTCATAATGTCTAATTATAACAGTACTCATCATCTACGAATATAAACTCTATATGTATGTATTTTTCCAAGTGCGTCTTTGTAATTGTTTATTTCACTTTTTGTACTAGATGTAGTTTAACATGCCTACTAAAACATATGAATGTAAAATGAGTAGAATTCCTGGTCAGATGTAAGACAGGGCCTGGTGGCCCTAATCTTGCCAGGTTAAATAAATACGTAAATAAATAAATAAATAAATTTCAGCGTCCTGCCGTGTATACAGTCCGCACTGCAGTTCTCGGAACACCGTCAGTTCAATTATGATCACGCAGTACAACTGCTTCCAATGTAGAACACCAGTGCAACACTGCGTGTAGTCGTGTAGAGCTTTCTGGCTCATCGGATGTGCTGGGACACGCGCGCTCGCGCTGCGAGTCTATTGTGGCGCCGCCAGGGAGGCCGGTGGCTGCGGCGGCAGGCGGGGCGAGTTCTTGAGGCGGCAACAATGCGCCGACGCGGGAGCGGCGGACGGAAGCGCGCCGCTGCGGACGTCGTGTCGCGCGCAGAGCGGCGCTGGGCCGGCACCGGGCGTCGCGACGCGCCGCGTCCGCCGGCGCGCACTTCCTGTGCCGCGCCGACGCCGCTCTGCGCGGACGTCCGACGCCACGGCATCCCTCCGTCCGTACCTCTGCCGACCCCATTGGCAGGCTCCTCTCCTCGCGTCCGAGCTCCTGCTGGTGGTGGGGCTAGTCAGAACCCGTGGCCGTCATACGTCGTGACCAGTTGGAAAACGGACAAGCACGACGGATTGATTCGCGTCTTTCTTACAAGAAAGAAAATCACCGAAAACATTTCTACAGACGATCTTAAATACTCCAACAGAGAGGTTAAGAAACTGACGTATTGTCAAGCGGAATCTAGCTTGTGAAAATTTAACAGATTAACACTCGAAATACACAAAGATAAATTCTTGGCAACAGTAATGAAAAGAATGTGCTGTGGTGTTACGCCACAAAACTGTTCGAGAGAATGCCTTATATGTGTGGAACATATGGAAGAGGCTCGCAGATATTTATGTGACTCGAAGACTTCTTAGGTAACAGGACGCTGTGCGTTGACCTCGATGGCGAGTGTTCATCAGAGGCAAGGCTATCGTTAGGAGTGCACTGGTGAAGTGTAATAGGACAGCAATGTTATTATATATGACCTCCTGCTTCGCTGAGTGGTAAAGTGCTCGCCTTCCATGCAAGTGGGCCCGGGTTCGATTCCCGGCCGGGTCGGAGATTTTCTCCGCTCGTGGACTGGGTGTTGTGTTGTCCTCGTCATCATTTCATCCTCATCACCGGCGCACAAGTCGCCCAATGTGGCGTCGACTGAAATAAGACTTGCACTTGACGGCCGAACTTCCCCGGATGCAGTCTCCCGGCCAACGTTGCCATAAGCTCATTTCCACATATATAAATGATCTGGCTGATAGTGAGATCAGCAATCGGCGGCTCTTTGCTGCTGGTACTGAGGTGTACGGGATGCTGTAGTCGTTGAGTGACTGTAGGAGGATAAAGGATTAGAGAAAATTTCTAGTTGGTGTAATGGATGGCAGCCAGCTCTAAATGTAGAAACTGTAACTCAATGCAGACGAAAACCTGTCATGGTCGGATACAGCATTAGTTGTGTGCAGTTTGACACAGTCACATCGAATGAATATCTAGGCGTAATGTTGCAAAGAAATATGAAATGGAACGAGCATTTAAAGATTGTAGTAGGTGGGTTAATGGCCGACTGGGAGAATGTTATGAAAGTGTGGTTTATCTGTGAAGGAGACAGTGCACAGGACACTAGTTCGACTCGTCATTGATTGCTGCTCGAGTGTTTGCAGTCACAACTAGGGTAGATTAAAGGGAGACGTCGATCAATTCAGAGGCGGGCTGCTACATTTGTTACCGGTAGGTTCGAACAATATGCAAGTATTATGTGAACTCAGGTGGGAATCCCATCAGAGAGAGTGACGTTCTATTCGAGGAACATTACTGAGAAAATTTAGATAACCGGCATTTGAGTCTGACTGCAGAATGATTCTACTGCCGCCAACGGATATTTCGCTTAAGGACCACGAAGATGAGGCTCGTACTGAGACATGGAGACAGTCGGTTTTCCCTCCCTCTGTTTGGGAGACGAATAGGAAAGGAAATGTCTAGTAGCTGTACAGGGTACAAGCCACCTCGCAACGTACGGTTTCTTGCGGAGTACGTATGTAGATGTATATTTAGAAATTATATAATTAATATATATGTAGAAACAAGGGCAACAGTTGGTCACGGAGGCTGTTGAAATACACCTTATAGTTTATGTTTACCGTAACTTGGTTGCGTGTATCCCACACGTGGTACGAAAACCTCAAAACGTCAAAGAATCACTTCTGGCCTGATCTACATCGTCCACTAATTGAGGGTTAAACACCTCATTGGACTCTCGTTACATTACACTCCTTGAATCATTTGAAAAGAGGCAAATTTCCGATTCGTTAGACCACAATACACGACTCCAGTCAACTAAGGCCCAGGCTGTGTGTTGCTTGACCCACTTAATACTTGCAGCTTAATGTGTGTTGAGTGAGCAGTGGCCATTTTCGAAGTACAAGAGTCCAAACTGCTGTTGCAATAAGTTTATGACCTAATGTCCTCTGTGAAACTAGTTGAGATGGACTTGCATTCACCGACATCAGTAATTTCTGTTAGGTTTGAAATCGATTGTCATTGACATGGCATGACGCTTGTCTTCGGTCCCTGTTCTTACACTATGTTATATCCTCAAGTTTCGCACTATTCCTTTCAGACACGTTTGGCAATCTATGTTTATACAACACAATAGCCAATAGCCGTTGTAACTACATTTTCACATCTGACACACCACCTCTTGAGTTTTGATATTTGTTTGTTCTTTTGATGTTCAGCATTTCTGATGAAACTGTGTTAATTTTGATGTGGAGTGTCATTGAGAAACTGACGTACGTAGTTGTGACAGTGTGATGGAGCTCCATCCTGTTGTAAAACGAAGCTGTCGTACGCCTCCTGAAGTTGTGGAAGACGCCAGTTCTGCAACATTTGAAGATAATTCAACACTGCACTCTTTACCTACGGGATCGCCAGTCATGGCCTCACGCTATTTTTTCTTATAGGGATATGTGAAGGAAAGTGTGTTCATTTCCTTTACCTCACGAGATAGATGAAGTGAAGAATAGATCAACAGTGGCCATAACTTGTGTAAAAATAGATATTTTCCATAAAGTTCATGACGAATTTAGGTATCGTCTACATTTTGTTCTTGATGCTGCTGGTGGACACAGAAAATTTGTAATAGCACAGCTAAAAATTCAAGATTTTGTGACTATTTTGCACTTTTTCCCATGTTTGAAGTATGATTTTATTAGTAAATGTGGAGTTTTGAAATCAGGTCATCCTTCTTGAAACATCCTGTATGCTCGTTACAAACTTCTAGTACCTGTAGATGGGACTGAGTACATCATATTTTGGATAGAAACGGCACGTCCAGAAACGTGGCGTTTATCTTCCATGACGGTTTCAATTCAGGTTTGTAACGTGTTCACGTCTGCTGAGAAAAAGAGAAAAATGCCAGAGTTTTCGCCCTGGTGTGCACTAGGGTGACGGGATGACGTGTACTACGTCAGACGGTCACCTGATATCACTTGACGTCTGCCTTGCTACAAGACTGCTGTAGAGACAGAGGACGATCTGCTGACACGAGTTGAGGGCCACTGCACTAGAAAATTAAGAGACATCAAGCGTATGGAGTGTGTGTACCAGAAATGGTTCGTAGTTACAACGTCTATAATAACGTTGGTGGTCGCCACATCGAGTTGCTGTTGTAATGCATCAGTACTGTTCTGTAAGTATGCTGGGTTCTTTTTTGTTTTGGAATAATATCATCAAATAACGTTTAAGTGTTGATACAGGCAAATGCTTAAGTGATAAATGGATATTTCGTCATGTTTCCTTTCGAACTGTAACCTGCGTCAAGGGTAATTGAGTTCCACAGGCAGAAGCCCATGAGTTTAAACATCTGAGTTGAAACCGTCGTAGAACGGAAACGGCACGTTTCCGGACATGGGCTCATTTTCCAAATGTGATGTACTCACTCCCCTCTACATATCGTAGAAGTTAGTAAATCGTGTCATTACCGGGGGTGGAGGTCGCAATACACAGCGTTGCAGTCGCAGGCACCAATTTCTGTCCGCGCGTCACATGTCCACGAGATACCATGCATGAACTCCTCCGCGGACGCCTCCCCCTTTGAGAGTGAGATACGCTCTGACCCACCAACAGCCGCTACTTGTATCCCATACGGTTCCAACGTCTGCCTTCGCCGCTCCTGTTCCAAGATGACGCCAAACCTTCGTCGTGAACCTCGTACGAAGTTGACCCTTCCGTCAGCCACTCAAGATGTCACCATACTGTAGGATCTGCAAGTGACTGCCAACGAGCTCATCACCTCGTGAGACCGCGTAGTTACGGCTCCCTGCTGTTCATCGGGGGTGTACCTAACAGCTTCTACCCTCGTTGGACTGTGTCGTTACTTATCCTTCCTGCGCCGGCCGAAGTGGCCGTGCGGTTATAGGCGCTGCAGTCTGGAACCGCGGGACCGCTACGGTCGCAGGTTCGAATCCTGCCTCGGGCATGGATGTTTGTGATGTCCTTAGGTTAGTTAGGTTTAACTAGTTCTAAGTTCTAGGGGACTAATGACCTCAGCAGTTGAGTCCCATAGTGCTCAGAGCCATTTGAACCATTTTTTTATCCTTCCTGCTCCTCGTTACATCGACGCTTATGAATTTCGTCCTAGTGTGCAACTGTTAGGCACTGTCGAGGATTGATATTTCTGAAATCAAGTTGCAGGACCATTCATTCTCAGAATCTGTATGTAGTTTAGTAGCGTTAAAAATAGTTGTTATTTGAAAGTGCGTACTACAAACTACTCGACAAAAGGATACTAAATATTTTAACTTTTATGATGGTTACTAACCGAAATCGGTAGTGACAGTGAAGGATATATGATCAGCTGAGAGTCTTGTCTTTGATAAAATAGTAGCTGTTGTAATCGCCTTCAAAAAATTTTAAATGTTTTAGCCGACACTGGCTTTTGTATTTCCTATTGCGATGCCATCCCTCTGTGACCATTTCCCGTCGGCGAATCAGTAGCAGTAGTTCCATTACCTGATCTCCAAGATATATTCAGTTTTTGCATGTGTTGTCACATATAGACACGGAATAAAAGTGGATACACAAGATGAATTACTACGTCACGTGATGTTGTTACTGCAGAGCAGGGATGTGATAAGACATGCAACCCAACATTCCCTCATGCGGGTGCCAAAGTGCATTGAATGTGATGATGTACGTTTCGTAAGTTTATTGTAGTTATGTGTAGCTGAAAATGCATTATGAGCTATTGTTAATTTGTAAATGAACAAATGAGTGTTGATAACCAGCAGATAATAATAAATAATCAACAAATTATAACCTTTTATAAAATGTTAATGCACATTTACATTCATTTCATCTACATCTACATTTATACTCCGCAAGCCACCCAGCGGTGTGTGGCGGAGGGCACTTTACGTGCCACTGTCATTACCTCCCTTTTCTGTTCCAGTCGCGTATGGTTCGCGGGAAGAACGACTGTCTGAAAGCCTCCGTGCGCGCTCGAATCTCTCAAATTTTACATTCGTGATCTCCTCGGGAGGTATAAGTAGGGGGAAGCAATATATTCGATACCTCATCCAGAAACGCACCCTCTCGAAACCTGGCGAGCAAGCTACACCGCGATGCAGAGCACCTCTCTTGCAGAGTCTGCCACTTGAGTTTGCTAAACATCTCCGTAACGCTATCACGGTTACCAAATAACCCTGTGACGAAACGCGCCACTCTTCTTTGGATCTTCTCTATCTCCTCCGTCAACCCGATCTGGTACGGATCCCACTCTGAAGAGCAATACTCAAGTAAAGGTCGAACGAGTGTTTTGTAAGCCACCTCCGATGGACTACATTTTCTAAGAACTCTCCCAATGAATCTCAACCTGGTACCCGCCTTACCAACAATTAATTTTATATGATCATTCCACTTCAAATCGTTCCGCACGCATACTCCCAGATATTTTACAGAAGTAACTGCTACCAGTGTTTGTTCCGCTATCATATAATCATACAATAAAGGATCGTTCTTTCTATGTATTCGCAATACATTACATTTGTCTATGTTAAGGGTTAGTTGCCACTCCCTGCACCAAGTGCCTATCCGCTGCAGATCTTCCTGCATTTCGCTACAATTTTCTAATGCTGCAACTTCTCTGTATACCACAGCATCATCCGCGAAAAGCCGCATGGAATTTCCGACACTATCTACTAGGTCATTTATATATATTGTGAAAAGCAATGGTCCCATAACACTCCCCTGTGGCACGCCAGAGGTTACTTTAACGTCTGTAGACGTTTCTCCATTGATAACAACATGCTGTGTTCTGTTTGCTAAAAACTCTTCAATCCAGCCACACAGCTGGTCTGATATTCCGTAGGCTCTTACTTTGTTTATCAGGCTACAGTGCGGAACTGTACCTCAGTTTTTGCCAGAAAATTTAATAATTACAAGAACACCTGTGTCGTCTGCTGTGATATTGATATTTTGTCCTGGAACACTTCGAATAGTTCATCCAATTCAGTGATTCCCAACCTGCAAGACGCGACACGCTGGGGATTGGGTGTGTGTGTGTTAGAGATTTATATGGGGGAAGGAGCGCAGACAGCTCAGAAGAAAGCAGAAACATGTGGTCATACAGGTAAAAAAATTATATTCTTACTACAGTCAGTGAGTAAATTTTTCGTAGAGTTGCCAGCATCAGCTCTGACTCGCACAATACCAAGTTATTTTTCACACAACACGCTCTTCAGTCGGCTTTCTGTGTTCTCAACTCGGTATTACATCTTTTGTGCTCAGCAAAAGTGAACTGTATTTTTATTAGTTTTCTGCCTTGAGTGAAAATCCTGCTAAAAGAAGGTTGTATAATAAAGAACGCATGAAGTATGGATTCACGTTTATTGAAAAAGACAATGTACAACTGCCACCGTGTTTCGCGAGTCATAATGTTCTCAGTAGCGGCTCATTGTGACCTGTGCGTCTGCAGCGTCGTATAACAACGGTTCACCCTCGTTGAAAAATAAACCGAAAGAGTTTTTTGTTGGAAAAAGAAATTCTTTAAATCGCATGAAACTGGACTCTACAGGGATCTCGCACCAGGAAAATGGGAAAGATACTGAATCATCATATGAAATTAAAAAACCTATACATTCTCAAATCAAGCGCAATTGTTTTTGAGAAATTCGGATAAAAATGGACAAGATACCTCCTTCAAACAATAGTGTGTGGTGTAGGATCGAAGAAATTGGTCCTGAATGTGAAAGAAGAGCTAGTTTGAAAATGTCTCCATTTTTTACCTTGCAGTGTGACGATTTGACTGGTATAGTTCAACAGCGTCACTTAATAGTATAATGTCAATTTGTGGAGGTTAAGAAAATAATGGATGAACTATTATTTTATAAAAGCTTGGAAACAACATGGAAAGGTTTTGATGTACTTTCTGTCGCTGATTGAAAATAGTTTGTCTTTGACAGAGTCGTGGGAATTTGTACAGTCGGCGCACGAGCTGTGTTGCTTCATGTTCTAAAATTCCTAAGTATTGCCAAAGAAAAGAATCCTAATCTTACTGGCTCTGACTGTATGATACACAGACAAGCAGTAGTTTCTAAAACTTTACCTGGGAAGTGGTTATCAGAGTAGTTAGTAAAATTAAGTTAAGTACCGTGGATCCTGTGGTTTCCGAGTCCTATGTAATGATCACAATGTTGATAACCAGTCTTTAATCCATCATACATGAGTCTGGTGCTTTGGAAGGTCAATATGTTTAGCAGGCTGTATTAATGGTATTCAGAGATAGGTAAAATTGAGCTTCCTCATTCATTCGCTGATGACAGCTTTTTACTTTCCCTTGTATACTTGCGGATTTCTTTAAAACACTGAATAATCTGAATTTGGAACTATAAAGTAGAAAAGCACCTCAGATGATGTTTCCCGCAGCTGGAAACGAAACGTCAGGGAGAAGTATTTCTATTATTGGACCACGGCCTCTTAGCCCGGAAGTTTTAATCACTGAAGACGCCGGCCGTGAAAGCCTACACGCTATGACAATAATGAATGTCAATTGTGCCATAACGGTCTTTGGCCGAGCGGTTCTAGGCGCTTCAGTGTGGAACCACGCGACCGCTACGGTCGCAGGTTCGAATCCCGCCTCGGGCATGGATGTGTGTGATGTCCTTAGGTTAGTTAGGTTAAAGTAGTTCTAAGTTCTAGGGGACTGATGACCTCAGATGTTAAGTCCCATAGTGCTCAGAGCCATTTGAACCATAACGGCATTCTTGGGAAAGATACAACTACGGAAGCGCCGCGTGAATGCTCCCATTACTAACTTCTGTCATTAGCTTCACTGAGGTTCTAGATAGGCAACAGTGCGAAGTCAACAAGTGGAGATATATGACCAGTGAACACCTGGAACGCCTTCAGGATGGGGTGTGTGAAATCTTACGGGACTTAACTGCTAAGGTCATCAGTCCTTAAGTTTACACACTACTTAACCTAAATTATCCTAAGAACAAACACACACACCCATGCCCGAGGCAGGACTCGAACCTCCGCCGGGATCAAAAGCACAGTCCATGACTGCAGCGCCTAGACCGCTCGGCTAATCCCGAGCGGCCCTTCAGGTTGTAATCAAACTTTATTTTCGTCATTTGTCTTCAGCAGACTGGTGTGCATGCACGTCCTGTAGAAATACAAGAGGATGCAATTGAATCGACATGTAATTCGAGTGGTAAAGAAGAGTTTCAACAAATGGGTTTGAAAAAAATTTGTGGACACTTTCCTTTCCATTTATCCAGGAGTGGCAACCGAGGCCTTAAAAGTCTTCCTACAGTTCTCATCTACATACCTTTGTGCTACCGCATTCTTGACACTTTCCATCGTGAGAACAAAACGCTGCAGTCGCCTGGACGTGGAGACAGACATTCGAAAGCTACTTAAAGAAAAACAATTTTAACCGTCTCATTTATGCTCTAATTTTTTCTTGTGACTTTCTTCAGTAAAAGAAAAAATGTGAAAAGTTTTTTCCGAGTGAAAACAATAGGATTAGGTATTTACGTATTTAAGAAGGACATAAAGACATTTCTATTTCAAATTATTGTCATTGCTATATTATTTTATCGAAAGAGGCAAAAAAATAAATAAATAAGCATAGGCGTCTAGAGGTTATCTGGGGTTGCAACGGGGACGCCACTTAGAAATGGTTGGGAGCAACTGATCAAATTTATATGAGAATTCATTGGCTACAGTTCGGAGGTGAGCAGGTAACATGCTTTACGAGAAAGACTTACAGAATCCAGCCCATAATTACGCTTTAGGAACTATAAATAAAGCCATTAATTCGTTCCGAGGATACCCCACTGCCGTAAGCGGCTGGAGGCGGAAGCTGTTTACAATTAATTCATAAATCTACAGAGGCGCGTTGCAGGCGGCTGCCAGACCAAAATTATGCACAGCATTCCGCCGCCTTATCCGGCTAATCGTAATCTGGAAACCCAGTTAGTCGCGACAATGCGAGCCGAAGCGGTATTTACCCCCCGGATACGGGACGGCGCCGGCTTAGGCGCGCTGGCTTGTCTTGAGTCTGCCGCAGCGCCAGCGCCGAGAAGGGGCGGAGGCAGGCGGCTTAGCACGAGAATGCAGCGCGCCGGTCCCGCCTCGCCGTGGCTGCAGCAGTCTGCGACGAACGCGCCGTTCGTCCGGGAGCACTGGGAACGGCAGCGATGACTTCACGGAGACAGACGTACCGAGAATGTCATAAGAATGTGTGTATCTGCAGGGTGACCCAAAAGACCGATGACATTTCAGAATGCTCCAATTCACGGTATAATGTAAGCAGAGAAGTAAAAATTGGCATTCATGACAGAAATGACATGGGGTTTATTGAAACAGATAAAAGAATGCAAAAAACTCGCCAGCAGATGGCGCTGGACAGCAACAAGTCAGTGACGCAGCGTCAGAATCGTGTATAAAATGAGCTGTAGTTAGGGAGTCAGATAATCCCTAGCCTGGCTGATAAACACCTGCTGGACTTTTATGCACAATGGCTTTCCACACCATACTGCTCCTGCGCATATCGTTTCACGAGGATCGCGTGCTTTGCCTCCCAGATCCCCAGACCTCAATCCGTGCGATGATTGGTTTTGGGGTTACCTGAAGTCGCAAGTCTACCGCGATCGTCCGACCCCGTTAGGGGTTTCTCACCGTACCTATGGATCCTAAAATGCACAGTAGGAATCCACCACACTACCTGCATATCTCCATATAATATTCAGAGAACTGATAACTCTCACCCAGTAGCAGGAAATGGCGTTGCAATGGATTATCTCAATGAAGCTCTTGTTTAATCAACCTGTCGAAACTTTGCTGCCCAGAATCATTGCTTCCCATTTTTACAACAAACTTTGGCTGAAGCTGCAACTAAATATCATGTAGACATATGTTTAAGGAGCTAGGCATTCTGTATCCTGGTACACAGTGTATTTATTCCCTCATGAAGTTTCTTGTAAATCATGTTCTGTAGTTCAAAAGAAACAATGACATCCACAATTACAACAGAAGAAGAATAAAATGACATACATTACATTAAGATTATCTTTCGCACATAAAGGGTCGCACAACTCTGCCACCAAACCCTTTGCTCACTTGCCCAATGATACAAAATGACTGTCAGGTGACGAAGTTAAATATAAAAAACAAACTGAAGAAGAAGTTACTCATTCATAACTCCTTATGTTCCGTAGAATTTCTGGAATTTCTGTTTTTCCAAAATGTAAGAGTTGGTGCGTAGGAGTTGCAACTCTCTCTCTCTCTCTCTCTCTGTCACACACACACACACTATAATGAACCTGTAATATGAAGGTAAATTGAAATTAGAATTAATTTTAATACCTTCAGCTGCTGACGGACGTTGATAGATGTCAACGGCGACAGGTGAAGATGTGTGCCCCGACCGGGACTCGAACCCGGGATCTCCTGCTTACATGGCAGACGCTCTATCCAGCTAAGCCACTCGGTCACAGAAGATAGTGCAACTGCAGGGACTATCCCGCGAGACCCACATTCTCATCTTGTATGTCTACACACTACATTCGTAGTGTCCCAACCCAACACACTCATTACTCGTGGAAGACATTCTTACCAAGTCCCGTAAGAGTTCGGGGAATATGTGTGCGTCCGCACAGAAGAAGGTCATGGCCGGTATTGCCAGAACTATATACTTATATGGATATGGTGTCTGTTCTTTCGGACATGTCCGAAAGAACAGACACCATTGATGACCTGCAGCGCCCTAGATCGAAATTAGAATTAATTTTAATACCTTCAGCTTCTGACAGGCGTCGACAGGTACAGGACTTGGTAATAATGTCTCCCACGAGTAATGAGTGTGTTGGGGTGGGACACTACGAATGCAGTGTGTGGTCATACAAGGTGAAAGTGTGGGTCTCGCGGGAGGCGTGAGCAAGGTAGTCCCTGCAGTCGCACCACCTTCTGTGCCCTCGTGGCTCAGATGGATAGAGCGTCTGCCATGTAAGCAGGAGATCCCGGGTACGAAAGAACAGACATCATATCGATATAAGTATAATGTAAACTGACACGTTCATCTTACCACATCATTAGCATAAATTGCACAAATGATCCATGGAGCACGTAACTAAATATACAGCCACTCATTCCATCTAGCTGAACCGACCTCCTGTCACCCCTGACCTCTTGAAACACGCTGTTACGACTTCTGCACCACTTGTTAGCAGCAGACATAGTGGCTGCGTCAAAGACTGAGACGGCGTGGAGTTTTACAATTATTTATTGAACTTTCTTTACAATTACTCCCTCGTCATCGCTGCCCATCCCTGCGGGCTCCTCCACCTGGCTGCTGCTGTGTAGATTCTCCGACAATGCGCGCTATGCGCACCGCTGATCGCACTCGGGAGCCTCAGGCCACCAGTGCTGCGCTAAAGCCAGGATGCCCTGTGGTTGAGATGAACTCGTCGCCGCTAGGCGCCCCAGTACGTGCACGCCCACGGAGCCGCGTCGCTGTGAGGTCAGCTGCTGACGCTTGCTGCACCAGCGGCTGGGAAGCCGTCAGTAGCGACGTCCGCAAGGTCCCGTCATGGACGGACCACGCGCCGTGGGGCCGGGTTGCCGTGAAGTCCGGGCGTCAGTCCCCGGCGGCGCCTGTGACCAAGACCGCGCTGCGGCCGGTCCTGCTGGAAGTTCTCGCTGTAGTTAGTCAGCCATGGTGCCGACCGAACTCGGGCCGACCTCCAGAGCTGAAGTTGACATCTGGCGGCGAACGGATGACTCCTACGAGCTGGAACAGCCTTATGGAATTGTCACCTATGAAGATAGAACATTCGGACATGGACCACGTTCGTCCTCAGATCCGAGCTGCTTCCTAATGGCTTCTGTCTGTTGCTGCCTGCGCTGCACTATTTATATCCGACAGGAGGACGTTTTTTACCCTCGGTGGTAGCTTTTTGTTATTACTCCCACAGTATATTGCAGTGTAACTTTGCGTGCTGGTCTCACTTCCCCTTACTCAGCACTCTCCATGCTTCGCTCGGTGCTCAGTCTGTGTGCGTCCTTGCGTCAGCCTGTTGGTAGACTGCTGCTGTCAGCAAGACTATCTGTGCTTGCCAACTTCGCAACGCCTTGGTCGCCGGCGTGCCTCTGTTTTGCCATTCTCCACTGCGTGAAGCAGTGCTTACTACATGTGGCCGCAACAACGCAAACAATCAAACTATGTCGTCATTCCACACCCACGCCCGAGATAAACTGACATGCTGTTGGTAATCACAGAGGAACAACTGCAATTTACTGAATACAAAAAGATTCTGGGACTAGCGACAAACAAGCACTAAAATAGACAACTGTAAAAAAAAGTAACACCCTTACGAACTTTTTTCACTGATACCAGGGTATAATATTGTTTACGATGGGTTGTAGAGTTAGTAATTTATTTGTCACGGTCATCATCGATCAGATGGTACTCAGAGAGCCTGTTTGTAAACCCTCTGTTTTGACTATGCAGGCGATGACTGTGCTGCATTTCGAGCTGAGCGGTGTTTGCAACATTGAAAACTGGCCGTATCTTGCACCAGGGACCATTAAAGGAGGCTTCTGCTTGCAGCAGGTTTATGATCACATGTGCCTCTGGTCGTGCTACGGCTGGGACCACGACACCACCAAGTGTGGCTACACAAACTATATTCCGCTTTGTATCTCCCGACATCAACATTGCTTAGGAAGAACAGATAATAGTTACTAGTATAGTAAACGGATTCCACAGCTGAGGTAATAATAATACTAATAATAATAATAATAGTAAAAGAAAACACAATATTCAACCGCCATCATGCTACTCAGAGAAATATCAGCATGTGTTATCACTCAGAATAAATGACACTGGTGAACACAAACAAAAAACGTCTACCACGGCTGACAACATTAAGTTAAATTTCAATGCCAGTATCCGATGAAATCCGGAAGGACAATGTTTAGGGGAAGGTTCTCACTAACACACTTTTTCTCTGTAACCGTCCTGAATGAAGGTGTCATACCACCGGTAAACTGTTCCAATGTTAATGCACTCGGTGCCACATCCTTCTGAAGGCCCTTCTCGAAGTTACCAGTTATGTGTGCAGTGCAAGAAATGCACTAGAAACCAACACATGAATATTTTGGGCGAAAAGAATACAAAAGAATCGGGATGAGAAAGAGATAGGGAGGAAATAATGACTTACAGTCGCACAGGGCAGGCAGCAATGCAAGTGCGAGAGCTGAAAGTTCGTGCCAGACTGGGACTCAAACCCGGGTGCCCTGGTTCTATAGAATGGTTGCCTTAACTAAACATCAGGACGCGCTGACCGTCAGATCCAAATTTCTAACTTACCGCTAGACACACCGCAACGACCCACGCAGATTTCTAATTCCAATAACAGTTCGGACGTTGGCTGTGCATCCACACTGAAACCTGTTCATCAAACAGCCGTCGCCACCATAGAATTATAGACATGAGTGATGTCAGTCCTGTCGGACAGGGGACATGTCCTACAGAGCAGACACCAGTCACATCTGTAAGACACAAAGGCCCTTGTAAAAGCCTCCCGCTCGGTCACAATAGGGAGCAATACGACCAAGTAGACATCTGACCCTCGACAGGATACATTGTCCACACTTCCTGCAGCGCACGACTAGCTCGGTGCCATACGCCAGTTGTCCCTCTAGGCAGGGAAGGTAAACACGTCCTCGTGAGGCTAGCGAAGATACGGTGACACAGGCATTATCGATCCCGCGCACTCGTACTGGTCTTTAATATTCAAATAACTGGACCGACTGAGCTGCATTGTTAATGGCATTGTAATTCAGCCTTAATAAGCCACAGACGTGTGATGGAAGAGTTATGTATGCTGGCGAATCCACGTGCTGGATGACTTCCCCACCATCAAGCAACGACCTTACAGGGTCATTCACTGGACCTCTGTAGGTCTTCCTACATGTCGCTGCAATTTTCTGGCTTCTTCCTTATGTGCAGTACGTGACCATCGAAATTTGGGCTACATAAGAACGTGATATTCAGTCTCGAATTGTGTTTAATTTGGTTGACAGCTGTTCCGTTTATTACGATGGGAATGGCAACCAAATGAGGGTTGTCCACGTTGCACTCAAGTGCGACGACATTTATGACCGTTTGCAACAGCGGTATGTCATCTCTACGCACTGCAGATCGCTGCCCTGTTTTTCTGCTGTTCCTTTGGCAATTCTAGCTAGTGTGTTACAGGGTGGAAAAAATGATTACCTCGCCGTTGTCCTTTTCCTGGGATGTGCGCTTGCCGTCGGTTCGCTCCGGGGAGCTAAACAAAAGGTCTGCGCGTTTTATGGCGCAGCAAGCCGGACGCTGCTTTTGTCGGCGTCGGGATGCTGAGCGCCGCGGAGCAGTAGGTTCTCCCCCTCCCTCCCTGCCCCTCTCCGGTGACACCCCCTACGCCTCCCCACCCCTTCCCCTCCCCCGTCCCCCAGGACCCGGCAGCGGCACCTCTGACGTTTCGGGTAGAATCTCGGCGCTCGTTTGTTTTGGCGCCGGGAGAGTAATGCGTAATGCAGTCAGCGAAAAGCGGCGCGTGTCGCTCGGGACGGTCATTAGGAACGGCCGACCACCCCCGCCACAGCAGTGCGGGCCAGGAAGCGGGCGCCGAATTTACGGCGTGCGGGTCGGAAGTGTTAGCAGAGTTAGAGAGGTCCCGCGCGCTTACTCAGGGAGCGGCTATCTAATCGGTGGCCGTCCCTCGTCCCACGTCCCGTGCACTGCTCGGGGAAAAGAAGAACGCAACTTATCGCCGAATTTGCAGCCAGTCCTGGGAGCCATTAACAGTGGCGACCTCTCGTAAGGAATGGGAAGATAGCGGAATGTATCCGGTGGTGGTATGCAGACCACAGAATGCTCACTTACGTCCGCCTTTTATTCTCTTCAGGTGCTGTATGTTTTGTTGGCATGAGCGCCAACACCGTGTTACGAGAGGAGGCCGAAATGCACGCGTTTTACCTCACGCAGGCTGGCGTGAGGAGGGAAGGACTATACTGACGTGAGGTCTGGAACATGACAAGGAATTAGAATTCAGAAAGCGGACATAGCTAGTTTGATACTTAACTTTAATCCATTAATGATGAACGTCGCTCTTGACGGTACATGATTCACAATATTATCTTTTCAGAAGACATATAGTAACTGAATATGGCGCCTTGCTAGGTCGTAGCAAATGACGTAGCTGAAGGCTATGTTAAACTGTCGTCTCGGCAAATGAGAGCGTATGTAGTTAGTGAACCATCGCTAGCGAAGTCGGCTGTACAACTGGGCCAGTCTGCCGTGTGGCGGCGCTCGGTCTGCACTCACTGATATTGGCGCCACGCGGGTCCGACGTATACTAACGGACCGCGGCCGATTTAAAAGCTACCACCTAGCAAGTGTGGTGTCTGACGGTGACACCACACTGTACACTACAATCAATCTGACATAGCACCGTCACAAGAAAGGTTTGAGTTCAACATGAAGGGGACATCGATGTATGTAGACACGTAGCATTCTTATTGTGTTTGTGTGTGTTTGCGCGTGCGAGTGTGTGTGTGTGTGTGTGTGTGTGTGTGTGTGCGCGCGCGCGCGCGTGTGCGTCCGTGCGTCCGCGTTTGTGACCCTAAGTTAAAGAACTGAGAATTACACATAAGTGAGGGTAAAACAATTTACTTGCTCATCTGTAAGGTATAGAATAAAGTGGCACTTCAGACAATTAACAATCTGAAATAAAAAAAAAAAAAGAAAATGGATCAAATGGCTCTAAGCACTATGGGACTTAACATCTGAGGTCATCAGTCCCCTAGACTTAGAACTACTTAAACCTAAGTAACCTAAGCACATCACACACATCGATACCTGCGACCGTAGCAGCTGCACGGTTCCGGACTGAAGCGCCTAGAACCGCTCGGCCACAGAGGCCGGCAATCTGAAATTCAAAAGAATAGATAGCTACAAATATTCAGGGACGATATTTCGCTACTGTGGCAGCTCTGAAATCGAAACTAAGACATTACAGTTTCTCAGCAGAGCTTAATTAGGTCTTGTAAACGTATTGAGAACCATAGACCTTGGTAAAAGCTTCCGTGTTTGACTCAATGAATCTTGCGTGTAAACACCAAGGTAATATGCATGCCAAATATTAGCCGTCAAGTATTTGGTGCTGTGAGTAGCCCTGGACCTTGAGAATGGAGAGAATTACAAAGGGAACAGTTGGTGGATTACTGCTCAAAATTATATAGTGTGAATCACATTGAATCAGAAAAACTTCGTTGTGTGTGAAACATAATAATAATGCAGCAGATACAATGGTAATGTTCAAACCCAGCAGGAGACGAGGAAGGACACCAATAAGATATCGGACAATGTCGAGTCAGAAAAGGCGGTGAAGAGTTAGAGGAGAGAAAATGTTAATGAATAATAGTTCGCCACCGACAGGAAAATACGGGAGAGGAATGTGGAGCGAGTATATGGTAAACCAAGTCGAAGAGACGGCCGAAGAAAAGAAAGTTGTTGAACCAAAGGGGCGACAGAACTGAAGACTTTCCTTTCAATATCAGCAAGAAAAACACGCAACATTTATATAAAAGAGTTACAACGGCTACGCTCGGTTAGCTACTGTCATTACCTTAAGCTTCATAACCTCATTGCGCTCCCTCAACTTCCGAAGACTGATGCGTATCCTATACAATCTGTCCGTGAAAGCGTTTCCGGCTACTTAGAAAGGCTTTGGGGTTCCAGTGACCGCTGGCAGATTCCACTAGCTCCTGCTGTATCCTCATTTATTCATTGCGACAATGAGCACGTCGAATCGGGTAGAAGCCGGCTTTTTTCCTCCCCTCTAATCTGGTCACGGTGTACGGCGGCCGCACCACCGACCGATGGGAATAAGCAAATACGTAGGAGAACGACGATCCCCTGCAGGGAGGAGGCACGTGACATAGGGAGCAGAGCCGGGTGCGTTTCCTGCTTGAGATCCGACCCCAGCGTCCAGTTATAAGCGGATCGCAGCAGGCCCCTCGCGACTGAAAAATTCACATAGATTGTTTGCCTCCCGCCGATCAGTGGGTAGCTGGAGTTACAAGAGTGAGTCTCCAAGCTGTAACGAGGGCCACTCTGCGTACCTTAAAACGAATTTCCCTTAAATGGCGAAAGGCGTAAGCTGAGCCATGTGTGGCAATCAGTGACAAGTTTTGGTTGGTTGGTTGATTGGTTGTTTTGGGGAAGGAGACCAGACAGCGAGGTCATCGGTCTCATCGGATTAGGGAAGGGCGGGGAAGGAAGTCGGCCGTGCCCTTTGAAAGGAACCATCCCGGCATTTGCCTGGAGCGATTTAGTCAAGTTTTGGGAATGATGTACTGTACTCGACAGGCATTTAACAGCCAATGAAATGGTCGTACTTCTTCCAGTTCTTTTAGTGTAATAGTTTGGTCTGTCATTAAGGGAAATACCATAAAAGTTTCAGTTACGAAGACAGAATATTTATTTTGTTACTAAGGTATTCGCGGAAGTCGACACAACGAAAACACATTCAGGTAGAATATGCTTAAGACTTTTATTAAACTCAATAAGCTGCGACAGGAAGAAGCGTTCAACATACAGACTTCAATAACGTTAAGTCTGGAATATTTATCGAACAGAAACACACTCTGACTTTGGTTATGGCTTGAATATTTAACCAACAAACTGAGTTCAACAAATTAATTGGGTCATACTGAGAAAAGAATATGTGGTTGAAGGCCAGTAATTATCTTCACGTAAGTTTGTGGTGAAACATTTATGATACCCAAAACATTTCTTGTGTCATTAAATAATAAAAGTAAAACAAATAATGTTAATGCGTCCGAGAGTGTCACAGAACGCGGGACCGTCTGAACTTTGCGTGCGAGGAATCGACTAAGAATACCACAGTACAACAGTCAGTAAGGAACATGCACTCGGTTAAAGACTCAAAAGGGCAAGCCATTTCAGACAGTATCACAAAGTCTGTGTTCGGCATGATGTCAATAGCGAGCAAGAGAAAATATTAGAGATTCCTATGACCTATGCAATGATGGTGCCCACATATTCCGCTGGGTAGGCAAGTTCAGAGATTCTGGGTTGCGGAGACTAGCCTGGACAGCAGTGACGGCGTAGCGTTGGCTCCAAGTGAGTTCCTGATAGATGGAATACAAGTGCATTCGGCACCTGGCCCAGCGAGCTCAGTGGGAGCTCTGGTCTATATACAGACAGTCTTGCTTACCGTCACGTGACCAGTGTAAGGAAGAAGTACTTGGGGCCAGCGACCTCTGATGGCGCATAGGTTGTCGTCCGGTGACCGTGTGCAGCGTGGCAGCACTCGTGGATCACTTACTAGCAAGCCACATAACTTGGACGTAGAGTGTGTTGCTGGCAGAGCAATGTAGGAGGCGAAAATTAGCCTTTAACATCCCATAGACTTCAACTGCATGAGACAGAGGACACAAGCTGTGATATAGCACAAGTGTAGGAGGGATACGGGTCGTGCGCTTTTCGAAAGAACCATTCAGGAATCAGGCTTAGGGAAACCACTAAAAAAACATAAATCTGGATGACAGCATGAGCATCTGAGTTCCTCTCCTCCAGAATCCGAGTTCAGTACCTTAAAGATGGTGCCACTTCACTTGATTTTTGTAAGATTTCTGGGTGGAAGTGCTTGTAGTCTGATGTGGAATGTAGCAGTAAAAAACTCTTTTAACATGTTATTGACAGCAAATTCCGCAGTTTTACATCGATGGAATATCGCAGACAAATGAAAAATTAAGTACCCGGAATCGTCTGCAATAAGATGTCACAAAAGGGAGTGAAATATTAAACAGTCAGTTACAGTTCGTATTAAATCAGTTTTAAAAATAATGGGTGACAGAAAAGGCTGAAAACATATTTCCACAAGGCAATAATAATGTAATTACCATTCCAGACTTCTCCTAGTTTTCCTTCGCTGCTTGTTTATATGCAGGTTGACTAACATGAGGCATAAGCCGAAAATATCACTCACTTCTCAATTAGAGCCTCCGTTTCATGTCCCTCGACGTTTATAACCACAGTCTGGTTTCTGACAAGTTGCATGTAGTTTCCTGCTCCCGATTATGTGTTGATGAAACCGTCGAAAGCTTTTTCTGTATCTTCAGATGCTATAAATCTGCCTTTCTCCAAATAGTGTGGGAAAGGGCATTTTCTATGATATTTTGTAGTGTCATATTTCTGATAATTTTTTTTTGAGGGGGGGGGGAGACCGCTATTAGTTGTTTCCTTTACTTGTAAATAATTTTTGATTCTGCAAGCATGACAAATTAAACTGTTTCCTTCCATTGTACTGCACGTGATATCTACCTATTCACTAATCACGCATACTCCCACAGCTCTGCCAATTTCCTGTAGACACTCGTTCGTTGCAGTTAGAGGCCTGTATTCCCTTTTGATGCTGAATGTACTGGTTTTGTGCTCATGTGTAATCAAAAGATTCCCTCTAGTCTTTTTTTTGTCTAGTTGTTCCTTCGCTACGTTCAGTACTACGTATCTAAGAGCTATCTATTCATCTTCTACAGTGTTTCTTCGCTTATTACAGTCCATTATCGCCTAATGTTCCCTTTGAAACTTCAAACATCCGTTGGTAGCTTCAGCTTGTCCACGTCCCAACGCAATAATTTCCTCCGTTTCTCAAATTTCTTCAAGTCCAAACTACATTTCCAGACTAGTAAAATACTATTAGAATCCAATTCAGCTCTTCGAAATACTTTTTAGTTCAAAATGTGATGTATAAATTACTGTCTTTTGTATATCTGGGAACTTGTGTTTCTTCAGGAGTCTTCCACATACAACCTGGATTCATGTATCTTAAATCACGTCTTGACAGTCATTCAGCTATGCTTAGTGCAAGATTCTACTTTTATATTCTTCATTCCTTTCACTTAGTCCTTATTCTTCTACTTATTCGAATTCCAGTCCTTTTCATCTTCCTTAACGACTTGAATAATTATTTACCTCATCACTTCTTTACCAGTCTTTTCATCACGTACGAAGGTAATATGCATGTACACTTATACTACTGCGTTGGGTCTTGGGTTTGTTTCTGCCGTGAGTATGATGCTCCATTCACTGTACTGTTCGTAGTATTTCATGCACTATCCAAGTACCTTATTCGTTATTAAACATACTCCTGCATTACTTAAATCTGATTTTGTTTTAATATCCCTAAATCACCTCGTCAGAAAGCATGTTGAACCTACACCGCACGTTACTCATTTCCACCACATCTATCTCCAATCTACTCGTTTCTCTTTTCAAGTCGTCTTACTAGTTCGATTAAAGGGTATAACATTCCACGCTACGCCCGGTTGAACGACAGCTCAAGTACGGAATGAAAATCGGACACGGCCTATTACACGATACGTGATTCAGTCGTATCACAAATGTAGCAGCCGTTACACAAGCGCTCAGTTTTTCCCTGTCTTGATTTCGGGCGCTGCTTGATGACCGACCACGTGCTGCTGTTCCCACGGGAGCCGCGGTGTTCATCTGCGGGGCCCGACAACAGACATCATTTTCTTTCCCTTACGGCTAGCCTCCTGCGTTATGTCTGAGAAAATTCATTAGGGCTAGGGAATACTCACCCTGAACACGCCACATTCTGAGAAAGATTTGTCACTGGTCCTACTTTAGTGGAACAACCTGTTGTATTACTGATGATCGATGCTCGAATACTAATGTTGTTCGATCGGTTGAGATCAATTTCTGTCTCAGAAAACAGGCAATATTTCTGTTACATTTTCTCTCACAATCCGTCTGTTTGGGGACCGCTAGTTGACGCCGCGTTCATTGCTGGTTATACTTGATGTGGCCTGAAGTGTTTCATCTGCGATAGGCAGCTGAACAGAAGTCGTGATAACCTTTTTATTTTTACACAAAGTACTACTCTTTTAAATCCGGGCACATTAATTATTATAAACGAGACGGTATAAGCTCTGAACTTGCTAATCGCAGAACATCAAGACATGCTCCTTAGCGACGTTGTCTTTTTTTATTTCTTTTCTCTGTGGCACTGTTACCGCTTTTTCTGGTCCAAAGTTACCTGTTTCTGTGACTTATACCACGCATTTTGTGGACGTAGGGGTGGAAAGATGTGTACGGCAACCGCTTTATACAGTGGAACTTCTATTTTGTGTTCGTTTTGTGTTTCGTTGTTTGTGTGTTGTGTTTCTGGGAAGAATGTGTCTAATCAGCTCGGTATTCGCCTACGTGGATGCGAGTAATCGCCAAATATCCGAATTGTACTTCTAGCAGTGTTCTCATGAAGCCCCTGACAATGAAGTACCTCATTGCCCCTTTGACGTCACTGGTCTCGTTGGCCGGCCGGTGTGGCCGAGCGGTTCTAGGCGCTTCAGTCTGGAACCGCGCGACCAGGTTCGAATCCTGCCTCGGGCATGGACGTGTGTCATGTCCTTAGGTTAGTTAGGTTTAAGTAGTTCTACGTTCTAGGGGACTGATGACCTCAGATGTTAAGTTCCATAGTGCACAGAGCCATTTGTACCACTTTTTTGATCTCGTTGACCTGTCACAACTCGGTGATGTTCATTGGTGCTCGCCCTGTAAAGAAGACTAAAGCATAAAATGCCAGTGAGGGACGTCTCGATACCAGTAGTCCGCTGTTTATCGTCATTGTCAGTTTTTTTTTTTGTCATCAGTCTACTGACTGGTTTGATGCGGCCCGCCACGAATTCCTTTCCTGTGCTAACCTCTTCATCTCAGAGTAGCACTTGCAACCTACGTCCTCAATTATTTGCTTGACGTATTCCAATCTCTGTCTTCTTCTACAGTTTTTGCCCTCTACAGCTCCCTCTAGTACCATGGAAGTCATTCCCTCATGTCTTAGCAGATGTCCGATCATCCTGTTCCTTCTCCTTATCAGTGTTTTCCACATATTCCTTTCCTCTCCGATTCTGCATAGAACCTCCTCATTCCTTACCTTATCAGTCCACCTAATTTTTAACATTCGTCTGTAGCACCACATCTCAAATGCTTCGATTCTCTTCTGTTCCGGTTTTCCCACAGTCCATGTTTCACTACCATACAATGCTGTACTCCAGACGTACATCCTCAGAAATTTCTTCCTCAAATTAAAGCCGGTATTTGATATTAGTAAGGCTTCTCTTGGCCAGAAATGCCTTTTTTGCCATAGCGAGTCTGCTTTTGATGTCCTCCTTGCTCCGTCCGTCATTGGTTATTTTACTGCTTAGGTAGCAGAATTCCTTAACTTCATTGACTTCGTGACCATCAATCCTGATGTTAAGTTTCTCGTTGTTCTCATTTCTACTACTTCTCATTACCTTCGTCTTTCTCCGATTTACTCTCAAACCATACTGTGTACTCATTAGACTGTTCATTCCGTTCAGCAGATCATTTAATTCTTCTTCACTTTCACTCAGGATAGCAATGTCATCAGCGAATCGTATCATTGATATCCTTTCACCTTGTATTTTAATTCCAGTTAATTGTCAGTTACACAGGATAATTATAATCAAACTTTTGTTACTTGAGCGGGGGTGGAAGGAAAACTTTACCGTATTGGTACACAACTTCACAGGAATGATGTTTAGACGCGCTGCAGGATTTTGTAGTGGTGTTAGCGTCATGACTTGCTGTTAGGCTCCGGTACTGGTACGGCGACGGAGGGTTGAAACACAGCCTTCAGTGTGCATTACACTCTTAGACAGTCTACATGCCTCTGGACAAGGTGAGCAGGGATTTACTCGAAAAGCCGCTTTATCAAAACAACAGCAATAGTGCTGCTGCTCTTTGCGAGTATCAACGCATTAAAGGAATATGGAGATATTCTATTTCCGACCTAGAGTTGAAAAACATGATTCGGAAGTTCATATTAAGTAGCTCGTGGGAGAGGCCGACAGCCAATTGCTCCACAAATTGTTGGAGAAGTTACTGGTGCCATGGCTGAGAATCCTGGACGCAATGTGTGATCTTCAAGCAGTGCATGAGATGTGTCATGATAACTGAACATTCCATAGTCCACCGTTGCATCGGGGAGCAGTAGAGGAATCTTTAGGGCGGTTCCAGTTGTCGTGGATGCAGCTGGTCATCATACTGAGCAACGTAAGCATGGTACTCAATTAACAAATGCTACCCTCTTAAAATGTGTTTCTTTCAATGGTTTATTCGTAATTCCTCTTCCGCTTGTCCTTACAAATGTTTCCATAAAGTTTTCGTCCTACGATAACGCGTTTTTTATACTGCTCTCTCAAGTAGCGGCAGTTCAGTTGCAACCACGCTCTGCTTTACTAACACGATAAGTGAATGTTTATCAGAGACATAGATCTCTATCGTTGTTCCCATGGACTACTCTCATATAACTAGGAAAAAGCTCAAGTCATCCTCAATCTGAAGGTCGTTTCGTACACAACAGTGTGTTACTGGGCGGGTTACTGTTGGTGATGGTAAGCCTCCCTCAGACACTGTAACTGACTTAATCAGCCAATTATTAGAGAACCCACGGCTTAACTTGGACCCTGACCACACGTAGAGGATTTTCAACACCGGCAGGTCGCTGGTACACTAGACGCCTGTCACAGTCGATACAACGTGCATGAGGAGTTAAAAGTCACACACAGCGTTATTTCACAACTGTTGATAAGTTTTTAGGAATGAATAAACATTCATTGGCTAGATCGACTACCTGCTACATCCTAGCCAAATATAGTTTTTTTGCCTTAAGCGCTAGAAGACGACGAACATCAGATTATCTAAGGATCTTGCTGCAGGATTTGAGTCACTTACCTCCCCTCAGCCTGCTGTCGCCGTCACCTTACAGAAGTTACTTTGAATGTCGAGTAACCCACCAGATAAATTCTCAATAGACAAAGACAGTATCTGACTCGGTGAATCTGGTGTTTTCCCAGTAGTGAACTGAGTAAGGAACAGTGAGGAGGTGTCTTAAGTGTCCTGCTAACAGCAGAATCGAAGTTGCGTGCGCGGGGAATGGTTGTAGCCACGCACGTACGTACGTTCTCACGCAGTGGAGCCAGCTTGCGAGACAATGCAAGTAGTTTACTGTCTTAGAAACTGGACTGCCATACCCAGAAGTATCTCTAGACACTGATTTAGTGAAACTATGCCGTGTAATAAAGTAACTCGTGATCCAGTAATCAATTATAAAACGAAGTATTACCACGACATTAGAAAACGAATACTTACAGTTGCACCCCCTTACAACAACCTGTGCAACTAGAAGTGTCAGGCATAGATAGTGTAACTGAATATCAGATACTGTAAAAACCATTCGAAAGATAAAAATAAGTGAGTGAACAGATGTTCAGTTTAAAGCGGAACGTGGTGGAATGGGATTGTGGCCCTTGACTGTAATCAGAATGCTTTAACATGAAAATAGTTACTTGCTGGAAACACTTCTCCAAATTATCTGAATATTGACGAGACACTAAACGTTAAATTTGTGTGTACTATCACGAAGTGCTGGGAGGATCAGTGACATGCTCTGTACAAGTCATTTCGTGGAAACGTGAAAATACAACGGAGAGAAAATCGGGCACTGCAACTCTATAGTCAGGGACCATGATCAGAACTTACCTTTACACATGGAAAAATACATGCATAGAACGAGATATTTGTTACTATTAGACCCTAATAGTGGAAACCTGTATAGCAGACGATTTACTTTATTACTAGTAATATATGAATCCAATGACTGTGTAAGAAAACAACAAATGTGCATAATATGGTGCCCACCAAGGAAACCACCATAAAACCTTTTAAATATGCAATAAATGATGTAGGCAAAGCTGAAATAAGTTACCACAAGATCAAATAAAATAAATATAATGTCTTGAAAACACTGGACCAAAGCTATGGGGATTTACGATGTAAGTGAGACACAATTCGAAATTCTACCAGTAACAAATATTCAAGTTTTGTATAAGTGATTTCCACCAAGCATAGCACAAGACAAAATATAGGAGGGAAAAGAGTGCATAACAATTTGGACTGAATGACTACAACAAGACCCAACTCAAGCTTAAATTTACGTTATTTCCTCCAGGACCACAACCCTAGCGTGTGTCTGCGCTTGGTGCAGAAAATAATATGCCTATCACATCTCCATACGATGAGCCTGGAGAGCCTCGAATTTCTCCTGCTGCCATTTTGCCCTGCTTTCCCTGCACTTCTTAAGTATTTTATTCCCACTTGACTTTTATTGCTGAAGTTCTGTCTTTTCCTACGTACTTTTGTATTTCCTTCTCTCGTTGATCAGTTGATGATTTCCTTCCGTTAATGAGAGTGTGAGAATGTGGAAATACCGATGTCTATTGAACCCAGGCGCACGTATTGTGTGAAATACAAGTTCCATGGTGACTGTTTTTCTACTAGAAGATGATTCTACCAAAAAACTGCTATAGATATAAGGTTTAGACTAGAGGAGCCCCTGTTCCTAGACTCTAATGTTTTCGGCATTATCTACCTCTGTGCTCACTGAACATGATGATAAGTTTTGGAAATGCATTTTTCGTCCCTAGGGTACACATCAGCATCGCTGTCTTCATCAGCCGTGCATCTTGTTACGTACATAACAGCGGGGCTATTTCGTAGATGCACATTTATCGCTTTGACTTGTCCCTCAAAAACTTTGTGGCTTCGGAACTTTTCTGCTGATGACATTTTTTTAAATATTAGGGGCACTCACTCGCACAGACACTTCCCACTTTAATAATCTCTATCTATAAAGTAATTGTTTTAATATTAATAACTTATTGCTCGTAGTATACGACATGAAGCAGCAGAGATCTTTAAAGGTTATTAAAGGTTAACTCCTGTGCTATGTGGAGCTGCCATTGTGTAGATAGGAAAATGGTATTATTTTGGTTCTTAAAATCGGTTTTCTAGAAGTTTTATCCGCACGTGTGTTGGTTTGCGAGACCATCTTCCACAACAGCAGTTATAATTAATTGTTGTTGGTTTTTCCGTTTTAAACTTACTGCAATTAATGAGTATTTTTAACCTGACGTGTTCAATTTTTATTTGTAAATCATTTTCTGGAGTCATTCTGTTAATATAGCACTGTGCAAAGCTATAAGCCAAAACATTGTGTTCCTGCCAACCGCGAGGTTGTATGCCGCCTGGGGGTGAGGCGGTAAGAGAAGTATAGGAGTGGAGCAGAGACGAATGGGAAATCGTTATAGCAACGATAAGTGGCATAAATGTGGAAATACGCTGACTTAAGCGACTTTGGAAAAAGCCAAATTGTTGTGTCCTAGTGTCTGCAAGCGAGCATCTCAGAAACAGCGAAGCTGGTCGGTTGTTCGCGTGCTGCTGTCGTGAGTATCTGTGGAAAGTGGTTGAAGAATGCTGAAATTATGAGAACGCGTCAGGAAGTTGGACGTCCATACCTCACCACAAAACATAGGGATCCGAGGCTTCCACTCTCTTTAAAGCAGGAGAGGCGGCGAACTGTGTCAGATCTGACGACAGTGTACAGTGCTGCCGCAGGCACAACTGTTTCAGAGCACCCCGTTCAGCGAGCGCACTCTGTTGATTATGGTGTTCCGCAGCAGAGTACACATACGTCTTCTCGCGTCGACCCAACAGCATCGTCAGTTATGATTGCAGTGGGCACGAGATCATCGAGATTGCACCGCGGATCAATGAATCGTGTTGTCTGGTCAGATGAAACCTGTTTATTGCTAAACCAGATCGATCGTCGTGCCCAGTAAAGCTGTTATCCAGGCGAACGGCAGCTAGAAACATGCAGAGCGTCACGGATGCAGGTCGACGGAAGCGGTATTATGGTGAAGATCGACCTGGGCTTCCATGGGACCTGCGGTAGTAATCGAAGCCACGATGACAGCTGTGGGGACTACGAGAGCATTATTAGGGACCACATGTAACCCCTTATGCTTCATGTCCTCCTCAATAGCGATAGCATCTTCCAGAAAGATAACTGTCAGTGTCACAAGGCCAGATTCATGCTGCAGTGGTCTGAGCAGCGTGATAGTGAACTCTGGTTGGTGTTTTGGCCATCAAATTCGGCTCATCTGGATCCGATGAAACACAGCTAGGTCGCTATCTGGTAGAAACTCAGGTCCCACAAATCAAACGCCCGTAAATCACGGGAAGTGTGTGACCAGTGCGTAGACATCTGAGGCCACAAACCTCTGGGAAGCTCTCAAGTACTTGTCAATCGACGGCACGCAGAATCACTGCTGAATTGCGTTCCGGAAGTGGACCAAGACGCTTTTAAGTATTTAAGAAAGAAATTCGAAAAACAGCCATGCAGATTGAAAAGTTATTTTATTTTGGCTACCAGTTCCGGTAGTTCAATGTGCCACCCCCTTCCTTCGAGATTTTACTTGAACTGCAGTAAAGTCTTCGAAGAAAGCACTTGAGAATTCACAACATTCGGTAATAGTTGGTCCCAGTACGCCAATATCGATAGTTTCCATAAGGTGCATATGTGGTCAGAAGAGGGCTTATTTAATTGCCGAAGCTGGTAGCGAAAATAAAATAAATAACAATTTGCACTACTGTTTAGCGAATTTCTTTGTTAAATATTTGACCAGCCGCTGTCCCACGTCCACAATGGACCAACAGAAACGGCTTTTATGTAGGCGGTCATAAAGTTTTGGCTCATCGGTGTAGGTAATACATACGTTTGGTATTTATAAAAGTAGCCAACAGTCTCGCCTCCCCCATCTCCCCGCAGTCCAGGTACACCTCAGCTGAAAGTCTAGCATGTCTTCTTTACTCTACATGTCTTCTTTACTCTACACTCTTCCCCGCCGAGCCAGCCAGCCACCCACCCACCCACCCACACACACACACACACACACACACACACACACACACACACACACACACACACACACACCTGTACACACTTCTTTTTAAATTGCATTCGCTAAGTTGGCAATAATCACGTCTTACACACAAAACAAATGAACAGACAAACACTGTGCTAAGGTCAGAAAACGTGAAAACTACAGTACCGTTTATCTTCTGAATTTGAGAAAAGTGAAATGGAGGAATTTAAAATGCAAGTTTAGGCAAAAGCGCTTTCATGAAAGTAAAAATTTGCGAAAAGTGGATGTTCAGCCTCTGCTAACAACGAGGCGAAAAGCACGGGACTTAGGAACATACAACAGGAGGGAAAAACACCGTAAGTAAATTGTACGCCAGTATTATGGAGATACACATTTCTGATCTATTAATACTAAGCTGTGCGATACATCGCATATAAGGGACCATAGTTGCATAATGAAAGCAGGAGGTGCTTTATAAATATATGCAAAACGCTTCCGATGAAGAATACTCTTTAACTACAGTAATCTTAAGACGTAAAAAACAATAAAAATTGATTTATATCCATATTTTAAAGTTATCTACTTTATGACATTAATTTTGCATAACCCTGTTACTAAACACAATAGGTTTTGAGGCTTGTAATTGACTTGCTTTCAGCGCGGGCATTACCCCAACCCACTCAGCTGCACCTCCGTCTCACCCTCCCCTACTTTTTCCCCCTTCCTTACGGCGAATGCACCCTACAGGGAGTCCACTTACGTGAAACACGGCGCGATGGCAACTTTTATTAATCTGCTGACGTGTAGGGTAACGGCGTTCCACGGTGGTGAGCAGGAGAAAATTGAACGGCAAAACTGTACCCCATCCTTCCTTACAGTCGCGAGCGCAATCCGGAACCCCCTCGAGGTGCGTACAGTGTCGGCGTAGCATTCTGCAGCACAGCGGCGGGCCTGCCCCCCCCCCCCCCCCCCCACCACTCTCTCTCTCTCTCTCTCTCTCTCTCTCTCTCCTCTCTCTTCATTCAGATGCAGCCGTGGCAGGGTTCTGCAGCATAGTCACTGGTACCACTACAAAGGTACAGTCACGATGACTCCCGCTACTGATTAGTTCTTACAGCACGGCAGACAGATACACTTTGGTACTAAGTGTGGAAGAACGCTAGAAGTTCACATCACAGAGTAAAAAGATATAGCCGAGACCTCATGAGCAATCACGATGCGGAATTATAAAGTATATTTTGGGCATCTCTGTGTTAGAGGAGGAAAGGTACCAGAACAGAAGAGAAACCATCTTTACGAGGGCTTGAGCTCAGTTGAAAAAGGGGCAAGAACGAAAGAATTCACAAATAGCTTCAAAATGCTATCTGTGACGAATTTTGTTTCGAAGACTGTGGAGAAAGTAGGTCATAAGAAGGAATTACTTTTGTTAATTCAGTTATTTATAATACACCACATAAACACATAATAATAAATTCTGTAACATCCCAGTTATTTTCGAACTCTTAAAATTGTACACCATTTATCGCACGTTTTAGACACCTAAACAAGTAGCAAAGGATTCAGGTAAATTTAAATCCTGTTTGAAAGACTGTAATTTGAATAAAGTTTAATAACGGAATGAATACATAAAAATAGGGGAAGCGTTTTACACGTGCAGTACCCGATGAAAATTTCAGATTTTGCGAATGCAATGTGTTGCTAGAAATGAGTAACTCCCTTCATCGCTACAAATGTCACAAGGCCAGTTAAGTTAATGCTACTTTCCATCTAAGATATGACTGTTCCGAAACGCTGTTTTTTTTTAAATAACTGGGATTGACATCTAACCCCATCTGACATACTAGAGAAGGTAAACATGAAGAGAGAAAACTGTATGTTATTGTTAAAAAACCTTCAGTCATCTATTGACTGAAGAATACTTAAATTGGTCAACTCTTCACTAAGTAGCGGTACTCTTTATGTCGTTGGAATTCACCATTGAAAAGATACGGTGTTCCGTTGATAAGTGAAAGAAAATCAACTTAAGGAGAAAGTAAGATAAAAAGAAATATTACTACTATAATGCTTAAGATAGAAGCATGAATAAAACTCAGCTCATTTGACGGTCTGAACATCCATTCAGTATCAAAGATCAGATATGTTTTGAGAGTGACAAACTGTGCAGTACAGATTTATCTGAATACGGAAAAGCTGGAAGATCACATTTAGAAAGAAAAGTGAATTTTATAGTTCACGTTTATCAAAGATTTCACTGGAGATTCGACTGCTTAACAGTCATTCAATACACACTAAAATAGTTTTTTATGATCCATGCTCGTAAGAATTTCGTTGAAATTAGGCTAACAGCCGGCCTGTGTGGCCGAGCGGTTCTAGGCGCTACAGTCTGGAACCGCGTGACCGCTGCAGTCACAGGTTCGAATCCTGCCTCGGGAATGGATGTGTGTGATGTCCTTAGGTTAGTTAGGTTTAAGTAGTTCTAAGTTCTAGGGGACTGATGACCTCAGAAGTTAAGTCCCATAGTGCCCAGAGTCATTTGAACCAGTCTTTAGGCTTACAATATAAATACTGGCAACGAGAGATGCACACTCACTGAAAAGCTATCAAAGAAACTCTGTAATTTAGTATCTATTCATGTAGATTGAAACACTAATAGGGCCTTTGCTTCCCTTTCGCTGAAACTACACCTGCATAATTTTTTGTGAAAGAAACGCTGTTTTAATGACAGGACTGACGTACAAATTAAGTTAGTGCCTAACGACGATATAAAACGAAACACAGATATTCATTCTCCATAATGACTCTGCACGTCTATTGAACTGTTGATAAACGTAATACACAACAATGGGCAGAATTAATTCATCATTCCGCATTTTTAAGTGATTTTTCTGTAGCATACAGGAAAATTTTAACAGAATGATCCGCGTTTAGTACCCCCGTCCAGCAGGAGATATGACAACAGCTTGAACAGAAAGATGAGAAAGACAAGAAAGTAATAAAAGACATGCTGCCAGTAATTTTTTTGGATTGCCGTCTATGTTTTCTATTTTAAAATTCTGTGACTAAAGCTTTATCGCTTGCTATTTATTTTATACGTGATATGTCAGTTTAAATGTTTTATTTCTGATGAAGGCACCGTTAGAAGTGGCCGAAACCTAGGTCAAAAAGACTTCATTTTGCGACCGAGAGCTGTTTATTGCTTTAATTTTACGCTGCCAATAAATTCAAAACTTCAGGAGTGTATTCCCTCCAAACAATTGAGGAAAATTTTATTTTTGGCTGCATAGAGCCTTCGCAGCTTCCATATACTCGCTAAACGACAATGTGTAAAACAATACCTTTATGCTAGATACAAATTATTTATTGTTCGCACGATGTCTGGGTCTAGTCCGTCTTACACTGGGTCTAGCCAAATCCATATTGGTATCACGTGTACTGTCTAGTAACTGTCATTTTTACTTTAGCCAAGGGAAAACTTGAAAATATAAACATGGTAACTCTTAAGATCACGAGCTACAGCTAACACTTCATTCCAGCTTCATTAGAACAGTTGTACTAAATCCGTGTTTTCTTGTGCTCGGTATTGTACGATGAGACAGAGTCGCGTATCCTGGAGACTTAGGATGCCGAGACGGGTAAAAGAGTAGATGGAAAGGGAGAAACGAAAGAAGAGGGGTTATAGAGAAACACAGAGAACAATTAGAGGTGAGTGTCTATGCAGATCGAGTAAATAACGCAATGCCGTGAGGATATGCAGCGTGCGGGACGAGGCACAGTGGCGAGTTGCTCGTGGCTGCGGCGGTGTTGCGGCGTGTCGCAGCGAGCTTTGCGCACGCCTGTACCCTCGCTTGTCAAACATCGCTGAATGAGCTAATCGATGCAACTAATTAAAACACTAGGGAATGACAATGGATGGCTAATTAAAAGAGTCGGCGGCGGGGAGGGCTGCAGGGGGACAACAAAAGCACCCGTAATGATGCCTGTTTATACACACTACTGTTAGAAAATATATGGCTGTGTTAATTAATAACCCGTTAATTAACCAGCTCCATGACGCAATTTATTAAAAACTTTGCGAAATAAAAAAGCCGGCAGGCTGGCGGCCAGGAGCCCAGCAGAAGCGAGGTGAAGAGAAGTGAGGTGGGTTGAGGTGAGGGGGGCGAGTCGCGGCTAGGTGTTCTCCCGCGTCCAGGCGGCGTAGCCGACTGTACTCGCATTCAGATTCGACGACTGGGAACGACTGAAATCCGTTAAATAAACAGGTATTTCAAGCAACGCAGACGTCCCTAACAATTTTATACTCAGAAAAATGTAATAAGTAGAACAATGAAAACACTGACTGCTCTTGGTTTTGTGATAATTAGAAACGAATTTATAATTGCATCTGCGACTGCCATTAGTCGGACTGTAGCAGAAGTCTGTAATTCAGTGGGTCTGCGACCATGTTTGGGTCAGTAATATACTCTTGTCTTCGTCTCTGAACTATTTGTATCATTACTCCTTACAACGCGTTTTACTTTTAAAGCATCATCTGGTGTGTTGTACACAGAGCTAACTTTTCTCCTCTATTTACGAGGACGTGCTGAAAAGAATGCCTCCTAATTTTTAATGTGAGAACACTTTAAGCTTTTTTAAACAAAACAAACTTTATTAGCATTCTGCATCTTTATTCATCATGTATACATATTTATTTCTCAACATTGTCACTCTATCGACGAACGCATTTCTCCCAGTGAGATACCGCCACTGTAGAATGTTTCACTTTGTTGGCGGAGCCACAACCTGACCTCTCCCTGCACCGCTTCATCACTATCAAAGCGAAGTCCTCGAAAGGGTTCTCTAAGTTTTTGGAGGAGACAAAAATCGGATGGCCTAAGTCAGGACTGTGTGGAGGAAGACCGATGTCAATGAACCCAAGGCGTCGGATCGTTGCAGATGTCGCTGCGCTAGTGTGTGATCCGGTATTGTCATGCTGATGTAGTGGATAGTTCTTGCGTCGACGAACTCTTCGAATTCGAAAATTGATTACGGCACACTGTTTGTCAGGCACCGGCGTAGTTACGCTACACGCCGTCATGTTATATGGTACAATTTGAAGCCCTCTAGCGTCAGAGGGCTGCAAATGTGCGCACATGAAGAACCAAGGAATAGAACGTTAATAATGTTTCTTTTATTTACAAGGCTTTAATAGTATTCACATAAATAATCGGAGGCATTACTTTTCAGCACGCCTTTGTATGTAACATCGTTAGTTATGCTTAAAATATTATTTAATAACATTTCAATATTGCAGTACTTTGTGTCTTATGCAAATGTATAACTGTAGTTTCGGTTATATTTTAAAGTGATGTAATGTACATGTAGCATCATATGATTAAAGCTATACTTTTTAAAAGCACTATAACGTCTACTCTAAAGTAATACCTTGTATTATAATGTAATATAATCAGGCTGCAATTATAATATTTATGGAGGGGAGTAGTTGTTTTACATTAAAATTATATGGTTTAAGTTGGATACACGCTGTTCGCTTCTGCCCACATGTTGGTTGAACATCTATACTTTGCAATGTGCCGCATGAAAAGAGTTTATTCTCTGATGTTAAGAAATATATTTAGCTTCGACTAGATACTGCATATCTATATAGTTCGTAACTGCACTTGCGCGTCACCACAATTACTCAAAACGTTATTTTACAAACGTCTGTTCCACTTATTCTCAGTCAGTTCTCTGTACCACAGATCTGATGATGCTGTAAAAGCGAAACGCGAGGATTAATAGTAAAAAGAGTTTAGCAACCAGAACAAGAGTTTATTACTGGAAACCCTGTATTCATCCAGTTAAGAAACGCAGTTGCTTTCCGTTGCAATGTCTTTTAACTTGGTACACTTCGTCTAGTATTTTCTCAATGAGTAGACTCCCTCCATTTGTGATTCGCGGGAATTTGCAAAACACTCTGAGGGATCTATCAATTCTGTATTGGAGCTGCGATGGTACGCGCCATTTGCCCCACTTGTTCTAAAAACTAGAACCCAAAGAAGGTGATTCCGTTCGGAGTGTCCTAGGAAGTAATTGACTAGACGCTACTTGCAGGCATGAATCAAACAGTCGATATGAGTATCGATTAATCAAAGCTCAACATGGGGACGTCGGTGCTCCACTGCATATTGTCAACGAAGGTACGAGCATTCGTAATAGGTTCCAAGATACGTGAGTGGCTTGAAGACTTCTTAAGTAATAGAATCCAGTACGTTGTCCTAGACTTTTCGTCAGAGACAAGGTTATAGTAAGGCGTGTCCCAGGAAAATGTGGTATGACCGCTCTTATTCTGTGTATAGATAAATGATATGACGAACACGGCGAGCAGTGATGTGCGGCTGTCTGCTGATGATGCCATAGTGTACGGAAGGTATCGTCGTTGGCTCTCGGAGGATACAAGTCAGACAAAATTTCTAGTTGCTGTGATGAATCGCAGGTTGCTTTGAATGCAGAGAAGTTTGAGGAAATGCAGATGAGCAGAAAGGCAATCTGGTAACGTTCGAATACAGCTTTAGCAGTGTACTGCTTGACACAGTCATGTCGACTAAATATCTAGGCGTAACGCTGCAAAGTGATATGAAACGGAACGAGCACTTAAGCGACGGTAATAGGAAGGCGAATGGGCGACTTCAAAATGGTTCAAATGGCTCTGAGCACTATGGGACTTAACATCTGAGTTCATCAGTCCCCTATAACTTAGAACTATTTAAACCTAACTAACCTAAGGACATCACACACATCCATGCCCGACGCAGAATTCGAAGCTGCGATCGTAGGAGTCGCTCGGTTCCGGACCGAAGCGCCTGGAAGCGCTCGGCCACCGCGGCCGGCATGGGCGACTTCGGTTTCTTGGGAGAGCTTAGGACTGTGTGGTTCATCTGTAACGGAGATTGCGCACAGAACACTTGTGCAACTAGTGCGACTCAGTCTTGAGTACTATCACAGTGTTTTGGATGCCCACTAGGTCGAAATAAGGACGATATGGAAGCAATTCAGAGGCGTGATGCTAGATTTGTTACCGGTAGGTTCCAGCAGCACACGGAGATGCTTCGTGAAATCAAGTGGGAATCCCTGGAGGGACGAAGTTCTTTTCGCGGGACAATACTGAGAAAATTTAAAGAGCTGGTATTTGAAGCTGACTGCAGAACGATTCTACTGCGGCCAAAGTACGTAAGGATCCCGAAAATAAGAGAAATTAGGACTCGTACGAAGGCATATGGACAGTCTTTTCCCCTCGCTTTATTTGCATGTGTAACAGGAAAGGAAATGACTTGTACAAGACTTGTACAAGACAGCCTCCACTACGCACCATACGGTGGCTTGCGGAGTACGAATAGATGTAGAACAGGAAGGGCTGCGCCATAGTCGTGACAATGGAAGGAGCCCAAAGTTGTCTCAGTAACTGAAATATATACTGAATTCAAGAATTACAAACATACAGGAAAACGAATAACAATCACTGAAGTCGGGAAGAAAGAGTGTACCAGTATTCATTATCAGCTTTCACATATGATCAAGCACAAATTAAAAATAAAAGTTACAAAATGAATTTAAAAAGCCACTATAGGATTAAGACGAACGAGAGTGACAAATACTAGCAAAGAAGAGCAACAATGGAACAATTTAACGTGTCACATAGCCTGCAGGCCGTAGCATCTCATTAGATTATGCACACAACGGCCGACGATTATCTTCAGATCGTGTGAATCACTTGGATCGTATATGTCTCGCGAATGGAAAACGTCCTACTCGATTGTCAAATGCTTTTGCTACACGTGTAAGTGCAAAATGTTTTAAAACCAGACATTCACTTCTAAGGGGCCCACAACGCGGTCCTCTAAGATGGACACGACTACGCAGATGCTACGTGTGCTTCAGGGCACCGAAAAAAGTAAGTAACCCTGTTGGGTCCTATTTAAATCTCAGTCGCAACAAGAACATAGCAGGTTTTAACAGTGCAGGCATTGTTTTCTATTGCCATCCTAAGCGGCATATCTGTGTGACAGTCGGCTTCTTAGGGAACTCCCGACATCCGTTAGACTGTAATTATATAGGTAGTCCTAACGACCAAATACATCCCACGGAGTTATCCCTGCACTTCTAACGGCCTTCTTCAAACCAAGGAGCCTCTCTCCATTATCCTGGCCCAAAATACTCATGTAAAGAAGGAGTCCTGTCTCGGTCACAAACACGCGCGTGCGCGTGCGCGCGCGCCCACACACACACACACACATAGAAAATCTGGAGGCAAGATATTTTAATTTACAATCCAATTGCCTAACAAAATAAATGTAATAAAACAGAATCAGGAGGATTTAAACTACGCGTTTCTTTAAGTGGAAGTCAGAATATAATGGATACGGAAACTACTCTTACTTGAAACTCGTGTTTTCTTCTAGCAAAAGACCTTACAAGGAGAGGTAGGTGTTCCTGTAGAAATTCAATGCTTTTGACTACGACCAAGATTTTTCCTTGCTTAGTGATTCATCCAGTTGGTGCAGAAGACTTTTGCAATATTAGAGTTTCTTTACATTCATAATACTTTTAATTTACGACCAAGGCGATTTCTAACGTAGTGATTCATCTAGTTGGCGAGAACAATTTTGCAATGTTCGACATTTTCTGTTTCACCCTTTACTAGGTAATCAATAAGAATAATAACGTCTGCATTCCGCAGATATGGGCCATAATCTTCCAAACAAATCAAATCACATTTGCCTTACACTGGTGCAGCTTACTTGATTCGTGTCTGACTGAAGTTCCCATCCACAACCCAGATGAGCACATAATCAACTGGATTGGTTTTAAAACGATCGAAGCATTGCTCAGAAACACACTTTTACTTTATTTTTTGACCACCATTCAACGGATCCGTCAAATGCTGTACAGGGATATTTCTCATTATTATTCAGTCTTTCATATTGTTATTCCTTTAGGTACAATGTACACTATGTGATCAAAAGTATTCGGACACCTGACTGAAAATGACGTACAAGTTTGTGGCGGCCTCCATCGGTAATGCTGGAATTAGATATGGTGTTGGCCCACCCTTGGTCTTGATGACAGTTTCCACTCTCCCAGGCATATGTTCAATCAGGTGCTGGAAGGTTTCCTAGGGAATGGCAGCCCATTCTTCACGGAGTGATTCACTGAGGAGAGATATCGAGCCGGCCGAAGTGGCCGTGCGGTTCTAGGCGCTGCAGTCTAGAACCGTGAGACCGCTATGGTCGCAGGTTCGAATCCTGCCTCGGGCATGGATGTGTGTGATGTCCTTGGGTTAGTTAAGTTTAACTAGTTCTAAGTTCTAGGGGACTAATGACCTCAGCAGTTGAGTCCCATAGTGCTCAGAGTCATTTTTTGAGAGATATCGATGTCAGTCGGTGAGACCTGGCACGATATCGGCGTTCCAAAACATCCCAAAGGTGTTCTATAGGATTCAGATAGGGACTCAGTGCATGCCACTCCATTACAGGGATGTTACTGTCGTGTAACCACTCCGCCATAGGGCGTGCATTATGAGCAGGTGCTCGATCGTATTGAAAGGTACAATTGCCATCCCCGATTTGCTCTTCAGCAGTGGGAAGCAAGAAGGTGCTTAAAACATCAATGTAGGCCTGTGCTGTGATAGTGCCACTCAAAACAACAAGGGGTGCAAGCCTCCTCCATGGTAAATACGAACACACCATAACACCATCGCCTCCGAATTTTGCTGTTGGCACTACAGACGCTGTCACATGACGTTCACCGGACATTTGCCATACCCACACCCTGCCATCGGATCGCCACATTGTGTACCGTGATTCGTCACTCCACACAACTTTTTTCCACTGTTCAATCGGCCAATGTTTACGCTCCGTACACCAAGCGAGGCGTCGTTTTGCATTTACTGGCGTGATGTGTGGCTTATGAGCAGCCGCTCGAACATGAAATCGAATTTTTCTCACCTCTCGCCTAACTGTCATAGCACTTGCAGTGGATCTTGATGCAGTTTGGAATTGCTGACTGATGCTCTGAATAGATGTCTTCCTATTACACTTTACGACCCTCTTTAACTGTCTTCGTTCTCCGTCAGTCAACAGATGAGGTCGGCCTGTTTGCGATTGTGACCATTCATGTTTCCACTTCATTATCACATCGGAAACAGTGAACCTAGGGATGTTTAGGAGTGTGGAAGTCTCTCGTACAGACGTATGACACAAGTGTCACCCAATCACCTGACCACGTTCGAAGACCATGAGTTCCGCGCAGCGCCCCATTCTGCTCTCTCATGATGTACAGTGACTACTGAGGTCGCTGACATGGAGTACCTGGCAGTAGGTGTCAGCACAGTGCACCTAATATGAAAAAGTATGAGAGTGTACAATACACTCTCTGTAGTACTCTTTCTAGTATTCTTGTGATCCCAACAATTCCGTACAAAACTAATGGTCGACCATTATCTAAACTTAGCTACTTAGGGTTCAAATGGTTCAAATGGCTCTGAGCACTATGGGACTTAACATCTGAGGTCATCAGTCCCCTAGAACTTAGAACTACTTAAACCTAACTAACCTAAGGACATCACACGCATCCATGCCCGAGGCAGGATTCGAACCTGCGACCGTAGCGGGCGCGCGGTTCCAGACTGAAGCGCCTAGAACCGCTTTGCCACCACGGCCGGCGCTACTTAGGGAAACAATAAAGTGTAGTAACTGTTAGTAACTATAACAATAACAATTCTAGATTTAGATTTGTCAGGTTTTCAAATTACATTTTCTTTACATGTGGCAATAAATGAAAATCGGAATACAAATTTCATACCATCCTTTCCTCTGTATAGGGCCAGATTAATTTTAATGCAACGCCTTTTAAACTGTAATTATCGGAGTCCATCGAGATGGTTTGAAAAAGAATGCCAGGAGTGGAGGAATACCTTCTTGGGAGGTAGTTACCTTTAAGATCATTCAGGTAGTGGCTATACTTTATATAACCGATCTGGAGTGTTCCTTTAGAACATACTGGTGATTTTTCTTTCCTTCTCCGCTTTTCCTGCTTTCTAGGGTTCGCGTCTAATTAAGCACTGCTATTTACAAGTACCACTTGACTATGTGGCAAGATTCCCTATCTAACGTTGTGACAAACATTATACCTTACGGAAAACGAGTGCAGAGCTATCTGTCTGTCTGCGTAGTGCTATCCACATACGAGTACTTTTCATCAAATGGTTTACATGCTCTTCCGACCAGCGTCCTACGGACCCCAGTGTGGTGGTTTGATGGGCTATAATAAACAGTGTGGTATCGTCTTCTGTGTAACAGAAAAAAATTCAATAACTGAACAAGGGCGTCATAAATAAGAAAAAAGTTCACCACGCGTCCTTTATAAGAATCACGGCTCCTTCGCGCAGTGTTGGGTGTTGCGCGCTTGGCGGCAGATACGGCAGACCCTATCAGGAGAAGAGTCGCCTCCTCCGCCTTGTGCAGAGTTCTCTGGACGGTGGGAAGTTTCCCGTTATGCTAATGTTTCCCGTCTTGTTTTATGTGTCTGGAGACATAAATGTTATCGCCCCACTCGGGGGCGGCGGCAGCCCACTAATGTCTTTCCTTCGAGAAAGACGGCCGCATCGCCCGACGCCGAAACGTACTTTATTCTACAAATGTAGCAAACATCTATCGCGCCGGGCGCATCTAACTCGTTTTAGCGGTGTAAGCGACATTGGAAAGCGCGGACATTTCTCCCCGAATTCTCACCGAGAAATGGGGACGTAAAATGTTCCATCTCGGTTTTTAATTTTAATAAAGGCGCCGCTTCATTCTCCGACTGATAGCAGAACTCATCTAGTGTGCGTCACTGATTCATCCGGCAGTAACATGCCTAGAATTAATCAACACAAACAGACAAACAGCCCACAACTGCTCTCAACAGAGGAGAGAATCAGCTACTTTTCTGCTTAGGAAACTGGTTGAATTGTAAAGAATAAAAAATCTGAAGATTTAGTTATAAAGGAGAAAAAAAAGTCCATAGTGTCTTGAAAGGAGGATATAAGATGAACATCAACAAAAGCAAAACGAGGATCATGGAATGTAGTCGAATTAAGTCGGGTGATGCTGAGGGAATTAGATTAGGAAATGAGACTCTTAAAGTAGTAAAGGAGTTTTGCTATTTGGGGAACAAAATAACTGATGATGGTCGAAGTAGAGAGGATATAAAATGAAGACTGGCAATGACAAGGAAAGCATTTCTGAATAAGAGAAATTTGTTAACATCGAGTATAGATTTAAGAGTCAGGAAGTCGCTTCTGAAAGTATTTGTATGGAGTGTAGCCATGTATGGAAGTGAAACATGGACGATAAATATTTTGGACAAGAAGAGAATAGAATCTTTCGAAATGTGGTGCTACTGAAGAATGCTGAAGATTAGATGGATAGATCACATAACTAATGAGGAAGTGTTGAATAGGATTGGGGGGAAGAGAAGTTTGTGGCTCAACTTGACTAGAAGAAGGGATCGGTTGGTAGGACATGTTCTGAGGCATCAAGGGATCACCAGTTTAGTATTGGAGGGCAGTGTGGAGGGTAAAAATCTTAGAGGGAGACCAAGAGACAAATACACTAAGCAGATTCAGAAGGATGTAGGTTGCAGTAGGTACTGGGAGATGAAGAAGCTTGCACAGGATAGAGCATCAAACCAGTCTCAGGACTGAAGACCACAACAACAACAACAACAGCTAGAGATATTTGAAAACAGTATTTACAGCAGATTCAGAACGATGTTGAATGTTACGCAGTTTCAAATCAGAGATCTGGTTTCCCATTACAGGATACATTCAGAGTTGTAATATCTTGAAAGTGCAAACTGTTGCCGGCCGGTGTGGCCGTGCGGTTCAGTCTGGAACCGCGTGACCGCTACGGTCGCAGGTTCGAATCCTGCCTCGGGCATGGATGTGTGTGATGTCCTTAGGTTAGTTAGGTTTAAGTAGTTCTACGTTCTAGGGGACTGATGACCACAGATATTAAGTCCCATAGTGCTCAGAGCCATTTGAACCAATTTGCAAACTGTTTCATTAAATTGTATGTGATGGAAATCTGGTCTGTTTATAAGGATGTTATTCACAGAATCTGATACTCGGTAGAATTTTCTGTGTTGAAATAAAAATACCGTAGCGAAAGTTTCAGTAACAAATAGTATGGTGATGTTTTTGTTCTGGTCTTTATTCCGAAGACTGGTTTAATGCATCTCTCCATGCCACTCTACCCTGAATGAGCCTCTTCATCTCCGAATAAGTACTGCAACCTACATCTTTCTGAATCTGCTTACTGTATTCATCTCTTGTTCTCCCTCTACGATTTTTACCACTCAACTTCCCTCCAGTACTAAACTGATGATCTCTTGATGTCTCAGAATGTGTCCTATCAACCGATCCTTTCCTTTGGTCAAATTGGGCCACAGATTCCTTGTCTCCCCAATTCTATTCAGTGCCTCCTCTTTAGTTACGTGACCAACCAATCTAATCTTCAACATTCATCTATAGCACCACATTTCGAAACTTCTAATTTCTTTTTGTTTAAACTGTTTGTCGTCAAAGTTTCACTTTCACACATGGCTACTCTCCACACAAATACATTCAGAAAATACATACGAATACTTAAATCTAAATTCGGTGTTAAATTTCTCTTTCTCAGAAACGCTTTCTTGTCATTGTCAATATACATATCCTCTCTACTTCAGCCATCATCTACTACTTTAAGTGTCTCGTTTCATAATTCAATTCCCTTCTCATCACATGATTTAATTCGACTACATTCCATCATCCTTTTTTTGGTTTTGTTCCGTTTCACCATATATCCTCTTTTCAAGACACTGTCCATTTCGTTTAACTGCTCTTCCAAGTCCTTTGCCCTCTCTGACAGAATTACAATGACATAGGAAAACCTTATAGATTTCATTTCTTCTCATTGAAGATTAATTACTACTCCAAATGTTTCTTTGATTTCCTCTACTGCTTGTTCAGTGTGCAGATTGAATAACTTCGAGGATAGGCTACAACCCTGTCTCACTCACTTGTCAACCTTTGCTTCCTTTTCAAGCCGCTCGACTCTTATAACTGCCTTCCGGTTTTTGTACAAGTTCTAAATAGCGCTTCGCCCCATGTATTTTACTCCTGCTACCTTCAGAATTTCAAAGAAAGTTTTCCCGTCAATATCATTACAAGCTTTCTCTAAGTCGCCTATCCTACTTTACGGAGCGGGAAAGTCTCTGTCCTTAACGTTCTATGATGAGGCGTGTTTGTCCAACACTTGTCTCCACTCCCTTCCTTCAACCACTTTCCGTAGAAGCTCACCACAAGCACGCGATCAGCCAGCCAGCTTCGCTATTCTCGAGATTCTTGTTCTCAGGCGTGGTGGGGACATAGCAATCTGCCCCTTGTGAAAGTATTTAGTGTAAGTAAATTTTTTCATTTGCGGCCTGTATCGTCGCAGTGATTTCCCATTCGTCTCTACTCTGCTTATACATATCCCTGGTCACAAGCCACCAGACATTCCATCTTACAGTGATCAGTGATCATGTTTGGCTGATCAGTGTACTTAAATGTTTTACTATTGATTATGTACTTGTCTTCGTCGCGAAAATGTGTTTCTTTGTTTTTAATTCTCATGCTTCGTTTCGAGATACCCCATCATCAAATCTTTAATATCAATACACAGTATCTTGTCACTTATCGTTCCATTACAACACTGGGACCTGATCACTGGGCAGTGAAATGATGCAATGATTATAAGTGAAAGTATACTGTGTATAGATGTTAAAAGATCTGATGACGTGGTAACCCGAGACTTATCATGAAAAGTTATGAATAAAGAAAAAAATTGGCGACAAAGACAAGCGTATAATCAGTAGTGCCAACATGGTCGTGGATACCATCAAAGATATCTTCTATTAGGTGATGATTTAAAAAAAAATTAATTTCAGTTTATTTCAGTTCGTATGGAGCATCTTATTATGATACACGTTGAGGCAGAGTTCATCGTAATACCCTATCTGATCTCTGTAAATACTCCCAAATAGACGAAAAGACCGAAATATTAGTAGAAGGATTCGCAGAAATGTACGAGCTTGAAACGCTATTGAAAATCCCTGGGGCCCGTAAAACGTAGAGAGATGGGTAAAGCTAGAAAGTGATAGTAGTGAAATCTTCGCTGCAAGGTTGTTTACTGAAAAGATGGCTTTCATAGTATGTGAGGTATTTCTGGGAATTCCAATCTTCAATCATCCGAAGAGTAATTGAGTCTGAATGTGAAGTGGTCTGGCAACGATTTAACAATTACGAATGACACAAAGGTTCTACATCTACATGATTACTCTGCAATTCACAATGAAATGCATGGCAGAGGTTTCATCGAACCACCTTCAAACTATTTCTCTGCCGTTTCACATTGGAACGGCGCGCGGGGAATACGAACAATTAAATCTTTCCGTGCGAGCTATGATTTCTCTTATGGTATCATAATGATCATTTCTCCCTGTAAAGGTGCCCACCAACATAACATTTTCGCAATTGAAGGAGAAAGTTGGTAATTGAAATTCCACGAGAAGTTCTTGCCACAATGAAAAACGTTTTTGTTTGAACGAATGCCACCCCAATTCAAGTACAATGTCCGTGGCACTCTCTTGCCTATTTTGCCGTAATACAAAACGACCTGCCGTTCTCTGAACTCTTTAGATGTCCCCCTTCAGTGCCATCTGATGCGGATCCCACATCGCACAGCAATGCTCCAGAAGATTGCGGACAAGCCTGGTGTAAGCAGTCTCTTTAGTAGAACTGTTGCACTTTCTAACTGTTCATCGAATAAATTGCAGCCTTTGGTCTGCTTTACCCACGACATTATCTATCTGCTATTTCTGATTTAAGTAATTGTAGTCCCTAAATATTTAGCTGAGTTTGCAGCCTTTGAATTTTTGTGATTTATTATGTAAATGAAATTTATTGTATTCCTTTCAGTACTCATGACTTTACACTTTCTATTGTTTACAGTCAATTGACACTTTTTGCACCGTTCATATATCATGTCCATATCATTTTGCAATCGGTTTTTATCATCTGATGACTTTACAACACGGTAAATGGCAGCATTATCTACAAAAAATCTAAGAGGGTTGATCAGACTGTCTCATACGTCGTTTATGTAGATCAGGAACAGCAGAGCGTTTATAACACTTCCGTGGTGAACGCCAGATATTACTTCTGTTTTACTGGATGATTTTCCGCCTGACGGGAATTCACGAATCCGGTCGCACAACTGAGACGATACTCCATAGGCACACAATTTGATTGGAAGTCGCTTGTGAGGAGCAGTGTCAAACGCCTTCTAGAAATCTAAAAATATGGAATCAATTTGGTATCCGCTGTCGATAGCACTCATTACTTCTTGAAAATAAAGAGGTAGTTGTGTCTCACAAGAGCTATATTTTCTGAATCCATGCTGACTGTTTGTCAATAAATCGTTTCCTTTCCAGTCAATTCATAATATTCGAGCATAGCACATTTTCCAAAACCTACTGCTAGTCGACATGTAATTCAGCGGATTAGTCCTGTTTCCTTTCTTAGATGTTGATGAGACTTACGCAATTTTCCATTCCGTAGGTAACGAACTTTCGATGAACGAGCGGTGGAATATGATTGCTAAGTATGGAGCAAGTGTATCAGTATACTGTGAAAGGAACCTGACTGGTATATAGCCTGGACTGGAGGCCTTGACTTATTAAGTGATGTAAGCCAACACTACATCGAGCATAACTATTTCTAAGTTATATTGGTAGCTATTCTAGATTAGAATTCTGGAATATTTACTTCGCCTTCTTTGGTGAAGGAGTTCCGGAAAACTGTGTTCAGTAACTTTCCCTTAGTGGCACTGTCATCAGTGATATCACCCTTATTATCGCCCAGAGAAGGTATTGTTTGCGTCTTGCCACTGGTATACTTTACATAAGACCAGAATCTCTTTGGGTTTTCTATTAGATTTCGAGACAGAGATGCATTGTGGAAACTATTAAAAGCAACTCTCATTGAAGTTCGCGCCAAATTATGAGCTTCTGTAAAACTTTACATATCTTGGGGATTTTGCGTTCTTTTAAATTTGTCATGCTTTTTTCGTTGCTTTTTAAAGAGTGTTCTGATCCGTTTTGTGCACCATGGGGATCAGTATCATCTTTCATTAATTTAAGTGGTACATATCTCTCAATTGCCGTAGATGTTATTTCTTTGAATTCAAACCACATTTGGTCTATGCTTACATAGTCAGATCGGAAGGAGTGGAGACTCTCTCGGAAAGACGTCAAGCGAACTTTTACGTGCTATTTCAAATAGATGTACTTCGCGTTTATATTTGGTGGCTTTGGATGTTACGGTATTCGGTCTCACTACAACAGCCTTGTGGTCACTAATCCCTGTATCCGTCATGATGTTTTCTATTTGGTCGGGGTGTTTGTTGCTAAGAAATCAAGTATGTATCAAGTACACTTCGGGTAGTCGCCTGAATTAGTTGTTCAAAATAATTTTCTGAGAAGGCATTCAGAACGATTTCTAACGGTGTTTCATGCCTACTACCGACTTTAAACATGTATTTTCGCTAACATATCGATGGTAAATTGAAGTCACCACCAACTATAGTTGTACGAGTGGGGTACATATATTTGAAACTACTATCAAGTTTTCTTCGAACTACTCGGCAACTGTCTCATCTGAGTCGGGGATGTGTACAAGGAATCAATCATTAATTTATTCCGGCTATCAAGTATAGCCTCTACCCATACTAAGGCACAGGAACTGTGTACATCAATTTCACTACAAGGTAAACTACTTCTGAGAGCAATAAACACTTTACCACCAACTGTATTTAATCTATCCATTCTGAACATGATTAGATCCTTTGTAAAAATTTCGGCTGAAATTATTTGCGGCTTTAGCCAGCTTTCTGTACCTATAACGATTTGAGCTTCTGTGCTTTCTATTAGCGCCTGGAGCTCTGGATCTTCTCAACATAGTCATGAAAATCTGTAATACCGATTGTTACTGATGTGCCATCGTCTTGTGTTTGCCCTACACCCTTTTAGTCTGATGCCCTTTCTATAGTTTACCAAGACCCATTAAACTAAAAAACAGCTCAGTCCCCTCCACAAAGTCCGTGCTACCCGTATAATCGCTTCCCGTGTGTGGTAGACCCCTGACCCATTAAGCGGAACCAAATAACCCATCACCTGATGGTACAAGTCGAGGAATCTGCGCCGTACACGGTCGCAGAAACACATCAGATTCGGATTCAGGCCCTCCACTCGGCTATGTACCGAAGGACCACAGTCGGTTCTGTCGAACGATTCTGCAGATGATGCATCTTCATCTCCCAAGCAAGACTGGCAGTCTTTACCTCTTCTGCTAGCCACCCGAAACCAGAGAGAATCTCTTCATATCCAAGGCAACACCCATCTTTGGTATCGATACGAGACACCGCCTGCAGTTGGCTGCACCCTGTGCTCTTAATGGCATCTGGAAGCAGCCTTTCCGTATCTAGAAAGACTCCTTCTGGCACGCGAACAGAGTGCACACTGGATTCCTTTTCCTCCTTGGCACCCATATCGCTAAGTGACCCCATTAAGCGCATAACATTGGAGCTCCCAACTACATTAAATCCACCCTCTGCAAATGCCCAGGTCTTGCAGGCTGAGAGGCTTCCTCTGGAACTGGGCGAGAGACTGTCAGGGACTTCGTCAGCCACAACCAGTACACGAAGCCTGTTCGTCAGACGAAGCAGGGAGGCCCTCCGATCTGCCCCTCAGAAAGTCTATCGCTGCCTACCGCACCTTGGAACTGCCACCCTCCCGACCACGGGTGAGGGGTCAAACTCAGTGTTGGCAGCACTCAGGTCGGCCACTTCAGCGATCCAGTCGGGAGACACGTGGAATTTGCTGGACATCCTTCGGAGCCCACATCTGTCCCCCCACAGGGATGTCTATTGGCAGCACCGTCAAGCTGTGTGACTGAAGCCAGCACTGCCTGGAGATATGAGCGGAAGTTCACCGACTCAGCTGGCATCTGCACATAGCAATCACAGTTCCCATCCATACTATAGACGGTGAAAATATAAACGTGGAACTGTGCCTGATAAATAAACAAATACGCATAAAATTAACGAGTTTAAAGAGCACGCAGAAAATTTAAATTAAGTCGCTTGTTATGAGAAGCTGTGTCAAACTCACAGAACAAAATTATGTTATTGGATGTACTGACGCAGCAGCGAACGCTAGCGCTCGACTGAGGTCTGTAACTGCTGCAGTGGCTGTGCAGACACAAAACATGTGCCTGGCGCCAGGTAAACGGTGGTATTATGCGGTACGAAGTAAATAAAGCACGGAACTGTGCCTGATGAATAAATAAATACGCACGAAATTTACGAGTGTAAACCAAAGAGCACAGAGATAATATAAAATAAGATTCTTCTTACAAGAAGCTGTGTTCAGCTCACAGAAAGAAACTGTCTCTGCAGAAGTGCTGATGCAGTAGCGTAAGCTAGCACTCGAATGATTGTACACTACTGGCCATTAAAATTGCTACACCAAGAAGAAATGCAGATAATAAACGGGTATTCATTGGACAAATATATTATATTAGAACTTACATGAGATTAAAATTTTAAGAAATTTGGGTGCATAGATCTTGAGAAATCAGTACCCAGAACAACCACCTCTGACCGTAATAACGGCCTTGATACGCCTGGGCATTGAGTCAAACAGAGCTTCAATGGCGTGTACAGGTACAGCTACCCATGCAGCTCCAACACGATACCACAGTTCATCAAGAGTAGTGACTGGCGTGTTATGACGAGCCAGTTGCTCGGCCACCATTGACCAGATGTTTTCAATTGGTGAGAGATCTGGAGAATGTGCTGGCCAGGGCAGCAGTCGAACATTTTCTGTATCCAGAAAGGCCCGTACAGGACCTGCAACATGCGGTCGTGCAATATCCTGCTGAAATGTAGAGTTTCGCAGGGATCGAATGAAGGGTAGAGGCACGGATCCTAACACATCTGAAATGTAGCGTCCACTGTTCAAAGTGCTGTCAGTGCGAACAAGAGGTGACCGAGACGTGTAACCAATGGCACCCCATACCATCAGGCCGGGTGATACGCCAGTATGGCGATGACGAATACGCGCTCCCAACGTGCGTTCACCGCGATGTCACCAAACACGGATTCGACCATCATGATGCTTAAACAGAACCTGGAGTCATCCGAAAAAATGACGTTTTGCCATTCGTGCACTCAGGTTCGTCATTGAGTATACCATCACAGGCCCTCCTATCTGTGATGCAGCGTCAAGGGTAACCGCAGCCATGGTCTCCGAGCTGATAGTCCACGCTGCTGCAATTGTCGTCGAACTATTCGTGCAGATGGTTGTTGTCTTGCAAACGTCCCCATCTGTTGACTCAGAGATCGAGACGTGGCTGCACGATCCGTTACAGCCATGCGGATAAGATGTCTGTCATCTCGACTGCTAGTGATACGGGGCCGTTGGGATCCAGCACGGCGTTCCGTATTACCCTCCTGAACCCAACGATTCCATCTTCTGCTAACAGTCATTGGTTCTCGACCAACGCGAGCAACAATGTCACGATACGATAAACCGCAATCGCGATAGGCTACAATCCGACCTTTATCAAAGTCGGAAACGTGATGGTACGCATTTCTCCTCCTTACACGAGGCATCACAACAACGTTTCACCAGGAAATGCCGGTCAACTGCTGTTTGTGTATGGTATGAGTAATCGGTTGGAAACTTTCCTCATGTCAGCACGTTGTAGGTGTCGGCACCGGCGCCAACCTTGTGTGAATGCTCTGAAAAGCTAATCATTTGCATATCACAACATCTTCTTCCTGACAGTTAAAGTTCGTGTCTGTAGCATGTCGTCTTCGTGGTGTAGCAATTTTAATGGCCAGTAGTGTATTTATTGAAGTTTTCTTGTATAGAATATTTCAACATCTTAATTTAATGAAACAGTTTGCAAATTGGTTCAAATGGCTCTGAGCACTATGGGACTTAATATCTGTGGTCATCAGTCCCCTAGAACGTAGAACTACTTAAACCTAACTAACCTAAGGACATCACACACATCCATGCCCGAGGCAGGATTCGAACCTGCGACAGTAGCAGCCGCGTGGTTTCGGACTGAAGCGCCTAGAACCGCTCAGTCACAACGGCCGGCGGACACAAAAACCTACGATTTATGTATCAACCTCTTCGTTAAACGATAATATTTAAATTTAGTGAGGTACTGTTCTTTATTAAGGAAAGAGTATTCGATAGCATTTACTGTGACATTATCTTTGTGTTTATTGTATAACTAATGCCACGAGGAGTATTCGGAAAAGAAGTTCCGATTAGGTGCGAAATGGAAACCATTGTGAAACACGGATGGAACTTTGCACAGATGTGTTGGGCAGTGTCTTTAGTGTGCCTGTCAGTCTGCTGCACGTCGCTCTTTTCAGTGCGGAGCGCAAAGTGACGCGTAAAAACGCCTAAAACAACAATGTCTCTCGTCAAGTATCTCTGGTGAGAGAGTTCACCTGAAGCTACGCAGTCCACATAACATAAATGTCATGCGTTTCTTTCTTCAAGATAATTTTCAGCCGCATTCTGCAAGAGCAATGAAGACGCTCGTGCAGCGTTTTCGGTAGGAAGTGTTTTATCACCCACAATACAGCCGTCAATTGGCTGCCTCCGTTGTTCATCTCTGCTCACCTGAACCGCTGGCTACGGAGACAACATTTTGGCACAAACAACGAAAGGTAGACCAGCGTAGAAAATTGTCTGAAAGCACAGGCGGCTGCTTCCTGTGACGGGAGTACTGGAAAGTTTGTACAACGCAACGACAAATGTCTATGTCGGAGCGCCGATTATTTAGAGAGGTAGCTGGAAGGTGTGACTAACTGTTACGAATAAAAAAAATTGATTTTCACTGTGGTTTTCATTCGCCACCGATCGTACCTTGCTTTCCGAACCGCCCTCGTACTGTCACATTGACGCTTAAGGAGCCTGATGATGGTGAATTGTAGCACCGAAACCGATAAAAAAATAGCTGAAGGTGGTTCCATCAATCACTTTGGAGGGATATAGAACTGACACCAAATGGTGTCACACACCACTACCGACGTAAATGTTGGTGTAGGTATCAGTCGCTTGTATGACACAATGGCAGGCAGCGGCTTTCGAGTTTGGGTGTGTGCATGAGCACGTCATGAATTAATTTGCTCAGTTATTGTCGTGTCAAAGACGATTGTCCAACGTATCTGTGAGTAATGGTGTGCAAGACGGAGCCATATAGCACGGGCTAAGAATATTGGTCGTAGAACGATCCTAATAGCGGGACTGGAGGCGAGTGTCAAGCATTAATGACAAGGGGTTTCGAATACGACGGCAATTATTGCTGACAGTTCATGCGGGCACGTTTCAACCAGTTTTCAAGCGAACATTCCGAAGGGAACTCCATACAATAAACGTTCGGAGTCCGGTATGTCGAAAACGACCACTGCACAAAGCTGTTCACCCGTATTTCTTAGGTGAGCCAAGCATGACAGTAACTGGACATTAGCTTACAGCAGGCGTGTATTATGGTCCGACAAGTTGCCATTTTTTCAACTATGCACGGTGTCGCGCGCACTTATGGTTCACTGACACGTTTAAAGCCTAATTTATGGGGTGTAGTTCAGGTTTCAGGTTGTCCTGTGATGTTTTTCTTCTATTTACCGTAGCATTACATGAGCACACCAATTAAGTTAGCGTGAACATAAGCCTGGATGTTTAATTCAACGTCCTCTGTGGATAGGTGTTACCCCTTCTACTCTATGATGAGTAAACTGTCTTCCATGTTCGAACGTGCTGGACGTATTTGTCCCTGGTTTGACGAACACTCTGTTACACATAGACTGTCATACTAAACGATCTGATCTTGGAATGTTTTGATCAGCGCGTGACATGTAATAATCAACATCACCTCAACTTGGTTACGCTCAGGGAACTAATCATCAGTGAGTGGCTGCAGCTCTAAATGGCACTTACCGAGTCTACAAGCGGTGTTACACTCTGTTATCCCTTAGCACTCGACCACTTGAATATCACAACAGACTCGCATGTCGGGCGTCACCCGACACAAGCTTCAATTCGCTTAACTCATATTTAGAGGCTCTCACTGCCGTATTTATTGTGCTGAAGTCTTCTGACATCTGTCAGCAACCGATATAAGTATGGGGAAACGCATTTGTCGAACGCGTTAAGTTGTTGTTTGGAGCAATTACCAAAGCCCATAGTCATTTGTGGCAACAGCAAAACAATAGGTGGAGTGGATGAATCTGACCAGTTTTGTGCATCCTATAGCTTCATCAGAAAATCACATAATTGATGCTGTAAGACGTTTTCCCGTTTGTTGGAGGTGGCAGTAGTTAAAAGATTCATTCTGTACATTATTGAAACCTAAGTTGAGCTACAAGAGATACAGAGTGGCACTTCTAGAACCTCTGCTGGAAATGTATGGGACACAAACGGAAGAAGGATGGGAAGACCATCTACTTTCCATAACGAGAAGAGACTCTCAATGCAGTAGTACTTCATTTACCACTGTTTACTGGAATAGGAAGGTAAAAGGAGGTAGAAGGAAAACTGTTTACTACTGCAACGCATGTTTCAAGATGTCAACCCGGGAGAATGCTTCGGAAAGTACCACTCCATCAAGAAATATTAGGCCAAAGTGATTAAGTACATGAAATCAAATGTTAAAATGTATGCGTAATTTATTTTATTGTTTATTTTATATACTGAAGAGGCAAAGACTCTGGTACACCTGCCAAATATCGTCTAGAGCCCCCCGAGGACACAGAAGTGCCACAACACGATGTGGCACGGACTCGATTAATGTCCGAATTAGCGCTGGATTGAGCTGACAGCATGAATCTTGCAGGGATGCGCATAAATCCGTAAGAGAGGGTGAAGATCTCTTCTGAACAGCACGTTACAAGGCTTCCCAGATATGCTCAATAATGTTCATGTCTGGGGAGTTTGGTGGCCAACGGAAGTGTTTAAACTCAGAAGAGTGTTCCTGCAGCCACTCTGTAGCAGTTCTGGATGTGTGTGGTGCCGCATTGTCCTGCTGGAATTGCTCAAGTCTGTCGGAATGTCCAATGGACATAAATGGATGCAGGTGATCAGACATAATGCTTACGTAAGTGTCACCTGTGAGAGTCGTATGTAGATGTATCAGAGGTCCCATATCACTCCAACTGCACACGACCCACACCATTACACAGCCTCCACCTGTTGAGATGCAGGGTCCACGGTTTCATGAGGTTGTCCCCATACCCGTACACGTCCATTCACTCGATACAGTTTGAAACGAGACTCGTCCGACCAGGTGGCATGTTTCCACTCATCATCAACTCAAGATCGGTGATGACGGGCCCAGGCGAGGTGTAAAGCTTTGTATCATGCTATCATCAAGGGTACACGAGTGGGCCTTCGGCTCCGAAAGCCCATATCGATGATGTTGAATGGTTCGCACGTTGACACTTGTTGATGGCCCGGTATTGAAATCTGCAGCAATATGCGCCAGGGTTGCACTTCTGGCACGTTGAACGATTCTCTTCAGTTGCCAGCCGTTGTGGCCAAGCAGTTCTAGGAGTTTCAGTCTTGAACCGCGCGACCGCTACGGTCGCAGGTTCGAATCATGCCTCGGGCTTGGATGTGTGTGATGTCCTTAGGTTAGTTAGGTTTAAGTAGTCCTAAGCTCTGGGGGACTGATGACCACAGATGTTAAGTCCCATAGTGCTCAGAGCCATTTGAACCATTTATGCCATCTCTTCAGTTATCGTTGGTACCGCTTTTGCACGATTTTTTTCCGGCCGCAGCGATGTCGTAGATTTGATGTTTTACCGGATTCCTGATATTCACGGAACACTCGTGAAATGGCTATACGGGAAAATCCCCACTTCATCGCTACCTCGGTGATGCTATGCCACACCGCTCGTTCTCCGACTATAACACCACGTTCAAACTCACTTAAATCTTGATAACTTGCCATTGTGGCAGCAGTAACCTATCTAATAACTGTGCCAGACACTTGTATTATATAGGCGTTGCCGACCGCAGCACCGTATTCTGCCTTTTTGCAATCTCTGTATTTGAAAACGCATGCCTATACTAGTTTCTTTGGCGCTTCAGTTTAGTTAGCTTAGTTAGCCATGGCATAATTTCATTATATGCAGTAGAATTTATTTTCAGTACAAATATTGCGTGCGCATTGGCAGTAAAAGGTGAAAAAAAAAGTGAGTGGTGTGGGTTAACGTGATGTCTCCCGCTGCAGTTACCGTCCTCGCGGAGTAAGTAGAGAGTAAGATATACTGGTTTATTACTTACCCTAGCCACACACGTATGCCGTCACGCAGACCAGAAACTTAGATCTTTAAATGCTACACCATGCTCTGGATGTTTGTTTGTCTTGGTCCTGCAGGCTACTGGTCTGCAGGAAGTGGCAGGCTCCTTCTCCCTTCCGGGGAGAGCCACAGCAGCTACCAGCCAGCAGCCCAGAGAGCGCCGTGTCCGCGGCGGGCAGCGCCCCCTGCGGGCCGCAGGCGGGTCGGGGCGTGGCCTGCGGGTTGACGGATGGGCGGCCGGCGGTTTTTCGGGGCGCGGGCCCCGCTCGGCGCTCGGCACGGCCGCTGGGGATCGAACCGGCGCATTTGTCTTGCTCGCTGGCGCTCCCGGCCCCGGCCCCAGAACGCTCGTTCATTAGCCATTTAGGCTGCCCCTCCGGCTAATTGCGAGTATCGATAATAGCGCACGCGCCGCCACTGCAAGATGTTGCCACCACGTGCAAGTGGTGCTCTCCGCAAGTTCTACGAAGCTTGCCACCCCGCGTACACTCTACAGGCCCTTCACAAATGGAACCGGAAGGTCATCGGGGACCGAATTCTTGTTGCATTAGACTCGAGGCCATTGATTGTACATTAAATGGGAAGAGAAGCCACACTGGAAATATTCACATTTTTTTATTGTTTAGCAGAGTATTCTTTTGATGCTATTCTCCACTTCCCTCCGCAATTCTCCCAGTGTCTCCACTTCTGATCCACACCTCTACATCTACATCATCCTCTGCAAGCCATCTAATGGTGTGTGCTGGAGGATACTTTTGTAGCACTAACTGAGCCCTGCAGCTCTGTTCCACTCGAAAATAACGTGAGGAAAGACTGCTTGTTGGTAAGCCTTTTTATTTCTTCTAATTTATCGTATTTTCTCATCGTGGTCAGTACGTGAGACGTATGTGGGGAAAATGTAATGTGTTGTCCGAATCTTCTTGGAAAGTGATCTCTCCAAATTGCAATAGTAAATCTCTCCCTTGTGCACAACACTTCTCTTGTAACTTCTACCAATGAAATTTGTTCATCTCCGTAACGCTCTCGTGCCGGCTGAAAGATGCCGTGACGGAACGCGCCGCTCTTTGTTGGATCTGCTCTATCTACTGTATCAGTCATACCTGGTAGGGACCTCAGATAGATGAACAATATTCAAGAATCGGTCGAAAATCTTATAAGCTACTTCCTTCATCGATCAGTTACATTTTCTTAATATTCTTTCTATGAGTCTGCGTCTGGCATCATCTCTTCCCGCTATTTGTTGTACGTGGTCATTCCACTTAAGGTCGTTCTGGATAGTTACTCCTAGATATTTTATTGTAGGTACTGTTTCCAGCAGTTTGTCGTCAATAGTGTAGCTGTACAGTAGTGGAATGCACAATATATTACATTTATTTACGCTCAGACCGCCCGGACCTGCACCATTCCTCAATTCTCTGAAATCATTCTGCAACTCGTTACTCCCTTCTAGTGTTGATGCTTTGTTATAGACAACAGCATCATATGCGAACAGTCTTAAAGAGCATCCGACCCTTTGTACTAGATCATTTTTATAGATTGTAAATAGTAACGGTAATACCACACATCCTTGCGGTACTCCAGAAATTATCTTGTTCCGTTAAGAGCGACGTGTTGAATTCGGTCTGCAGCGAAGCCACAAATCTGCTCTAATACTAGATAGGCTCGTATTTTTCTCACTAAACGGCTGTGCGGGATGGTGTCAAATGCCTTCCTGAAGTCGAGGAGCACGGCGTGGCATGAGCCTGAGTGTCGTTGTCTACGACGCTGTGGATCTCATGGAGAAACAGAGCGAGCTGAGTTTCGCAGGATCGCTGTTCGCGAAAACCATGTCGATTTTTATAGAGAACATTTTCATTCTGCTAAAACTCCATAATTCCTGATCGTAGCGTACGTTCCATAATTGTACAACAGATTAACGTCAACGATATGAGTCTATAAATGTGTGCATCTGCACTACGGCCCTTCTTATAAACGCGAATGACCTGCGATTTCTTCCAGTCGCTTGGTACTCTTCGTTGCTCCTACGATAAATTGCTGCTAAAAGGGGAGCAAGTTCTTTCGCGTAATCTTTTTAGAATCTTACAGGTGTCTCATCTGCTCCTGATGCCTTTCCGTTACTAAGCCATTGTAGTTGTTTGTCTATTCCGCGATCGGTTATGTCAATATTTGCCATTTCGACATTCGTACGACGGTTGAAAGTAGAGACCATGCTCCGGTCTTCCTCAATGAAACAGTTTCGGAAGACCGAAACCAGTATTTCGGCCTTCTGTCTGTTATCTTCCGTTTCGGTGCCAGCATAGTCACTGAGTGAATGAATAGATGATTTTAACCCACTTACTGATTTTACAAACGACCAAAACCTCTTCGGGTTTTTACTCAGTTTGGTTGACAAAGTTTTACTTTCAAAGTCGTTGAGCGCATCTCTCATTGCTCTCTTTATGCTCATTTTCGTATCGTTCAGCTTTTGTTTGTGAGCTAGGTTTTTACTTCTCTTGAATCTGAGATGAAGTTCTCTTTGTTTACGTGGCAGTAGAACTTTTCTATCACAGCTGTTAAACCATGGTGAGTGTTTCCCACCCCATACGACCTTACTCGGAAAGTACTTGTCTTGGGCATATTGCACGATGCCTTTGAATTTTTTTCGATTTGTTCTCCACATTGTCGTCCTTACCACCGAATATTTCATGCTGACTGCTCGGATTCCCCAAAATTTGTATCCTGTCAATCTTGCTAAGCAAAAATATTTTCTTACCTTTCTTAGCATTCTTTGTAAGACCCGTTGTCATAGATGTTATCACAGCCTTATAACCAGTGATACCTTCCTCTACGTTAACTGATTCGATAAGTCCAAAACTTTTTGTTACCAAGAGGTCTAAGACGTTACCCTCACAAGTTAGTCCTGTAACTATCTGCTCAAAATAAGTTTCGGACAAGACATCCACAAAAATGTCACACGAATCTCTGCCTCTGGTATCAGTTTTGATAGCACGATATTCCCAATCTACACCTGGCAAGTTGAAGTCACCCCCTATTGTAACGACCTGGAGAGGAAAATTAATAACGATATTCTGCAAGTTCTGTCTAAAGCGCTCTACCACTAGAACTCCTGACCCAGGTGGTCTATAAAAGCATCTGATTACCATTTTTGACCGATCTTTAATACTTCACCCAGATTAATTCGTGATCTGAATACGTGATAACCTCGCTCGATTCCTTACTGTAATAAAAACGCGGCCACCATTGGCGAATAAACTATCCTTACGATAAATATTCCAATCCGAACATAGGATTTCGTTATCATTAACATCCGGTTCAAATCTACTGTCTGTCGCTTATACTGTCATCGCTTTACAATCTTCACTAAGTGATACGAATTCTGGAGCCTTTCCTTGCATGCTCCTGCAGTTTACTAAAATCATATTAACCTTTTCTATCTCTGATCTGCAAGGACAATGTTTTCCGAGGACATCCTACTAATACTAGTTACGAGACTCAGTCATAAAGTATTAATTCTCACCCAGAAATAGACGAAGCGGCGCCCATGAGCTCTTAGCACTTCTTATTCGGCCTTTGTGACGTTCCTCTGGTTTTGGACAGTATTTTATTTCCTACATTTAGGTTTTACAGTGACTCTCCAGCTAACAGAAGTAATTTTCGGCCTTAAACAGCTCTGGAGATTGCGATATCACCACGTGTGAAGCTGTTTCTGATTTAGGCATTGGTGATGAATGGAACCCAGTAGTGAGCTAGTGGAGTGGTAAGAGGCACTTGAGCCATGAGAAAAGATCTTGTTTGACAGTCGACACGTAAGGGACCTACAGGCGTTCCAGCAAGAAACTTAGACTTTCCTTTAGTACATATTAGTTACCAAAGTCCACTTTTAGCATAGCGAATACTAGGAGGACTATATACCATCAGAGAATTAATATAACAATAACGCTTTGCAGTGAATCAATTAAATTGAACGAATACTGTAAATCTAATGACGATGTCCGAATAGCCACGAAGTTTTACGGAGTATGTGAGAGATTTCGGGTGCACTCCAATCTACTCAGTCGGCGACAGGACGTACTCAGAGCCTGTTCTTATGCGATATTCGTCTTTACCGTGCTCTCGAATTCCATTAAATTCTCTAGATGAATTCTTTCAGACTATTTAATTGTAACTGTTTTACGGCATTCCCTAATAAATCCATCGTAATATCATCCTGGCACTTATTTCATTAGTTATCCAGCCCTCCATTGATAATCACAGGTCGCCGGCTTGCACCTTCTAAAGAATGCTGTGCACTACAAGAACTGCTTTGGGGGATAAAACAACGAGAATTTCACAGAAAACAAGTAGGGGGAAATCATAAGCGCCGAGTCATTAAGACAATCCAGAAAATGGTTAGCTTAATGGCTGCAATCTCAGGTAGAAAACCATAACCACATATACAGTATGTCACCTATACCACTTTCTATGGGCTCGCGGAGAAACTGAGAAACTTTTGTGGAGATCTGATACCGCAAGAGGATCTTTGACTTTCAAGGAGACTGATTTTCTCTGACGATTTGTGACGTGGCTGAGATCTTAGAGAAGTCTGCATTTTGTCTTTTGAGGAATCGTTCCACGACGAAAATCACTTCGTCGTGATTTTAGAAATGTCTGGCCCGCAACGGTTTATTCAACCGAGAAAAGAGGAAGAGGTTGCTGTGTCCCGTATTAAGAGAATAGGGAAAGTGAGGCAAACTTTGATAGCCCAAACGAGCAGCATGTGTGACTGTGTCTTATGCACAACGAGCTAGATCGCAGTCGTGCAGCAAAAACAATACCTTGGCGCTTCATCTTGATGACCTTCCGTAAATTTGTCTGGAAATTTCGATTATATGCTCCTGCAATGGTTTGCCCATCAGAAAAATAGTTTGTTGGTAAAACGCTAATTTTTTGAGGCATCAGTCTTCTGACTGGTTTGCTGCGGTCAGCCACTAATTTATCTCTTATGCCATTCTCTTCATTTCAGGCTAGCATTTGCACCATACATCATATATTATTTTCTGGATACTGTTTCAGTCGTCTCCTCCAGTTTTTATTCTCTACAGCTCCCTTTAGTACAATGGAATTTGTCCTAATTCTTGTTAATCGACCCAGTTTTCAAAATCCTTCAATAGCACCATATCTCAAACACTTGGAGTCTATTTTATAGAGGATAGCAACGTCGTAAGCGAATCTCATCATTGATATTCTTTAAAACCGAGTTTCATTCCCACTTTCTAACCTTACCTTTTATTTCTGTCATTGTTTCTTACACGTGTACATTAAAACGCTGTGGCGAAGGACTGAAACCCCATCTCACCTTCTTTAATTCGAGAATTTCGTCTTGATGTTCCATTCTTATTGTTGCCTCTTGGTTCTTGTACTTACAGTATATTATTCATCTATCCCTATACCTTATTCCCATTATTCTCATAATTTCGGTCATCTTGATCAATTACCATTGTCGAACGACTTTTCGAAGTAGACAAATCCTATGAACGTATCTTGACGTTCCTTAAGTCTTCCTTCCATTCTCAATCACAACGTCAGAACTGCCTCTCTGGTACCTTTATCTTTTCAAAATCGAAACTTACTGGTATCTCATAAATCCTCCATCATCATTTCCTTTCTTCTCTACATTATTCTTGTCGGAAACTTGCTGACTGTGCGAGAATTCTCTCGTTTAGTTGCCCTTGCCATTTACGGTATTGTGTTGACGATATTTATTGGAAAATCTGATGGTATGCCTCCAGTCTCATAAATTCTACACACCAACATAAATAGTCGTTTTTTTTGCCACATTCTCCGAATGATTTTAGAAATTTCGAAGGTCTGTTATATATCCCTTTTGGCTTATTTGATCTCAAGTCTTCCAAACCTCTGAACTCTGACTCCCTATATTCGATGAACATTTTCTTTCCGTTACATATTACATCAGACAACTCCCCACCCTCCCCCCTTTGTAGAAGCTCTCAGTGTACTGCTTCCACCTATCTGCTCTCCTTCGCACTTAAAGTGGTTTTTTTTATTGCGTTCCCAATGCTGGTGCCTATACTTCAAATTCACCAAAAGCTGTTTTGACTTTTTTATGCTGAATCAGTCCGTTTCTTTTTTGACATCTTCATATTTCTCTTTGGCTTCCCTGTACTTCCTGTGTATTTCATTCCTAAGTAACTAAAATGGTTGAGTTACTACCTTTTCTGATCGTTTCAGTACTTTGTTATTTCGCCGATCGATTGAAGTCTTTCTTCTGTTACCCAAGGTTTCTTCACTGTTACCTTCATTTTTTTATATTTGTTTGTACAACTTCAGTGATTGCCCTTTATCTTTCGTTTGTCTCGGTGTAATAATGATACACCTGGCACTCGTCGTTGGTGAGTAAGATGTCATCTCAATTGGACTGACACAGCTGCAACATTTTTCCTGCTGTCTAAGTTCGATGGGCTTTTTGGTTGAGTGTGAGCAATGGTAGAATTCAGCGGATGGGGAAATTTGTAGTGTTCAATACGTTGTGCAAGAATTCGAAACAAATCCATGTCTGATGTTCACTTTTTCCATAGTCACCTGCATCAAAACGCCTATTTTATAGCACCAAGATCGTCACTTATTTTGAGATTCCCAGTCCTTGACACGTTCTTCTTCTTTGAGATTTATTTGACTTCACAGGAGACTTCTGTGTTGTCCCATCTCTGGTGGTTTGCTGCGGTAGATTGATACCAACTCAGCATTGACTGCTGCAGCGTTATTTCACTTCAAATTCAGAAACCGAACTACCGTAAAATAGTCAACTTTATAAACTTTATAGATTGTTTGATCGTTTTGGTCTGGCTCGTTTAACGCCACATTACGGTACTGCAACGTAAGGCTCTCCATGTGTACCATTACTGCAGTTATGCACATGCCAAAGAAAAAAAGAATTATGTAACTTTTTTTGTCGAGGTGATAATTAAAACTTCATTTCTATCCCGCATACATATTTGTGTACCAAATGCTTTCTCCTTCTTTCGTAGTAAGGAGGATTTATTGTGTGCCATTCTTTTCTTTCCTTAATTTCAGTTTTCATCATGTCATGTTTCCACACACATTTACATTGCTGTTTAGGGTGTATTTGACTATTCCACCTGTGCTCCCCAAATTTTTAGATCCCATATCACGGGAAAATATGGAAAGGATCATACACTAAAAAATTTCAAATAACCTTCCTCTTACCTGCCTTCGTAACCGAGGTCATTAATGCACATATGTATACCGGCTGTCGTCTAGCAGGTAAACCGGTTCGAATACTGGTGGTGGATGACATTTTCGCTGCCAGTATTTGACCATCAAGGCGAGGGGAGGTGATGGCCTAAATTTCCCGAGCACCAGTTTTCGCGCCAATGTCCTGGATTAAAATCAAAATGTCTCATGAAGTGAACGCAGTTCGACGCTGTTGATGGTGATCCCTCTGTCGGTGGGGCTGTGGTGCCCTTCGGGAGGAGTAGGCTATGTGCTACCACTGTATTTCATACTCTCCCTTCTCTCATCATCATCATCATCACTATACAACACAATCATAACACTACAATATTCAGGCACCATAATACTCACCAACATTTTACAAAATACTAATACGAAACTAACCTCACGTATACGCAAGGAATGAGGTCAATGGAAGTGCGTGAAGGAAGGACACCCTTTCCGATTGTCTGCCATGGAAGTTATTCCATGATGTCTTTACACATGTTGAATCAACCTGTCTCTTCTTCTCTCCCGTGTGTTCGCTACTTCCGTGGAGAACCTCCTCTTTCCTTATCCGTCAATTTTTATCTTTTCTGTTAGCCTAATTTTCATCGTCTTCCTGTAGGACCACATCTCAAATTCTTCGATTCTTCTCTTCTCCTGTTTTCTCCCAGTTTATGATTCACTGCCACACAATGTTGTGCTCAAAATGTACGTTCTCAGAAATTACTTCCTTAAATTATGGCTGATGCCTGATACTAGCAGCTTGTTCTTGCCCAGGAAATCCGTCTTTGTCTGTGCTAGTCTGCTTTTTATGTCCTAGTCGTCCATCATTTGTTATACTGGTTCCAACGTAGAAGGGTTCTTAATTTCGTCTACTTCGTGATTACCAATTTTGATGCTAAGTTTCTGGTTGATGTCATTTTTGTGACTTGTCATTAATTTCCTCTCCACTTTACTCTCAATTCATAATCTATACTCATTAGACCGTTCATTCCACTCAACACTCTCTGCAATTATTCTTCTTCACCTTCACTAATGGTAGAAATTTCGTAAGCGAATCTTATCATGGCTATATTTTACAATGAAATGAACACCTTAGCTGCTTACACGTGTTGACATACGTCAACGAGGACAGATGAAAATGTGTGCCTCGACCGGGACTCGAACCCGGGATCTCCTGCGTACATGGCCGACGCTCTATCCATCTGAGCCAGCAAGGACACTGAGGATAGCGCGACTGCAGGGATTTATCTCTGGCACGCCTCCCGCGAAACCCACATTCTCAACGTACTGTCCAGCACTACATTCGTAGTGCCCCCGCACATTATATTCATTACTCGCGGCGCGTTGCCGATTCCCGTAAGAGTTCGGGCACTGTTTGTGTTCGGACATGTCCGAAAGAACAGATACCATCTTAGTAAATACATGGCAATATTTTCACCTTGAAGTTTGATATCAATCCTGAATTTTTCTTTTATTTCAGTCATTGCTTCTTCAACGTATAGATTGAACAGTAAAGGCGACTGCATTCCTGTCTTACACCCTTTTTAATTTGAGCATTTTGTTCTTGTTTTTCGATTCTTGTAGTTCCCTTTTGGTTCTTGTACATATTGTATGTTATCTGTCTCTCTCATAGAGTTTTTCGAACATCTTCCTCCATTTTGCATTATTGAACACTTTTTCCAGGTCGACAAATTCTGTAAATGTGTCTTGACATTTCTTGACTCCGTTATCAGTTACAACATTTGAAGTGACTCTCTGGTGCCGTTCCTTTTCTGAATGCGGAACTGATCGTCATCTAATATATTCTCAGTATTCTTCTTCATCGCTGGAACAGTGGCGGCTGCATCAGGAAGTGTTGGGAGGGATGTTGCCTATAAGGACGGCGCTAGAGTGCATGCTATCTGCGTCTCAGCACTCTGGCATTAGCATGGCCCTGACGCGCGCACTTTGAATACTTTATTAAATTCTGCTTTGTACAGACCACGTGGGAGGGACCCACCTGCATGTTGTTTTGTTTTAAATAAGATGTAATTTTCCCTTTGTTCCTATTATACCGGTTGGTACAGCATGATTCCACGAAAGAATGCCAAAGGCAATTGTTAATCTACACTATGAGTGTAATTTGTTTATGCACCACCATTGTGTAACTGGAACGTGGCATTAGGATACTTTATTTTAAAAATCCATCCAAATACCTCCACATTCCAGTTGTCAAACAGTATTTTGTTTAAGAAGGTCGTTACACACATATATTTAAAATGTGCGATATGTTATGTTGCACAAAAACGCTCTGGAATGCTTTCTAAATAGTCTGTGGTATCTCTAAATTCTCGACATTTTTACACTGGGGTATGTCTACTGAAATGTCCTAGTGTCGGAACCACCTCAGTCAGTGATGTCTGATTATGGTGAAATAGCACGTCTTAAATTACCCTAATTAACATAGGGCTATCTTGGAGAAATGTCTGGCAGTCATACTGAGTCATAAAATACAGTGATCAAGATGACAATATTATGAATTCCATCCCGTATTATCCATTGCTTGAGTGACAGGATAAATGAGACATAAATACATATACAGGCGGACATATTGGTATAGCGACAAGGATAATTAATCGGGTAACAAATTAAGTACTAAAGAAATACTAACATCTGTCCTGCAACCAATAATACCACAGGGTCATAAAACAGGTATTAAATGGGTACAAAATAATGTCACAAGTTACTTACTGGAAGAGGGGAGGGAGGAAGGGGCATGAAACCTCTACCTTGATCCTGTACGAGATCTGGCAACACTGCAGACTATCTTAGGATTGGTAAAACTTCATTACTCAAATGAAACCATACACACGTCCTGCAACATTGTTCTTGCGACTCTAATTTGCCATATGCTGCCTCCTAATCTGCCTTATACAATGCCGAAGTCTCCATTGAAATGTTATACCTTCTGTTAGCGATTTATACGTCATTCGATCACTATAAAAAGATCCTAATTGTAACAGCACATCCAATGATCTATCCTGTTTCTATGAAATTTATTCTTAATGATCACGACAGCTCCTTGTCAAACCCAACTCAGTTATCTACGATTGCGTGCTGAAAAGTAGTGCCTCCGTACTTTTATGCGAAAAATCTTAAAGCTTTTTAAATAGAACAAATGATATTGTCATTTAACATATTTATTCCTAATGCCTGTATTTTTGCAGTCCTTCGCATTTAGAGTGCTTTGCATTGTAGCGTGTAACGTGGCGATGTATAACGTAACTACGTCGGTGCGAGAGAAATAGCGTACTGTAATGGAGTGTCGGATTCGAAGAGTTCGAGGGTACATTGAGTGCTCTCTCCTTCAGCATGACAAGGCCAGACCACACACGAGCACTGCGACATCTGCAACAGTCCGACGCCCTGGGTTACCGTCATCGATCATTCTCCATAAAGTACTGACTTGGTGCCATCTGATTATCATGTTCCCAAAACTTAGAGAACACCTTCGAGGACTTCACTTTGACAGTGATGTACGGTGCAAGTGGAGGTGAGGCTGTGGTACCGTCAACAAAGTCAAACAATCTACAGTGACGGTCTCTAGTTGGGGGAAATGTGTTCGTCACCAGGGTGATTACGTTGAGAAATAAATATGTGGACATTAAGACCAAAGATGTAGAATGTTGACAACATTTGTTTTATTTAAAAATCTGTAAGAGTTTTAACGTGAAAAATTCGGAGGTACTACTTTTCAGCATGCCCTCATACATTCCACGGATACTCAGTGCTATATGACATTGAAAGGTTTACTTTATTTTATTTCTTACGACCGTAGACTATTCTTTGAAAATGCTGATCATCCCTTCGAATTCAGCTGATGAAATCTACAAGTTTTTTTTAGAGAAGTAATATACTCGTATATCTCGAACAATTTTAACCGTCATTTTGGCTGCTGACTGTTCAACACCCAAAGCTATTACCAACATTGGTAGAAGAGGCTATATTTTGTGTCCCGTGCTGCGTTTTTCCGAGTGGTCCCAGTGATCTCATTTCATAACACACGGGTTAGCGTTATGTATCGGGTGTGTTGCATGTACTGACAGCCTCCGCAGAGCTATAGACGTGAAATAAGCTTACTACAATAATTTTCTTATTTACTGTCACAAACACGGCTCAGTACTGTCGAATTGATAAGGGGTTGTTGTAAACCGTTTAAAGCTGTGTAATAATGGTAGAAATGGTGCGTTTCATCCTGGTTTTCATTTCAGTTACCATACTATACAGAAACATGTACTGAATATGCATCAAGGGCTATCAGGCTGGAAAGAGCTTAACAAATCCGAAAACACTTAGAACTTGGATCAGAGCTCACATGTCTCTATAAGCCAAGCACACCTCATCTGGCGTTATGCTGAGCTATCTTAAGCAATCAAACCAGATAATTTAATGCCAGAACAAATATATACACATATCCTGCGTAGGTTGTGCAGATGGAGGCTACATGTAAATACTGTAAAATTAGTTGTCATACCACTGTGCCATCATGACAAAACCGGAAATCTTATCAAATGCAATATTTCTACTCTGTTAAACGGGTAACTTCAGATGATGCATCGCAAGAAAAACTGGTAAAAAAAGAGAAAAACAAATATGTCAACAAACGATGTGCAGCAGAACATTTAGATATCAAAGACTGCGTCTTTATCTACGCTCTCAGCACCGCCTTCTGGCTCTTCTCACAGTGATTCATCGCAACCCTCTTCATTTGGACATAAGGGTTCGCATGAAGAAACTGATAGTGACATTGACGAAGCCGTTGCTAATGCTGTTTATGCTTCAGCTGCACCACTATCTATGCTGAATTCAAAATATTGGAGGGAACCATTTCAGCAAATCGGTCTCCCTGTGAGCTTTGTAGTCATGGCCTGCTTGGAACATCTTTGCTTTCTGTTGAATATCGTGGTGTAAAGACATTTGTCACAAAGAAACTAGATTGTTCGACTGCTCTTTCATTTATTTCTGTTGGATGGACTGATATATTAGGGAAAAATTTCAAGACTGTACCGTGACAACATCTCAGCCAATATCTTATAAATGTATACGACCTGGTGAGGAAAGAGAAACTACAAAATTTACTGCTTCGCAACTAATTGAAGTTATTAGCGAAAAAGGTGTGGTGAGGTTCATAGCAGTACCCACGGACAACGTGCGAAATTAGAGGGGTAATATTGTGGAGTCTTGCCCACTCGTTGCTTATAGGGTGCCTAAAGGATGTTGCGTTCTCGGAATGCAGCACAAGAGTTCAAACAAATAACATCAGTAGTTTTATTTCTAGAAAGCAAATTAACAATACTTAACTCTGATTACAGCAAACGTCGCTAGCGAAAGGCGACATGAAAACAGTAAAGTTATTGCTATAAACAAGGCCTAGTAAGCACTTGATACAGATCACGACAGTCTGACAGCGTAGCACCATGCCCGTTGCAGACTGGGACGATCTGAGCGTCGGAGGCTGGCAGTTCGTGAAGGGGGCGCTCCTCACGTGGCGCAGTCCAATTTCGCGCACCATTGGCCGACGTTTTCCCACCGCCTTCTCTGGTTTTCTGTTCGTCTTCGTTCGGATTCTTGTGGTTAGGCCACAACAAATACACTCCTGGAAATGGAAAAAAGAACACATTGACACCGGTGTGTCAGACCCACCATACTTGCTCCGGACACTGCGAGAGGGCTGTACAAGCAATGATCACACGCACGGCACAGCGGACACACCAGGAACCGCGGTGTTGGCCGTCGAATGGCGCTAGCTGCGCAGCATTTGTGCACCGCCGCCGTCAGTGTCAGCCAGTTTGCCATGGCATACGGAGCTCCATCGCAGTCTTTAACACTGGTAGCATGCCGCGACAGCGTGGACGTGAACCGTATGTGCAGTTGACGGACTTTGAGCGAGGGCGTATAGTGGGCATGCGGGAGGCCGGATGGACGTACCGCCGAATTGCTCAACACGTGGGGCGTGAGGTCTCCACAGTACATCGATGTTGTCGCCAGTGGTCGGCGGAAGCGACGCACGGATGCACGCCAAGACCGTAGGATCCTACGCAGTGCCGTAGGGGACCGCACCGCCACTTCCCAGCAAATTAGGGACACTGTTGCTCCTGGGGTATCGGCGAGGACCATTCGCAACCGTCTCCATGAAGCTGGGCTACGGTCCCGCACACTGTTAGGCCGTCTTCCGCTCACGCCCCAACATCGTGCAGCCCGCCTCCAGTGGTGTCGCGACAGGCGTGAATGGAGGGACGAATGGAGACGTGTCGTCTTCAGCGATGAGAGTCGCTTCTGCCTTGGTGCCAATGATGGTCGTATGCGTGTTTGGCGCCGTGCAGGTGAGCGCCACAATCAGGACTGCATACGACCGAGGCACACAGGGCCAACACCCGGCATCATGGTGTGGGGAGCGATCTCCTACACTGGCCGTACATCACTGGTGATCGTCGAGGGGACACTGAATAGTGCACGGTACATCCAAACCGTCATCGAACCCATCGTTCTACCATTCCTAGACCGGCAAGGGAGCTTGCTGTTCCAACAGGACAATGCACGTCCGCATGTATCCCGTGCCACCCAACGTGCTCTAGAAGGTGTAAGTCAACTACCCTGGCCAGCAAGATCTCCGGATCTGTCCCGCATTGAGCATGTTTGGGACTGGATGAAGCGTCGTCTCACGCGGTCTGCACGTCCGGCACGAACGCTGGTCCAACTGAGGCGCCAGGTGGAAATGGCATGGCAAGCCGTTCCACAGGACTACATCCAGCATCTCTACGATCGTCTCCATGGGAGAATAGCAGCCTGCATTGCTGCGAAAGGTGGATATACACTGTACTAGTGCCGACATTGTGCATGCTCTGTTGCCTGTGTCTATGTGCCTGTGGTTCTGTCAGTGTGATCATGTGATGTATCTGACCCCAGGAATGTGTCAATAAAGTTTCCTCTTCCTGGGACAATGAATTCACGGTGTTCTTATTTCAATTTCCAGGAGTGTATATACACATATCCTGCGTAGGTTGTGCAGTACCTATATTTAATTAACTAATAAAGGACAAATGTCACTGAGAACGCTGGCAGGGTGCTTCCATCTAGAGAAGAAAATAGCAAAATTTTTAAAGGAACTCCATTTCCCTCATGACTAATCGAAAACAAAGAGGAAAGACAATTACGGTTATGCCTCTGTGATATTACAGCTTCCATCAGCAAACCGTTGGCAGGTACAAACATTTTGTTGGAAAGTTTATTTAACAATAAAGAGGCTGCGTTAATCCAGTTTTGCAATGCGACAGACACTGCAAGCTTCTGTGTTAGCAGACAAAACATGGCAGCAATTTGATGTAGCATGGCGCCTCTAGCGACCACTCTCAAAAGCCATCGCCAGGTTGAAGCCAATAACGTTGTACTTTTGGATTTACACATAAAGTCTTTGATATTTTTTGGGAATCAGACGACTTACGCCTAGACTATAATACACTTTCTGCAGTAGACAATTCTCCATTGAAGATGTTGTGGCCCTGCGGCCCCAAGTACACATGTAAAATTATTCATGCTGAGCGAAATATGTTGGAGCCCCGACTGAAGTGAAAAAAAAATCTGTCTGGAGGAGAAAACACAGGTCTAGACTTCGTCGCAAGATTGACAAAGGCATTATAATGGAAAATTTGATGTAGTTTTAGAGAAACGAAGGCTTTTTGCAAGAAAATGCTTTATGAAATGGAACGAAACATGTATCGCTTTTTGTATGGTGGAATGGCTTATGTACTTAACAATCCCTATACTCACGTGTTTCTAGAATTTTGAATGTACCGCCTTCTTCACCAGCAAGTGACAGTAACTCGTCTGCTCACTGACAAATTCACTCTCCATTACGAAACAGACCGTCTTTAGGCAAATCTGAAAAAGTGTTTTATATACAGTGGAACCTGAAGAACATGGGTGACACAAGTCATCGAAGCATTCCGGCATTGTTTGAAGACGAACTTGATTAATATTATGATAAGAAACTAACAGAAAATAGATTAAATTTAAGGATAAATAGTATTTTCTCTGTTGTTTTGCGATGTTTTTGCATCAGTACAGTGGGCTAAACGAGGTAGAAGTTGGATAAAATATTTCTTACAATGTATCTTCTGCTCCTAACGCTTCAAGAATGGTTTGCATACAGTTGGAAGTGACATACGAAATAATAATGCATTTCTATATATTGGAATTAACATAGCCACTGTAACATTTTTGATATCTTATTTTTTTAATGTGCACTGAAATTACCAACCTAACCAATTATACCAATGGCAAATGGTATTAAACGGCTTAAAACCAAGGTTATCAAATGGTTCAAATGGCTCTGAGCACTATGGGACTCAACTGCTGAGGTCATAAGTCCCCTAGAACTTAGAACTACTTAAACCTAACTAACCTAAGGACAACACACACATCCATGCCCGAGGCAGGATTCGAACCTGCGACCGTAGCGGTCGCGCGGTTCCAGACTGTAGCGCCAGAGCCGCTCGGCCACCAGCGGCCGGCAAGGTTATCATATTTTACCGAATATACTTAACTGGTTTTAAACATCGTCGCAACTCTAGTCACAGTCTATTAAATAAATGATGTACGTAGCAAAAAATGGTGTCTAAATGCACCTGTTAATTTAGATGTGCAATAATAAGCAAGAAAATCAGTTATGAATTTCCAATATTAACAGAGAAACAAGTCGGAAGTTTTATAAGTTACCAATAGATTGGGTTTTCAGAAACTATAATTTCATTACTATTATTAGTGTTATTAGCAATAGTAGTAATTTTTTCTTCCCAGCTTTATAAAAGAATTGTTATTTACCTGCTATTGTGTCTTAATATCGAGAGGTCCGCTAGGATAAGATGCATATAACAATAGTTGCATGTGAATACTGAGAATGCAGACTTTAGAAAGAACTATACTTTTGATGCAGCCAACAGAGTCTTCAAATTTTGAATCTAGATAATCAATTAATTAAGATGAGAAGGCTAGTTATTTTCTGGTCTTTCTTTAAGGACTGTCGATTTCTTTCTTTATGTCAGATGGGGTCATGTTTAAGGTCTTGTTGATAGATCACATGTCTTCACTCTAACCACTAAGAAGGGAGAGTGTCTACACGTAAATAGTTTCCTGTTATGTAACTGTGTACATCACAATTCAACTGAAATTTTTATGATTAACACAAACTATATTAAGGAGAAAATATAGTGTGGAATGAATCTGACAATTTGGGACATTCGTTTATCTTACAGACACCATCTTCCTGCGGCTCTATTTAATGAATAAATTATTTCTTTCCTTCTGCGGCATTGCCCAAGATATTGTAAGATAATAGGGTCTGAAAGTTTCCTAAAGTCAGCACAATAACAAATAATTCCAGTCGAATAATATACCAAACTGAGCCTCATAATTATTAATTAACTTTATTTCAGTTGGATCCAGAGAATTCTACACAGAGAGTTTCTCTTCAGGCGTCATCTTTGGTACTCATTTTCTTTTTTTACCAGTCAATTTTTAACTGCATGTATACAGGAATTGACAGAAAATAGAGACTGATGAAAAGGTCACTATCTTGACTGTTTGTCCTCACCACGTTCCCATAAGTAGCATACATAGAATGACAGGAGCTACTAACGGTCTCTGACTTGAAAAAAAGATAAGTGGTTGTCTGTGGGTTTCATTTTCACATAATCAATCGGGTATCCAAATCTGTACTCTGCAGACCACTGTTTCATCTCATTCCATTCGCGATGGAGAGCGGGAAGAATTATTGGTAAGGTGGCCCTGCGCGCTCTGACGTTAGTGTACTCGAGCCTTCACGGGCCTTGCGGAAGATTCTAGAATATTGTTGCACTTTTCGGAGCCCTCATCAAGTAGCCATGACATCGATGGAATTTTCAGCTGTATTGCTTTGATCGTAACATATCAGTTTATCTCGTAAGAAAACGTAACAGTAATGATCGATGATGATGACGATGTTTGGTTTGGGGGGGGGGGGGGCAAACCTGCTTGATTATCAGCGCCCACACAAATTCCCATTCTTTACTTAGTACAATCTCGTCACTTTCGTGAATGATGATGAAATGATGAGAACAATACAAACAGCCCATCCCCAGGTGGAGAAATGGTCGAGGAATTTAAATGGGAATCACTGGAAGAAACACGGCATCTTTCTCACTAAAACACATCAGTAAGTTTACAGAATCATTGTAAGATGGTTCAAATATCTCTGAGCACTAAGGAACTTAACATCTGAGGTCATCAGTCCCCTAGAACTTAGAACTACTTAAACCTAACCAACCTAAGGACATCACACGCCGGCCGCTGGTGGCCGAGCGGTTCTGGCGCTACAGTCTGGAACCGCGCGACCGCTACGGTCGCAGGTTCGAATCCTGCCTCGGGCATGGATGTGTGTGTTGTCCTTAGGTTAGTTAGGTTTAAGTAGTTCTAAGTTCTAGGGGACTTATGACCTCAGCAGTTGAGTCCCATAGTGCTCAGAGCCATTTGAACCATTTGACATCACACACATCCATGCCCGAGGCAGGATTCGAACCTGCGAACGTAGCGGTAAAGCGGTTCCAGACTGAAGCGCCTAGAACCGCTAGGCTACTGCGGCCAGCCATTGTAAAATGGCTATGCGACAATTCTACAGCCACTATCACATATATCGCTAAGAGATCAAGATAATAAAGTAAGAGAAATTATGGCATGAATCGATGCATGTGAGTAGTAACTTTTCATAATTAAAACTTAATTATAACAGTCTAGTTAGCGTTTATTAAAAGCTGAACGGTTCGATCCTTGCATGGTCCTCTTCAGACCTGCAGCCATATTGATAGACAATAAGTCTGAAGATGATAATGTGATGATCGAAACCTATCATCTTTACATAAACGCGATCGAGATGGCTGATACCTCCAGTAATGTTTTCAAAAATAATTAACACTTTTTCTCGTTTAATATGAGAATGGGATAGGAAAGGAAATCGATAAAATTGGTACTATGCGTCTTGCAGTACTTTGTAGCTTGCGGAGTATATATGTAGATGCCGGTGTATGTTGAATGATGTGGTATATTCCCCGCTCAGTGCTGTTGCTTGGAACTTTGGAAGCACATTTTGGCGAGACAGTAGGAAGAAAGTTGTAATATTAACGGAGGAGTAGGTCAGTGCCTCAGAGTCACGGGTGCATAAGAGATCTTTGTATAAGAGCAGTACTGAAATGTAATCGCGCCGTGTGCCGGCAGCGCCCCAGGCGACGCGGCGGGTGTTTACACGTTCCTCGCCGCCTCCTCGCCCATTGCCGGACCAGGCGCGCGCCGCCGCCTTTGCTGCAGGCCGCCTGCCGACCCGCCGCGGCCGCTGTGCGTGATGGAGCAGCGGCGCGCCGTAATCACGTCATAAATACGTCAGAGTTGTTGGACCAAGCTAAATTGGAATTAAATTATTTCCGGGGGCACCGGCCGGCAAATCATTGTTCGGCGGCGCGGCCGCAAGACGGCGGCCCACCCGGCCGTCGCCGTCAGCGTCTCCTCAAGCTCCGGCGCCCACAGCCGCGGCTGAAATATAAAAGGCCCCTGCGTCTCCAGTCGGACTAATTACAGAGTCAGCACAAACGAACCTCTAGCCACGTCCGCTTCTCAGCAAGTAGTTCATCATAGCTGTGAAATAGTAAGACGTGTTAGCACTACAATGAGTTTTCTCGAAAGGCTCGTGGCAGGCAAGTCCACCGTAGCGAACCTGGCGTATCTACACTACTAAATGGCTAAAACGGTCACTCAGTCGCACTTTCAGGGTGCCAAGCTTACGGCTTCAAAGGGAGACAAAAATGATGCATTTATTAATCCAGTCTTCTATTATTCCACTTTTCCTTTATTCTCCCTCTGTCCCTTTTCCATATCCTCCTTCCTTCTTCTTCTCCCATCTCTACCTGTTCCTCCCAACTCTTTCTCCATCTACTTCTGCCCCTCTCTCTGTCCATATCCTCCTCCCCCACTTGTTCATATTCTCCTATTTCTCATTTCCTCCTCCATCTCTGTACATCTCTCTCTCACTATCTCTCTCTCTCGCTCTCTCTCTCTCTCTCTCTCTCTCTCTCCCTCTCTCTCTCTCTCATTTCTTCCATCCTTCCATTTTCTCCTCACCCCTCCCTCTGTGCATCTGCTCCTTCCCTTTTTCTCTGTCCACCTGCTACTCACTCCCTCCACTTATCTATCTACTGCTCCCCCTCTCTCTGTCCATCTACTCCTCCGTCCTCTCTGTCCATTTGCTCGTTCCCTCCTCTGTCCACCTTTTACTTCCCCTCTCGATGTCCATTTCCTCCTAATTCCTTTCTCTGTCCATCTTCTCCTCTCTCCTCTCTCTGTCCAACCTCTCCCTGTTCTTCTCTTTCCTTTCTCTGTCCATTTCCTCCTCCCCCTCCCTGTCCATCGCCCTCTATCTTTTTCCATATATTCCTCCTATCTCTTGTGTCCATCTCCTCTTCCTAGTTTATGTCTCGTGAAGCGCAATGGTATAATTTTGCAGGTGCAGCCAGTGATACATGTGTATAAGTCTGAAAAATATGTAGCGAGCAGAATTAGTACTAAAGAAGTAATAAATTGTCATTTATTTTGTAGCAGTAGTAAGAGAGAATTTTTTTTCCTTTCGGCGTTTTTTTGGGGGAAGGGGAGGAGGAGGGCGAATCAGAGAGAAAAATTCTTGTAAATGTTTCAAATTATGTATAATCTTAGTTGCAAGTAAGTAAACGGTCTCATTCTTAAATACTGGCTGACTATAGACTGGCAGTTTCCACGTCGTGAGGTACGTTGTCACCCTCCACTCCCCGCCTCCCTTCCGTTCCCACCTCTTTGAGAGATAGATGATTCTTATTTCCAAGGTGGTTATTCCTAGACAGTGAGCGGTACGTGTACGAAGTCTGATAATCGATTCCCTGGTTTAGGTCGATGTGCAACATACATACATATATACACTCCTGGAAATGGAAAAAAGAACACATTGACACCGGTGTGTCAGACCCACCATACTTGCTCCGGACACTGCGAGGGGGCTGTACAAGCAATGATCACACGCACGGCACAGCGGACACACCAGGAACCGCGGTGATAGCCGTCGAATGGCGCTAGCTGCGCAGCATTTGTGCACCGCCGCCGTCAGTGTCAGCCAGTTTGCCGTGGCATACGGAGCTCCATCGCAGTCTTTAACACTGGTAGCATGCCGCGACAGCGTGGACGTGAACCGTATGTGCAGTTGACGGACTTTGAGCGAGGGCGTATAGTGGGCATGCGGGAGGCCGGGTGGACGTACTGCCGAATTGCTCAACACGTGGGGCGTGAGGTCTCCACAGTACATCGATGTTGTCGCCAGTGGTCGGCGGAAGGTGCACGTGCCCGTCGACCTGGGACCGGACCGCAGCAACGCACGGATGCACGCCAAGACCGTAGGATCCTGCGCAGTGCCGTAGGGGACCGCACCGCCACTTCCCAGCAAATTAGGGACACTGTTGCTCCTGGGGTATCGGCGAGGACCATTCGCAACCGTCTCCATGAAGCTGGGCTACGGTCCCGCACACCGTTAGGCCGTCTTCCGCTCACGCCCCAACATCGTGCAGCCCGCCTCCAGTGGTGTCGCGACAGGCGTGAATGGAGGGACGAATGGAGACGTGTCGTCTTCAGCGATGAGAGTCGCTTCTGCCTTGGTGCCAATGATGGTCGTATGCGTGTTTGGCGCCGTGCAGGTGAGCGCCACAATCAGGACTGCATACGACCGAGGCACACAGGGCCAACACCCGGCATCATGGTGTGGGGAGCGATCTCCTACACTGGCCGTACATCACTGGTGATCGTCGAGGGGACACTGAATAGTGCACGGTACATCCAAACCGTCATCGAACCCATCGTTCTACCATTCCTAGACCGGCAAGGGAGCTTGCTGTTCCAACAGGACAATGCACGTCCGCATGTATCCCGTGCCACCCAACGTGCTCTAGAAGGTGTAAGTCAACTACCCTGGCCAGCAAGATCTCCGGATCTGTCCCGCATTGAGCATGTTTGGGACTGGATGAAGCGTCGTCTCACGCGGTCTGCACGTCCGGCACGAACGCTGGTCCAACTGAGGCGCCAGGTGGAAATGGCATGGCAAGCCGTTCCACAGGACTACATCCAGCATCTCTACGATCGTCTCCATGGGAGAATAGCAGCCTGCATTGCTGCGAAAGGTGGATATACACTGTACTAGTGCCGACATTGTGCATGCTCTGTTGCCTGTGTCTATGTGCCTGTGGTTCTGTCAGTGTGATCATGTGATGTATCTGACCCCAGGAATGTGTCAATAAAGTTTCCCCTTCCTGGGACAATGAATTCACGGTGTTCTTATTTCAATTTCCAGGAGTGTACATACATAGAGTACATGAACTTTTATAATATTACGAAATTCAAGAATTACAATTCGCTCATAATCTACTCGTTCAGAGATATAATCTTATGTTAAAGGTTTAACATGAGTCAGGTGTTAAAGTTACGATCTGTGTGTACTACCCACATTATATTCATCCACTGTTTGAGAATGAGAGCATTTAATAACTTCCAGCAAAATTAAAACATAATTTCAAACCTTTAAGAAACTTTTCGGCACTGACACAAGTCAAAAAATAATGAAAGGAAAAGATGACCATCTCTTGCCACATGTTCACTGCTCGTGCAGTAAAACTTCAGCGTCAGGCATGACGTATTAATTTATTAGTTTATTACCACTACGTTTATTAGAAACACATTTTGCAGATTGCATCCACATACACCACCGAACGTATCGAAAAAATCGTATCATTCTATAACGCATAGTTCAGGAAGTATATAACACATTAACTCATTTATAAACTAATCGGACGTTTCGTGCTGTTTTATACATGAGTGCACGATTCTTTAACGAACCTCGCCGTTGGGGGCGACATGAGTGGCTGTCTTTGTTTACATGTCGGAGCCGAAGATCCGGCACCATCCTGCTTGTAAAAATATAAAATATAGTAACAAAATTAAGGAACTAAGAATGATAATACAATTTTTTAATGATATAAATATCCATAACGCGCGTTCTTGACATAAGTTGTGCGATAAATTCTTCACATTGCTGGGAACTATGTGAATAGAAGTTATAACCTATTGCAACTTCTCCATTGTCCATTAATGTTTATGTATCGATTTTTAACAGAAAGATGAAAAGAACAAAAAATTAATTGTCTCTTCTGAAGCCATAACTTCTGGAATAACTTTTGCACATGAACTACCGATGCAGCTTTTTGCTTACAGATGTTGTGAGAGAACACTAGAAGGAAAAATATCAAGTTTCATACAACTTACGCAATTTGTCGTGAAACAATAAAGACAACAAAGGAGAAAACACAAAAACTATTATTACGAGATGGGTGAGCTCAACTTTCGATATTAGCAGATGACACCAAATTCCCCTGTATGTGAGCATGCTCAGTCTGCAGTATATTAAGGGTTTTAGAAAATTACACTGACGTCAATAACCCATCAACAATGTGGTTAACTCAGACATATGACATGCACACACAACAAGTAGTTAACTTGACGTAAAAGTAGAGTTGTTCGTGCAAGATTGGCGTCAGACTACCTCCTCCTGCTTTACCCGATCTCCACCTGATGCGTATTTGTTTTGCATGTGTTCCTGTAACGTGCTGTGCGTGACATAGCAACGTAGCCACTCCTGTCTGTGAAGTATTTTAACAGTTTCCAAGCAATTTAGTCTGTATCTTCTTATGTGTTCCCTTAAGGGTGTGGTGACGACGGCAGTGCTTATCCTTCATTTTCTTTGGTGACCTGTACCAAATTTATCAAACTACTTACGACATTAGAACTGTACTATTCTTTGCCTTTCTAGAGGAGGCTGACAAACACACTGTTTATTTTTTAAGAAATGCATAACACGAATGCTGACTCGTATTTTATTCAGAAACTGGTTTATATTGCACTGTTTAATGATCGTGGTCTCGAAATGAAGGAAATTATTTGCGACAAACTGGTTAAAACCAAATATGTTGCACTGACTGCGGATATGTGAAACAACATAAATACAGAAGAGTTTGGACAGTGACAGCGCGCTTTATTAGCAGTACAAATTGCAGCCTGCTACTCTGACAATTGTGCATATTGCTAGTCGGCAAACTTCCGAAAACATTGCTAACAGCAATAAAATAATTGTTTCTCAATGGGAAGTCAATGTCGAACTATTTACTCTTGTTACTTGCGATTCCACAGTTATGCATGAAGAAAGGAGAGTGAATGCTGTTCAAATTCAAATGGCTCTGAGCACTATGGGACTCAACTGCTGAGGTCATTAGTCCCCTAGAACTTAGAACTAGTTAAACCTAACTAACCTAAGGACATCACAAACATCCATGCCCGAGGCAGGATTCGAACCTGCGACCGTAGCGGTCTTGCGGTTCCAGACTGCAGCGCCTTTAACCGCACGGCCACTTCGGCCGGCGAATGCTGTTCATTTGGTTTCCTGTTTAAACACTTAATCTGGTAGTGTCAGATGTGTTCAATCATCTTGAATCCCAAGCATTAAGCTCATTGAGGCAGAAATGTCGCAAAATCGTGATGTGAACTGCTGAGTTGAAAAAAAAAGTTACATTTGAAACAATTGGAACGCTACATTCTTATGACGCAGCGTACGGTCTGTTCTAACATGCGCTCATAATAACGTTTTCCTATGTCAACTCTGGGATTCAGACGGAAGAAGAGGAGCGTTCTGGGAGCCTGCATCCCTCTACAGGCACCTCTGTTCGAGTTAACATAACAGAAGTTCTCGTAATCGTCCATTGTGGTCCCACTGATCCAGTAGTAACCCCAACTACGATGGCGGGCAAGCTTTCGCAAAAATTCTGTTGGAGGCCTTTGAGGATGATCTTTTGAAGAAAACACAACCGGAATCTCTGCCAAAGCGATACTCCCACGGGTCAAAAAGTGTGGTTTCATAGTAGCTGAAAGTGTTCAAAAACCACGAGTGAGCTCGTAGCTGAGATTTACCATGTTCCAGACAATGTTGTTATGGAATGATACGGGGGTTGAAGTAGATGAAGCTGAAACACAAGGACATTTTTCAAGGCATAGAAAGATAAAAATGATTCCACGTCAGGGGGAATTATTAATGCCCAAGAAGAGACACGGCTCCACTTGTGGTAAGTTACTAGACAAAGAGGAGAAACCTAGATTTTTGGAGTAAGGTCCATACTTCATTCCATCTTAGCCTGACGTCGCTTTAAAATTTGTGTGCTTCAGCTACTTCGACCGGCTTCAGAGTTAGTTTTTGAAAAGCTCGGACAAGGCTGTTCAGAGAGAAGGAAGAGGTTGAAATCAAACAAGAACAAGATGGTGTTTTAAAAGCTTATCAAAACAATCTACGGTTGGTTAAAATTTTTTGGACCTCCCTAGTAAGTGAAATATGTTAAGTAATACTTTGTGCTTGCATCACAGATCAATATCTATTGACATTTCTGTGTTGTTTTGAAATCAATAAAAGCTACAGAAAAACGAGATGACGCTAATTTCTTTCAGTCAGCGAGAACACGAAAGATATATGTTGTCGTAACGGAATTCAGCTGAATAATTTTCGGGTATTATTTTAGAAGCGTGAACCCATTGACGCGATAGCGTGGTACCGCGTCTGCTGGCTGTGTGCGAGACTGGAGGAGCGACAGCAGTGCCTGAATCCCCGTCGTTTCGAGTCGGTCGTACTGGCCAGCTTGAGTATGGCTTTTAGGCCGTTTTCCAATACTCGTCTAGGTGAATGGTGGACTGGTTAACCATTTCCGCCTCAGTTACACGACAGACAAACACACAAAACTCGAACGATCTTTCTTCATAGTAGCAATAATACACAGATCCATTTCGACACACATAAGACCATACTTAGAGTTAACCCTAGGTTGATTCATACTTTTTTTGTCTTTTGAGTGTTGTAAAAATTTGCGAAGTATGAAATATATGAATGTAGTATGCTTATGGCCATGGTTGCAAAATAGTAACACGAATTCTTTACAGAAGAATGGAAAACTGATACAAGTATAACTCGAGGAAGAAGAGTTTATATTCCGGAGAAATTTAGGAAACCTGAGGCAATACTTGCCCTACAACTTATCTTCGAATACAGGTTAAGGAAAGGCATTCTACTTTTATAGCATTTGTAGAGTCACAGAAAACTTTTTTCCATATTGACTGGAATATTATCTTTGAAACTGTGAAGGTAGCAGGGGTAAAATATAAGGAGCGAAAGGCTATTCACAACTTATACAAAAACTAGAAGACAGTTACAGTAGTCGAGGGGTATGAAAGTGAAAGTCGTTGAGAATGTAGTGAGATAGAGTTGTACTTTATCCAAGATATTATTCAGTTCGTACAAGGCGCAAACAGTAAAGAAAACCAAAGAAAAATTTGGAGTAGGAATCGAAGTTCAGGGTAAAATTTGAGATTTTAAGATGGCATTGTAATTTTGACAGAGACAGTAAGCGACTTGGAAGAGCAGTTGAACGGAATCGACAGTGTCTTGAAATGAAGATAAGAAATGAGCACCAGCAAAATCAAAACAAGGATAATGGAATGTAAAGATCAACAAAAGCAAAACAAGGATAATGCAATGATGTTAAATTACGTCAGGTGACACTAAGGAATTAGATTAGGAACGAGAGACTTGAAATAGCAAATGGGTTTTGTTATCTGGGCAGCAAAATAACTGGTGATAGCCGCAGTAGAAAGGGTATAAAATGTAAACTGACAATTGCAAGGAAAGTATTTCTGAAGAAAAGGAAGTCGTTAATACTGGATATTGATTAGGTGCTAGGAAGTACTTGTATGGAGTGTAGCTAGGTGTGGGACTAAAACATGGACGATAAACAGTTTAAAGAAGAAGAGAATAGGAACTTTTGAAATTTTATGCTGAAGAAGAAATGTTGAAGATTAGTTAGAAAGATCACGTAACAAATGAAGAGGTAGTGGTTAAAATTGGGAAGAAAGAAATTTATGGCACAAACTGACTAGAAGAAGGCACTGGCTGATAGCGCGCATTCTGAGACATTGAGGGATCACCAGTTTGGTACTGGAGGGAAGAGTGTGGGAAACTGTAGAGGGAGACCAAGAGATGAATACAATAAGCAGATTCAGAAAATGTAAGTCGCAGTAGTTATTCGGAGACGAAGATGCCGAAGATGCTTGCACAGGACAGAGCAGCATGCATCATGGCAGTCTTCGGACTGAAGTCCATAACACCAACAATTTGATCGTTTCTGCTGCTTAAAGGGCAACAGTTAATAGTTACTAAAAATGATCCTGATATACCATTGAGTCCGCTGTGTACAAAGACGCCTTACCTATTACATAACTGCAAGGCTATTTCGTATTGAGAAACAGTGTTAACTAAAGAAATTCGAATAAAATTAATGAATGATGACAAATATGTTTCGCCAAAAAATACTTCCAGCATGTAGTAACATATGCTTAATAATCAGGTAATTAAATAGCCAAAGAATTTAAAAAAGAACTGTATTCCATAAGTTTTCCGTTCACGCCATATAGCCATTTACCGACAGAGAACTAACGATCACGGGTGCAAACCAGCGGAGAGAGGCAGTGCTTCAAAAAATTTAAATCAAGCAGTTCGATACCATACGGGGGACAGTGTTTGGTTCACCGATGGGTCGAAATCAGGCCAAGGCGTTGGGGCAGAGGTGTACGGGGTTTAGTCAAGACTGGCCTCTGTATTCCAAGCTGAAATTACTGCCATTAGGGCATGTGTGGAGGAGAATATGCGTAGGTGCTACAATGATTGTAGCATTTACATATATTCAGTGAGCCAGGTAGTCCTGAAATCACTGGCAGCACCTGCAACATGATCTAAGATTGTTGCAGAATGCCACAGGGCTCTGGTGGAGCTTGGGCGGAGCAATAGGGTAAACCTAGTGTGTATCCCTGGCCACTCAGGGATCTGTGGCAATGGACAAGCCGACAGATTGGTCACGATGGGGGCAACGACTCCATTTATTGGACCGGAACCTGTCCTTACAATCACCAAGGTTATGATCAAACTACATAGAACTACGGAACTGACTCAGGAAACAGCACGTAGAATATTGGACCAAGGTCCGTAAACAAAAACGTGGTAAGATATTGATGCCCAAGCCATGTTTTAAAAGAAGCTCTATAATCTTGGGATTGAACAGGAAAGAGATGAAACTCATGACTGGACTGATGACCGGCCATGGGAATTTCAAAAAACACCTACACACAAAGGGTATAACGGAAGAAGACCCTAAATGTAGGATCTGCAATGAGGGTAAATAAACTGCATCACACCTAATCTTGGAATGCACTGCATTGGAAAGCAAAAGATACAGAATCTTCGGGAAAACAAGACCTGAAGAAATTGTGTCTACCAAGAAACTGGTAAAGGGACTCCTTGCACTATTTAAGGGCATTGGTTGGCTTTACTAGATATACAGGGAGCGGTATCGCACAATAAACTCGGTTTCGGTGCGGGAAGTGGAGGGTTAGACCAAAGCTGTTTTAGCTTTCCTGCCAAAATCAAATCAAATCAAATCAAATCAAAGAAAAAATCCAAATTAACAGACGAAAAAAGTTCTCATTTTCGGAAGTTTTGGAATTCCCAGGATCGATGTCAAAAATCGTCGAGATTTTCGATACCCGGGATCGATAAGGTATATACAGGGTGTTCGGAAATTCCCATTACAAACTTCTAGGACTTGTAAAGGGCAGTAAGTAAGTAATGATTTGAGCAGGAGTCCATGTCCGAAAACACAAGCTACAAAGCGTCAAAATTATGGACGCCGATGCCAGTAAATGTATGTATATACAAGTCGATCCCTTGATGATGGTACAGACTATCAAGTGAGCCGCGGCGCCATTGAATTAGTAGACTGTTCTGTCTGGCGCCACTGGCTCAGGTGTAGTATCGACTATCCCCATTTCCAGTATCTATGAGGAAGCGTTGGTATCTGTGGGTTGAGTCCTTAGAAGGTCTTTGCTCGCCGATATATACATATATATGCGGGGTTCGCTGGACCGAGAGGGAGGCACGAAGTTTGGGGATAGGCGTTAGCGTCGCGAGAAGAGGTGGTCACGAGGTCCGAGCAACCGAAGCCAGGAGCTGTGCAAGAAGGGCCTGCGCAGAGCAAAGATACCGAAGTGCTTCACGGGGTCAGCGTCGACTACAAGCAGAAGGCTGACATCCCGTCGGTTGGTTGGCAACATTCGTGTCGGACGACCGCTCGTAGCCTGGCTGCCCTCTTCTACCTGGCTTTCATCGCCACCACTCAGTAACCGCTGCGAAGCACCATGGAACTGCTTGCTGATAAAGGGAAGTAACATTCTGTAATCCTCGTGGTCATTTGTTTCATTGTCTACCTACGCTCGTTATTATTTTCTGGTTTGTATCCGACCCTCCGAGTTTTACTCGGTCGGCTCTTTGGTCTTAAATACAGGTAGTAGTATTGTACTAAGACACTAGCTGTCATTTGAAAATTTGTCCCGCTATTATGTTGCCTTCCATTTATAGTTTGTACGTGATCATTAATGTTCTAATTAATCATCTGTTGGTCGTAAATACAGCCAGAACAATTGTACTAAGGCACAGGCTGACGTTAAACAAAAAAGGGACCTTGTGGTTAGATTTAGCTGTTAACCGGTTCAATTCTTTGATTCTAAGTGTATTTCTCAGTCATTAGTTATAATCTGAACAACCTGTTGTACTAAGCTGTTCGTTTCTGTGTTTGAATGATAGGGTCATTATTGGTGTATTTTAGGTGGATCTTGTGGTACCGCCGCGTGAGTTCTCTTGTAATAAGTGTTCACAAGTAATGTTTTAAGACGTTACTTTAGAGCAGTCTTAATAACTGACAATCAGATTGAAAATATTAACTGCCAGCTATCACCAGGGCTTTAGTCAAAATAAAAAAGGAACGGGTTGGGATGCAGTCGCACCATGGTTGCCAACTGAAATTAAGAGTTTGTTTGCTTTGAAGTAAGCGCTATCATTGTCATACTGTTTGCTAATCCGTTTAACGTTTAAGCACAGGTGCATATCTTAACCCCGAACCTTTCGACATACAGCTTTCAAATTAAAAGTTAAGTCATCTTATTTGAGTAATTGAATCACTCTTCTCATCAGTGGTGCTTATATAGTTTTCATGTGTTACAGAAGGGTATTTAATCAGACAGACTGTGTCCAGCGCGGTAGTAAACACCGCTGTTTCACCCGATAACGGGCGGGCTGCAGGTCCGGCCGTCGTGTAATCATTTTCATATTGTTTGCTCTTTTGCAATAGAGTACTTCAGATTTATTTTGCAAAGATTAAAAAGGCTTCTTCAATTTAAGATTCAAGATCAAAAGAATTTTGCAGATTTGCTCAGTTTTTATAGAAAATTTTATGGTTAAATGCTTCGATTATCTGTAAAACACTTCTTATATGTTGTTAACTAAACAGATTGTGTGAAAAGAAAGTTGTATTGGTGGATCCTCCCTTCCACGTTTTCCTTAATTCCAGTAAGTACCACGTATGATCAAGGATATTGGAGAAGGATAAATATATCAATCTTAGGTAAGGGTCCCTGTACAGGAAACTAACGAATCGAATATTAGAAGGGAAAATGATTCTGATAGTTCTGATAATGGAATACATGTACTGGTACTGTTGTTGCTAAGATTGTAGGATAGGCAACTTTCAGAAATGGTAGTACGGATCAAGACAAGGAAAAAATGCCCAGTAAACATGGCTCTTAAAAGCATACCTGAGGCTCTATGAGCACTTGTTTACCTTCGCTACTGTGAAACACATTTCCACTGAACAAGTGCTCAAGACTTTTAAGGTGTGCATTGTAGAGCCTATTTTAACTGGACATTAGTACTTTGTTTTGGTCCATACTACCACCACTGAATGTTTCCTACCCTACAATCTTAGCGACAACAGCCCCAGTGCAGGGATTTCACAGTCAGAGATATCAGAACGGTTTTCGCTTATAACTTTCGAATCGACCGTTCCTTGTAAAGGAACTATTGCCTGAAATTGATGCCGGTCGGTGTGTCCGAGCGGTTCTAGGCGCTACAGTCTGGAACCACGCGACCACTACGGTCGCAGGTTCGAATTCTGCCTCGGCCATGGATGTGTGTGATGTTCTTAGGTTAGTTAGGTTTAAGTAGTTCTACGTTCTAGGGCACTGGTGACCTCAGATGTTGAGTCCCATAGTGCTCAGAGCCATTTGAACCATTTTGAACGTCTTTTGGAAGAGAGGACAACAGATGTGGTATTCCTGAACCCGTTTTAGAAACGACTTTTTGAAAGGGCTGTCTCGGAGTGAAGTGAGACGAGGAAAAGTTGGGACAGGTGTGGCGGGCGAGTCGGTGGACGCGCCGGGCGAAAGGACGCGGCGCCGCGACATGGAGGACTGCCCCTCCAGACGGATGCGTATCGGTGTGCGCCGTGCCGCGGCGCGCCTCGCCTCGCATCCCCGCGCTGTCGCTGCTGGCTAATCGACCGTGCCGCCTCCCGCCGCCACACACGCGGCCGCTTATCGCCGCTTCCGCCACATTGGTCGGCGCGGGAGCCCGCCGCCGAGTGCCGCTAATGCGGTCGCCGTGCCGCGCTGCGCCACACACGTCCGCACGGTTTCACACGCGCGCCGCACGCTCCCATCTTCGGTTTATGGCTACCAGAGAGCCCGGTTTCTGCGTAGCCCGTAACTTAGCCGGCTGAGATGTGGTTTTGCTAGCTGCGTAGGCAATCTACCGTCAGCGTATTCACATCACCCTCAGCCTAATGAAGACTCAAGAAGAAACATTAGAATCTCGACCTCATATTGCAAGGAGAAAATAGTCTACTTGCAAGATATCAGCCACAGAAATCGATCCCTCAAGAAACTTTGGGCCATAATTCTGATACTACGCACTTACTGCCTTCCGAGTGTACAGCTTTTGAATTTCGCGCGCAACGGTTGTTTGATACTCGCGCTTCCCCACTGCAGACGCCTAATGCCTGAACGTGAAGAACAGTACAGCTGAATGACAACCAGTATCCTCTTATTCATGGTATGCGGAAGGCGAGGGAAGAGGAATGGGGAAGGGAGGTTGTGGACACTTCTCCAAAAGGTGTTTCGAAATCCTGTTCGAAGACAATTTACACTACTGGCCATTAAAATTGGTACACCAAGAAGCAATACACATGATAAACGGGTATTCATTGGACAAATATATTATACTAGAACTGACATGTGATTACATTTTCACGCAATTTAGGTGCATAGATCCTGAGAAATCAGTACCCAGAACAACCACCTCTGGCCGTAATAACGGCCTTGATACGCCGGGGCATTGAGTCAAACAGAGCTTGGATGGCGTGTACAAGTACAGCTGCCCATGCAGCTCCAACACGATACCACAGTTCCTCAAGAGTAGTGACTGGCGTATTGTGACGAGGCAGTTGCTCGTCCACCATTGACCAGACGTTTTCAGTTCGTGAGAGATCCGGAGACTGTGCTGGCCAGGGCAGCAGTCGAACATTTTCTGTATCCAGAAAGGCCCATACGGGACCTGCAACCTGCAACGGGTCGTGCAGTATCCTGCTGTAATGTAGGGTTTCGCAGGGATCGAATGAAGGGTAGAGCCACGGGTCGTAACACATCTGAAATGTAACGTCCACAGTTCAAAGTGCCGTCAATGCGAACAAGATGTGACTGAGACGTGTAATCAATGGCACCCCATACCATCACTCTGGGTGATACGCCAGTATGGCGATGACGAATACACGCTTCCAATGTACGTTCACCGCGATGTCGTCAAACACGATGGTGACCATCATGATGCTGTAAACAGAACCTGGATTCATCCGAAAAAATGACGTTTCGCCATTCGTGCACCCCAGGCGCTCCTGTCTGTGATGCAGAGGCAAAGGTAACCGTAGCCATGGTCTCTGAGTTGATAGTCCATGCTACTGCAAGCGTCGACGAAATGTTCGTGCAGATGCTTGTTGTCTTGCAAACGTCCCCATCCGTTGACTCAGGGATCGAGACGTGGCTGCACTATCCGTTACAGCCATGCGGATAAGATGCCTGTCATCTCGACTGCTAGTGATACGAGGCCGTTGGGATCCAGCACGGCGTTCCATATTACCCTCCTGAACCCACCGATTCGATATTCAGCTAACAGTCATTGAATTTCGACCAACGCGAGCAGCAATGTACGCGACACGATAAACCGCAACCGCGATATTCTACAATCCGACCTTTATCAAAGTCGGAGACGTGATGGTACGCATTTCTCCTCCTTACACGAGGCATCACAACAACGTTTAACCAGCCAACGCCTGTCAACTGCTGTTTGTATATGAGAAATCGGTTGGAAACTTTCCTCATGTCAGCACGTTGTAGGTGTCGGCACCGGCGCCAACCTTGTGTGAATGCTCTGAAAAGCTAATGATTTGCATATCACAGTATCTTCTTCCTGTTGGTTAAATTTTGCGTCTGTAGCACGTCATCTTCGTGGTGTAGCAATTTTAATGTCCAGTAGTGTATTTTACACGATAAATAGGTAAGTAATGCGAGCCCTGTACCTAATTCAACCTAAGACAGAAAAAACGACGATGAAGGAGTTATGCAAATTGGTGACAGATTGATATTAATATGGGGAGCGACGTAAAATGCAAAGTTATAAGCTTCGGGGGCCGATGGATGCATGTTCAAGTTGCAGCGCAATTTCACCTGGAGCTGGCAAGGATACAAAAGAGGGGACATGTCGGAACCAGGTGATAGTCTCAGCGAATTGCATTCCGATTATTGAATTTGACTGTAACTAGGCCTCACAGGCAGGCGCGGGAACAATACATGCAGATGGCAGCAATTGAGAGGACTGCCCCTTGCGCTAACCACCATTGGCGTCTGTACACCAACAAGCCCATCTGCAGTCATGTCGAGCACATTCGGCCTGGAATCTCATTTACTGGTGTAAAGCTGAGACCTGATGACAAGAGAAGACTTGTCTGGAGAAGTCCCTAACAACAGTGGGTACCTATCTGACTAACTGCAGCAATTCCTGTCAGGTCTGAAACGGACTGTCATTAACAAGCGTGACGATGTTCTCTAGTAGCTGTCGGGTTTTTTTCCGTTTGGTTACATGGTTTCCTGGTACATATGTTGGAAAATCCGCGTTGATACGCCAAGAAATCAGAAAACTTTATTCACAGAATGCTCGTAAGCATATCCAAACACGATAGCTCCTTGCTTCTGTTCTGTTACGTCTTCACTTCTAACCATGCTACAGCGCTCATTCCGTACAAGTGGCACAAACATCCAGCCTCATGGTCATCGCTGTGGGTACCAGTTCTACACCATCTAAAGTGTCCGCAGCACGTGGTCCAGTGGCTGCCGGCACGGTAGCTCAGCGTGTTCGGTCAGAAATCTGGCTGGCCTCTGTGATAAAAAAACTGAGTGAAGAAGATCAACAACGAACTTCAACGGATGTCAAGTGACGTCCGCTACGACGAGATACAATGAGCCATACAGAACAAATAAAAAATAAAAGCTGGCCGGAGTGACCGTGCGGTTCTAGGCGCTACAGTCTGGAGCCGAGCGAACGCTACGGTCGCAGGTTCGAATCCTGCCTCGGTCATGGATGTGTGTGATGTCCTTAGTTTAGTTAGGTTTAATTAGTTCTAAGTTCTAGGCGACTGATGACCTCAGAAGTTAAGTCGCATAGTGCTCAGAGCCATTTAAAAAAATAAAAAGAAGTGGCTAGCGTTGCTACCTCTGGATCACTGGGTCCCGGGATCGATTCCAGGCCGGGTTGGGGATTTTTCTTTGCCCGGGTACTGGGTGTTTCTGTTGTCCTCATCACTTCACCATCATAATTCGTGACAGTGGGTAGATGGGCTGCGAAAAAAGTTGGACTGTGAAATAACTGGGAATTTGTACGGGCGCTGATGACCGCGCAGTTGAGCGCCCCCAAAACCAAACATCATCAGAAAACTACAGCGCTCCAAAGCTCTTTTAATCGGCTGACTGTTATTTTGTCGAGATTAGATCAATGGAAAGACAGGCCTGAGCGAAAGTGAAGTAAGATGAAATAAAAACCTTTTGCAAGGTGGGGCAGTTAGATGGGATGAGCTGACAACTGGCTGGTTGCCTTGGTGTGGAGGAAGGGGTACATAAGACTTGAAACCTGTCATAATGCAGCAATGAAGTATTTACGCTGCTATCGGGTCGTACGCTGTGTGTTCATTTTGCCTCCTACGCCGGCAGCCTATGTGTCTAGCACCTGTTCTGCGAAACGTGTTATTGGCGAAATATAAAATAATAAACCCAGTCTTATTGCCGAAATACAATCCTGGAAATGGAAAAAAGAACACATTGACACCGGTGTGTCAGACCCACCATACTTGCTCCGGACACTGCGAGAGGGCTGTACAAGCAATGATCACACGCACGGCACAGCGGACACACCAGGAACCGCGGTGTTGGCCGTCGAATGGCGCTAGCTGCGCAGCATTTGTGCACCGCCGCCGTCAGTGTCAGCCAGTTTGCCGTGGCATACGGAGCTCCATCGCAGTCTTTAACACTGGTAGCATGCCGCGACAGCGTGGACGTGAACCGTATGTGCAGTTGACGGACTTTGAGCGAGGGCGTATAGTGGGCATGCGGGAGGCCGGGTGGACGTACCGCCGAATTGCTCAACACGTGGGGCGTGAGGTCTCCACAGTACATCGATGTTGTCGCCAGTGGTCGGCGGAAGGTGCACGTGCCCGTCGACCTGGGACCGGACCGCAGCGAGGCACGGATGCACGCCAAGACCGTAGGATCCTACGCAGTGCCGTAGGGGACCGCACCGCCACTTCCCAGCAAATTAGGGACACTGTTGCTCCTGGGGTATCGGCGAGGACCATTCGCAACCGTCTCCATGAAGCTGGGCTACGGTCCCGCACACCGTTAGGCCGTCTTCCGCTCACGCCCCAACATCGTGCAGCCCGCCTCCAGTGGTGTCGCGACGGGCGTGAATGGAGGGACGAATGGAGACGTGTCGTCTTCAGCGATGAGAGTCGCTTCTGCCTTGGTGCCAATGATGGTCGTATGTGTGTTTGGCGCCGTGCAGGTGTGCGCCACAATCAGGACTGCATACGACCGAGGCACACAGGGCCAACACCCGGCATCATGGTGTGGGGAGCGATCTCCTACACTGGCCGTACACCACTGGTGATCGTCGAGGGGACACTGAATAGTGCACGGTACATCCAAACCGTCATCGAACCCATCGTTCTACCATTCCTAGACCGGCAAGGGAACTTGCTGTTCCAACAGGACAATGCACGTCCGCATGTATCCCGTGCCACCCAACGTGCTCTAGAAGGTGTAAGTCAACTACCCTGGCCAGCAAGATCTCCGGATCTGTCCCCCATTGAGCATGTTTGGGACTGGATGAAGCGTCGTCTCACGCGGTCTGCACGTCCAGCACGAACGCTGGTCCAACTGAGGCGCCAGGTGGAAATGGCATGGCAAGCCGTTCCACAGGACTACATCCAGCATCTCTACGATCGTCTCCATGGGAGAATAGCAGCCTGCATTGCTGCGAAAGGTGGATATACACTGTACTAGTGCCGACATTGTGCATGCTCTGTTGCCTGTGTCTATGTGCCTGTGGTTCTGTCAGTGTGATCATGTGATGTATCTGACCCCAGGAATGTGTCAATAAAGTTTCCCCTTCCTGGGACAATGAATTCACGGTGTTCTTATTTCAATTTCCAGGAGTGTAGTATATCTCTTCTAAAAAAAAAAAAATGGCCCTGAGCATTATGGGACTTAGCTTATTTGGTCATCAGTTCCCTAGAACTTAGAACTACTTAAACCTAACTAACCTAAGGACATCACAGACATCCATGCCCGAGGCAGGATTCGAACCTGCGACGGTAGCGATCGCGCGGTTCCAGACTGTAGTGCCTAGAACCGTTCGGCCACTCGAGCCGGCTCTCTTCTAAACGTTTTAGGTAGTTACGGAGCATTAGTGAAATGCAAATGAAGACGCAAAGTGTGTTTGCTTTAAAGGCGTATTACAAAATTCCCGATAGTTTTATGGGAGCACAACGTGCTTTATTTAATTTATCACCAGGAACTTCCTGACATTTTGCTACTATATCAACTTTTGGGTTAGACACTTCGTGGATGCTGGTAACACGACAAAGAAGAGAGATGGTAGTGTATAAAAAGAGCTGACCCCAAGAGAAAACTGATCATGTGCGTGAAGTTTCACGAAGAAGATAGTACAGAGTGGAACATAGTCTCAACTGATGCAGTGACAGCGGATTTCCGTAGACTCTCCTGTTCATTAGCAGAAGTGGCGACCCCACTACCTCCCAGTTGATTAGTTTTTTCGGATCCATGTTTTTTCTTTGGGGTTACCTCAACTCCAAAGATTTCCAGGAACGCCATCCAAGAACCAGAACTAATTTGAAGGAGTGAATTCGACAAGAAACAAACGACAAGCAACATTCTTTTGTAGATGCTATGCAACGTCATGAGAAGATTCGCCGACAATGTGTGCGACATAAGGACGTTATCGGAGCGATACCATATTAAAGATTGATAATTTTCAAGGTACACCATTAATTTCCTCGTATATAGTCTAGATTCACGTAATAAAACGATTATTTAAATCTGCAAATTTATTGAGTTTTCCGGCTTTACTGCAACTTCCTGTATTTCTGTGCACAGAGGTGATCTGAAAGCAACTTACTGCTACGTTATTGCAGATGTAAAGTAACACACTGGAAAAATCCGCAATGAGATGTTAGCGTTATCACTTTTATCTGTCCTGTTACAGCGGTTCGTATTCCCCTGTGGCAGGACTGTACTCTGTAACTGTGGAGCCACGAATGTGAGACACCTCAGTATCTGGCAGTATCAGTGGGGAAGGGACGGGGGGGGGGGGGAGGAACCAGCGGTAACGACTCTCGTCTACGACGAAGTCAACAACGCCGCTGTTTTGCGGCGGCAGACAGCGATCTGCAAACGAGGAGACGCATCTGCCGTTCCCCAGCCCCGCTCATTCCGTGTCCCACACACATGCGCACACGCACGTACACACACACACAGAGTGACCCGGTGAAAAGAGTTGGCCGCAGCGGCCACCATCCATCAGCCATCAGGCGCGCGCTATCTACTTACGCCTGGCGACACCCGTGTGTTTGCGTCATGGCTCGGAAGGGCGGCGATAACGCACAAAGGAAGTGACGTCGTCATACGGTAATTGAATCCACCAGCGGAGGCAAACTACTGGCCGCCCCTGTCCCCTGCCCCCCCCACCCTCACGCCCCTCCGCAGAACGCTTGTCATTTACACAGATTTCAGCGGGAGGAGGAATCGATAGTGCAAGCGCGCGCGCGCTCGGTTTTGTGCGCTCTTTTGTCGGCCGGCGCGCCGCGGTCCCGTTTTTAATGCATTGTGAATGATGAATACCGCCGGGCAGGGCCGCCTACCCCTTCTCGCCGCGGACACCGTCGACACCAACGCGCCAGGTTAGTTGCGCGTAATAAATGGCCGCCTATTCAGGTGATACGGGCCGCGTGCCCATTCTGCGGGGGTAATTGGCTTTCCCAAGCAGCGAAAATTAACGTTTTACAAAACCGGAAACTTGTACACTGCCTGCGACGGTCTTTTGTTTCCGCGACGGGGATGCGAGGGGACTTCCCAGCACTGCAGGTCACGTTGGCAGCGCGCAAAGGACGCCCGAGCGTGCTGTCGCAGACTGCCGAGTCATGCGGTCACGAGTGTGAATAAATTTTAGGTGAAACGGCGATACAGGAGTGACACATGCTAGTAAATTCGAGTTGTTGTTTGATATCTACCTCATATAACTACCGTGACCGTGGTAGTCTAGCAGGCACAGCCCTAGACTTCGGGCCTGGAGGTCTCGGGTAGGTGCGGGAACTTTTTCCCGTTCCAGATCCACGAGAACGACTCCAGTCTGCTGTCAGATTCAATGCGGAGATAAAGGGCAGCCGGAGCGATGGGCTCGCCACCGTCTCCTCCTTGTGACACGGCGAAGGAAAGGTTGAAATGGCTCTGAGCACTATGGGACTTAACATCTTAGGTCATCAGTTCCCTAGAACTTAGAACTACTTAAACCCAACTAACCTAAGGACATCACACATATCCATGCCCGAGGCAGGATTCGAACCTGTGACCGTAGCGGTCGTGCGGTTGCAGACTAAAGCGCCTAGAACCGCTCGGCAACATCGGCCGGCAAATCAATTGTGAAGGTCCGACAGAACAAGCGGTTAAGGCAACCGTTCTAGAGAAGCGGAGCATCCGGGTTCGAGTGCTGGTTAGCGCAATATTTCAACTTTCACCATTGATTTATTTCAGTGTCTGTAGGTGGCTGATGTCCTGATGTCTCTTAATATTGTATTGTACAAAGCCTCTGTACCATCAATGGCGTGTGTTTTGTTGGACATGGCCATTTTACAGAGACACGTAGGATTTTATGATCAATTTCTACATTACTTACGATGTCTTGTTGAATCTTTGTAAGAAGTCTTTCGGGGAAGTCGAATCAGGTTTCTCGTCAACTTCGTGGCGCTCCCCCATGGGTTAAACAAACCTGTCGCTCTCCAGCTTCCTTTGTATATATTCGGTAGAAGTATGAAACCGGAATTTCCGTTTAGATGGTGCTAGCCGTCAGTGTAGGGACCGTGAGACCGCGTCTGCTGCTTCCTGTAACGGCTGACGACGAATGTCAACACACAGAAACCCAAGTCACATACATCGGTATCTGTTTGAAACCCGTAAACACGACGTGTATTGTGCCTACGAACTACGAGTTACTGACAGCATTGGTTTTCTGTTATCATTTGAAGAAAACTGCTGCAGAATCGCATCGAATCCTTTTCGAAGCTTTCGGTGAACATGCTCTTGGGAAAACACAGGGCTGTGTTTCAAGAAATTCAAAAGTAGTGATTTTGGCATCAGAAACGACGAGCGCGGAAAACCACAGAAAAAGTTGGAGACAACGAATGGCAGGCCTTATTGGATGAAGATGATACTCAAACTCAACAGGAAGTAGTGTAGCAATTGAATGTGACGCAGAAAGCCATTTCTCCTCTGTTGAAAGATATGGGAAAGGTGCAGAAAGTAAGAAAAAGGGGCCCGCATGAACTGAATGAAATACAACAAGCAAATCGAAAGACTACTTGGGAAATGCTGCTCGCCAGATATTAAAGAAAGCCGTTTCTGCATCGAATAGTGACAGTTGATGAAAAATGGATATATTTTGAGAATCTAAGCGTCGTAAATCATAGGTGAATCCAGGAAAACCATCGACATCCACTGCAAGATGAAATCGTTTTGGAAAGAAGACAATGCTCTGTGTTTGGTGTGATCAGAAAGGTTTCATCTATTATGTGCCGCTAAAATCTGGTGAAACGGTTAACACTGATCGGTACCAACAGCAAATGATCGATTTACATCAAGCATTAGTTGAAAAACGACCGGAATATGGAAAAAGGCAACACAAAGTCATATTTCTCCATGAAAACGTCCCATCACGCACAGCAAAACGGGCCAGTGAAACGATCGAGGCGTTCAATTAGGAAATACTAGGGCATGCAACTTAGTCCCCAGACCTGGTTCCTTCCGATTATCGTCTATTTACATCACTGGGGCACGCTTCAATTCGTATGAAAATGTACGAAAATGGCTCTTTGACTGGTTCGCTTCAAAAGAAGAAGGTTTTTTGACGTGGCATTCACAGCCTGTCGGAGAGGTGGGAGAAATGTATAAATAGCAAAGGAGATTATTTTGAATAAAATACTATTTATCAGTTTCAAACAACAGACATGTAATTATTGCAACCAAATTCTGGTTTCATACTTCTACACTTGGTATGTGCTTAAGGAGACCAAGCAGCGAAGGTCAGGTCATTAGCGTTACCTCTCCCGACATATCAAATGCAATGTACCCAATATTTAAAGTAAAGAGTAAATTTTGTGTACAAGTGTGAGAAAGTGTTCTAAATGTTTGCGTAGGGTGTATCGGAGTCGGCGTTCATCAAGCGGTATATGGAAAACTGCCTAAAAACTAATGCTGGCTAGTGTACCAGCCCATCGTCGTTAATCCACTGGGTGAATTTGATCTGGAACCAGCGTAGCTCATCATCCACCAAGCAGTCCCGTTAACACTACGACTGCTCATGTGTGTCCGCAGCTCGTGGTCTCGCGGTGGCGTTCTCGCTTCCCGAGCACAGGGTCCCGGGTTCGATTCCCGGCGGCGTCAGGGATTTTCTCTGCCTCGTGATGACTGGGTGTTGTGTGCTGTCCTTAGGTTAGTTAGGTTTAAGTAGTTCTAAGTTCTAGGGGACTGATGACCATAGATGTTAAGTCCCATAGTGCTCAGAGCCATTTGAACCATTTTGCTCATGTGTTAGACAAAGGTAATAGTGTGTATGATGGAAATCTGTGGACAAAATATGCCATAAAACTCGAGGGCAACGCGAACACTAATAATACATAATGGATATTTCAGCCTGCGACACTGTGCTTTCTTTGGGTAATCAATTTTCTGCGGGAGAGAAGCAAGACGCATGTAGTGGGAAGCCTTCTTCGGATAGCACTGGTATCACTACTTCAGTAATTCAGATAACACGTAGCCCTTCGCACATGTCTTGGGCTATTCATAATCCCCGCCTGGAGTGGCCGCGCAGTTAGAGGCGTCATGTCATGGATGCGCAGCCTCTCCCACCAGAGGATCAAGTCCTCCCTCGGGCATGAGTGTGTATGTTGCTCTTAAAAAAATGGTTCAGATGGCTCTAAGCACTATGGGACTTAACTTCTGAGGTCATCAGCCCCCTAGAATTAGAACTACTTTAACCTAACTAACCTAAGGACATCACACAGATCCGTACCCAAGACGGGATTCGAACCTGCGACCGTAGCAGCAGCGCGGTTCCAGACTGAAGCACCTGGAACCGCTCGGCCACAGCGGCTGACTGTTGTTCTTAGCATAAGGTTGTGTCCTACGTGAGCGACAGAAGCAAGCGACAGCGAGCGACTTCTGGATACGCGACACTCCAGCGGCAAGCAGCAACATCAGGCGAAAAGCTTGGGTGTTCTGCATGCGAGCGACCATGTCACGCTACAAAATAGCTGCTTACAAGGGAACCTCCCCATCGCACCCCCCTCAGATTTAGTTATAAGTTGGCATAGTGGATAGGCCTTGAAAAACTGAACACAGATCAATCGAGAAAACAGGAAGAAGTTGTGTGGAACTATGATAAAAATAAGCAAAATATACGAGGGCAGTTCAATAAGTAATGCAACAAATTTTTTTTCTGAAACAGGGGTTGTTTTATTCAGCATTGAAATACACCAGGTTATTCCCCAATCTTTTAGCTACACAACACTATTTTTCAACGTAATCTCCATTCAATGCTACAGCCTTACGCCACCGTGAAATGAGGGCCTGTATGCCTGCACGGTACCATTCCACTGGTCGATGTCGGAGCCAACGTCGTACTGCATCAATAACTTCCTCATCATCCGCGTAGTGCGTCCCACGGATTGCATCCTTCATTGGGCCAAACATATGGAAATCCGACGGTGCGAGATCGGGGCTGTAGGGTGCATGAGGAAGAACAGTCCACTGAAGTTTTGTGAGCTCCTCTCGGGTGCGAAGACTTGTGTGAGGTCTTGCGTTGTCATGAAGAAAGAGAAGTTCGTTCTGATTTTTGTGCCTATGAACACGCTGAAGTCGTTTCAATTTCTGAAGAGTAGCACAATACACTTCAGAGTTGATCGTTTGACCATGGGGAAGGACATCGAACAGAATAACCCCTTCAGCGTCCCAGAAGACTGTAACCATGACTTTACCGGCTGAGGGTATGGCTTTAAACTTTTTCTTGGTAGGGGAGTGGGTGTGGCGCCACTCCATTGATTGCCGTTTTGTTTCAGGTTCGAAGTGATGAACCCATGTTTCATCGCCTGTAACAATCTTTGACAATAAATTGTCACCCTCAGCCACATGACGAGCAAGCAATTCCGCACAGATGGTTCTCCTTTGCTCTTTATGGTGTTCGGTTAGACAACGAGGGACCCAGAGGGAACAAACCTTTGAATATCCCAACTGGTGAACAATTGTGACAGCACTACCAACAGAGATTTGAAGTTGAGCACTGAGTTGTTTGATGGTGATCCGTCGATCATCTCGAACGAGTGTGTTCGCACGCTCCGCCATTGCAGGAGTCACAGCTGTGCACGGCCGGCCCGCACGCGGGAGATCAGACAGTCTTGCTTGACCTTGCGGCGATGATGACACACGCTTTGCCCAACGACTCACCATGCTTTTGTCCACTGCCAGATCACCGTAGACATTCTGCAAGCGCCTATGAATATCTGAGATGCCCTGGTTTTCCGCCAAAAGAAACTCGATCACTGCCCGTTGTTTGCAACGCACATCCGTTACAGACGCCATTTTAACAGCTCCGTACAGGGCTGCCACCTGTCGGAAGTCAATGAAACAATACGAGACGAAGCGGGAATGTTTGAAAATATTCCACAAGAAATTTCCGGTTTTTTCAACCAAAATTGGCAGAGAAAAAAAATATGTTGCATTACTTATTGAACTGCCCTCGTACAAACTGAGTAGTCCATGTGCAAGATATGCAACATCCAGGATAATGTTAGCGCAGGAGTGCCGTGGTCCCATGGATAGCGTGAGCAGCTGCGGAACGAGAGGTCCTTCGTTCAAGTCTTCCCTCGAGCGAAAATATTAATTTTTTATTTTCAGACAATTATTATCTGTCATGTGACGCACATGCCGTCACCAGTGTCGTATAGAATATATCAGGCGTGTTTTCCTGTGGAGGAATCGGTTGACCTATGACCTTCCCATCGAATGTTTTCGTTTCCCATTGGAGAGGCACGTCCTTTCGTCTACTAATCGCACGGTTTTGCGGTGCGGTCGCAAAACGCAGACAGTAAACTTATTACAGTGAACAGAGACGTCAATGAACGAATGGACACATCATAACTTTGCGAAAATAAAGAAAGTAAAATTTTCACTCAAGGGTATACTTGAACCAAGGACCTCTCATTCCACAGCTGCTCACGCTAACCACGGGACCACGGCGCTCCTCAGTTCAGACTATCCTTGATGTATATATTGCACACGCACTACTCAGTTTGTATATTTTGCTTATTTTTTCCATAGTTCCATACAACTTCTTCTTGTTTTCTCGATTGATCTGTGTTCAGTTTTTCAAGGCCTATGCACTGTGCCAACTTATAACTAAATCTGAGGGGGTTGCGATGGGGAGGTTCCCTTGTTAGAGCCAACCAGCTGCTTCTAAAAACGGCGTCCCTAACCTGTAGAATACTGAAGCTGGAGAGTAAGGCTACAGAATTAGGTTTAATTAAGAAAATAAAGCGAAAAGGAATACTGTCCATGAAATTTACAAAGGGAGGAATCTCCATGGAGAATTGCATAAACATCATCAACTAAGAAGACTACCAGACAAATTCTTCGAATACACGTGAATGAGCAGAGGAGCATTCGACTATCTCATCAATAAATTAAATACGAATGATTTTTACATGATCAAGAGCTTTTAACAGCCAATAAATGCAGAAGAATGAGTACTACATGACTAACTACGCTAAATACAAACATAAGTACATAGATTGATACCAATGAACAAAAGCTAGCTGTGATGTAGGGTAACGTATACAGTATGCCTAAGGATAAGATGGTGGGTTCGATTTCCGACTGTTCTTATATTTTTACTGACTCAGCTACAATTCTGTATATTAAGTTTTATGTACACTGTTTACAATGCATCGCTAAGTATATTTTTAAGGTCTTGCCAAAGAACTTGATCTTGACTGCTACCCCAGTATATCACACACTTTTAATTCCTAATAAATTACAATGAACCATGAAATTTTACAGATATTTGATGTTGCGAACGTAATTCATCAGCAGTCAAAGTTTAGGCCAAGCGTTTCAATTACAATAAATAGTCTGTAAAAGTACAGCTTACAAAATTTTTGAAAAGAAAGTCAAACGTTTTGTGTAATTATTTGTCTAAAAGTATGAAATAAAAAATATTAGGGAAACGTTTGGTGCACCTCATTTCTGTTCATGATTTCGAGTATCATTCAAAGGCACGTAGAACGTTTCTCTGATCTACTCTTTTTTTTTTTTTTACACAAATCATTTCAGAAAATATTTGACTGATTTCTTTCATTTTTTAATTTCAAGTTTTATTCAGAAAGCATGATCTTGCTGACTCCTCGTTTGCCTTCCTTTCTGCATGCTGTCATTTCCAAAATTCGTCGTTTCGATATCTGGAACCTTTCATGAGATAAGACGATTTTTACGACCTCTTGATTGCCGAAGCGCAGGAAAGGTTCGGACGCGCCGCGAGCTTCTGTCACTCACGTAGGACACGGCCTAAGTTAGTTTAAGTAGAGTGTAAGTGTAGGGACCGATGACTTCAGCAGTTTGGTCCCTTAGGAATTCACACACATTTCAACATTTTTTATTCTTGATCGGCAAGTTGTTCATCACAACCGCTGTTGTAGTTCATTCGCGTTGAGGGAAATTCCGTAGGAAAATATCTATTCTTTTTGGTATTATAACACAATTTTTACAGGTTCTAATACTAGCATGTGACGACATCATACGATACTGAATTCTCCAAATTAGAGATGATACAAAATTCCGTTATGTCAGTGTATAGTACGGACGTCTTTTCAGTCTCTTTGATGCATGAATAGTTCAACTAAGTCGCTAACCATTTTATGGCACGGTATATGATATGAACTGCTGCGTGAGCTTTCTCAACGACAGCTGCTCTGTGCACTTATTACTATTGTCTATGTTATGCGCCCCAGCCTTCTGGTTTTCAGTTTTACGAGCATTGTCGTAGCTTTTTTAAAAATTGATCCATGGCTGAAGCAGCAATCGTAAGATGAACTCTTCTTGAAGAAATAATAAACAACAAGTCAATTGCAATTATCACAAACGCTAAATTAACACTAAGGCTAAGGCCAAGTATTTTTCGTCTCTCCAGAAAAAGTAGATTTGGAGTTGTCTGCATCCTAGGCTACTTTTTGGCCACGTCATCACCTTGCTGTACAGACCACTGTTTAGATAGTTGTTGCGAATAGCCTTCATCACGGTGTTGTATTTACTACAGGGTCACTGTTACGCACAGATGTTATGTGGAGTTGTTTATACTGCTTGTAGAATCAGTTCTGAAGTGCATCTTCGGACCCATTATTTGATACGATTAATAATGTGTATTACGTACAAGCACTTTAGTCAAGGCTGCGAATTTCATCTAAATGATATGACAAGTCCATAGTAGGTCACAAATATATAATTCCATTTTAACATGTGACTTAACTGAATCACACTTTTCTTTGCTGGAATTAAGCTCTTTGGCAAGAACACAACGTCAATGTTGCATTATGACTGCGCTGTACATATTAGGTCTCTATATGTTTGATACGATAAAGCCATAGCAAAACTTAAGACTATCGAGTTAAAAGTGCTACGGAAAAGAAACGTATCGATCGGAGTTATGATGGGAATGGGGCTCTTTAGAGGCAGATGGAGAATATTGTAGCAACTTCGTACCTCCTTATTACTCGATGGCGTCATAAAATCCAAGGAACTTCATGGAGGGCTGTCCTCTTATTAAATGACATAGTAAGCCCTCAGCACTGTTCACGATATTGTGTCGCCATATGGGCGGACCGAGAACATTTTACATCAACAGGTACAGTCGGTAATAGCTGCCTTGCGTCCTTCGCTAGTCGTTATCGAGAGTGCAGGCTGCAAAAGGAATGACCGACTAAAATATTCAATAGGCGATAATAGAGTTGACACTAGACAAGTAAATTAATTTATATGAGACTGATTCAACTGAAAACTTTAAAAGAAACTTAAAAGAAACCTTAAAAGTTGCACAACTGGTTCAGCACGTGACAGGAGGCATACTTACATTTCGACACATGAGAAATAGAAAATTATTTACATAAAAATTATTTAATACAACACGTTTTTCAAACGGCCCAAAAAGTAGAAAATAATTTCTCTGAGCCCCATACAGATTGATAACAAGGACAGATAGTCCTGAAAATTTGTGCTTGTGTGTTTTTAGTTGCAATGACAATAGTTGTAAAATTGAAAACCAAAAACATGGAGAGCATCCAATAGATAATTGATGCATGAATAGTTCAACTAAGTCACTAACCATTTTTTTGCGGTGCAGATGATATGAACGGTTCTCAACGGTGACTATTATCTATACAACTTACTATTTTATATCGCATGCGCCCCATGTTTTTCGTTTTAAATTTTATGACTGCTGTCATAGCTTCCTTCAAAAAATTTATCTGCAGCTCAAGCAGCAATCGTAGGATGAAATCTTGTTAATGAATTAATGAACAAACAGTCAGTTGCAATGGGAGGTTTATGTAAAGCAATTGACCATCGTTTCAAAGTTTATAAAAAGTCTTCTCCACAAGGAAATATTGGCAACTTAAACAGATACAATAATTTCTCGTTATGAATAGAAAAAAATCAAACTTTCTGGTCTGCATGTTGTGGCGGCGATACGTTGAAATATAGCCGAAAGGTGTCAGTAAAATATATTTCACCTCCATAATAATTGAAACATGCACAAGACGGTCACCAAAGTACTGCTAGTGCTCTAGCGTCGCGTACGTATCGCTAAGGCTAAGGAAAGCTTCAAGCAAGACAGAGCACTACAACTATGCGCCAGGAGGGCGCGCGATAGTGAATGTGCATTGTTATGCTAAACTCGCTTAAAATGTTAAAATGTTTGACATTAAACACCAGATCACATTCAAATGTATACACAATTAAAATGAAAAAATAGAAACAAGTATAAAGTTACTATGTAGAAATTAAGCTAACAATGAATTACGTAAACAACAAGATAGTGTAAATAGAAAATAATAACAAAGAAGACACACAGGTACCATTAAAATCAACAAACGAGGAATGTGGCATATCCAGTAGTCATCCGGAAGATCGAGCCACTTTTCTGTTACGTTAATGAAATTATGGGACTGAACTTAATAGAAAATTTATTTTTTTGCTTTTCGTTTACAATGGACCCATCTCTGTGAGGAAAATATTTAAAAAAACTCTAATTCTTCTTCCAGGGCAAGCCCGTGACGTTTAGTTTCTTTATGCAAAAGTTCTAAGTCTCCTCGTCTCCGTGGTGTGTGATGGGAGAAAAAGCAGGCTTTCAGCAAAAGCAGAATTGTACACATTCTCCCCACCCTCAGCCCGACCCCGTTTACATAGCTGGTACTCTTCATGCCTCTCTTCCAACTGGTTGTTGTATACAATAATTAGGGCAGTAATTACATGTAAGTTTATAAACACCAAAGTTAGTGAAACCATCTTCTTCTGTTCTGATAGAACGGATTAGTTTTTGTTTTAGACTACTGCTTACAGAGAAAGCATCTCTGCATCTACAGTATATTTATTGTTCAACAGTCTACTTATCCTGTGTGATACATTTTCTAGAATTGGTACAGAGATAAACTTATTACTCTCACCTCCTATCTTCAAGCTATTGTTCCGAAAGTTGTACACTTAAAAGCTGATTTCTTCTTTGCAATATCATCAATCAGCCTAGGGTCCTATCCATTGTTAACTGCAATAGATTTAATCACAGATATTTCTTTTTGAAAACAATGCTGTTCTAAAGGAGTGCGCAGTACGCGATGTATTGTAGAAGAGAAAAAAGCGGTTTTGTGGATTTGTAGATGACATGAGTCGGCTGGGATAATGTTATCTGCAAAAGCAGGTTTATGGAAAACGTCAAAGCTGATTTTATTCTTGAGAAATTTAGTTCTCTATTATCGTTCTATATTTCTTTTGTGAAATTAATTTTCTCATGATAGTTGTTAAAAGCATGTAGCATTTGTTGTAGATCTTCCCCACCGCCATTGAACACTGTGATTATATCGACTACGTAACTACGTAACTAGCCTAGAAAGTAATCAGACTCCTCAAAACGGGACTACTCTTGAAAAAGTTTTCTTCTAACACATTTACAAAAATATCTGCTAGAACTCCAGCTAACGGACATCCCATAACTAAAGAGAATGGTTGGTCTTACAGTTTCCCGCTGAACTGAAAGTGAATGTAAGAGTGCACCCTGCAACAAAGTCACCAGGTCAGATGTTTTTGTAAATCTGTTAATTTTTCATGTCGTCGGATATTATTTTCAGTAATTTTGAAAGCGATGTCTACCGGGACATTAGTACACAAAATTATGATGTCAAAGGAAAGCAACTGAGAGCAAAGGTCGAACTCTATCTTCTGTAACATATTTATTAGATAAGCACTGTTTTAACGGAAAAATTGTTTCCAAATTCGAAAGCTTCTTTTCGTGTGCAAAAATCTCGCTAGTTTGTGATGTGGGTTGTTTATCCCATTTATCCCAGCAATTGTCATAGCTATTAAAGACACACAAGCGCACATTTTCAGGACTATTCGTATGGAGTCTGGAATCTATATGGGGCCAGGAGAAATTAATTTAAAGTTTTTAGTCTGTTTTAATAACCTGTTATATTAAAAAGTTTTTATTTAAAGAGTTATTTTCTGCTTTTTAGTCTGGTATGTATGAAATGTTTCAGTCGATTTCAAACATTTTGTTGAGACTACAGCACAGACATGTAGTAAAATTTCGATTAATTTCAGTTTCTCTTCACCTGGCTCAACCAATGTATTGCTTCGTCCAGCATATATCTCGAGAAAAGACTGTGAGGATACGAGCTTATCAGCAATCGTGCTTCCCACGAATCATTTATTATTGGAAGAGGAAAAAGGAGCAAATGGCAGTGACACGCAAAGTACCCTTCGCCTCACAACAGACAAGAAAATCAGTTAATTTTGCGTGGTAACTCTCTCTGTTCTGGCCCATTTTGGAAGTATCAAGTCTCTTGGTCGTCGGGAACTTGGTTTAAAATCAACTTCAAAATGTATACCGAACACACAAACAGGAAAAGAAGCGATCTAATAAAAACGTGTTAGAAATAAGCTGCAAAACGACAATCTTGCCAAGTGGAGGGATTGAATCAGTGGTACGGACGGTTCTGTGGCCGTATAGTTTGCCGATTCCTCGTCTTGTGCCACAGGGTGCCTGGTTTCCTAGTTCTCCTAAATATGGGAGTCCACTACACCCAGGAAGCGGCTACACCGGCAGCGGGGTCTGTGTGGAGAGGACTGGGTGGCTTTTTAAGTTAGAGGGTGTTGGGAAAGTGGAGAAAGTGCTTCAGTTCTTAAGGATGTCGGACGAACACAGGAAGAAGGTAGACATAGGAACAATCGGTGTTAACTGTCGTAACTGTGTTGGAAAAGGACAAGACCTCCAAGCGGTAATGGAAATAATTTTACCTCAAATAATTACAGGTGCGGAAAGTTGGCTGCTTTTTTGATACTCAGAAGAAAGGTTTCCGAAAGACCGAGCTATGCTCAGAAGGTATAGATTAAATTCAGTTGGTCGTGTAGCGTTTATTGATGTCATAAGTAGCTTACCTCGAAGTAAAACTGAAGTAGGTAGCTCCTATGAGTTCGAGTGGGTAGAGGTTATACTTGACAGCCGGAATAAATTAATAATTCGTTCCTTTTACCGATCCCAGACTCAGATGATAGAGCTGCTGAGTAATTCGAAGAAAACTTAGGTGTCATTTCAACATGTTGGCGAAAATACGTGTTTTAAAGTCGATAGTAGGCATAAAACGACGTTAGAACCCGTACTGAATGCCTTCTCAGAAAATTATTTTGAACAGCTAGTTCAGGAGACCACTCGAAGAGTAAATAGTTGCGAAAACATACTTGACCTCTTAGCAACAAATAACCCTGACCAAATAGAGAGCTTCACGACAGATACAGGGATTAATGACCACAAAATTTAGCTATATTTAATACTGTAACATCGAAACCCACCCAAAATAAACGCAATATACATCTAATTTAAAAAGGAGATGAAAATTCACTTCACACCTTCCTAAGACACGGTTTTCACCCCTTCCAATCCGACTAAGTAAGTAAAGGCCACATTGATGTAAGTTCAAAGAAATAGTATTGACGGCAATTGAGAGATTATACCAAACAGCAATTGAGAAATATATACCAAACAAGGTAAGAAGTGACGGCACCGTTCCTCCATGATATACAACAGGTCACAACACATTTGCAGAAGCACGAAAAAAACATGCAAATTTAAAAGAACACAAAATGCCCAAGATCGGCGAAAATTTACAGAAGCTCGATACTTAGCTCGACCTTCAATGCGAAATACTTTTAATAGCTACCATCACGTAACTCTCCTCGAAATCTGGCAGAAAACCTTCAGAGATTCTAGCCGTTTGTAAAGTACACCATTGCCAAGACATATCAATATCTTCACTGCGCAGTAACAATTGTGATCTTATAGATTACAGTGCCACTAAAATAGAGGTACTAAACACGGTTTTCCGAAATTCCTACACAAAAGAAGACGATGTAAATACTTTAGTTTTCGAATCAAGAACAATTGTCAAAATGCATCACTTAGAAGCTGTTTAAAATATTTAAGGCAAGACTTCCGCTCCTAAAACATTTAAGACAAGGCTTCTGGTCCAAATTGTATGCCAGTGAAGTTCCTTTCAGAGTATGGTGACACAATAGCTCCTTACTTAGCAATCATATACAACCGCTCGCTGGTAGGAAGATCTGTACCTAAAGCCTGGAAAGTTGCACAAGTTACATCACTACCCGAAAGTGGAAATAGGTGTAATCCGCTAAATTACAGACATATACTACTCACATCGTGGCGTAGAATGTCAGAAGCTTGAACATGGTAGGGAAGGTAGAAAATCTGAAAACGGTAATGCAAAAGCTCAATCTAAATAATTAGGGCTCAGTGAAGTGCAATGGAAAGAAGACAATGATTTGTGGTCAGATGAGTACAGGGTAAGATCAATAGCAACAGAAAATGGTACAACAGGATTAGGTTTCGTTCTTAGTAGGAAGATAGAGCAGAGAATGCGTTACTGTGAACAGTTCAGTGATATGGTTGTTCTTATCAGAATCGACAGCAAACCAACACCGACCACGATAGTTCAGGTGTGCATGCCGACGTCGCAAGACGAAGGTGAAGAGATACAGAAGCATGCGAGAATACTGAAAGGGTAATACAGAACGTAAAGGGAGAAAAACTAATAGTCATCGGGGACTGGAATGCAGTGTAGGGGAAGGAGTAGAATAAAAGGTTGCAAATGAATATGGTATTGGGATAAGGAATGAGAGAGGAGAATAATTGAGTTCTGTAATAAAATTCAGCAAGTAACAGTGAGTACTCTGTTCAAGAACCGCAAGAGGAGGAGGTATAACTGGAAAAGGGTGGATGATACGGGAAGATTGCAGTTATATTACATCACGATCATACAGAGATTCCGAAATCAGATACCGGATTGCAAGGCGTAGCCAGAAACAGATACAGACTCAGATCACAACGTAGTAGTGATGTAGAGTAGGCTAAAGTTTAAGAGGCTAGTCAGGAGGCATCAATCTGCAAAGAAGTGGGATACAGAAGTACTAAGGAATGAACTTCTCTAAGGATATAGATACACCAATAAGGAATATTTCAGTAGGCAGTAGAGTTGAAGAGGAGTGGATATCTCTAAAAAGGCCAATTACGGAAATTGGAAAGAAAGACATAGGTACAAAGAAGATAACTGCCAAGAAAAGATGGTTAACATAAGAAATACTTCAGTTGATCGATGAAAGAAGGAAGTACAGAAATGTTCAGAATACAGAAATATTAGGAAGTGCAGGGAAGCTAAGCCGAAACTGCTACGCGAATAATATGAAGAAATCGAAAAAGAAATGATTATCGAAAGGACTGAATCCGCATATAAGATTGACAAAATAGCCTTCAGTGAAATCAAAAGCAAGGGCGATAACATTAAGAGTGCTATGGGAATTCCACTGTTAAAACCATAGGAGAGAGCGGATAGGTGGAAGGAGTACATCGAAAGCTTCTATGAGGGAAAAGATACGTCTGATGCGATAAAAGAAGAAAGAGGAGTCGATTTAGAGGATGTAGAGGATCCAGTACTAGAATCAGGATTTAAGAGAGCTTTGCAGGACATAAGATCAAATAAGGCAGAAGGGATGGGTAACATTCCATCAGAATTTCTTAAGTCATTGGAGCAAGTAGTAAGAAAGTTATTATTCACATTGGTTTGTAAAGTGTATGAGTCTGGTGACATACCATCTCACTTCCAGAAAAATATCATCCACACAATTCGGAAGACTGCAAGAGTTGACAAGTGCGAGAATTCTCGCTCACAGCTTAACAGGTCATGCATCCAAGTTGCTCACAAGAATAATGTACAGAAGAACGGAAAGGAAAATTGAGGCCTTAATTAGAGGAAGAAATTTCTGAAAATGTACGTTTATTGTATGGAAGTGAAACATGGACTGGTGGTAAGTTTCTGTAGGGCCAAACTGCTGAGGTCATCGGTCCCTAGGCTTACACATTCCTTAATCAAACGAACTTACGCTAAGGACGACACACACAACCATACCCGAGGGAGGACTCGAACATCCGACGGGGGGAGCCGCACGAACCATGAAAGGTGCCCTAGACAGCGCTGCTACCCCGCACGGCATCATGGACTGTGGAAAAGCCGAAACAGAAGACGATTGAGCATTTGAGATGTGGTACTACAGACGAACGCTTAAAATGAGGTGGACTGATAAGATAATGAATGAGGACGTTCGGTGCAAGGTCGGAGAGGAAAGGAGTATGTGGGTAACACTGTTGAGGAGGAAGGCAGGATGATAGGACATCTGTTAAGATATCACGGAATGACTTCCATGGAACTACAGGGATCCATAGAGGGCAAACCATATAGGGGAAGACAGACATTGGAATACATCCAGCATATAATTGACGTAGATGGCAAGTGGTACTCTGACATGAAGAGGTTGGCACAGGAGAGGAATTCGTGGCGGGCCGCATCAAACTAGCCAAAAGACTAATGCCCCAAAAGAAATTACTCATGCCGATTCGCATTAGTATTTTGGGATATATATTATGCTCGAAGATTGTAAATTACCTCGAAGAAAAGGATTTATTGACTAACAGCCAACAGGGATTCAGAAAACCTCGTTCTTGTGGAACACAATCAGCTCTTTACTCACACGAAGTTATGAGTACTATCGACGGGGGACATCAAATTGATTCCATATTTTTAAATATCCAGAAGGCTTTTGACACCGTTCCTGACAAGCGACATCTTATCAAATTGCTTGCCTATGGAGAGCCATCTAAGTTGTGTGGCTGAATTCGTAATTTCCTGTGAGAAATTTCACAGTTCGTAACAACTGACGGGAAGTCATCGAGTAAAACAGAATTAGTATCTGACATTTCTCAAGGAAGTGTTATAGGTCCTCTGTTGTTCCAGATCTACATACACGATTTAGGAGACAACCTGTGCAGCTCTCTTTGGTTGTTCACAGATGATGCTGTAGATTACCGTCATGTAAAGTTATCAGATGGTCAAAACGATTTGCAAAATGATTTAGACAAGATATCTATATGGTGTAAAAAGTGGCAGTTGGCTGCAAGTAATGAAAAATGTGAAGACATCCGCATGACCGCTAAAAAGACTCCTCTAAATTTCAGTTGCGCCATAAATTACACAAATATAAATGCTGTGGACTCAGGTAAATGCTTAGGGATTACAGTTACAAATAACTTAAACTGGAACAGTTGGCCGGCCGATGTGGTCGAGCGGTTCTAGGCGCTTCAGTCTGGAACCGCGCGATCGCTACGGTCGCAGGTTCGAATCCTGCCTTGCGCATGGATGTGTGTGATGTCCTTAGGTTAGTTAGGTTTAAGTAGTTCTAAGTCCTAGGGGACTGATGACCTCAGATGTTAAGTCCCATAGTGATCAGAGCCATTTTGAACCTGGAACAGTCACACAGATAATGTTGCGAGGAAAGCAAACCCAGAAACTGTTGTTCATTGGAAGAAGACTTACAAAATGTAACGCGTGTTCTAAAGAGACTCCTTACCTAAGGCTTGTCTGCCCACTTCCAAATTATTGCTGAACGTTGTGAGATCCTCATCAGATAGGTTTGACGGAGAACGTCGAAAAAGTTCAAAGAAGTGCAGTTCGTTTTGTAATATCGCGAAATAGGGTGAGAGGGCCACGGATATGGCACACGAACTGGGATGGCTGTCGTTAAAATAAAGGCTTTTTCACTGCGCCAAACGTCCTCCTGAAATTTCAATCAGCACCTTTCTTCTCAGAGTTTGGTGCCCAACTGCATATGGAAAATAATCAGAACTCGCGCAAATTGAATCGAGTGTTTGTTTTTCATGCGGGGTGTTCGAGAGTGAATCGGTAGAAGACTTTCGGGTCGTTTCCAGGTCGAACGTAATGGACTGTTGTACAGAGTTGTTACAGAAGATGAAATGTTTGTGGACCTGAAACGGACAACCAGAGAATCTTAGGGCGCCTAGCTCTCCACCAAAAGCAGAAAAATCTTTGGCAGGAAAGGGCATACTCTCTTTTGGGTTGTAGAAAGGCTAATTTTGGAAAGGGGATTCCCAGCTAGTAGTAACAAATACACAAATCTGCACGACGATGTGCGTCTCCGTATTGACATTTCAATCGTAGATTTGCAAGATAAGAAATTTTTATGTCTGGAACATCCACCTTACTCACCATATCTCATTCCTAGTGAAGTGTTCGGACGGCTCAAAGAAGCGGTGGGCGGTAAGCACTTCAGTAGCGATGATGAGTTAAAAAGGGCATTGCAGGAGTAGCCGCACATCCGAAACGGTGGAACGCGTGTATGAAGTGTTATTGGTACTACGTCAACAGTTGGCGTATCTGTATCTTTTCTGTATTAGCTCCTTTGCATATAATCAATTATTATGGGTTTTATCTGAATCACCTTCGTAATCGCTGTGCATCATTATTTATGAAAGCTGTACGAGTGGTGTTCAATAAGTAATGCAAAACTTTCTATCCTAAAAACAGGTTAGTTTTACTCAGGATTCCAATAAACCATATTATTCCCCACTGAACTTTTCAATATAATCTCCGTCCAGTGTGACGGCCTTACGCCACCTTAGTGCGAGGGCCTGCATGCCGTCATGATCGACGTCTGAGCCAACATCTTCCTGCATCAATAAGCAACAGGGACATCGAGTTGGGCAACGAGGTGTTTGGCTGTGATACGGCGATCACCTCGAATGAGAGTGTCCACACGTTCTAACATCGCAGGACCTCAGCTATGTGCAACCTGCCGGCACGCTGAATATCGGACGGATTTGCGCGACCTTGTTGCGATGATGACAGACGCCTCGCCTAATGACTCAGGGTGCTTTTGTTCACTTATAGACACTCTGCAAGCGCCTTTATCTGCGGTACTCTGGTTTTCCGCCAAAAGGAGCTCCGTGACACCTCTACGCTTGGAACGCCCCTCCATTACAGACGCCATTTTGAACGCTACATATAGCGCCGCCACCTATCGAAACTTCATGAAGCTATAGGGGCTGAAGCAGGAATATTCCACGATGTCCCACGACAAATTCCACATTTTTTCAACCGAAATTGGCAGATATAAAAATGTGTTGCAGTACTTACTTAACGTCCCTCGTAAATACACACAAATCAGCTTGTAAGAAAGCCATTTTAAACTCAGTGTATATTACGATAGAGGGAATTATTGGTGTTGAACGATGAGGAGAGAGTGGAGGGAGGGAGGGAGGAGGTGAAAAAGCAGGAGGAAGAGGAGGAGGACAAAGAGAGGTGAAAGAAGAAGATGGAGGATGGGTGAGATAAACTGACAGGTAGCAAAGTAGTTAGATAGACAAGCATTCACACCGGAGCTATTTATCGGAGAACGTCAATGTTGAAAATAAAAAATCACTTTCGACGGCAAAAAAAAAAAAAATGCGGTAGAGATATCTTGCAGATATGTCAAATTCATATATTTTATTTGTCTACAAAGGGCGCACACAGCTGAGATAACACGACTAATAGTTTTGAAAGAAGTGCGATCGTGTCTAGTGGGAATACGTCGTCAGACGCTGGGTCGTCAGATGATGGCGCAGGTCTTGGGGTCGTTGTCTCACCCATCGCCACCGTCCAGCTGCTGCCTACGGACTTGGGCCCTCAGCAGCTGCCGCGCCGGTAGAATTCCTGGCGTGGCAGCGCCCGGAAGTCGAATTAAATCCTAAAGTACTGCCGCATCCGGCGCACAAAAGACTTAAAAATACATACGAGGGGTTTAGCAAAACAAGCTCCCTTGTTATTACTACATTATTCAGACGCAGTGACACTGGCTCATAATTCTTTCATCTAACATGAGTTTATTCTTCTCAAGTGCTTGAATTTTTCATTAAACAGAAAGAGAGCCTTCATAGCAGCGTGCGCCGTATTACCACTGATAGTAAAACAAAAAAAAATGTGTGAGTTAGCAAGCGCTGCTTTCATACGACATGGCACCACACAGGTTCCCGTATGGTTTTTCGTTTTACTAAGCATATGCATGTTTTTGTTGGATTATCATCCAGAAAATTATGCAGTTTGCTTCTTCAGGAAATAGTTCATTGTTTTTGATATGAAATATTGATCGGCGTTTTAAATACGAAATATGTTACTCTTGTTACTTTAGTCTCATATAAGGGGAATGTTCTTTAACTTCACAGCTAACTTTGGAGTATTCGACACAAATGTAATGTGCTAGATAATGGATTTATGCGTGAACGTTTCAATAGTTTTTGAAAGTTATTTCAGTAGGCAGCATAACCTCAAACTAGTTTGAGTCTTAGTAATTCATATCATTAGCAGATCTCTTTGCATAAAATCTGAAAGTATACTGTTGTTACTGTACTCACACTGTTAAAAATTTTCATTCTTCCGTGTCCATAACGGGAAACTAAATTCCTTGGTCGTATGTATATAACAGATACTAATCCTGATTTCATTTTTCCAGTAGCTCTTTAACTTTATTTTATTGGTCCATGTATTAATAATTTATAGATTCCCACGCACTGGTGTCTTTTCCTAATACCGAAAGTAACGTGAATCTCACTTTACACAAAACTACATCCACAGACTGTGGATTACAGGGACAGGTAATCCGAGAAGTTGGATGAAATCTCGCGTCATTTTTATCACACTAGATCTAATGTTTAAGTCTTTATGTCAGTAACGCTTTACAAGATACATTGCCCTCGTATAAAATTACTACAACTCACAGAAAAGTGACGCTTTGAGATGAATAAGAGGAGGGCTTTCAGAATAAGGTCGTGACTCACTTCCTCACTAGTAATTTCCCAATATGAGATTTTTTCTTGTCTCTAATGTTTCCAATAACAACAAAATGAATTGACCAGTACATGCTACGCTGTGGGATGTGTAGCAACGTGCACGTCCTGTCATCGCTGCTTGCGTTACATCTCACCTGTTTTCCACTGTCAAGTTTTTTGACGGTTGCGATTTTACGCTGTTATCATCAAGACACTAGAGGACATCTGTGTTTTATTGACAGACGGCCTCCATGTCTAAAAAGGTCAACCTCTTTGTCACTCGAGGACGTATTTTTTTAATTACGAAGCTAGTTGTAAACGAATAGGAGATCAACACACCACCTCAAGGCAGTTATTGCGGTCATTTATTTACTGAAATGGATTTCTACAGATGTGGCTGCCCCACTCACCAATTGATCTGTCTGTGTGGTGTTAAAACACTGAAATTTATTGTGCTCCTTCAAACCATGTAAAAATATGTATCTTCTATGGACGCATTTCCTTTAGTGAACTTGAAATATCTGAATATCTGACTTTAGCTTGTGTTCCTGCCCAAAGGCTACTCCGTCTGTTGCAAAAAGAAAGAGCGAAACTGAACACTTACATAAGAGCACAGTAAATGTCTTTCTTCCTTTTATAATTTTATACCCCATGGTAGGGCAGACTGAACTCTGTTCCAATACAGAAAACGGCTATATTCAGCTAAATCCCAGCATGGTGGGAATGAGCACAGAGATTTCCAACTGAAAGTGTAAGGGAACTAGTTGTGGCGGCATTTGCGCTGCAACGAAGAGAAACCTCCCCAGACCTTCTCAAATGGAAATATGAAGGCCTGGACTGAGAGTGTGTGTTTGTGTGCATGTGCGTGTGAGCATGTATGTGTGTGTGCGTGTGTGTGTAAGTCTGCAACTACATCTATGTCTACTTCTTCATATACATCTACATAACTACTCTGGAAATTACACTTATTGTTTATTATTTCTCTCTGGAACATCGCTCTGGAAAGAAGAACACCTGTATCTTTCCGTGCGAACTCTGATATTCCTTATTTTATTATGATGATCGTTTCTGTCTACATAGGTCGGCGTCAACAAAATATTTTCGTATTCGGGGGAGAAAGTTGATGATTGAATTTTAGTGAGAAGATCCCACCGCAATGAGAAACGGCTTTGTTGTACTGATATTGTCCACCTCCCCCCTCCCACACAAGCCTGTATCATGCCCGTGACACGCTCTCTCCTGTTGCTCGGTAATACAAAACATGCTGCCTTTTTGAACTTTTTCGATGTACTTCGTTAATGCTGTCTGGTAAGAAGTCCATACTGCGATTTAGTACTCCAAAAGAGGATGGGCAAGCATGGTGTAGGCACTCTCTTCAGTACATCTGTTGCATCTTCTAGGTGCTCTGCCAGTAAAACAGAGTTTTTGTAACCTTTTTTATCATTTACATCTTTTACAACAATGTTTTTGCAGTATTTTCCAAAAAATGATGCTATATCCCTCACATGCTAGATATTGGTATTACGCTAAAATAAAATGTTCAAAATGTTCAAATGTGTGCGAATTCCTAAGGGACCAAACTGATGAGGTCATCGGTCGCTAAACTTACACACCACTTAAATTAACCTATGCTAAGAACAACACACACACACACACACACACACACACACACACACACACACACACACACATGCCCGAGGGAGGATTCGAACCTTGTAACCTCCCCACTGAAATTAGTAATGTAATTGAACCATATGTAACCTCCCAACAAAATTATTATAATTAAATGAAAATGAACCATGCGTAAACTTCTCACAGAAAAATAATAATTAAATGAATTTTTTTAATATTGTAACCTGTGAACAAAATTGGCTCCCAATTATAGTTTCCGTGCAGAAATGCATCAACATTTAATGTTCCCACAAAATTTTATTCCTAAACCCGGAAATAATAAAAAAAAATCAGTAACCTGGTAAATTTTATGACGACAGCAACGCTGCGCCTCGCCCCTGTATTCTGAATTAAAAAAAAAAGCAAAAATTCTTACCTCAATAAAAACTGCAAATATATCTGCTCTTACATAAAAATTTTCGACACAGCTCCGTGCAATGCTGGCCTATGCTTTGTGATTCGTGAAAGGAATAATTATTCACTGAAAAAAATCTTTAAAATTGAAATGAATGCTTTTTTTTAAAAAAAATTACTTTATATTATAAAAATTATTATTGGGGCATTTTTTTGAAAGAAATTAAATGACAATTAATATACATTACTAGATATGCGCAAGGCTGCTTATTTACCTTCTACAACAATACTCATCCTCCAGAGTCCTGACCAGAGTCCCAAGCAGAGCAGACAGCCGACACGCGCGGACTACCGCCGACTCACGCAGACTACTCAAGACTACTGTCGACACGCGCAGACAAGCGCAGACTAGCGTCAAGCAACAACTAACGACATACTGCTCTCTGGTCAGAGACTCTCCTATGCCTTGCCTATTGCAGGCAGCGCATATAGCGCATACCTCACCTCTTACAACCTCCGGTGCGAGGGGCCACGCAGCTTCTGACATGGCGCCTCAAACCACGCGGCCACTCCGCGCGGCTAAACTAAGATGTCTCCTTCAACATCTTCTTGTCGTCTTCCGGAAAAATATTTCTATTTCTCATTGAGACTGCTTTCTTGGAAAAAATATTGTTATTTTACACCCTCACCACTTAGGCAGCGGTTCATTGCCACTTTTCAGCTGAGACCATTAATGGTATATACATGCACAGTTTTTATAACACTAAAAATATCAAACAAGCACACAATTAAATTATAAAAAACGTGCGATTACACACTGAAGATTTTTAGTAAAATATTGTTCACTTTAAAAAAATAGAGTCGACGATAAGCCGTATAATAAACAAAGCACGTCACTGAAGCTAGAGGAAATGAGGACTGTTGTTGAGGAAGAATGTTTTGAAAGGATGCGGAAAGTAAGAGTTGGGAGGAGCACCTCTAACCAAGCGTTTAGAAAGGGAGGGAGAAACATGGTCCAGCCGGGGTGGCATAGTGGTTCTATACGCTACGTCTGGAACCGCACGAACGCTACGGTCGCAGGTTCGAATCCTTCCTCGGGCATGGATGTGTGCGATGTCCTTAGGTTAGTTAGGTTTAAGTAGTTCTAAGTTCTAGGGGACTGATGACCTCAGAAGTTAAGTCCCATAGTGCTCAGAGCCCTTTGAACCATTTTTGAGAAACATGACAAGGGGATGGGGTGGGGGGATGCGTTTGAAGAGGTGCCCTAACATATGGAGAAACAAAAGCACTCTGTTAAAGCTGGAAATATGGGTACATCTTTGCACGGATTTCGTGATCATTAGTTACGGAGAGTCGATTGGGGGGCCTTTCGTTGAAGTAGGTTGTGGGTGTAAATATGATAGTTCGTATAGGTACAAGCACGCAGAGTGCGAGGCTTATTAGTCAGGGATGAAACGATAGCATGGTTGGCGAAAAGTTTGCGGTGAGTGTAGGAAACCAGATATTAAAATGTAGGAGATTACAGAGGAGAATTTAGTAATTTCACGCAGGAATATAGTGGGAGGTGGTAAGCGGATATGGACTACAGTGCGTTCAAGGACTTGGAGGAGTGGAACATTGGTGGAACGGAAATCCAGGCGGCTTTAGGACTGACCGTATTAAAGCTCTGTAGGTGTGGAGTACAGTGGAGGGATGACGTTCCTATGTTCGTCCGGTTAGTATTTTCAGTTTGGTGCTGAAACAGTGAGTGGATGGAGAAAAAAATAGATGAGCAAAAGGGCTGACTATAGGAACGAGGTGAAGTTTGTAGGCTGCATGAGGAAGCGAGGGTGTTGAGGGAGCAGCGGCCAGTGAGCGGGTGTCTGCACCGCCGCACTGCCGCCCCAGGCCGTGCCAGGTCACGCTTCGTCGCGCCGCGCTACACAGGCCGCCGCCGCCGCCGCCGGTGTATTTCTGGAAACTTTGCGTCGCCGGGGGAGCGGGCGCTCGGACAGCGCAGAGCGCGGAGGAGGAGGAAGAGGAGGGAGCAGGGGTCGACCGCGACCACTGGCGCGTGGGCCCGCCGCGCTGTTTGCGCTTCTTTGTAAATTTACGGTGCGGGAATCGATTACGCGGTCGATTAATCGGCAGGAAACCGAAGTGCTCGATCACCGGGTAATTTAACCGCGCGCTCGGCTGGGCGCCGCCACACGGACCTCTTCATCACGGCGCCGGCGGGGCCGTGGTGGGGATGCGGGAGACGAGCCCCCCACCTCTCAGGTCACACACCCACGCATGCACACACACACCCACCCACCCACCCACCCACCCACCCACACACACACACAATCACAATCGCAGCCTGTGGTCTATTCAGGCGCAGATCACGACTACAAAAGAGAAGCAGAAGTACGCTGACTAGAACGAACCATCACGAGAGAAAGCACATGACAAGATTCAATAGTGCTTTTAAGCGTACTGCATAATCAAAGATCCTATCAGATTATTATCAGTTACTACAGCCACTATCATTCCATTTTATGATCATTGTCAGGTTAGCACCGAATTTTTCTATAGAGGGCTCAGTGAACTTTTGTAGTTGCACAAGACATAACACAAATATAAGGGCATATAAAATGTTGCAGTTCACCGAAGCCCCTAAGGATTACAACTACAGTTGACTCAAATTGTAACCCTCAGATTAAAAAAAATTAAGCAGAACACTTAGATGATGCTTCAAACGTGTTGAAGAGACTAGCAGTCACTACACTTCTCTGTACCCCTCTGGAGTACTGCTGCGCGGTTATGGGATCCTTCCCAGATAGGACTGATGGATGACGTTGAAAAAGTTCAAAGACGGGCCTCGTGAAATGGGGGAGAGAGTGTCACGGACATCAAGCAAATTGATGAGGCGATCATTGAATCAAAGGCGTTTTTCGTTGCGGAGAGACAGTTTTAACATCTTTTAGCCGCCACATTTCTCCTCTCAACGCTAAAATATTTTGTTGAGTCCTACTTTCATAGGGAAAACTGACTTTCTTCATCTTCTTTTCGTCAGTGTTCTCTCCGTCCAGCACGCACAACTGTACTAGTACAGGGTGATTATAATTAAAGTTAAAGTTTCACATCGTCGTAATATTGTCGAAGAAGGAAACGTTATGGAAACACTAAAAGGATAACGCAGATTTTACCGCTAGATGGTCCTGTAAGCGGCAGAATATGCAAACTAAAAGACGATCTGTAGTGGAACATGTTGTTCTTCGATTTCAGCTTATGACAGAAAACGGTGGACAATATATTGAACATATATTGCAGCAGTCTCACGACACTTAAAAATCGATTCTATTTTTGATTTTTACACAGTTTTTGGCCTCGTGACAATTAAAAACCAATGTCACGGTGAAGCGGAACCAGTGGTTCGCTTCATTGCCTAAACTCTCCCTTGAGACATGTTTATTCAATACCCCAACTATTAAACTTGGAAATGGAACAAGACAGGTGTTTTATTTGATAAATTGACAGTGACACACTTCCTAGTCTCTTCTGTTTTCCTTGTGTGTATGTGTCCATCAGAATGGATGAAATGGGCCATAGAAGTTGTAGGTAGGTCCAAAGATAGTAGGATGCAGCAGTAGGCTTGCCAAAAATGGGCGTTGTCCATTGCGCATATTTACTTTTTGTTATTATATTAATTAACTTCGGGTGTAATTATTAAAAAAATAAATGTACCAGAACTCTACTGGTTTTGCACACTCAATCTAAGCTTGTAGCAATATGAAGGTCATAAATTGAAACAGTGCCAAATAAAGCTATTGAAGAGTTTCATATAAAGGCTCAATAGAAGTTGCTGTATCTCAGTCGTATTTAAAAAAAATTAACAGGCATAATGATGAGCTGAAGGTAACCCAGAAACGGTTGGTTTTTATGCGGTTTTTGGCCTCAGGACAGTTAGAAACTGAGTTTTACCATGTGGTACGACCTTGCCGTAAGGGATGGGTTTGACGGACTTGCCTAAATAACAGTATCACAACTGTTGACTGCCCAACTTGTGCGGTCATACACATTGCACTGTATGGTTGGTTTAATGCAGCTCACATCATATGCGCTGTATCGCCATTCATCTATCATTTTTAGCCTAACTCCTTTACGTTATTATGCTTACCGCGCCATCTAAAGGCAAATTTTTCGATAATTTTTTGTTGTTTCCGTGACTTTTCCCCTTCTTCTATTATATTCCGTTTAAAATTGACGTCACTCTCATAAGAAGTTTCTTTTACAGCGTTCTGAAACTGAAACGTCAATTACAATCACCGTGTATTTGAAAATTTATTTTATTTTCCTTTGGCGGCCGGGTGTCTTTTCTGTTGCCACAGGCGTCAGTTACCTAAGAAAGGGAAGTTGTGTGCACCGCCTGTTTGTGTACTGTGTAAACTTTGTTCCGTGTTTGATGTTATTTTAATTGTATGGTAGGCTATGCATTTTCCGAGGCACAATTGGAGGCTCACCTCTGCATTTACGCAGATAAGCAGGAAGTTTTTTTGTTTCATCGGTATTCTGAGTAAGTGTGGTAAACCACCTGAATACCACAGTGAGGCTGGCCAGTCACCAGCCATGGTCATTAATCGACCACATGGAGTAGTTCGGTATGGCTCACCTTCATGTCTCGCTAGTGCGATGCACATTTCGTTATGAGTAGACACATGCAGAGAAAATGTATCAGATCTTCCACAGAAAGATTTCAGTGTTGATTTTCCTCGTGCTCTATTTGAGAGTCAACAAATAGTCTGAAAGTGGTTCTGTGAACCATCTGTCAAACAAATAAGTAAGATTAGCAGAGTAATAATGAAAATGTAGATGTAGATGTGGAACTAATCCACGCCTGAATTTCTCGCTACCTTCCTACATCAAGAAGCTCTTTACTACCTTGCAGCAGTATTCTTCATGGGAAGAGAAACAAAAGGATATCGGCATAGCTGTGAGAAGTTGCAAGCCTCATGTGGTATGTGTCCTTTTTCTTAATTTTTTGGGATGATCTATCTAGGGGTGGGAGCAAAAAAGGTCATAGCTGTAAATGAAATTGGTAATGAGGATTTTTATTTTTATTCATATTTCAACTAGTTCTGGGACATTGCTTGCTCTTCTGTCCTTGTTGTATGACTGAGGTGGAGTTGGATAAGCGAAGTCGCATTGTATTTGATAGAAAAACATGAGGTCGAGGTGGGTCGACTTCCCTGTGATAAGCGGGAGTGGACAACAGCTCCTCAGGAGAGCCGACTTGCTATGGGTCTTGACTGTTGTACTAGGCATGAAACGACGGCGAGTGTGCCTTTCTGGAGCCAGTGTTGTGGGTTTTATTGATGTTTGCCGTCTGGGCTCCACTTTGTCGACGCCAGGTGCTAGCAGTGTTTACAGTGGTCCTCGGAATCTGAGGACTGAAGCCACGGGACTCCCGACACACCGGCGCCTGGCGTCTGGACGACAGTTTATTCATTTTTGGGGGCTGCCTTCCTGCATCCTGCAAAATGCAGGGCGTTGATTGGAAAATTCGGGAAAATGAGATGTGGCGTCGCAGAGCCCTACTGAAAATTAGTAGCAACGACCACGATTGATACAAAAATGTTGCTATGCAGCTTGGTGGGATTTTGTAGCGTGCACTGAACACAGGTGATTGACACGTTTCCCCGTGGTCTCCTATGACTGGAAACAATGGAGCATCGTAGAGTCGTGAAGCACTAGTTTTTAGTGACGTTGCACTGTGCACGAGATGGGGGAGTCTCCTCTGGACCGCCAAAGAGACTAGGTGTATTGTCAGTGTCTCCTCCTGGAAATATTCTTGCATAAACTTGGGAGTAAGACTGTCTCAGCGATCCAAACAGAAGTTTAGATTCTTTCCGCAATTTATGTCATCGAGTTTTACCCACGATAGTCGATCATCAGAGAACCCAGCAGTTCAGAGGGCAGTGGCTGCACCATCCGTCTGCTGTTTGCTGTCTACACACTGCCTGAGATCTTGGTGGTAATGTATTTGCAGCACTGGCATAATTGGGGCCCGTAAGTCTTCTTCTCTGATCCGCCAGGGTAGCCGAGCGCACTAACGCCGCTGGACTCGGGTAGGCGCACCGGTCCTGGATCGAATCCACCCGGCGGATTAACGACGAGGGCCTGGATGTGGTTTTTAGGCGGTTTTCTACATCCCTCTAGTTGAATACCGGGATGGTTCCCACGTTCCACCCCAGTTACACGCGTCGCAGACATTTGAAACACGTCCGCACTATTTCACGATTTCCACTGATTCCGTCCTGGGGGTTACCGGGTGGCGGGAGGAAGGGCATCCAGCCATCCCTAACACTAACACTGCCAAACCCGTTGTAACCACACCGACACTGCGATCGCTGCTGGACTATGGCGTAAGCGAAAGAAAGAAAGAATTCATCTTCTCTGACGACCACAGCAGTGTATGTTTCGTTTTGACGCTATCGTACCACGATTTGCACAGAGTTCTCATTTCCAAACGGTGTTATGTCAGGCCGGGTCTATGATTTTCTCTGTTGATTGACCCACTCATGAAAGATTACCATATTGTGTATTTCAGAGTGTGTGCCCCTTTAATGAAACCTGCCAACTACTTGTTCTCAACACCATTACTTTGTGCTCTTGCTCTATTAAAGCATTGTTCAGTGAATAGCATATTTACATGGTTATCAGATAATCTAAGTCTCTTTGTGATACTTTACTCGTTATCGCTTGGTAGTCAGATGATAAATTTCATTGCCCGTCCGTTTTTATAACAATTGAGCATTCGGATTCATTAGTAACTTTATTAAATTACAGCGTGTGTGCAACTCTTTTTACTACTCATCTGCAGGGTCATTTTACTAACTCCTTAAGCATTAACTCTCTGTTGCACATAAGTTAAGGTGGTAGTTAAAAGAGGGGGGTTGGGTTGAGTGTATGAGCAGCTCCCATGCAGATTCATTTGAATCCAAGTGTTAACACATACTTCTCCACTCTCGCAGCTGCAACCTATTTCCTAGCTGGGGAACAGTTGTAAAGACCCATACTGTTATTGTATGGATTCTGTGCCCACACACCGTTTCCAGTCTGCCATGAAATTTTCACACAGCCTGTTGTGACATTACAGTCACATACCCTTATCTTCCTACTGCAGGTGGTATCAATTCCAATGTCAGACATTTTTCAGGAGGGTTAGTTTGCTCTAAAGGAGTTTGATTTTTATACGCAGACCAGAAATCAAGCAAAAGCAGCTAGATCTCTTACGCCGATTTTCCCATCCTTCCATTCTGTGACGTGAAATATTCCCTACTGACCTTGCAAGACCACGATACGAGAAAGAATCGTAGAGGCATATCACCTCCAACTTCTCGCAGCACAGTAAATAAATTTCCAGCTAAGTTGCCATCCAAATTAACAGTCGGCATAATTGTATACGAATGCATTAAGGTATTGATGTTAGTTGATACATCTCTCTTACTACATCATATTTCCAGGGTTCCTTTCACATGCATTTCCTGTTCAAATCCCGATTGGTCGCAGTTGAGAACCAATTCCTTCCCGAACGACGGGACAAGTTTATTAATCTCATCTAAAAATTTTACAGCCGATTACACAGTGTACATCTTCAAGTTGACGCTTTGTTTGAAATTTCGTTGTCTTACGTCTTCCAACTCTGTAGCCCCGTTTGAAGTTACACAACCATCCATTGCTTCCTTTGAAATCACTGTAATCTATGTCACGCGCATTGTGATGTGCTTAACATAGTATGTCTCTATCATACACTTCCTGTAAATTGTTTCGGGCACCTTAGAAAGGGGCAAACACCAGTTTTTGTAACAAGTGTGTCTTGCTTGTCTTCAATATCTGTAGTTTTTGTTGTCCACTACACGCTCATATTGCTGCAGACTTATTCGGACTCTGCTCATAACTGTTTTTCTGCTAGGCTGCGGAGGGTCTTCCAGGAGCGCAATTACACTACTGGCCAATAAAATTGCTACACCACGAAGAGGACGTGCTACAGACGCGAAATTTAACCGACAGGAAGAAGATGCTGTGATATGCAAATGATTAGCTTTTCAGAGCACTCACACAAGGTTGGCGCCGGTGGCGACACCTACAACGTGCTGACATGAGGGAAGTTTCCAACCAATTTCTCGTACACAAACAACAGTTGACCGGCGTTGCCTAGTGAAACGTTGTTGTGATGCCTCGTGTAAGGAGGAGAAAAGCGTACCATCACGTTTCCGACTTTGATAATGGTCGGATTGTAGCCTATCGCGATTGCGGTTTATCGTATCGCGACATTGCTGCTCGCGTTGGTCGAGATCCAATGACTGTTATCAGAACATGGAATCGGTGGGTTCACGAGGGTAATATGGAAAGCCATGCTGGATCTCAGCATTTTGCTTCCCCAGCATTTTACCGTATTCGGAAAACTTCTTGCTCGTTGCAGTGGCG